>NC_139353.1:90438839-91038839 GCF_055883805.1 Amblyomma maculatum | reverse complement strand
TACTTTGTGGCACGGGCAGAGGCTCTTTATTTTTGTTTCCTTTTCATGACTCAACATAATATTGTCACGGGTTCTATCGCTACCCGGACGGCAGTCCAGAAGGACAGGGTCAAAGGACGGGGTTGAGGCACAGGAGGCAGAGAGCAGGCGCTTGACCAGGCAAAAGCAGCGGCGTCCCAGAACCACGCGCACTCCGCAGAACTTCGTCTTCTTCTCCCTCCAGAACTGACACGGTTAGCGCGGGTTACACTACTCCTCCCCCTGAAAGGCGCATCGTCCCGATGCACGCTCCAGTGTAACTGAAACGTTAAATCAAGCAGAGCTTAGAGTCAGAATACGTGGTTCTAGCGTTCACAGTAAGTTTTGAGGCGAACCACATGCACCACTTCAGGATGAGGGGGCCGACGAGATGTGCTCGGAACAATCGGAATCACTTCGTAGTTCACGTCGCTTATACGGCGAACGACCTCGTATGGGCCAAAGTAACGTTTTAGTAGCTTCTCGCTGAGACCGCGACGGCGAACGGGAGTCCACACCCACACTTTATCACCAGGTGCAAAATGAACTTCACGATGCCGGAGGTTGTACCTGCGTGCATCGACGTGCTGGCGGTCTTGGATGCGTAGTCGTGCCAACTGTCGGGCTTCTTCTGCGTGCTGGGTTACCAGTTGGACATCGTTGTAAGCGTAGGCCTCCGGCTCATAGGGAAGCATGGCGTCAAGCATGGTAGTCATCTCTCGGCCATGCACCAGGCGGAACGGCGAAAACCCGGTTGTTTCCTGAGTTGCGGTGTTATAAGTGAAAGTTACGTAGGGAAGAATATCGTCCCATGTACGGTGCTCGACGTCCACATACATAGATATCATGTCGGCCATAGTCTTATTAAGGCGCTCTGTGAGCCCATTCGTTTAGGGGTGGTATGCGGTAGTTTTCCGGCGGTGCGTGTTGCTTAAACGCAAGATCTCTGCCATTAGCTGGGATACGAACGCGGCACCGCGATCTGTGATCAAGACTTCGGGAGCACCGTGACGGAGGGCGATGGACTCGACGAAAAACTTCGCTACATCAGCCGCTGTTGCAGAAGGTAAAGCTCGCGATTCAGTATACCGTGTGAGGTAATCAGTAGCAACAGCAATCCAGCGGTGTCCTGAGTTGGACGTAGGAAAAGGTCCGAGCAGGTCCATTCCTACCTGCTGGAACGGAGTCATAGGCGGCGGAATGGGGTGAAGATGTCCTGCGGGTTGTACGGGCGGAGTCTTACGTCTTTGACTTTAGCGGCAGGTCCTGGTATAGTGACGAACAGTCTTAGCAAGTTGAGGCCAGTAATACTTGGAACGAATTCGTGCGAGTGTTCGGCTGTATCCCAAATGCCCGGAAGTTGGGTCGTCATGACAGGCGTCCATAATTTCATTACGTAGGTCAGCCAGAATAACCAGTAGCCAAGACCTCGCACTCGCTGCGAAGCTCTTTTTGTATAGCACATTGTTGCGAAGACGTAATGCGGGTAGAACGCGCAAGAAGACGCGTGGAATGGTGCCTTCTTGACCTTCCAGATGGGCGATTACTTCACGGAGTTCAGTGTCGTGTCGCTGCCGCGCTGCCATATCGACCGTGCTTATGGTACCTATAAAAGCATCTTCATACTCGTAATCTTGACCGTCAGACGCTGATTCTATAGGGGCTCTCGAGAGGCAGTCAGCATCTGTGTTCCTGCGACCGGACTTATAAGCTATTGTAGCATCGAATTCTTGCAACCGAAGGGCCCACCGTGCAAGTCGCCCTGAAGGGTCTCTCTGAGCCAACATAGAGAGTGATGGTCGGTAACCACCTGAAATGGGCGTCCGTACAAGTAGGGTCTGAACTTATTAATCGCCCAAACTACCGCGAGGCATTCTTCTTCAGTGGTCGAGTAGTTAGTCCCCGCCTTCGATAATGTTCGACTTGCGTAAGCGATTACACGCTCGGTCCCGTTCTGTTTTTGAATGAGCACGGCTCCGAGGCCCTTGTTGCTGGCGTCTGTATGAACTTCAGTCTCGGCATCCTGGTCAAAGTGCCCCAGTACAGGGGAGGTCTGTAAGCTTTGTTTAAGGCGGTCGAATGCACGCTGCTGTTCATCCGACCACTAGAAGGCGACGTTCTCCTTCGTGAGATGAGTAAGTGGTGCAGCGACATGAGAAAAATTGGGAACAAAGCGCCTATAGTAAGCACAGAGGCCCAGAAACCTCCGTACGGCGTTCTTGTCCGATGGTGTAGGAAAGGAGGCGACGGCGGCTGTTTTATCGGGATCTGGACGAACGCCCGCGCTACTGACGACGTTTCCAAGAAATTTTAATTCATCGTAGGCAAACTTGCACATTGTTGGCTTCAGAGTGAGGCCTGCGCTTCTTATAGCTTGTAGTACTGCTCTCAGGCGAAGAAGATGATCGGAGAACGTGCTTGAGAAGATTACAACATCGTCAAGGTAGACCAGACAAGTTTGCCACTTCAGTCCGGCCAAGACGGTGTCCATAACGCGCTGAAAGGTTGCTGGGGCGGTACAGAGGCCGAACGGCATCACTTTAAACTAATATAGACCATCCGGAGTAATAAAAGCACTCTTCTCTCGGTCGCGCTCATCAACTTTGATTTGCCAATAACCACTTTTCAATCTATGGATGAAAAGTAACGGGCATGTCGCAGATAATCAAGTGTGTCATCAATGCGAGGAAGGGGATAAACATCCTTCTTGGTGACGTTGTTGAGACGGCGATAGTCAACACAGAATCGAAGAGTGCCATCCTTTTTCTTTACTAGTACCACTAGAGCTGCCCATGGGCTGTGCGAGGGGTGGATTATATCGTCGGCCAGCATTTCTTGCACTTGGTTCTGAATAACTTCACGTTCTTTGAAAGAAACTCGGTAAGGCGACTGACGAACAGGGTGATCAGCGTCATCGCTAATTATTCTGTGTTTGGCAATGGTCGTCTGGCGAACTCCGGATGACGTAGAGAAGCAGTCTTGGAATTCTGCAAGCAGCGCTATCAATTTGGCCCTCTCGCTCCCAGAGAGATTAGGTGCAATGCTTACACCCAAAGGTGCATCGTTCTGCTGCGAAGAGAAAGAGGAGAAAGCATCTTCGGACGGGGCAACAATTTGAATAGGGGCAGTAATGCTCTCCATGGTACCGAGAGCCGTGCCTTTCGTAAGGCGCTGTGGAGTGCCACAAAAGTTGGTGACTAGGACGTGTACGCAGCCAGTATCCAGCTGCGCGATACCTCGAGCAACACCAAGACCCCGTTCAAGAAGCAGCTGAGCACTTCCTTCCAGCAGAACTTCACCAGAAGCAACGTGGTCGGACGTGACAGGGAGAAATACGCTAGACTGGGGCGGTACGATTACGTGCTCCGCCAAAACGCGTGCCGTGCAAACTTGGGGCTTTGTTTGCGCCGAGGTATATCGAGGTTGACGAAGCGTGAGGCGGCGGTCGGTAAAGTCGATTACAGCGCTGCAATCACTCAAAAAATCCATGCCGAGAATAATGTCTCTGGAACATTTCGATAGTACAACAAAGGTAACCGGGCACCTGAGACCGTTAATCTCAATACGAGCAGTGCATCTGCCGATTGGTCTCACGAGGTGGCCTCCAGCGGTTCTGATATCGGGGCCATCCCACTGCGTCGTTACCTTGCGAAGTCGGCGGCATAGCTCCCCACTCAGAACAGAATAGTCTGTACCGGTGTCAACGGGTGCCGTCACGTCGTATCCGTCGATCACAACATCGAGGTTATTGTACACTGGGACGCGACGGTCGTCGGAAGCTCCGTCGGGGAGTTCGTCGTGAAGTTCGTCAGAAAGCTCGTCGGAAAGCTCGGCGAGAAGTTCGGCGCGAAGTTCGTCGGGAAGGTCGTCGGGTTGATCGTCGGTTCGCCTGGGGGAGCGGGGCGAAAAACGTGGAGGCTCTTTAACAGGAACGGGTTCGGCAACGTCACCTCCAGACGTCGCCGGGCTTAGTTTTCCCGATGAGAGGACAGGCTTTGCCGTCGATTGCTGCGAAGGGGAGAATCGTATCGGCGGGACGGTGTCGAGCGAAGGTCGCGACGTGAAGACCGGTCTGGTGGTGGTGAACGGCGCAGATAATCCGCGATGTCACGGGGTTGCTCGCCGAACTCCGGGCAGGGAGCATTCCGCTGGAAACCGCGAAGACCAAGCTCGCGGTAAGGGCAGCGACGGTAGACGTGGCCTGCTTCTCCGCAGTGGAAGCATATTGGGCGTTGGTCGGTTGTCCTCCACGCATCAGCCTTGCTCATCCATTGCTGCTGCGGACGAACATCGTACACAGGGATACGGGGTTGTGCAGGCAAATACTGACGGCGAGCAGGCGGCGGTGGTGGCTGCTGCGGCGGCGGGCGACTAGCAACGGACGCGTACGTCTCAATGGGCTGAGTAGGTGAAGAAGCAACGGAGCACTGTGGATAAAGGGCACGTTGTACTTCTTCGCGGACAGTATCCGTGAGGGCGCAGGATGCCGTACCATCAGCAGGTGGAAGCAGCTGCCGTATTTCCCCGCGTACAACTTCGCGGATGATCTCGCGTAGGTTTGCGGTGTCGAGGGAACCAACAGGGAAGCGAGCAGCTGAAAGGTTCGAAACGCTGGGACCTCCAGCAAGGCGACGATAATGGTCCGATCGCTTAACCAAGGATCGCTCAATGTTCGTCGCCTCATTTACAAATTGTGCCACTCTAGTCGGCGGATCACGAATAAGCCCGCCGAAAATGTCACTCTTGACGCCCCGCATGAGTGCACGCACCTTTTTTTCCTCGGTGGCACGGGGGTCGGCACGGGAGCTAAGTCGTAGGACGTCTTGAACAAAACTCATTATAGTTTCGTCGGGTCGTTGTACTCGTGTTTGCAGAAGGTCTTCTGCTCGCTGCCGCCGATACTGATTGGCGAACGTCCGTCGCAGCTCTTCCTTACAGGTGCCCCAGGATGTAAGGGAGGCCTCGTGGTTTTCGAACCAGTGCCGAGCCGTACTGTCCAGGCAGAAATATAAATTCTGAAGACAGTTTTCGGCATTCCAACCATTGGGGGGGGGGGCCACACGTTCGTACTGCTCCAGCCAATCCTCCACATCTTCGGAGGCATCGCCATGGAACGTGGCAGCCGCTCGAGGAGCCATCGGTAGGTACACCACGGACGGTGCGAGAAACGAGTCCGTCTGTTGACATTGGGTCGTGGTACTCCGGGCCATTGTAAGTTGTGGAGAGCCGGAGTTCGGCAACAGACCAAATTCAGGAGCAAGCCCTTGAAGTCGCCGGCTGGCACGTATCTCGGCCTCCTCGTCGAAGGGGCGGCGGCTGAGGCTTGGGGGCGAACTCAGAGTAGCGGGTTTTGAGGGGCTGTGCTGCATTTACCCCGCGTCTCCACCAGAATGTCACGGGTTCTAACGCTACCCGGACGGCAGTCCAGAAGGACAGGGTCAAAGGACGGGGTTGAGGCACAGGATGCAGAGAGCAGGCGCTTGACCAGGCAAAAGCAGCGGCGTCCCAGAACCACGCGCACTCCGCAGAACTTCGTCTTCTTCTCCCTCCAGAACTGACACGGTTAGCGCGGGTTACAATATATGTCCCTTAAGCCCGTTATACCTAGTGGCACGGGCAGAGGCACATTATTTTATGTTTTGTTTTGGGTAGCCTCACCATATTTTATGTCCCTTCCACCCCTTCGTCCTGTCTCATTATTCAGACCCCACGTACCCCTAAGCCTTTTCACGGTGAATAAGTACGAAGATGCCGAGGACTGGCTAGCTCACCACGAAAGGGTCGCGAAGTTTGATGACTTGGACGACACTGCGAAAATGCGGAACGTCTACTTCAGCCTTGAAGACGCTGCTCGGACATTGTTCGAGAACCCTGAGGTCACATTCTTTACGTGGCCGGCCTTCCGAAGCCAGCTTCTCGGGACGTACGCCAACAGCGACCGCCGAGAGAACGCCGAGCATTCCCTGACCTCTCTAGTTCAGCGTCTGAGCGAAGAGGTCGCAATGTACGTTGAAGACGTCATGCGCCGACCCGTTCATGAGTGAGGAGGAGAAGGTGCGGCACCTGATGCACGGAGTTAAAGACCAGCGTTTTTCTGGCCTTGTGCGGAACCCGCCCACCACCGTCGCGGCATTCTGGCTGAAGCTGCGATTATGGAGAAACTGCTACAACAGCGATGCAGCCAGTACGCTCGGCCACTGAATTCCATCTCCACACTACCGCCGACTGGCCGCACTGACTACAATCCTGGGGCAGATCTCAGCTCCCTTCGCGACCTCATTCGCAGCTTGGTTGGCGAGGAGCTCCAGCAAATTCATGGGGCATTTACTCTTGGCGCGGCTTCCCTGGCCAGCATTCTCCGTGAGGAGGTCCAGAACGCACTCACGCCACCGATAAGTGCAGTCGTTCCACCGCCACCCCCGGGTCTCACCCAGCCGATGACGTATGCTGATTTCACACGCCGCCCAGCCCTGCTTCCTACCCCTTCGCCTTACAGGCCACCTCAGGTGGCTGTGCACGCTGCGAAACCGCTGCTCCTCTGGGCAGATCGGCGCCAGGCGTCCCGGAAGACTGATCTTTGGCGCGCTCCAGATAACCGCCCTCTCTGCTACCACTGTAGCCAGGCAGGTCACCTCTACCGGCGGTGCCCTTATCGCCAGATGGGCCTTATAGGATTTTCTCCCGACAGCCCTTGTCCACGGCCTGGTCAGTAGCCTCAGGACATCGCCGAGTACGTCACCCGCCAGCGTAGGCTACCGCATTCTCCTCGTCGTGAGTCGCGCTCGCCTTCGCATCGTCGCTATTCGCCCTATGGGCCACGGTATACCGCTGGACACCGTGGTTCCTCGAGCCATCGTCGGAAAAACTAGCTCCGGCGACCTTTGGGGGCGAGGCCGCCGCACACTGATTCGCCGCAAAGCTTCCACCGCCGCACCGCTCGATTCGCCCCGACGTCGAACGCCGGATTCCTGACCAGTTTTCGCCGCACAGTCCACATCGCCCCGACGTCGTCCGCATCGCCGACCTGTTACCACAGCCATGTCGCTTATATCGCCCCGACGCAGACCACACAACTTCCGTCCAGCTTCCGCCGCCGCACCGCTCGCTTCACTCCGACTTGCCGTCGAAATTGAATCGTCCCGACGCCGACCACCCAACTGCCATCCAGCTTCCGCCGCCACACCGCTCACTTCACTGCGAACCGACGTCGACAGTCCCTGGTCTTGACCGGGTTTCCCTGGACACCCCTGTTATCGTCGACACGATGCAGGTCAGCGCTTTGGTTGATACGGCAGCCGATTATTCTATCCTTAGCGGGCGGCTTACTAGGACACTGAGAAAAGTGATGACGCCACGGAACAGACCAGGCATTCGTAGGGCAGGCGGACATGTGGTTGCACCACTGGGTATGTGTACAGCCTGGGTTATGGTGCGAGGCTGCACATTTGTCGCGACTTTTCCTGTTCTACGCGAATGCTCTCGCGATGTTATTCTTGGCGTCGACTTCCTTAGTGAGCATGGTGCCACTATAGATCTCCCGAACCGCTTGGTGACGTTTTCCGCCAAACTGGCCACCAAAAAGCATAAGTACCGTGGATCCCACTCCACGCTGCGAGTCGCCGATGATAGCCTCACAGTGCCACCACGCGCCAGCATCCAGAGCTACCTGTGACGAGCCACATCACGGCCTCCGGGTTGTTGAGCCTAATGTGTCCCTCTCACTCGCCTTGGGAGTTTCTGTGGCAGGAGGGCTTTGTTTCTTTTGTGGCAGAGAGACGGAGGTGCTTGTCACCAATTTTGCCCATGAACATCGACGTCTCTTCCGTGGCATTGTCATTGCTTATGTCAACCATCTGCAGGAAGTCGCCGAATGTTTTGCTTCTGAGGAAACTACGCCTAGCAGCGAACCGGATGATGCCGTGTACGCTGCCGGCATCAATTCTAGCATTTCCTCCGCTTAAAAGAGGCAACTCCAGGATCTACTGCTGGAGTTTCGTGCGTGCTTCACGTCTTCGTCTAAAGTGCAGCAAACGTCGGTCATTAAACACCGAATTATCATATGAAGGCACTCGACCCATCCATTAGCAGCCTTATCGTGTGTCTCCTCGGGAGAGAGACGCTATCCAACAGCAAGTCAAGGAGATGCTCGCCGATGGTGTAATTCAACCCTTAAGCAGCCCATGGTCGTCGCCTGTAGGCATCGGTAAAAAGAAAGACGGAACACTTCGTTTCTGCGTTGGCGTTCATTATCGGAAACTTAACAGTATGACAAAGAAGGACGTTTATCCACTGCCACGGATTGACGACTCTCTCGACCGACTTCGACGAGCCAAGTACTTCTCCTCCGCTGTCCTCAAGAGTGGTTATTGGTAAATCGAAGTTCATGAGAGGGAATAGAGGGAAGGAACAGCTCAAACGGACGGGACGTGTAGGAAGGCGAGACAGACACATGAGTTCATGTGTCTGTCTCGCCTTCCTACACGTCCCGTCCGTTTGAGCTGTTGCTTCCGTCCATTGAATATGAACCAACCAGCCCGACAAAGCCATCTCCTTGGATGAGAGGGACCGTGGAAAACTGCCTTCGAAACACCAGATGGGCTCTATGAATTCCGCGTCCTCCCATTCGGGCTCTGCTGTGCTCCTGCCACCTTCCAGCGGATGATGGACACTGTGTTCACAGGTCCTAAGTGGCAGACATGCCTTGTTTACGTCGACGACGTGATAATTTTTACAACGATGTTCACGGAACACCTGCGCCGCCTGAGAACTGTTCTCGGAGCCGTCCGGTCTGCCAACCTTTCTCTGAAGCCTCAAAAGTGCAACTTCGGGTTCACCGAATTGAAGTTTCTTAGGCACATCGTGAGTGTTGATGGCATCCTAGCTGACCCTGAGAAACTTTCTGCCGTTGCTGCCTTTCCCGTCCCCACCCACAAAAAAGCATTCCGACGGTTATGGGCGCTATGCTCTTATTATCGTCGCTTTATCGAAAACTGCACAGATGGCCAGCCCTCTGACACTCCTGACTCGAGATGACGCATCATTTTCCTGGGCGCCGAGCAGCAAATGGCTTTCGACGAGTTACGACGCCGGCTCCAGACACCCCCTACCCTGGCATATTTCGGCGATGATGCCGACACAGAGTTACACATGGATGCGAGCAACGTCCGCCTTGGTGCCGTTCTAGGTCAGCACCAAGACGGGATCGAGAAAGTAATTGCCTACGCCAGCCGTGAACTTTCCCGTGCTGAGTGCAACTATTCCACCACAAAAAGAATGTTTGCGGTAGTATTGGCCGCTGCCAAGTTCTGCCCGTACCTTTACGGACGACCGTTTTGTGTCATCACTGACCATCACTCGTTGTTTTGGCTGAAAAACTTAAAGGATCCTTGTGGCCGCTTAGCGCGTTGGGCATTGCGCCTGCATGAGTTCGATTTCGATGTTATTTATAAGTCTGGCCGAAAGCACACGGATGCTGATAGCCGGTCCCGCGCGCCCGTCGGCCCTCCTTCGTCAGATGCCACCGACGACTATAGCTTCCTTGGAGCAGTCACTACGTCCGACCTCGTTGTCAAACAGCGTGCCTTTGCCGCGCTGCGACTGATTATTGACCATATTGAAAGTGGGCACCCTACAATGCCCCGGTATCTTGCTCGGGGGCTGTCGTCGTATTGCCTCCGCAATAGGGTACTTTATAAGAAGAATTCTACGTCGAGTGCAAAAACATACCTGCTAGTCATACCGGCTGATCTAAGGCACGAAATCCTCCTGGCCTGCCACGAAGAACCAACTTCAGGTCGTCTTGGCTTTACACGCACCCTAAACCGACTCCGGCGGAACTATTATTTCATCCGGCATGTTGCAATCTATCGAACCACCCCTCACACCCTTCGAGCAAGTGGGCATGGACCTTTTAGGCTCACTTCCTTTATCCTCGAACGGACACAAGTGGATCGTAGTCGCCACAAACAACTTAACACGCTACGCTGAAACAAAGGCTCTTGCCCGAGGTACTGCCGGCGAAGTTGCTCGATTCTTTATGAACGACATTGTGCTCAGACACGGTGCGCCGTCGACTATCATTATTGACCCAGAAAAGGCGTTTACAGCTCGGCTACTGCGGGACACCTTAACTCTCAGCCATACCGAGCATCGCACAACAACAGCGTATCACCCTCAGACAAATGGCCTAACGGTACGACTCAACAAAACTTTGGCGGACATGATCTCAATGTACATCGACGTTTAACGTAAAATGTGGGACGAGATCCTGCCGTATGTCACCTTCGCCTACAATACGGCGCCGCAGGAAACCACGAAGTTTGCGCCGTTACGTCTCTTATATGGCAGGGAGGCCCGCACGATGTTGGATGCGATGCTTCCGTGCGGGAATGAAGCGGTAAGCCCGATGCCACCCATTTCGCAGAACAGGCCGAGCAAGCCCGTCAGCTGGCCCACTTGCACATCAAGGAGCAGCATGCCGCTGATGCTCGACAATATAACCGTCGGCACAGGGAAGTCCACTACGAACCAGGAGACCAAGTGTGGGTGTGGACCCCCGTGCACCACAAAGGCTTGTGCGAAAAACTGCTCCACCGGTATTTCGGACCCTATACAATCCTGCGCCGATTAAACAGCGTTAATTACGAAGTCATTCCAGATGGAACTGTGACCGACAGTGTTCGGCGTCAGCAGCCTGAAATTGTGTATGTGGTGCGCTGAAAGCCGTACTTTTCTCGTGAGTGAGCGCTTCCTGCAAGTGAGACCTTGAGTTATTGTACAGTTCACCTCACCTAATTTTTTTTTCTCCTCTCACCATTTCATCGGGACGATGTTTTCCTTTCACGGGGGGGAATAATGCCACGTGCCTAGCGCCTCGCGACTACCGTGTTTGGTGCCGACGACGACGAAGTGGTTGTTGCCTCGATAGGTGTGCAGGTGCTGGACTCTGTGATCGGAACTAGAAGCCTAACTTATTCTCGGGTCTTCCTCTACGTGTACCTTCACGGCTCCCTGTGGCTCTAATTGTGACAACATGTTTGCGATGGAAGAAAAGTACGTTGTGCAAAGCTAATTCGAAAAGCTTAGAGGTTGCACATAGAAGAGAACTCAGACGATGATTGGAAACATTAGATTTGGAAACACGCGTGCCATTTTTCACACGTGAGGAAAGGCAGCATTTTTAAACAGTTATAAATATGGAGTCGGTACTGGTACAAAGATATAACTGAAGGCTCTTATTATGGCGGTTGCAAAGCCACCAGGTCCAGGAGACAAAGATGGTCTCAGACGCTTAAGACTCTCAGTTATCAACTCTTCGTCAACGAGAACGGAATTGGACAGTGCACCAGATGGAAGGCGAACCTAATCACGATGTGGATGTTTGTAAACGGAGGAAAAATGTTGGGCAAAACTGTCGGCAACATCCCGAATTTTCGACTCCTGAGAGTCAAATAAGCTGATACTCAAATCTGATTTAATGGGACGCTTGCGAACATATCGCCAGAACTGACTAGGACGGTTTGAGGCACTCCTCTCTAAAGACTTAAAATAGGAGTCGTGGTCCCGCTTGTATAAGCGTTTGCAAAGAGTACACAAGCGGCGAAACTCATCTGCAAAATTGTGAAACCCAGGGCGTTTCACTTTCCGATGGGCCCGTTCCTTGAGTTTTAACGTTATTATTAGTTTCCTTGAAAACCAAGAAGGGAATTTCCTACGCGTAGGAGTACGCAAAGGTGTGTACCGACGCACACCATCAAGGACTATTTCAGTGAAGCGACTGACTTGTCCGTCTGAATCATTAATGTCATTTAAAAGGGACTAGTCGACGGAAGAGAAGAAATTGATAGATCGACATAATCACCACATGCATACGCGAAACGGGGCGAATTCATCACCCGATCTGAATTAGTAGAGAGTGAGGCAGAGACAGCGGTTGTAACTAGAAGTGGAGGGTGAAAGTTGTCACAGCGAGGCAGCGGCATGTCTGAACTCGAGACTCGAACACTGGCAAAATTCGACAGACAGATGTCAATAATATTACCCCAGCAGTTTTCAATGAAATTTTGTTGCTGCAAAAAGTTAAAGGCTATAAAATCAAGTAGAGTGTTACACTTACGTAATATGTAATGATTGTTGTGAGAAGAAGTAAATGAGTTCTAGTTGATACATGGAGTATTAAAATCGCCTAAAATAAGAAGATTGTGTTTGCAATGACGGGTCATAACATGTTCGATTGAGAGCAGAACATCATCATAGGCTGGAGGAAGAAGATTCGGAGGAATGTAGAAAGCTGCAAGTAAAGCGAGTTCATGTCAATATAAAGTGAGCTCAAGCCGCATACATTCTTCAACAGTTTCCGGATTGGAACGTCGAACGCAGTTCACTGAACTGTCAATAGCAATGAGCACTCCACCTCCTCTTTGTTTGGGTCCTGTTTCAGGGCGGTAGCTACGAAAAACAGAGTAATTGTTTGGGAAGAAATCATTGGAAGGAATATCGTTGACAGCCAGGTTTCGGTAACCACAACAGCGGTATAACAACAGCACAAAACGCTAGAAAAAAATTCAGATCCCTTAGTCCGAAGACCTCGGGCTTTTCGATAATAGATGTCCAAGTTAGGGGCCACTGCAATTTAGCGTCAGTTCTGAGGGATGCAGCATATCGCCGTAAAGCCTCCCACGAAAGTCCTTGTATATGCAACCCATCGGCCACATCGAAGGCTCAACAAGCTTACTGCACAATTCTTCGTCAACTGTAATATGGAAGGACGAGTTGGAGTCGTACCATGTTTTCAGCTGCTGGCAGGAAATGGGGGTAACATTGATTGACTTTAGATGGTTCGTATGGTCTACCGATGTTGTTACCGGAGTGAGTTTAGAGACGAAAATATTCTTCGGACGCTTCTTTTGGTAGGCAACGTTAAGGACGGATGAGCTCGATGCGTCAGTGATGGCTGGACTTCGGTGCTTCTTCATTGCAAAAGGAGGGTTAACCGCACGGGGAGGAGCAGAGGCAGAAGATGGACCGGAAACATCGCCAGGAGTCATCCCTCGATGAAGAGCCGCGAAGTAGTCCACAAACGGCTGCTCAACACGGGCAGGATTTCCCACAGGCTTGGTGAGAGGACTATCACACTGCGAAGCAGCGCGCCGTACAAGTTCCTGGCGTAGGCCGCGAACGTCGGTACGTAGAGAGGCAATGCCCTCGGATTGTTGTGCGAAGGCCCGCTAGTTTTCCGCACGAAGGCGCTCATTCTCCTCCCGCAGCTGGGCAACCTCATCGCTTAGAAAAGAGATACCCTCAAGTGTGTCGAGGAGGAGAGTCTGTAGCGAAGCAAACTCACCGCCATGTTCGCCGGTCGGGGTTGAAGTGGGAAAACCGGTTGGGTTGGACAGGATCGGGCGAAGGAAGAAAGGAGCGTAGCTGCCGGTGCACCTCCGTCGCTAAGCCTAGCACTGTCAGACGACGACGTGCACAAATTGCGCACGAATGGGAGTGAGCCAGACTTCAACAGTTGTAGCTCATCATCTGCCCAAGTGACGCACTTCGAGTGAACACGTTTCGCACAGTCAGCACAGCGTAAAAACTGCTGCTACCAAAGAACGGGTGAGAGCACAGCGCACATGCATCGTTACTGGGCGCCATCTTGGCGCCAGCTATAATAATAATAGTTTAGTTCTCAAAGCAGCGAATACACGAACATTTCCGGGCATGTCAAAGCCAGCACTAGCTTGTTGGGCAGAGCCTAACAGTAGGCGGCGATCATCTGTGTTTTCTTACAAAAGTGCATCATATTTATGTGTAAAAATAAAATAAAAGGAGCTCGAAGAATGTAAACAAGTCAGCTAAACGACAAGGCACTTTTAATTAACTGCATAGCCATTAGTAGGGCCTCGCACCAAGCAGAAAGTGAGGAAAATCCAGAATTGCACAGAAGGAAAGAAAAGATGAGGGCAAGCAAACAATAGTGAAGTTGTCTACAACATTTCTGACGAATGAATTCAAGGGAAACAATAGCTCAAGAGGGCTTTTTTAGCGCCTTTTTCCTCTTCAATTCCCGTACCTCGGCGGGCAGTCTTTTAATATTGCGAGGACGGGAATTTCTTACGAATCAATTCAAGGGAAACAATAGCTCAAGAGAGCTTTCTCTAGCGCCTTCTTTCTCTTCAATTCCCGTACCTCGTCGAGCAGTCTTTAAATATCGCGGGGACATAACAGCGCTTGCTTACACCGTACTTAGTTCGCGGGATAGGAAGTGCATAAAGATCGGCGGCACGTATGTGGCGCGATGAAGCGCGTTGAAATTTGAACTGTATGTCCACATATTCCCGACAACAGCATACTGCAGAAACACCGTATAATTTCTGGAACAGGTCGTCTTCTTATAACAAGTAAGTATAGTACGGCACACTTTTTAAGGCACATTTTAACAGATCATTTACCACGTTGTCCATAGTGCAGCATAATTGAAGAAACAGTGTATGCCATAGCGCAACACAGAGTGGCCTAAAGAATGAAGGACCATCCGTCTTACAAACACAGGCATATATAATTTCATAGTGTATAAAAGGCAAGATACTGTTCTGAGCTGTTTACATATATAAGAAAGATGAGATCGCCTACTGAGGTCACAGCCCAGAAAGATGCCCATATATGTATAACCATTTTAAAATAGGTTAATTTAGGTTTGGGGGGTTTAACGTACCAAAGAGACTCAGGCTATGAGAGAAGCTGTAGTGGGGGGAACCAGCGCATAATGACAAGAAGTGCCATTTGGTGAATGCAACTTTAAAGGAGCGTCTAAGTTTAGGCTCTTAAGTGGGTTTCTAAAACATGTAAGCTGGGCATTTTTGTAGTTTATAATGATTAAATTTGAATCCTGCCGGTCTATTGCTGCAGTGGCGTCTTTTTGAAGCATCTCGACATAAGCGTGGTAGTCAATATGGCTGGAAATGTGAAGTGTGTCATCCACATATAGCTTACAGGAGACAATACTATTCGACAAATCATTGACGAACAAGTTAAACAACAAGGGTGACAGGATATAGCCCAGCGAAGCACTACATTTTAACTGTACAGGGGAGCTTGTGCATTCTCCTATACAAACTGAGAACGATGGCGAAGGTAACTTTTCAAAACGTCACGAAAATGACCTCAGAAGCCATCGATATATAAATTTCGAAGCAAGATTTCATGCTCAATTAAGTCAAATGCTTTTGAGACATCTAGAAAGAGCCCACAAGGTATAAGTTCGAAGGTTGTGTGCACGTAGTCCGAAACGTATTCCAACAAACCCAGTCTTTCTTTACCACGCAACCATACTGACTGTCAGAAATAAACACATGTATGTTCAGAAAACTTTGCATGTATTTAACAACATTATTAATAATAATATTAACGTTTATTTTCGGTTTTATACGTACACAATATGAGTGCAGCACAGGCAGCCCGGAGTCTACGGTACAATGAACACGCATGAGTTGTGGTACAAAACAAAAAGGTAAAGATGCGGATTTAAGTAAACGAAGCACGATTTTCTATTCAAAGTAAAATCCCGACTTTTGCCCTTCAGGTAAGAAAACAATGTCTGTCCAAGTGAAAGGGTACTGGCAGTAATACCGGTTCGCACATAAAACGACTGCCAGTTTCAATTATGGAACGCGTGAAAAATTACCCCGCCGGAGTAGTGCAGTGGTAAGACGCCAGACTACTGTACCCCGGGTTAGAACCCAACCACGGCGTCTATGTTTCCAAGGAGGCAAAACGAAGCGGCGTCCGTGTGCTTCCGTGTGCTGTGCGATGTCAGCGCACGTTACAGATTCCCAGGTGGTCGAAATTACTCCGCAGCCCACCACTATGGCTCCCTTTTCTCTCCTTCCACTTTCACTCCTACCTTCATCCCTTCGCTTACGGCGCGGTTCAGGTGTCCACAGAGCAAAAGTGACAGATACTGCGCCTTTCCCTTGTTTTAAAGCAACCAACGCGTGAGGAGGAGGAGAAGCTTTATTTAGTCCTATATTACTTGGCGGTTTTTGGGACGTCTTCAGAGATGTCTGCTTGTTAAATCCACAAGAGTCTTCTCCGTCGACTTCTTCCACTTTTGCACAATGGTCGGTTGCCCTCAGTCCAGGGCTCCGCTGGCTACTGCTGCCCGTTGGGCTCGCTGTACCAGACCTTGCTGGTCTTCGCAGCGGTCGCTGGACAGCAATCTCCCATTGCTCCGCACTCGGGTTTCGAATTTTGGGGACCACATCTATGTTTTGACAGGCCCATGTGATGTGATATAGTGTTGGTTTTTCATCGCACCACGGACATCTGTCAGCGTATATGGTAGGGTGCATTTTGTTTAGTATGCGTAGGTTTTGGTATGAACCCATCTGTGCTTGTCTCTATATAACAGCTTCCTCTCTGGTGAGAGAACTGTGCGGTGTTGGATATCGCAATCTTCTTCCTCTATAGTTTTCTAGTATGGCCGAGTATGCATTGGGTGCTGGCAAAAGTTCCGCGGACTCGTCGGATGCTCGGAAAGTAGTGTATGCTCGAGCTATCCTGTCAGCCTCTTAATTCCCTGCCACCCCCATGTGCCCCAGTACCCACATAATTTTTGTGTCCGGTCTTGTTTTCTTCGTGGTTTTTAATTCTGTCGCTCGCTTCGAGGAGTATACGGAGTGCGTCACGACCAATCCTACCATTCATGAAATTTCGACAGGCTGTTTGAGAGTCCGTGAGTATCGTTAGCGACCTCCCAGCTCTATAGCGCTCCGCCACCGTTAGAGCAACGGCTACTTCCTCGGCCTCTGCTACTGTGCAGTGTCGGGTAGAGGCGCTGGTCACTTCGCGTAGAGACGAATCGACCACCGTGGCCACTGCAATTTTGTTGTGTCCTCCTCTCGAGAACGCGTCTGCATGACGGTCGTGTCTTGAGGAGCCTATGTTTTTTGAATAAAATCGGCCCTTGCTTTTCTTCTACCTTAGTGGAGGTTAGTGTCCATGTTTCTCGGAATTGGAGCTACCTTGAGGGACTTGCGAAGTTTGTCGGGGATCGTTACCGTCCTCGCTATTTCTCGCATCAGCTCACAGTGTTCGAGTCTCTGTAAGAGCGCTCTTCTAGTCGTTGTCTGCAGCAGCCTGAGTTTTTGCGACTCCAGCTGCGCCTCGCGTAGTTCTTCGAATGTGTTTTGCAATCCAAGCGTCATGAGCTTTTCTGTACACGTTTTGCGCAGTCTACAGAAAAGCCTGGAAAAGCCTTTCTTGACTTCATATTGGTTTTTAGAGAATAAGGAGTTTATTCACAAAAATCTGTCATCAATGCGTGAACATGTTTTTCCATAATGCGTAGAGCACGGGGACCATTTCTATAGGCCTATAATTGTTAACCCCATCTTTATTACCCCTCTTGTAGATGCCTAATAACAGAACTTTTTAGTTTGTCAGGTAATTCCTATGCTAAACGTTCTATTTATTTCATTAGAAGTAAATCCTGCAAATGAACAAAATTCACTTGAATATCGCGTAATCTTATGACATCTATGTCGGGGGGTTTCCCAAGTGGCATGTTCCTGAATATGCACCAAAGTTCGTCGGGTGTCACCTGGAACACGCTAAACCTGGAACACGTTGTTTTAGGCATAGTGTCTGTCAACATTTCCACGCACTTTATCAAGTGATTATTGTATTCATCACGTAGGGCACTGCCATCGCATTTCTTGAAATTGATCGCAATAGTTTCGTCCGCCGTGAGTTTCTTATTTTTCCTCATTAGTTCTCTCAGAAGCTGCAATGAGGTTGTCACATTTCCCTTATAACTTAAATATTTCATCTCAAAGTAACGCTTTTTCTCAACACGAAGTTTTGCAATTATCTAGTTCCTTAGTTTCTTGCAGTCGTTTCTAAAGTCAATATATTCAGGCTCTCTTTTCCAGCGCTTCCAAAGGTCATCCTTCTTCTTGCAAAGTTTAAGTATTTCTATATTTATCCATTTGTTAACATAATTTCTTTGTATTAAGCCAACTTGTCTGGAGGCCTTTGAATAAATTGTGGTCATTATATCCACATATCTGTCGTACAGTGCAACGTGTTGTAAGTTCAGTATTTAACTCAAACAGTAATTTAAAATTTGTCGGTCCGCCATTGCTGTGTTAAGTTTCGTCATCATCTCTTTCGGCCTGTGACTCCTTTTCTGCTGTAAGTACGTAAGGAAATAAACTGATGATCAGCGCTTCCCTGCTGAATAACGGCCGATAGATTTTGATTTTACGTCGGCACTATAATGTAGTCAATGGTAGTCGGCGTGAAACTTGAACTTTTCCATTCCTTTCTGGTATAGCCTTCAATCATATTACCTACTCTGTATCCAGTAAATAATTCAATATATTTTTGTATACTTGGTCTGAAATCACCCAGCATAAAAACTGAAATCACCCAAAATTATGGGATTCTTATGTATTTTCTTAAGCACTTCATTGAATTCGTCCAACAAATCATCTAGACTATTATTTGGAGGTCTGTACATTCCAACCACTACATAAATATTTACTTCAGTATTTAACGTCACAGCAAGTAGATCAGCAGACATCAGTTTGTATCCTAAACACTCACAAAGGTGCTCAATTTTTACGAATATCATTAATCCGCCAACCTGTTTATCTGACCTACACGAACAATATTATAGCAATCATATTCTGTATCTTAAACCTTTTTCACTTAAAACAAACAAACCCGCTGCCATTGAAAATGCTCCTAAATATAATTTCAGCTCATCCGAGTACTTATTTATGCTCTTTTAATTATGTGTATTACATTAAGTTCTCAGCCTAAGGGCGGATCTTTGTATAACCCTTCTACTATATAAATTTCCCGTTCACTAAAAGAACTGAATGTTTTGGCATTACATCTGCGTGGTGAGGTCTGCCACACTCTCTTCTTTAATCAGTTTCTCCTGCCTTCTTTCTCATTAGGGCATTTCCTTTCAATATCCTAACGAACTCGTAACCCTTCTCCTTCGCTACAGTCTTGGCTTTCCAAAACAATTTCTTCACTCTATTCGTTCCATTTGTCCTTTCTCAGGACGTATATCTTTGCTACCCACATATCTCTAGTTCTTCGGTGTGTAAATTTCAAAATGATAGCTGGTATGTATTCATCTCTAGAACACAGCCTGTGAACTGCTTTATTGTCTTCTTCAAGTAGCTTTGCAAGTTCTAACTTTTCTGCCGGGCGCTGCACCATTTTAAATAGATCATCGTTATCCTTTTCAACAATTCCATGTATTTCTTTGTTATGTTTTCTTGAATACTATTCAACACAGTTCACAGCAAGCTAAACTTCCCTAATTTCTTTTTTCTTTTCAGTCATCCCAGACCCAAGTGAGTCAATTTCTTTTTGCCCTTCCAATGACTGCCTGTAATTCTCGCTGCTTTTCAGAAGCGTATCGCACTTTTCCTAGAGGAGTGTAGCCGATTTTTTTCACATCTTGCGGGGTCCTGATCGAAACATCCAGCTTGGCCTCTAGGGAGTCTCCTTTCATGTTTTGCTGGTTCACGACTACTTCAATTTACTTCGTTTTAATTTTTATTGCCGAAACTGCTTCGCCAAGTTTTTTTATCTCCATCAAGACGTCACTACAGACATGTTCTTATGCTTTGCAAATGCTCCTACTTTCATGGCAAAGTTAAGCCTCATTCGCTCGTTTTTTTTTTTTTTTTTTTTTAGTGCGGTAGGTTTCGCACTTCAAATTGTTGTTGTTGTGGTGGTTATTTATTGTATATACAAAAGGAAAGAAAAGATGTTTCCCAGCGCCGGTACCTGCTATCTGAGATCTGAAGCACCTGAACTGGGGTGGCGGAAACAAAGGGATAGCGACGAAGCGGTAGAGGAAATCAGGGTTGCGCGATATGGAGAAAGAGAAGGGTAGGTAAAAATAAAAAGAAATATACAAAGTATGGTACAGTATAGAGTAGTTTGATTTAGGTGATTTCCTGTATTGTCATTGCCTTAGTTGCATTTTTCGTTATGCCAGAACTCTTCCCAGTGATACATATTTTACGTGCTGCACACCTTGTACTTGCTCGTTCATTCGCCACAGCCTTCATACACGATACGCAGTCAACGTTGACATTTTCTCGAAAGATTGGCAGTTGAGCAGTAGACACAAATGATGTGCAATGTAAGAAAGCTTTAAAAGAATCGAAAAAGTCGCTCGTCTCTTAACTAGGAGAAAAGAGCAGAACGATGAGTTTCACTGCCGTGTACCGCTGCAGTGCGCCTTGATATTGCTGCTTGCCGCCTATAAGCGCTGCGACACCATGACGTATCCGATAAACTTGCTCTTCGTTGACCGGCTCATCCCCCGGATAGAAGGCACGCGCAGCTGCTCCGCGATGACTACGCATATCAGCCCATTACCTGGGTGCAGCCGATATTCGGTGGGAAGGCTCTGTTCTTCAGGTTCTAGCGGGAAAGAGGGGCACGATCAGTTTCACTGCCTAGTAAGGCTGAACTGCTGTTCGTGTGTGAGTCGATTCGTAGCACGGCCCCCAGGCGCAGAAGCACCATAGCGGTGCTGCTTAGTAAGTGCCAGGTAGGTTTTAGGGCTTATGGCTCGAAACGTGAACAATATCGGAGTGTATGGTACGGGAAGTGCTCTCGGGGAAGGCAGGTTCAATCTCGTAGGTGGCGGCTGTCACTTGGAGAAGCACACACTACGAGCCGACATAGCGGGAAGAAGCTTTTTCGAGAACCCAATACGGCGAGAAGGCACCCAGAATGAAACAAGGGACCCAGGTGAGAAGGAGTTGTCGAGATGGCGGCTGTTGTAGAGCTCTTGTTAGGAAGCTTGGGAAGCTTGCAAGCGGGAACGCTCGACTTGATGACCATGGTCGGCACGAGCAGTGGTTTCACGGGCGTTTTCAAGCTCTGGCGGACCAGATGTTGAAAACAAAGTGCCAAGCGGGAGTTTAGGCTCACGGTCGCACAAGAAGTCAAACGTAATGAGGTAATGAGTTATATGCAAATGTTACGTATGGACGGGCGACGTCTCAGTCACGGGGATCAGAGGAGACGTACATGGCGAGTATATCAGTGAGAGTGTGATTGAGCCGCTAAGTGAGGCAATTAGTTTGTGGGTGGTAAGCGGTCGTCAGCTTACATTTAGTTTGCACGCGCGAAGAAGGTTGTCCCCAACTGCTTAAAGGAAGGTGCGGCCACGGTCACTGAGCATTTGGCGGGGAGCACCATGATGAAGAATGAGATCGTGAAGAAGAAAGCGACATCAGCGGCCGCACTCGTGGGGAGCGCGCACGTTACCGCGTACCGGGTATCATTATCTGTGGCTACTGGAACCTATCTATTGCCAGACGTGGAATCAGGAAAAGGTGCGAGAAGGTCCAAAGCGACATGGTAGAATGGATCCGGAGCCATATCGATGGGCTGAAGAAAGTTAACGGCAGCACACGCAGGCCGCTTTCGACGTTGGCAATCATTGGAAGCCCCAAGATAACGGCGCACTGAGCGGGCCGTATTTGTCGGCCATCGTAATATTTGCCATCGGATGATCTTCACTGGCTTTTGAATATTTTCATGTTCTCAACTTCAATGGCACCACAATATTTGTAAGCGAAGTTTACCTACTGACATGCGCAATGGTAGTATCGGGATTTATATACTGGTTTCATGTCTTTCTTTTTTTTGCCAATCCGTTGCTTGGAGCCATTCACATGCATAGAGCAACTCAATTGGAAAATGCACAGAAGCAAAACCAGAAATATGTATTGTGAATTAGATTTCTTTAATTAGTAATAAATGAGCCCGCATGTGGCCCAGAGGCTTGAGAAAGATTGGATTCGGAAGTTGTGACCGGTTCCAGGCACACTGTAAGGCACTGTGGCGATGCACGGGAAGCAGAATCTGCATTTAGGTCGCGTGGGAAATTTCCGAAAGGCGGCGCCCGTATTTTCTAAGAGCAGAGCAAGGGACTAAACGATTGACAGTCACAGATGCCGTCTGAGGAATCTAAACCAGATTTGTCCTTCAGTCTCTCCCGCGGTCGTTTGCTCTGGGAATCCATTAGATAATAAACTCTTGGATTACAGCGATGTTGATGTCATCCTTGTAATATATATGGCATCTGCAGAAACAGAGAAAATCAAAACAAATATCTTGTTAGTGCAGCCCCCCGCGCGCAGTTATTGTGTGTGATAGCCCCATCAGGGAGATCTCAGCAGCAGTCTTCTTATAAAAACCGTGCGGGACGGACGTTTTTAAGTCTAAGTTTCTAAGGCTTTTTTTTGCGCTTTGTCGTTATAAGCCAGCACTGTTTTGGAACAATGAACAAGATATGGAAAGCGCGTAGTACAGGTAAGCATCATGAAAAGATCTTTTCGTGCATGCAAAAAATGGCCTCTTGAGCTTCATATTAAACTCATGCAATATGCGAAAT
Organism: Amblyomma maculatum; assembly: GCF_055883805.1. Lineage (NCBI taxonomy): Eukaryota > Metazoa > Arthropoda > Arachnida > Ixodida > Ixodidae > Amblyomma > Amblyomma maculatum. Next base: position 91,016,386 of record NC_139353.1, on the reverse strand, counting down.
TCGGCAGGTTACATTCCTGCTTTATTTCCGCTAATGCAAAAAGCGAAGGGCATCCTGGCTCGAGAGCAAGCGTTCTCGAACGTTGTGCAACCGCACGCAATTAGTGGGAACACAATGCAGGACAAGCTAACGTAATTGCTTCCAGGCGCATTGCAAAGTCTGTATGCAGCAACGGAATTTAAGCCCTTAAAACACGTGAAGAGGTCCATGGAGGAATCATATTGCGTAGTTTCATGGCAAAGAGATGCACTAAGACACCTCGACTGCAAAGAGGCATTGGACACCTGTTACGCTTTAAATAAGAGAAAAAGGGGCTAATGGAAGGTAGTAAGCGCTGACCAATGAAACAAATATATATGGAGGACTGTTATAAGCTGAAGTGAAGTAGAGCTTATATAAAGCATCAGCTGCTACCGCTCCACACAGCTTCCAAGTGCCTAAATGCTTGTTTTCTTTCTCTCTGTGCTTCACTACGACATCTATGGTGATTATACGCAAGGTATTGTTTTGCGGTCGCCGGAGGAATAGACAGCGTAACTGCAAATGGGGCAGACCCTGAAAGCAGAATTTAAGATCAGATGGGCGTTGCAAGCAGAAAATAAGAAACCTACATGCAGAAATTGATCAGTCTAAATATTTCTGGTCATAAAAAAAGGAAGTCGGAGCTAACAGCATTCTATGCGTTCCTCAAGTACTGATTTATCAAAAGTTCGAAGGAGTAAAACATCACCGCTTATGTGTAAGCTCCGAGTCTGAATTGAATAATAAGAGTAATTTTCTTTTGCAAAGCAGACGTGAAAACAGTGGTACCACAAAGTAGTCATGAGGCTGGGAAATTCACGCCACACTATAGAATTTTATTCCAGAAAATCCTAATCTTCACTCAATAACATCTCCGCATTTTTGCGGCTACCTTCGTCTGTCAAGAACGCAAATTAATATAACAATCAATACTATTGTGTACAGGAAATGAAGCCCTAATTTTGGCATCACAAGTGAACTACACCGAAACTAAGTCAGCTGACGCTGAACGAAAAGCAACTCTGTCGATCTTTTTAGTGATGGCCTTCACGGTAATGGCGTAAAAAAGAAGAAACTGCTCCATGTTAACTTAGGATCGCTTGGTTTTGTATGCGGCCCATCAGGCATGGTGTACAAGAGCGTGGAGTTCGAAAGTTTAGTACAATGCAAAAAAAAAAAAACGTTAGGATGTGCTTAGGATCTAAAAAATAACCAGTGCGGTGATGAGTATTCATATAAGTTGGGCAAAAGCTTGGTTTTGGGACGACCCCCAGAAAAAACTTACATCCCTTTAAGATATGTGAGCGGCTGAGCAATATCGACAAAATTTTCAATAAACCTACGAAAGTAAGAACAAAGACGCAAAAAACTTCGGACGTCATTGCTCAAGCGGGGCACCGGAAAGTTATTTACTGGTCAGATCTTGTTTGGCTTGGGACGAACCCCCCTAATATATTGAGCTGACAATGGACGAAACGCATGGCGGAAAAGTGAAAGAACTTTAGAGAGGTATGTCACGTGGGTCTAAACATTGGTGAAAACACCATTACATTGTCTAAATAACATAGGCAAGTGGGAAGTTTGAATTCTTGCAGCAAGGAGTCCATCGTGCGCTCAAAAGTGGCTAGCGCGTTACATAAGCCGAAAAGCAAAACGTTAAACTAATACAGACCGTCCGGAGTGACAAACATAGTCTCCTCTCGATGCTGGTCATCCACAGCAATTTGCTAATTGGCAGATCGTAGGCCAACGGAAGAGAAGAATTTGGCTCCGGATAGGCAATCCAAGGCATCGTCTGATCTTATTCAGTGGACGGTAATCCATACAGAAGCGCCACTAGCCATCTTTCTTCTTGACCACGATGCGGGGTCAGGCTTAAGGAGTATGAGAGGGCTCAATGATGTTCTTCTCCAGCTTTGTTGCCACTTCCACCTGGATTACCTATCGTTCTGCATGGGAGACTTGGTATGGTCGGCGGCGAATAGGTGGAGCGTGGCCGGTGTCATGCGGCGCGTTACACTTAGAGCTTGGCCGAGGGCGCTGGTATAGAGGTCGAAGATGTCGGAATAGGACAATAAAAGCGCGCGCAATTCACCAATTCAAAAGGTTAGTCCACAGAGAGAATTACGAATATGAAGACATGCCATTGTCTCAAAATATGTCTGCAGAGTTTCAGCAGCATCACACCGATAACAAACCAGTGATATTTTACGGAACAATATGTCGTAATCAAATCGTAATTGGTATTTGGGAATTTTTGCCCCTTTGTATGAGCTAGGACGAGCTTAAGAAATATTTACAAGCCATGAAAAGGGGAAGCAGCTTCGGAGGATCAGGTAGCTGCAGATTTGTTGAAGGATTTGGGGATATCGGTAGAGTAAAAATGGCAACCCTGTATACGCAATTTCCGGTGTCATCAAGATGTCGGAATCATGGAAAAACCCTAACATTATCTAAATTCATAAGAAAGGGGACGCTAAGAGCTTGAAAAGTTACAGACCAATCAGCTTACTTTCTGCTACATGTAAGGTTTTTACTAATGTGTTCATAACATAATTAGGACAATCTTAGAATTCAGTCACGCAGAAGATCAAGTAAGTGTTCGGAAATGGTACTCTACTATTATTGATATACAAACTATTAATCAGTTAAAGTAAAACTCGGAATATAACCAGTCCTTATACATAGAATTCCTTGATTACAAACTAAGCACTTCAAACACTAGAAACCTCAGCAGTCATACAGGCTGTAAATCTTTAGCGCCGCTTCACAGGCATTACGAAATGAGGGTGTAGAGGAGCCGGATGTAAATGTACCTCCAACCATTCAATTTTTTATTTGGTCCTCTTTCAACAGCCACTGCAAGCGGCCCGAATTATCACTTCGATTCTGGCACGATGATCAACTCTGTATATTTTATTCGCTCATGCTCTGTGTCGTGAGACGCAGCTTTATTGGAGTCTTTGCCGCGCAAGATGCGCCGAGAAATGTCTCGAAGATTCCGATCATTCGCGTGCATTTCTGCAATGTTCAAGGTTGTGCCAGTCACCGTTTGCGGCTTTGTCTACATGTTGCTTCGCCGACTTTATATTGAGCTTCGACGGCTGTGACGGGCATTCTTTGTTCGACGACCTCCGAGCACGATTGTAGCTATCGCCGTCGCGACTGCTTAATTCTTTTGAGCGCACACTTCAGCCCAATAAAGAGTTTATTCAAGTAAATTTCAGGCCTCCTCACTTGCTGCTAATACCATTGTGTAAGTCTTCATCCTTCATCTCTGTTCATCACAGACGAAGATGAGAGATAATAGCCAACAGGGCACCGCTCCAGGCGCCGACTTGAAGCGCTACAACTCGAACCAGGTCTTCTGCCGGACCCCATTCAACCCCGGAAGGCGTCGACATTGACAATGTCCAGTCTTAAGTACCGGATGACGTCGTGCAGCCTCGGGAGTTCCCATCTTCAAGGACTGCTCACTGAAGATGCGGAAGATTGGATGGACCATTTCGACAATGTGGAAGAATTCAATGGCTGGAAGGACGCTGCACAACTCAGACAAGGTTTTTGACGGCCCTTTTAAGTTCCGTCCGGAAACAAAGCTACAAACTAGAATCAAGCACCGATATCAGCCTTCACTGTCTTATGTTTAGCAGATGAAGCGCGTCTTCCGCCGCGCCCGTGCCGGCACAATAGAGATGACTAAGGTGAACCTGTTTATGCGCGGTCTGAAAGGGCAGCTATTTGTAAGTCTTCTTCGCCAGCGGCTAAAGACGAAGACGCAGTTCTATCAGGAAGCAGCGAATATGGAAATAACCTTAGACGATAGGACTCCAAAACCGGCCTTTTGAAAAACACTTTCTGCTAGCCACTTCGACAACACACCTACAAGTGGAGGTAACCTCCGTGAGATGTTTCGTCAAGTCGTTCTCCGCTGAGCCCTGCTGGCACTAGCGCAGCCGCAGGCTACGGCGCTCACGGACGTCATCCTTGAAAAAGCCCAGCAAGCATTGGCTTTCCTCAGACGACCGCTCCGACACCTCAAACGTAAGAAGAAACAGACAGAAATATGGTGCTGCATTACATTGTCCTCTGTCGTGACGTGACACTCCAAGGCCTCGCCGCAACCATCGTGTGAAAGCCGCCTCTTCGTCCCTGACCGCCTACCAACGACTTCCAAGCCAAAAGAAATGTGATGATTGGATGACATCTAACAACCGACCACTATAGTTTGATTCCTGGGGGCCTGGCTACATCCTCCGTCACTCTCCGTACAGACGAATTGACCTTCGTAGAGCGACACCATCGCGACGCACGATGGCTACATCGACGACTACACGACCATGCTCCGATTTAATGGCGCCGCGCAGCGTAGTGACAATAGTGTGCGCCAGCCGCTACCTCAGCAGAGGATGAAGTAGAAATCGAACACCGAAGCCAGCATGTAATACGAGGAAACGAACAAGTAATATTGTGGATATCAATGGTCTCACGGTTAACGCCTTAGTGGACACCGGAGCTGACTTTTCTGTCTTGTTCTGCCCCTCTGGCTTTCACCGCCCAGCTCAAGAAAGTGCTACCGCTTGGGATGGCGCGCAGACCCGCAATGCTGGCGGCAACCGAATTACACCGTCAGGACAATGCACGGAAAAAGTGACAGTGAACGAAAGCACATATCCTACCAGCTTTGTGACCCTGCAGCAGCGCTCCAGCGATGTGATTTCCGGCATGGATTTTCTGAACAAACATCTGGTGACCATCGACCTGCGCTCTAATATCATCAACTTCTCCTCAAACTATGTCATACCTTCCACGACAACATCAAAGCCTCAAATCGCTCTAAAAGTCCTCGACGGAGACGTAACCTTACCGCCTCGATCAAGCGTCATCCCCTGCGTGGACAAACAGACATTGATACCACCGCAGCCTTCGTCGTGGAAACAGCCAGCTGCTCTTGGAACGAGGTATGGGCATCGCAAGAGGCATCGCCAACTTTCAGAGTGGACAAGCTGATTTGCTCGTAGTAAGCTTCAGAGAATACTGACATCTCAACAAGGGCACGACGACCGCTTTTCACAATGTATTTGCGGACATACGAGGCGTATTCGCCCTCCCCAGTGAACTCATAGAAGAGGCACCTGACCAAATGTTCGAGTCTATGCTTAGAATTAACCCGGCATTTCCCAGCAGCAGAAAAATCAGGTTCGTAGCAGCTAAAGCGAGTGCTTCTCGTCACCATCGAAGGTGCGACAAGCACCACTTGCCAAGCACTACATTAAAATAGACCAACACGCTAGACCTCTGGGCCAAATTCCCTGTCGCGTACCGTTTCGAGAACGCCAAGCCATCCGCGAGCATATTTCGGAAATACTTCGCGACGAGGTTTTCCAGCCATCAAAGAGCCCCTGGGCTGCACCGGTCGTTCTAGCAAAGAGCGATGGGGCACTTTGTTACTGCGTCCCCCGCCGCCTAAACAGCATGCAACGCCAAACTGTGTTTTCGGCCCATTGACCACAAGACTAAAGCGAGTTAGCCTGTCGACGATATGACACAGATGGAGTTTATGGGCCTCTGACGTAAGACTGAAGACGAGAATGTCATCAAGATAGGTAAACTAGAACGTCAACCCGCGTAGGACTTCGTCAACAAAGCCTTGAAAAGTCTGAGCCGCATTGCGAAGACCGAAAGGCATCCTCAGATATTCAAACATGCCAAAAGGCGTAATAATAGCTGTCTTCTGGATATCCGAGGGCTCTACAAGAATCTGATGATCTGCCTTCACGAGATCATCCTTGCTGAAGATTGTACAGCTATGAAGGGCCGATCGAAAATCTTGGATATATGGAATCGTGTAGCGGTCAGGGACTGTGGCGCGCTTGAGAGCCCGGTAATCGCCGCGCGGGCGCCAGTCGCTTTCTTTTTGGGCCCCATGTGGAGGTGCGATGCCCAAGGGATGGAGTAGGGACAGACAAAGCCAAGCTCCAGTATATGCTCCAATTCTTTTTGGCGACAGCGAGGTGTTCCGGTGCGAGGCGACGAGTGCGAGCAATTGTTGTTGTTGAAAACTTTTATTGTCCAACAGTGAAGGACCACACCGCCTGGGCCGCTCTGTCTCACCCCCCTTTAAGGAGGAGGGGACTTAGCGGCCCAGCCGCACGGGATGGTCGCAATATGCTCGCCGGTTTTGTTTCGCCGGCGGCCTCTGCTGCCAGTTGGACGGCGGTGAGTTGGAGCTCAGGGTCCGAGCTTCGCAATAAGGTTTCCCAGGCTTCCCTACTGCTAACGTTTGTGCCCTGCCTGGAAAGTAAGGGCACTCCCAAATTATATGGTCGAGGTTTCCTCTCGCCCCACACTTTTTACATTTATTGTCCTCGCAGTCCGATCGGATATGTTTATTTAGTACTGGGTTTGGGTATACTCCAGTCTGCAAGCGTCTCCACGCCATTGCCTGACCTCTATTTAACGCCGTTTTTGGTGGGGGAAAACGCCTCCGGCATTGCCTGTAGTGTTCTGTAATGTCTTGGTACGAGATTAATCGCCCTTCTCTATTATGTTCTGCCTGAGCCGAGCCATCCTGTTCAGCTCGGAGGTAGAGATCTCGAGCTGCACTGTGGGCCGCCTCGTTACCGCTGACAGATTCGTGCGCCGGGGTCCAGATGATGTTGATCGTCCTATCAATCACTCCTTGTGTTAAAATTTTGGTGGTAAGGGGGTTTACCCTCCCCCTACTAAAATTTTGGATTGCAGTTTTACTGTCGAAAACACGGCAGGCCGAGCCGACATAATAGGATGAGTCACGCAGTGTGCGACCGGTACTTGAAGGAACAGAGGTCGAATAACGTCCGGAAACTTGGCAAGTACGCTGGACCAAGGGTCGTGAGCTGCGCTGTGCGCTTGGAGGAGCCGGAGTGGTTGATTGAGAGAGGAGATGCCTTGGACGAATAGGTACGTTTCAGAATCCAGTATGCGGTTTTGCCGCATGTCAACTAGGAGCCTGTAGTGCCATAGGAAGTCGGTGCCGATGATCGGTGAGCGCACGTCCACGATGCCAAATACCCAGAAAAAGGTACTACGGAGTCCGATTTCGAGAGTCACCGACTTCTGGCCGTATGTTGGTGTGGTCGATCCGCTGACTGCTGTAAGAGGGGAAAGGTCTGAAGAATAGTGTCGCTCAGGCAACGTAGGCTGAAGAACACAGATCTCAGCACCGGTGTCGATTAGGTTGCGGACTTTCGCTATATGGTCAATGACATGGAAGAGGCGACTGAATCGTGTGCCGAGAACACCAGTCGCCTTTAGCGATCAGCCGGACCGTTTGCCGCGAAAGAGCAGGGCTGGTTGCTTGGCGTGCGCGGGAGCCGTAGCGGCGATGGTACCACCAAAAGGTCCTGGGTGGTGGAGAACGGTTCTCAGGAGCACTGGCGCTGGTACGGTGGGGTGGGGATGAACAACGCGGCCACCGTGTACAAAGGGTTGCAACTTCAGCTGTAAGTCGCGCGACTTGCCAAGTGAGCTCCTCATTACCATCGGTAAGGCGGGCACAGTGATCGTCAGCTCCTATGTTGGGCAACTCAGTGAAGAGGACGATGAATATTTTCCACGGAGGGGAAACGGACGTCCATAATCTTATCTGCCAGCGTAGCGAGTGATTCCAGTATCTGAGATGAAGATGCACTCGGGATCATGCGCACCTGTGGTGGTAGGTGCTGCAGGAAGCGTTCCCGCAGGATTGCGCTGTCGCGTGCAGCAACTGAGTTTCCAGCCAGGGCGGTCATGCAATGCAATAGCCCGGTAGGCTTGTTATCTACTAGCTCTTCCAAGGTAAGGAGTTGCTGCAGACGACGCGGCTTCGTTTCAGAAGTTCGCTGGACCAGTGTCGCCGAAGGTGATATAAGTGTGATCGGCAGGCGGAGAGCGCAGGACGTCGCGAACAATCGCAGCTGTAGTAGGCGTGAGCTCGCCAATGACTTGGTAGAACATGGTCACCTGCGAAGTGATGCGGTGCTGGCGAAACAAGGTCTCGATGGTGAGGAACCAAAGTTCTGAGTCTGCTGACCAGAAGTCAGAAAACTTGTGGGCGGAGACGGCGGAGACTCATAAGGTGGCATCGTGGGAGACGACGAAGGTGGTACATGAGTGGGGAAATTGTGGCCATTACACGATCGAAGGTAGGCGGGGTCTGAAGCTATAGGCGCTGGTAGGCCTAGCGAAGCGGCTGATGCAAGTGCAGGGAACAGAGAGCGAAGACTCGAAGTCAGGAGTCACCAAACTTGTGGCGACAAACCGCCGACACACTCGTTGTCGGGTCTCCACAAGTACATTTTACAAGACCCGCTGAGCCAGGCGGGAGCGGGACAGCCAACCGCCAGCATTTAGTCCTGGTGCCACGAAGAACGAGCTGCGCGTGCTTGGCAGGCGTGCTGAGGATCTCGTCTTCTTTTGCGTCAAAACCACGATGACGTGCCACGATAGGCTTGAAATTCAATATGCAGAAGACTAAGGTATTCTCCATCAGCCTCTCAAGGAACATCATTTCACAAAAGGTAGGAAACATTGGACGTTGAAGGCGAATATGTCACTTAGGACAGGCAGTAACCGCACATGCATACCACGGAAGGGAAATACCAGGCAAATAAGATTGGGATGGATCGCAATTGACAAGTATTCGCAGACGATGACTAGCAGCTTACCAGTATCGCTGGAAAAAAAGTATTCAATAGTTGTATCTTACTTGTACTCACTTACAGGGTTGAAATGTGAAGGCTAACAAAAAGGGCTCTATATAAGTTGAGAGATGCAGAGGGCTATGAAACAAAAAGTGGTATTTGTAACAGTAAAAAATAAGAAGCGCAAGGCTGGGTCAGCAAAAATATTAGCTGGGGCTTAGCTTTAGTTAAATCTAGTATGCTGCGTAAGCAAAGCTGGCGTAATTTATCTTTCTGTTATTTCTTCTTCTTGTCTGCGGTGCGGCGTGGCTACAGACCGGGTTTACCAGACTGCTTGAAGAGGGGCCCCAGCTGAGGTCGCTCAAATGGCCTAACGCGGCTACCAGCCGGGTTTACGCGATGGGCTGAAACCTGGCGTAGTAATGCTTACGCAATAATAACTCGAAATATTACCTATGTATTGGAACCCAAGATGCAATAGGCATGTATAGCACATGTAGTGCGGGATAGGACGACCGATAGTCACTAAGGGTGAGGAATTGAATTCCAATGGAAGGAAAGCGTGTCGGGGGCCAGTAAAAAGTTAGGTAGGTGGTTGAGATTGAGATGTGCGCAGCGGGTAAATGAATGCATCTACCACAGGTCCGGCTAAATTACAGGAATATCGCAGAGTCTATCGCCCTGCAGTGGATATAGACCCGCTGATGGTGATTTATACAATTACTTGTGCAATTTAAAGTCCAGGTTTCCCAGACGGGATTTCGGCTGCTAATATGCATTTACCTTGCTTTAACTAGTGTTTGACTGGTATAAAATATAGGCGGCCTACTAATCGCCCAAATAATTGTGATCAGTTTGATCTAACTGAAAGTGGAATCGGAGCTGTTCGCGCCCTCCTCCAATTTCGAAAGCCTGCACCAAGCCTATCCCATCAGTCTCCTCGCAAGCTAGGGGGCTGAAGTCGAGTAGGCGCAGGGTAAATTTTGGAGGAGTTGTTTGGCGATGCCTAATGAGAAGAACAGGTCGTTTTAGAAAGCAAGGGGCTTGCAGCACAGTACGTGGGCAGTTTTTCTCAGTATGTTCCTAAAGAAAACTTCCCAGTTCTCTCCCTAAGGCAATCTCGTCCAATCTGCGTGCCCTCTCCGTGTGTAGGTCTCCACTGATCATTAAATACCAAGCCCCCGTTGCTCAGAGTGTTAGTATTTCATGCGGTCACGACTTCGGCGCACATGGTATTAAGGTAGCGTGGAGCGAAGAAACCCTGCGCAGCGGCTTCGTCGAGTGTTACACCATATTTGAGCAATGTTTCTTTCTCCGCGAGAGGAGAGCCCATTGCCTTGCACGCATCCGTCAACCCCGTCTCCTGCTCACTCGGAGGAGACGGGGTTGACGTCTTCTCCTCCACCTACCCGTCTGCTCGTGGTAACTCACTCACCCGGAAGATGCAAGTCGTCGAGAAGTTTCGACCTCGCCTAACCAATGAAGAAGGGTGGCTCGAAGGGAGGAAAAGGGGACGCTCAGAACAGGGAAGTGTATGTGCGCGCAAGACTTGGAGCGTCGTACCAGATAGTCGCGGCGCGCCCTATTTATTGAGAGCGCATTGCTCGCACCAGCCAGCGATTCCCGGGGTGAACTTACAGCTCGGCAAGCCCATTGATCTGCGAAAGAGTAGCGCTCGGCTTACATGGCGGCCACATCGTGACACTTCAGACGTCGGTCTGCGACAGTGCATGGGGAACAATTTGGGGTTTGTTGGTTTGTTGACTTTCTGATGTATTGCTCAGTGTTGTAAAGGCTCTGTGTTTTTGAATTCCTCTTTAGCTGCATCCTTAGCTTTGCCTTTCTGTGAAAATCTGTTTGTGTATTTGCAGTGCTAGTTTGTATTCCTGTGTATCTTCTCTTGCTGTGTATAAAGTTCATTTTGTTCATTACTTCTGACTTCCACTCTTAATCTGGCTTGAACCGGAGAAAGCTGGGCACCAAACGGCGGCCCCCTTTTTTCACTACTGGTAGTTGAATTCTGGCTGAGCTTATCACGCAAGTCGAGGGCATTTCCTTTGAAACCGGAACGGCCACCCACGCTCACTCTATGGGTGTGTTTGGGAGTGTGCGCGCCATTAGTGGCGCATCGTTAATAAATTGTAGTTATTACCTGTTGACACTTGCATAAATTCTCAAAGCGCCACGGCGAAGACAAAAAGAATCGCTAACCTCAAAGATTATTCCCGAGCGCACGATATACATTATAATAGAGCGGGCATACACGAATGAAAGGAAATAATGGGTCTGGCTATGTTTCACGGAGTCACCAAAGGGCACGCGGATAGAGTTTCTGTCAGTTAATGGAGGGAAACAATAGAAGCAAAACACTAACAAACAAGTCATCAGAAGACAGAAAACTTCAGACTAACAGCTATATAAACATCTTCTAAGAATTTATAAAGTGCCAATTTCTTTTTCTCTCGACAACATCGATCTTGCGCTGGCTCAGGCGAGTGCTTTTTCCACGGCTTCACCACCTTTGTTAACATTAATGAGATATTATCGTTCTTCTCAAGCAGGGACTAAATTCTTTGCAGTTCTCGCAGTCACTAGTGTGCATGCTGGGAATTCTTGTGTTTGATGAGGCTCTCCCCCTGACATTTGCCCATGTTGACAACCCGTGTATGGTTCAGCACATGGCCAAGATATCGCGTAGAGCACGTTTTCATGGCACCCGACAAATGGTTGCTGGTTCCTAAGAGTGGAGTAATTGTCCTCAACTATGACACAAATAACCTTCCTAGAAAACTTCGATAGTTTTTCAAGAGCATTAGCTCTCATACCTGTTATTATTATGTCGCCTGTTTCTCATATAACCGTCAAATAAGAAGCAAAAACCCAGAAAAATCGATATAGTGTAGCCATACCGAGTCGCATAGCGACAGTCAGCGCGCAGCGCTTCGAATAATAGCCATGTTTTTGGTTTTCTGCATATGCACCTGTATATCGGCAATCAAAGTGGGACAACCTCTACTGCCTTCAGGATAACATCATTTGGACGCCCGTCTGAAGAACGATATTCTAGTTATACTGAGATTGTAATTACTCGTTGACATCAACTCAAGCGTATGCAAACAGTTGCAAATCTAGTCCAGCTTGGGGGATTCCATTTCGATTTTTAGAAAGAAACAGCGCACACTTGCGACATGGACATTGAAAGAAACGACGAGACAGCACTGTGTCGTCGCTTCTTGCATTGATCATGTCTCAGGAATGAGCTAGTTTTTTTCGAAAATCAACTGCCGACTAGCCCGTTCCTCCACCCTTGCATGGTTTCGATGGTCTGTAATCATAGCTACATATTGCGACCTCTACCACAAACCAAAAAGCTTTATAAAGTACATCTTAACACAAAAATGCAAATGAGCTAAAGAGCAATGATTGGCGAAACGATGTGAAATACCTCCACTTAGGGCTGAGAGCTGGGAATGGGGATAGACGGGAAGCCTTTAGACAATTTTGGAATACTCGTTCAGTTCAAATAACTATAACCATCATTTATTAGCTTCATACCTGAGAGTGGGCAGCAAACGCACTTTACCTGATATCAACATTTATTAAAAAGGAAGACAAAGTATTAACACGACCAACAGTTCTCACAATAACTTTTGCTACATAGCTGCGCACTTAGCATTTCTATGCAGTACTACAATGTACCATTCATAGTGAAAACAGGATACGTCCCAAATAACTATTGTGAGAAAATAACTATAGCAGCATTTACTCTCCGACAATGCCTACTCAATGTTATGCTGAACGCTAAAGAATCAATAAACACCACCTGATGTCCTTGTATCTAGCACGTTTGGGTAAAATTAGAGATATGGTATCCAAAAAAAAACGCTCGCTTCGGAACAATTAATTGAAAAGAAGCTACTGTCTTTTGTACTAAAAGAGGCTGCCGGAGACTCGAAAAAAGTCAGGAGGTCAAAGTAATCTTACCGAAAATATGATATCAATTCTCGTGTGAAAGAGACATGCATAAGCTTTTATATGTACTTTTTGAACCAAGAACTTCTGATGCGGGAACCCAATATATCGGTTGATGAAGCTAGCGTGAAATTTAAACGCCCTGTAGTTCATCTTAAACTGGACCTGAACACCAACGAGAAGAAGAATCATAAATGCTTTATTATGGATCAGATCCAGTTTTGACAGCCGCTAGTCTTGACCAAGTGCAGCTTTTTCAACATATTTTGAACGATCATTTCGCTTTCCTCACTCTTGCACGCATCCTTGTTAAGCTGCCAGATGTTCAGCTAGTCTCTGTCTTAAGCGGTTCCTAGAATGTCAAAGGCGTCATAAACAGACACGCGTTTGTTTCATGCAGATGTACTTTGCATTAAGGGAGTTCTTCATTACAAGAATAAAAATACCTGCTAGAACATTTACGGGCCGTACCATCTGCATGCAGAGATTGAAGCGAGCATATGAAAGAAAAAGATAAAGAGTTAAGGGCAGTGCAGTTCAATTTTTTCTTCATGAAGCCAAGCCAATAAAATCACACGTCTTCAGCTCCACTGGTAAATCCTATTTCACATGCAAGCACTTCGCTACTAGTTTATTCAATAACCCTGTCGGTTCTCTCTTCACTATATTGTACATACTCATTATTATTATATATACTCACAAAGATAATTTGTGAAGCTACTGCCGCCTAAATAAGAAAATTAGGTGGATAGTTTTGCTTCACTATAAATTTTATGAGGTGGAAGCGTAACTGGTCTCTATTTGTCGGCCTTCTCTCTAAATGTCGTTTGCGTAAATTTGCTTTTATAGTTTATTCTCAGCATTTTAATTTCTGTCTCTATTACGCGAAAGGTACGCACTACTACACTGTTGTAATCAACCTGATTAACCAAAGACCATCAGAAAACCCCCTCCTACTTTTGCCACAGAAATATGGATGGCAATATTGAACAAACGATAAATAAATGACTGCTTTAAAAGCGATAGGAAGGTGCCTACGTTTTCTGGGGTAGCCTATATATTGCCGTGTCGAGCAGTGCTGGTTAAGTGAATTTTTGTCACACCCTCGCATCGAAAAAGCGACCTCGATTTGGGTGCGCCGGCCAGGTGGAACATAACCTGTGATAGCGACGCCAAGATAGAGCTGTTCTATGTCATCTGGAAGGTAGTCAATAAAGCCACGCCTGCGCTCTATAGCTCACAAAGCTAGGTCTGAATTCCTAGAGAACGAGGCATTTATTACTGTCGAGGTCAAATAGAGATTTACACACAAGTTTGAAAAATCGGGATTGTGTGGGCCCTAACAGGGCATATGATTAAGCGAAGGCGTGGCATGCATGCCTCTATGTAACAACTAATTTCAATGTGCCCTTAAGCCAAGGTGTTTCGATGGGATATTTTCGTGCCTAATTGTTATGAATTGTAGTGCATGGGAAATATCAAATGTGGAGAGAAGGATTGAAGGGCAATATGTATATGTAGATAAATGAACTAATGAAATTTATATCTGACGAAGGTTTTTTGCTACCTGGACAGATATTTTAAAATATACATATCGTCCCTGAGCAATATTTTTGCCAATTCATTTCTTTATTATATGGGACTTTAGCATCGTGTGTTGTTCTCAGTCTTTTTTGTGTGATCGTTCTGTATGAGCGTAGCTTGACCTTTTGCTCAGTGTTGTGGCGGTTTGTATCATTATCGCCAAAAAGGAGCTTCGGCATTTAAAGATCACTGCTGAGCTACATCGGAATAGGTATTTTATAACTACACATTTAGTTTCAAAAAGATTGCTCAAAACAATATCTTCACCGCTAGTGTTATGTGTGTATTTCATCACTCCGAATTCATGAAAAATACAAGCTCTGAGATGAACCAGCACAATTCTTCACATATGAAAGATTACATCACAGGGAAAAGAATTTTAGTTTCAAAATGGTGGTGACGTTGTGAAACATTGTACGTCAGTCCAATACAACATAAACGCTATAAAAGCACGTCAATTGCTCAGGAAGATCGAAGCAAGAATCTACTGTTGAACATATCGTGTCAAGTGAGAATATTTCAATTTTCTCATTTATTTGTTAACACAATTAGCACATATTATTCCACACATGTTCTCCAGAGCGCACAGGTTATATGCGTGGTTATAGCATTTATGCTGCCTAAAATGAACTGCTCTGTCTACAAGATCATCTGTGTGTGTAGGCGGGTAGCTAGGAAGCTTCATAATCCCGAGACTGCTGCGAGACCCCGTCGGGGTTGAACCTGATGCCTTCGTTTTCTGTAGTAGCAGAGCCCTCCATTCTGCCACGTGTAGAGCTGTCGACGCAGCGTCCATTGCAATGTGGGCTGTATTTTTACAGCGTTCTTCATGGCTCTTGTTTTTCTTTTGAGTGTCAACCTCCACCCACACGCCGTTTTCTTTATGCGTCTGTGATGTTAGCGCCTGTTTATATACCTACAGGGATATCATACGCATGCTAAAGTAACTCTCATCACTAAAACTCGCAATTATTATGCATTGTGCAGACTTTTTCTTGATATGCTGAAATATTTAGCATTATGCAAAGCTCCCAATCACATTCCACCAAAATGACACCACCCGCGATACGCGCGCATTGTGTGCTTCATAATGGTATTCGTGGTGCTTAGGTACTTAGATGTTCATTAACACGACTAATATGCGCAAACATTATATGTAGCACTTACGTATGTTATGGTTTTGCACTGTTATATTGTATATTTCATTTCCATTTTCGAAATGTGCCAAACATCGGCAGCTTAGAGTCATTAGGCAAATAATTTTGCCAACTCTGCCTCTGCATTACAAGAGTGAATTATTTTAAGGTTTATTCAAAACAGGGCAGATGAATTTGAATACAGTTGGTTTCACTACTGCAAAATAAGATATGAAGAAAGTGGTAGCAAAGTAATGGTATGCTATGTGCTGCTAAACCCTCTGCGAGATTTACCCACTACGATAGGCACCGCAGACAATAGTTGCAAACATTTTTTTTTAATTTAACACACGTACAAACACAACACCAATGCACGCGGTTTCAAACAACAGTGAAGGAGTGTACAAAGATCAGTTGCATTTGACGGATGAGATGTTTGATCACATGGTACGACTTGAAGAGATAATATTTCGCTACAGCAGGCTTCTGGAACACACATGAAAGCGGAGCTGACAGATGGCTGCCTGTGACAAGTTGGTTGGCTACATGTGATAAATCATGGCCGGCTGTTCTGCTGAGAATAGCGTCGCAGCTGTCTTACCATGTGCAGGTGTTCCAGTCTGCTGGCGGTTCTCTAGAATAGGCGTTCAACATTGCTCAGCATGACACATTTCAGTATGTATACATGATCAGTCAGATATCACATCAATGTAGTCAGTATGCAGATCTCACCCTTTTGTAGTCCAAATCAGTAGCATTTTTTTCGTCCGCAGGAAAGAAGGCATCCTGTGCGGTTATGCAGCACGGCAATGTTGCGACCATATAGGCTCCCAGCTCAGGCTGGTAGAGCAGGGCTTGATAATTTTTCAGCCAACATAAGCGGTTCTTCACCACGTCGATGAAGTAATCCACCACTAGCCTCGTGGATGTGTATGCCGTGTTGTATAACAGTCCTGCAGGGGCTAGAGGATGTTGACAGCCACGTCTCCAACAGGTGTCCTTCTCACGTGATAACCGAAAATGGCACGGGGTTATTCCCCACCAACATTGCATGGGAGCTGCAGTGCCTCTATTAGGTCTGCGTTTTCGACATAAGAGAATTTTTATATGTTGTCGGCTTATCAAGGTAAGCATCTGAGAGAATTAAACTGGTTATGCTTAATGTCGCATTATCTGTGCAAAATTACGTAGCCAAGATATGATATGTGGTGACAAACTATTTTGCGTTATTTTTTTTTGTGTTGGCTTGCTCTGACTCCTTGTATCCTAATTTCTATTTTTTCTTTTTTGGTACCAAACCTCTTCCCTGAATATGGTGTAGCATCAGGCCCTGAAGCATATTGGGCACTCAGTGGCAGATTAACAACTTACATGGTATGTTCCCTTAACCCAATATATATGTTAAGACCTCCAGATTCGACATTTTATTTGTTTGTTTTCGCTGCATGATTTCTGCTAGTACCTCCTATTTCATTATTTATTCCTTTAGTACAACGAATAATCATTGGCCTCCACGTTTAATGGCAAGACATCTTAAATTTAATTACTTGCATTTTTCAACTCATTTGCAAAATAATTATTCCTAATCTATAAGAGATAGTATCACTACACCGAAATGCGCTCTAGTTCTACTGAGTACTTCAATGTTACAATTTGCAATTCTTGGCTAAATAGCAAGACTGAACGCACTTCAGACAACAATCGGCCAAGTGCTGGCATCAAATCAACCTTAATAGGCGGAAGTACTCACTCTATAAATGTGTTCAAAAATGCGTTTCTACAATAACTATGCAGTAGCAATAACACCAAGCGGGTTGGCGCAATCCTTTGACACATAAGCAAGTCTTAAGTGAAACTGGAGACACTATGGTGATGATTAACAACAAAAGACCACATCAACTTCCAGAGTAAATGAAAAACCTGAATATATTTATACATTTATACGAACCCCTGAAGGTAACGCAGACTTAAAGAGGTAGCATATACAGCGATAAAATTATACGCACACCGAACAAGGAACATGAGAACAATAATAGGAGTAAAATGTTTAACACATCTCAACCAGCATTTTAAGAACAAATTTTCTTTGGTTCTTCTCACTCACATCCACTGCATGAGCTTGAAAATTTACTGCAAACCGAACATCACTGAAATAGCTTTCTCAGAACTAGTCCAAACCGACGTTTCCGGAAACTTCGTAAGGCAGATTCTTAGTTCGCAATCTTCATAAGACATTATCAAGGCAGACATCGTTCTAAAATTGGACCCTCGCTATCCTGCTTAGAGAACCAGCGCCGTAGAATTAGTTACCTTGAGCACACATTTTTCAGAGAACCTGCTTTTTCGTATTAGCTGTAAACCTGGCCCCCTTTGGGTTTGTCGTATACAAATTTGTATGCTCAACGTTGGTCTTTTCTATTTCTAAAATAACTATTTATTCTTTAGGTCTCATTGGCTGAAAGTACTACTATGATCGGTGCGAATATCACTACAATTATTTTTCTTATCATGGGAGTTACTCCAATTATCGAGGGTAAGTTCCAGTAATCCATATTGCCCAGAATGCTGCTTAATCCAACGCGCACGTCTAAGGTAATGCAAGAAGGCTCAACTGTGCTATCTGGCCCAACGCCGAGCAGAAACTACTTTTCTTTTTAAAATGTATACTGCATTGCTTTCAAGCTGCCTCACGACAACAAACTGAAGATCTTACTCCGTTGTCCGCACCCAATATGTGAAACATCACAGAGACCGCTTTTGATGTGAAAGGTCTTGCACCGGTGCATCTGCCTAGAGGAGATGATGCAATAAGGGCAATGTGCCAAATGCTTTACAAATTACCATCGAAAGAGCCAGCATTAGGGTTGAAAGTCATCGTCCTTTGTGGCGTCCTCTTCAGTTGTGTTCCGGCTATGTTATTTGCGCTGTTAACATTATAATGAATCACAAACAATCCCAGACGGCTCTTGTATTTAGGGTAAAGTTCTCGTTTTGGTAAAACGTCCACTGCTAACCGTTGCCGGCGTTTTGTGTTGTAGCGGAGTTTGGTTAACCTGACTCTTATATTATTCGCCGTCATCTGCAGACGCTACGCAGTAAAAGCTGAATATTTCGACAGAATTGGCTAGTTGGTTCGGTATAAATACGTAACAAGGATTCTCGTAACAGGCGGTCCACGTGCTTAGTGAAAGGTTGGCGCGTCTTCACAAGGACAAAGTGGTAAAAATAATGATGAGCTCTAACTCACAACTAAAGGTTATTCAAGACATTACCTCGAGTAAATAGAAAAATAAACAAACATGAAACAATGCTGACAAAAAGAACATGTGTTAGGCCGGAAATCTACATTGGCCAAGGTCTACATGTCCCTTTAGACCAAAACAACGTGCCATCTAGATGGGTTTGTTTGGCCGCATTGTTTGCTATTCAACTAATTAAATAAAAAGCGTCATCTTAAGATGCAGCGGGATCTTTCCGAAAATGAAAGAGCCAATGTGGAATCCTTAATGAGCGATATCTTCTAACAGAGATCAGCTGCCTTCAAAAGGAAAGCACCGGACTACCTGCCATTCCTTATATCTCGTTGTCTTGTTTTTTCCGCCAATCGACAGAGGTATTTATTAACCGAAAAATTATTTTAGTCTAAATCACAAAGCTGTCTCGGTCTTGTGCTCTAGCACAAATGAATACACACCGCTCTCCTTTCCCATGAATAATGGCCCGTTGAGGTGTACAATATGACCTTTTTGTTGACTTCTATTCACTTTTACTTAATTTTACTGTTTCAATTTTGTAACGATTTTATTTATTCTTCCTCTAGCTATTTATGTTAATTTTGGATACTGACAAAAGAGGAAAAAAAAATCTAATTGCGGCTTGAGTGGCAAATGTATGAGTCTGAGGTCCGTGCTGTAAAATGTCGGGTGTCTTCGAGTAAAAGTTTACTTTCAAGATTTCTATACCTTTTGAAATGGATTATATGCTTCTGATAATGCAGGGACCGTTACTTTGGAGCGTTATGAACACAGTGAAAAGGGACGGTAAAGGGAGCATTGGGAAAGTGGAGAATGTAGTTTTATGGAAAGGCGTGAAGTTGTTGACTTTATATTTCGGCGCATAATATAGGGTTAAGCGAAGACAGCCCTTTATATTTGTTTTTTCAACTTTTCGGATGGAAGCGCGTTGTGGCCAACCTGCACGGTATCTCCCGCAAGAGGAAAAGGACGAACAATGTGTTTCTTCGAGTAAAGGTAGATACAAACTCCCACTTTAATAATAAGGTGCCATTTTATATTAAAAGACCTCTGACGGCAGCTGAATTTGCGAGGCCTCATTTGCGCACCTGCAATTTCGAACTCTCTTAAGCAGATATCCCCTAACGTGTTTCTATAGCCTCACATATGGCATTAGTAAACAGGTATAGGTCGTCACTTAAGTGAAAAACAACTGAACGTTGACACAAATGTTTGATTCACTACTCTGTACGGGTTTGCCTGCGAGGTGTAGGGGCAACACGTAAGAAATGAAATGCATATGTCCTCGACGATCCGATCCCCCTCTTGAGAAACCTGAATTGGCAGCTCCTGCTTCATCTGAGCTTAGTTCAAAGAAGGTGCCATTAAGTACGGTGTCCAAACGGTTTCCTCCGCCCCTCAGATATTGGCTAATATGTGCGCTTGGTTGACGCGCGCTGGAAGGAAAAGCTCAGCAACGGTTGGTCTATGTATTCTGTAAAGCTGTAACAAATGCGCCACCGGGATCATTTATAAGTCCCCCTTAACTCTTGGAAGGCGGATGCCGCCCAATCTGGTCATGCGTTAATGAATGGTGCACACATGACCAGATGATGAAGCACTAGCGTTGCATCATCAACAACAAGAACTCTCAACTGCCCGCCGCTGTCGATCTTGCGATTTGGATCTATATTTGAGTGAAACCTCGCAGAATACAGAATTTGAAATGGTAGCGATGACGTACTCACCCGTGAGTTGTACGCCGCTTATATCAAAAGTATGTGTTGAGCTTCCATGAATAACATCTCGAAGCCTATATTTGGTGCCGAATGTCGACTTTTTAGGGTTGCGGAAAGTGAGGTTGATACGCTTTCTGTTGTGTGAAGGTATTTGAGGTGGTTTACCGGACCAATTTTTACCACATGCGCAGAAAGCTCTTCAGCTCTTTTCTTGTGCGAACGTGCTGTCCGTGTCGATGTATTCGTCTTTTTTAGCACCACAGAACTTTCTTTTCAACCTAATCCACCAAGTAGACCAATACGTTTTTTAGTAATACTAGTTTTGAAAACACTCTCAAGCTCGCCGCAAATATGACTGAGCAATGGTCCCTATTCCTGACAAAAGATCTGCGCTGCTTCAAAAGGCAAAAGCATGACATTGACCTCAAAGGTCAAAACTCAGAATTGGACGTAACACATTTTCTATGGGAGCTAGCTGGAAATTATATAACTCGTGGTCTTTAGACGCCTCATAAAGCTAGAATAAACATTACTATTGCTTTATTATGAAATTCACCGGCGATGACAATGCAATGTTTAACTGCATATGGACAGCAATTTCCACAACATAAGAGTAGAACTTCCATGTTATTTGAGTGTTGGACGAAATTTAGGTAATCAATGCGAAAGTTCCCTCAGGATCAATATAAATTTTTCATCGAGCGATTTTGGTGACAGAGTTATGGCAGTGAGGACCTCGCCGGCAATGAACCATCTACGTACTATCTAGAAGATGGGATCATCCCAAGGCGCCCAGGCGAGGATGAAGTGCACAGTAGCGCACAGGAGACCGCTCATCGACTGCGACACGGCTGTGGTATATTCCATCCCGCGTTCATGGGGAAAATCTTACATTGGTCAGACAGGCCGTTGTATTAATGAGCGCTTGTTTTAACACCAGTTCAGTTCAGGCGTTCAGTCGTGTCCGACTCTTCGTGACCCTATGGACCATGTCACGCCACGCTTTCCGGTCTCTCACTATCTTCTTAACATCACATAGCTTCATCTGCAATGCCTCGAGAATGCCATATAACCATCGCGTTCGCTGCCTACCCCTTCTCCGGCGACCCTCAACCTTTCCCAACATCAAATCTTTCTCCAGCGACTCCTCTCTTCTCATCAGATGACCAAAGTAGCTGAGCTTTAACTTTAGAATTTGACCCTCCAATGAGCAGTCAGGGTTTATGGTTGACAATATCGACTGATTTGATCTTCTGGCAGTCCAAGGAACTCTTAAGAGTCTTCGCCAGCACCACAATTCAAACGCGTCAATTCTTCGGTGGTCAGCCTTTTTCCCAGTCCAACTCTCGCATCCATACATCACAACTGGAAAGACCATAGCACGGGTTATACGGATCTTGGTTGGCAGATTAATGTCTCTGCTCTTTACTAGGCGGTCAAGGCTAACCATTGCTCTCTTTCCCAGAAGCAGGCGTCTCCTAATTTCATGGCTGCAGTCTCCTTCCGAGGTAATCTTGGCGCCCAAGAACAGAAAATCTGTCACAGCTTCCACTTCTTGTCCATTGATGCTCCAGGACTTGATAGGGCAAGACGCCATGATCTTCGTCTTTTTAATGTTCAGTTTAAGCCCAAACTTCTCACTCTCTTCTTGTGCGCGCATAAGAAGTCTCTTGAGTTCCACTTCACTTTCTGCCATTAAAGTGGTATCATCCGCATATCTAAGGTTGTTGATACGTTTTCCAGCAATCTTCACTCCAGCTGAAGACTCGTCCAGACCGGCCTTCCTCATGATGCACTCTGCATATAGGTTAAATAGGCAGGGCGACAGTATGCAGCCTTGCCTCACCCCTTTCTCAATCGGAAACCACTCAGTAAGACTATGCCCAGTTCTGACTGTGGCCTCTTGCCCTTCATAAAGGTTCCTGAGGAGACAGATGAGGTGAATTGGAACTCCCATCTCTTGGAGAGCTTGCCACAATCTGCTGTGATCTACGCAGTCAAACGCTTTCGCATAATCAATAAAGCAGAAGTAAATGGGTTTCTGGAACTCTTTTGCTTTTTCCATGATCCAGCGAAGGTTGGCAATTTGGTCTCTAGTTCCTCTGCCCTTGAGAAACCCAGCTTGCACGTCCAGAAGCTCCCGATCCACATACTGCTGCAGCCTACCTTGCAGGATTTTTAACATCACCTTGCTAGCATGCGAAATAAGCGCGATCGTGCGGTAGTTGAAACAATCTTTGGCACTGCCTTTCTTTGGAATGGGGATGTAAACTGACCTCCTCCAATCCTGTGGCCACTGCAGGGTTGTCCAAATATTTTGACATAATGAATGCAGTGTGTTAGCAGATCAGTAAAAGGAGCTGTGTCGTCCAACCTTGCCGTTCATTGCCGGGAGTGTAAATATTGTTACCCCCATTTGAACAGGACCACTATCTTGTTCAGTCACCCTGATCGGATATGCAGAGAGCTGGTCGAGGCGTTTCTGATAAATAAAGAGTTTGACGTGTGCGTAGCTACACCTTCCGTTAATCTTGAAGAAAAAGAATTTCACGCTCTCTGTGAATATTTAGCGATGGAGTGTTACCGGGTGTTTGTCATGTGGGAGGTTGATAGGTTTGTTAGTTGTGTTTAAGTGTTCAATCCTGACTTTGCGCACGCGCACTGTTTCTAAAAGGGCACCGCGGTGGTTTTCACGTGTCTCGTCTTGATTTTATCTGGGTTGGTTCCTATATAACTACACCTTTCTACAAATAAAAATTCAGTTAGAAAGCGCTTGTGTCGTCTCCTGTTCCTTTTAGTCCTGTGTTTTCGCGCTGCTTTAAATGAATCATCACTGAGCAGCCATTCAGTTTCTTTGCGAAAAAGGGTCTTATAGAAAAGACAGAATGTTGCAAAGCTCACAGTAAAGCATTTTTTAATTCGAAGGACGCTGGAGCGGTGGTATTTCCAGCAAAGCTGCACCACATCAACGTTTTATTACCTTAGCGAAAATATAAATTACATCTAATTATTGTGTAAAAATTTTAGAACGACAAAATTTTAGGGAAAATATAGAAGGGCTCTCAACATTCACATTTTTGAAATAACAAAAGTGGAGTTTGAACTTCTTATGATATACTATTTTCTCGGTAGCAAACTACGGCATATCTAGCATACCAAAATTCCATTCGTTTGTGTGTATGCATATCCCGTAATCTAAAAGTTTTCAGTGAAACAAAAAAATGAAAATCGTCCCTCGATTACCGTTAATAATTGAATGCACAGATAAAAGTGAAAAGAGCCCGCAGGCATTCATAACATAGAAGATTATGGGAATATTCCTATTTTAGCAACATGAAAAAAATAATGTAATCATAGAAGTAATGAACCTGAAAGTAAAAAAGTCAAGGCCAAAACGAGCACATGCTGCATGTTTTATACGAGCGCACAACCTTGGTATTTGGAATCCGATTCTGTACTGCTGAGCTGCGGGGGTGAGCTGTTCAAACTAGTCTTTATATTGATAATTGCCGACCCGCAAAACCAGGGAAATGGTCGCCGTTCATAAACCCGACACCATCACTTTCTACATATATTCTTACCCAAAAAATCACGCATAATGTTTCATTCACTGGTGTCAGGGCATATGGAGATAAATAGACTTCCATCACTGTTCCAAAAGTGCCAGGCTGGTTGCGTCAATAATCTGTTTCTATTGAATAAAAACATTACTAAGCGTAGAGCGAATCAGCTCTCACGCAGGAATCTTACCATCAACCGAGAAATGCTTCGGAATCTATATTAAAAAAAAGCTGCTTATCAGAGCCTCGTCGGTGAACGCAAACCCATAAAACAACGCTCATGAGACATGTTGAAATGATGAATGGATGGATAACGACTTTTATTGTCAACCAGAAATGGGGGACCACTACACGACTCGATCCATCTGTTTCTGTACGCAAAAGGTTATTGAGATTGGCCTGAGAGTTTCAAGTTTAAAGGCTTGCCCAGCTTTGGGATTAGGACCACGTTTGCCTGCCTCCATTGCTGTGGTAGTTTTTTGTTGGTCCAAACTACATTTATGTACTCTCTACGAGCGACGATGGAGCCATCCTCTGAGTTCCTGTTCGGGGCCCGGCAAGTACTTAGTTTTAGGCTGAAAAGTTCTGCCCTTAACTCTTACTTAGTTAAAGGCAGCGTCGAGTATCTCGCTCATCGCTCCAAAGTTCACCCGGAGAGTAGAAGAGGTGTTGTCTCTAATGCACATTGTTTTAATTTATTTATCAATACAGGGTCTGTGCCTTTGTCCACTCTTCTAGCGTTAGCCAATCGAACGCCCGATTGGGTCTTGGAGTTTGTTGGATCTTGTAGGTGACGTAGCTCCCCCCATGTCTTGGACGGCTCATTCCCCGTTCTATTTCGTCACACCTGTCGCAAAAGTGTTCTTCGCAAAAATTATTCGCGCAATTTTTTTATTTCTCTGTTGTGTCTATAGTTAGCCTTCTGCTAAGGTTCCCGTTTCATTCACACTTTTAAGCCTACTCTGCATACTGTGCATCGCTTCCCAAATGTACTGTACTGTCAGTGTACTGTCAGTGTACTGTCAGCAATTTCTGAGGCGTCGTCATCTTCAAATGTTTTCGCTGCCTCTCAAACGTGTTGCTTGAGGCTTTTATTTGTTGAACGATATTCGTAATTTTTGCCTCCGGGCATCTTTTTATCTGTAACTTCCAAAAAGTGTGCCAATTTATATCCTTTGACGGTTTCTGAACGATTTTACGCCTTTTATAAGGGTAGAGGTCAAAATACGGAACAGGATTTCGGAAGCAAGCACTTTAAAGTGTTCCGAAGTTCTGTTTCGTATTTTGCCAGTTTAGATCTACTGCGCTTTAGAGAAGGTTTGGTTTGGGGATGTATCTGCGCTAATGCTACTCCCCACCCTCGGCGGAAAGCAGGGGTCCATATGGGGTCTTAGTCCTAGCTCGTGCACATCTTCTCATAACTGCCTGCCTTTCGCGTCTTGTTTACACAGGATGAGTTTGCAGTTGACGTAGAAATTGAGAATACACACTACGTTAGCGCACTGTCAAACATTCTCTGCAATCACCTCCTCGTGACCGAAATAAGGCGAATGAAAGATATAGTGCTGCAAAAGAAAATAGGCTGCCCAAGCATTTTATAAGTCTTGTTTTAAAGATTTTTTTCGAGTAAACACTAGCCAGGGATAACTGCGGAAATTTCTTGCACCAGACTTCTAATGCTGCTATATTGTTTTAAATTTTAGGTTGCTTCAACAAACAGAGGTTGGGGTTCTGTCCGCGAAGCCGTATTGTTTTTCAAAAACTGTGTCCTGGCGTGGCCCCTTGGGAGTGCAATCACGCAGAACTTAGATGTGGATGTGACAAGGGTGCGGCGCGAAGGAGCGACGGGAAGTGCGTCGTGGAGGAGGACTGCGGTAAGTGGTCGCGCCAAATCGCTCCTTAAAACAAATTATTTGAAAAAGCAAATTGCCTAAATTCTACCGGACATCAACGAAAACTTGTACCGGATCAATGTAACACTCCTGGAAGAGCTGAGTAGCTTCGAAAAGGCGTTTTTTAATGTTAGATGCTTAGGCTGTTTAAATAGATGCCGGAGTTTATACTCGAGATATGCAACCGGGCGACTACATTTTGTAAGCATAGCTCTCATCGAAGTATCAGGTTTGTCTAGATGCTCTAAATATATTTTCACTGCAGTTGCATACACGTTTTGCAGAGTAACATTGCGTCAACATACCATATTATACACTTTTATACACCCCTCCGTCTAGTAATCACTTGCCTGAAGCATCAGCCTAGTCCATCTAAAACGCACGTTAGGCCGATGTAATGGATACAAAGCTACTCTTTCGTGCACGAAGGAATTCTTATGAGGCTTCATGTGAAAGGAAAGCGCAGTGGCAGAGTATGGTAATTGATTTTGTTTTTGATCTACCAAAATAACGAGTCACTGTGTCGACTGAGCGGCGTCAGGGCCATCTTTTTCAAATGGTTAGTTACCTGGAGATTAACAGGGTTATCACCGTTGCCTGTAAATTCACCTTCTTGTGAAGCAAAGTATCATCCCTGAAGTAAAATTAGGGAGGAGCTTCCCGATGGTGCTTGCCACTGACGCGATATTTTTTGATTTCGAATAAAATTTTTAACCAGCATGTCTGCATATATAGCATCCTGACTAACACACTACAAGATAGTCATTAGCATCTGTGCTCTTAATCAAAAAGCTGGAGCTAAATGCAGTGAATAAAATATATGATATAGCCTTCATTTAATTACATATATTACGAACAAATTGACACTGAACATTCTTCTGTTTGGCTACAGTTACCTAAGTGAAACTTAGATGTGTAGTGTTGTTAGTCTTTCTTTTCAAATTTCTTGAAATTGAAGTTTGAACTTATTGTAAAACGTTTAGCTGCATACTAACCAGATAAATTGGTGAAATGCTCTGTGCAAGCAGTTAGCGGTCACAGAACCGCGATTATTAGAAAAAGGAGAGAAAGTCGGCATCTGGGGGGGGGGGAGGGGGGGGGGGGCGACCTTTTCTGCCAGTGCGACGCTTTCCATTCACCCCTTACCTGCACGCAAAAAAACATTCTTTGCGCAAACAAGCATTCGTTGCGCAAACAGGCAATAGAAAGGTGAGATCATTTATCTTCCTCAATGAAGCAATCATTGCGGATTTGAAAATGCTCGAGCGAACTTATCTGTGTAAAACTACACAGACAATTATGATACTCAGTACTGTAAATTTTCATGCACAAACTCTTCCTTACAAGAAAGTTCGCGTCCTATTCGTCAAGGGCATAAGTGAAAAACATTTAATTCGGGGAGGAAAATGCGTATTTCTACTGTACATCCTGTTTCGAATAAGCAGTCTCGCATAACGATCAATAAAAAAATAATTTACATTGAATTTTGATGCTTCTCGTATATGTTCCGACTGCGATCCGACAGCTAGTGGCAAATTAAAGAACGTTTATGAAAACAAAAATCATACTTCTAGATTATCCCAGACAAAACACAGTAGAGAAGATTTACTGTTGTCACAAAAAAAATTTCTGTGCTGCTTTTGACAGTAAACGTATTGACGCCAGAGATGTCTGTAGTAGATTCAGAAATGTCGTTAGTTACGATAGAACTACAGGCTACATAAACGTAAGACAAAAAAACAGCAAACCTATACTAACGTAATACAGAATTACAAAAACATCTAACATTTAGGACAGAACTGCACAATATTTTGTCCTTATTTGGACACAGTTCTGTAGTGGTTCCTTCCGACTTAGGTTTAACAATCACCGTTCATATGTTCTATATACCCCCAACCTCATCTTTCAAGGCACCTGCGTGAGGAACGCCATGCGTGATAACCTTAAGGTAACAATATTACAAAGTGGCTTTACCAGCAGTCGTCAGCGCGAGCAACGAGAATCATTTTTTTTTTATTTTCAAATTTAAAACTGTACGAAATGGCCTAAACGAAAGCCACGGCATCCTGTCCTCCCTAACGAGTTCAGAGCTCTACAAAAATTAAAACTCTGACGCCCCACTCTCTTTGGCTTTTGGGGTCATACCCCCTTTTCATGCCGAGCACGGGCAATTATCTCCACGTCCCGTTCAACTCACCTTCCATTCTCGCGCGTAGTACACCTCCTCCCTCAATTGCTTTTTTTTTGTGCCATTCTGAGCTGTGGTCTTTCACACAAAGCACTGCTTCAGGACTTCAGTCCCTGCTTAATTTATGACTGGATGAAGAATTTTCCCCACCCCATCTACCCTCCCGGCCGGAAAGAGGAACAACGTCCCGCATTCTTCCACGAATGTTGCTACGCGGCCGCTGTCTACCATCTCAACACGACACGCTGGTCAATTAGCAAGTACGCAGATCCCCCCCCCCTCCCACCCCCCGGAAAAAAAAGAAATCCAGCGGGTTTTTTTTCCGGGGGGGGGGGGGGGTCAAAAATATTTAATATTTTACTCCCCTATGGCTTGCATGCTCCTCGCAGACTAGAGCCATCCAACAGCTCCTACACTCTTTCTTCCAATCCGTATTCAATTTCCAATTATTAGTTTTTTCACTTCTAGTCTCTTTTCGCTTGTCCAAGTCCTATAACAGAGTAAGCAGCTGCGAAGAGCAATTAAGCTTGTAAGAGCTCGGTCCCCTCGATAGAAACGTCCAGTCCAATAAAACTGTTTCTCTAAATGAAGCCCACATTGAGCTGCAGTGTTTAAGCGTCCATGTACGTTATGTTCTCGCATATATATATATATATATATATATATATATATATATATATATATATATATATATATATATATATATATATATATATATGTGTGTGTGTGTGTGTGAGAACATAACGTACATGGACGCTTAAAAACTTATATAGCTCAATGTGGGCTTCATTTAGAGAAACAGTTTTATTGGACTGGTATATATATATATATGTGTATATATATATATATATATATATATATATATATATATATATATATATGTATATATATATATATATATATATATATATATATATATATATATACATACGTATATATATATATATATATATATATATATATAAATATATATATATATATATATATATATATATATATATATATATATATATATATATATATATATAGCACTGCTGCAAATAAATTCACTTGGCTCCTCTGATAAAATATGAAAGCAACTGACAACCTCCTAGGCCACATTGAAATTAGTTGATATGCGGCGGTTTGAGCAGAGGCGTTTAACGAAGGAAATGTGACCAGCGCTTTTCATTATGTTCAGTAACCAACCGAAGATACACATGTATAATTATTTTATTGTGTGGGATACAAAAACAGTTATCTTAGAAGTAGGATGTTATAATATTTTTTGTCTAAGAATACACAAAGCTGTTAGGTGCACCCATGATACTATTCGCATCATGGACAATGACAACTGCGAAAGACCTTTCTTACGCTGCTTTTTTTGTTAAACATCGTAACACAAGTATATTGCAGGCGAAAATATCCATTAGGACCGCCTAAAAAGTCCATTGTTCATTTGTGAAGAGTGCATATATATGCTGCGCCTTCTTATTTTCTAGACAAAGCTCCAAATCAAATCAAGCCAGCTGGTGGGAAGGATGTGACAAAAGGTACGTCTGCAACCGAGCTCTCAAGTCGGTTTTAGTATGTCCGATCTTGGCGTCATGAGCTATAATACTTTGCGCAGAACAGGTTGAGTAAATGCGGAATTTTGTAATACGAGGCCTATTTGTGGTCATTCAAACAAAACCACTGATCAATAAAAAGGCTCCATTTTTGAGCAATAGCGCCGCTTAAATCCGTTGAGAACAATACATGATAGCAAAGATTATTCAGTGGTTTTGTTTAGTTCTGTGATTGTATTTACTAAATGAGTGGAAGAAACATCAAGAGGCACCATAGCTACCGACTGAACTAGGGCCTCCTTTTATTTGAGATATGAATAATAAAAAAATTCAGGAGTCGGAACGCAACTTAGTAGTGCCGGGCTCTGTGCAGGCTATTATGCCGATACTATAGCGCGTAAAATGGAGAAATATGGGAGAGGCCCTCCCCCTGCAGTGGGTATAGTCAGGCTGATGATGATGGTGATGATAGCGCGTAAAAAACAAAAACGCTCGCCTAATTGCATTCTTTCTTTTCTTGTGTGCGAGTAGACTGCACACTGTTAATTCCTACCATGCTTCACCAACCAACTCAACTGGAACATTATTGCCGTGCCGACAGCAGTGCAGCAGTCGAGCTGGGCAGCGAGTACTAAGAAATGGTGCATGTTCTGCACCTCAAACTATATTGCGCGCACTACACGGCCATAAGGTATAATTTCAAATGATTATGCTTAGACAGGTGTGTTTATATTGGAACCTCGAGGCGATGTCTTAATAGGTAATAATGCCTCAAATCCTAATAATATTTTTGTTGCTTCTTGTAATAGTTAACCTGCGGCTTTATCGCTTTGGTTTTTCGTAATTTGGTTTTGGTTTTCGTAATAGCGTAATTTAGCGTAGCGATTTGGCGTAGCGGTTAGCGGTTAGCGTTTGGCGTAGGGTTTAGCGTAGCGGTTTTCGTAATAGCGTAATAGCGTAATGGCGCTTTGGTTTTCGTAATAGCGTAATTTTCAGACAAACACATTTAGTCTTTCTTTACGCTCAATGCTGCTGAAACGTGGCTTATCACTTGCTATTTCACGCGCTATGTTCTGATATGCATTGTGAATGGTTCTAACAAATTGCGCTCATTTTTACTATATTCAAAGCAGTTATCATTTCGGGTTTCACAGCATATTTCACCACCGACTTTAAATTGAGCGTTTACGATTGAATCGGGCATTCGTTTTTAAGGACAGGCGAACACGCTTTCTGCTATGGTCGCCGCCGAATTGCTTATTTCTTTTTCCGTTACAGGTCTGCCCAAATTGATTATTTAAGGTATTCTATTCCATTCCAGCGTTGCCTTCAACCTTGTCACCACCACGTAACAATGGCGTCATAACATATCCAGTAATGAGGTTGTTAAAATCAGATAGCGTCACGTCTCTAAATTTCTGGGTGCAATACATTCAATGATTTCGCATTTGAGTACCTAAGCAGTCATGTGCACCACTTTTATTTTCCCCAATTTTCCGGCTATGGCCTTTGTGCATTGGAAACGAGCAGGCCCAGTGTTCTTCGTGACTGCTTTGGTGATGTTCCAATAAAAACCATCGCCTACATTTAATGAATCAAAACCTCAGGCATCTTCGAAAGTTATAAAGATAAAATTCCTCAAATCTAAACCGTATCTATATAATAAGTTTCAAAGTCTTAGGCTTGGTGCTCATTGCCTCAGACCAATTTGCTCAGACAGTTCTAATTAGGCGAAACATTGTCTAATGCATCAATACCCTGAAATGCAAGACTTCGTTTGTAAGAGGGATTTTAGGAAAGGTATCAGAGAATAAAGCTTATGACAAAGTGGAGCGCAAGAAATGCATCGCGCAAATTGAGTTACCTGACCTAAAATAAAGTAGTTTTCGCTTCCGAGTGTATAATAGTCATGCATATACGCAGAGAAAACGGCAGCTGTAAATATCTACAATGGCAGAATACGAACAATTGTTCTCCGTCCAGAGCATAATTAAATCCTCAATGTCTACTCTATTTCTGAACCGTGTCTTTATGCCCGTCGCTCGAAAGTCTGCATTGGTATATTTTGTGATAAAAGCAAAAGGTCAGGTATTAATAATTTCAGGCAAGCTTGCAACACTACACTTGTCAGCAGCAGAAGAAACGAACTTCAAAGCACAAATAACTACTTAGGCACTATAAGGAAAACACGGAGTCTCAATTACGTAAATTAAAATTTGGGCTAGAACGTTTAGCTTAGCAAGTGACAAGAACAGACTCTAAATAAAGCATGTAAATATTGCAGCTCTGAAGCCCAATAGTTTTACAAGTAGGAGATTAGGAATTTAAATGCTCACGGAGAACATATAGCCTGTTTTGGCCCATCTTCCTCAAGAGAAAGGTATATAATGACTGAAACTTCCCAATCCTAATCTTACGCTGAGGATTTCTTCATCTCTAGATTTTTTTTTAACGCTGAAATATTTTTCAAAATAAAATGCTTGCTTGCATAGCGGTTTGCTTGATCTCAAGGAATATCTGTCACCCTTTGTAACGCCAAAGCGGCACTATCAATTGCCACATGATGCGAGAATATTACGCTATTGCTTTGAATTTTAATCGCAAAGTATACTGTTGCGCTTTAGAGGTGCATCTCAAGAACCATGTTATGAGTGTGTACCAATGTTTCGTCACACTGAGTCAAACTGGCTCGAACCTTGTTTAACTCTACCGTAAGAGAAAAACACGTTAAGGAATATTATGTGCTTTCTGTACCAGATTTCTTACAATGGTTGGGTGACCGACAGAACCAGCATTGGGTGTCTATATATATGTTTGTGAACAGCAGGCGTTCCTGTACTATATTATTTTGCTTATCTCCGTAGGCAGCTGTAGGCCTACAAAAACAGTAGCATTTCCACATATTCTAGCACAGTATTCCCTGAAGGAAATTAACTCTTAGAAAAAATAAAAAAGCGTGACACTCTAAGGCAAATATCTCTTTGTCCTTCACCTAGATGGGACAGGGAAACCCCCAAAAAAGATGCCGGACTCAAAAGACCCGGAGCCTCCGCAAAGCACAGGGACGACTTCAACAAAATTAAAAATGTACTACAGTGGTGGTATGTATCAATTTCAGGTGCACATTTTGATTATAGCTGGTAATATTCAGAAGCTAACTCTTATATTAGTAACATCTAGATGATGTCTCCTGAAGGTAATTGCAATTTTATGAATAGAAAAAATGTAAAACTTTTCGCTCCAAACGTTCACATTTTTTAAACTAGTCAACTTGGCATTTACAAATTTTGCCTGCGACTCTGTAATGTACTGTGGTATCCTGGACGTTGTCGACAGGATTCCTATTTAAAGCCTTTCTAAGTGTGAGTTGGAGCTCTTCGATATTCCGGAAATGAACTTCTTCCATGGCGCTCTAGAGTTTCGGGAACCGGAAGAAGACTTCCCCAGCGAGGTCAGAATTATAGGAGACCAGGGAAAGCATCGCGACGTTGTTCGTGCCTAGGAACTCCCATATGCACAGAGAGGTAAGCCTGGGACCATTGTCGTGGTTCAACAGCCTGGTATCAGGTATCGCGCCAGATATTGCGATCGAAGGACCCTTTCTTACAAACTCTCGAGAGCATCCACGTAGTACAATGAGTTTGTTGTCTGCCCTTGCGATACGAA
Organism: Amblyomma maculatum; assembly: GCF_055883805.1. Classification (NCBI taxonomy): domain Eukaryota; kingdom Metazoa; phylum Arthropoda; class Arachnida; order Ixodida; family Ixodidae; genus Amblyomma; species Amblyomma maculatum. The sequence goes on along the minus strand of NC_139353.1, from coordinate 90,983,185 downwards.
TTCCTTATGACCCACGCACTCTGGGTGTCAAAAAAGGTCATTAGCATGGTGTTCGCTTCCGAAGTGCTCATTCTTCACTTCCTGGGGCGAGGAGACCCTGATGAATGACATTAGGAAATTTGGCGTTTTGTCTCAGGGTTTTACGGAAATATTCATGTTTCGTCGCTGGTAATGACGTGCACTGTAAAAAAATAGTTTATTTGGCACACGCTCCAAACGTTCGCTCGCTATCATCACTCCGTTGTCCTTGTGGTCCTTGGCCAATAATTTGAGAAAGACCATGGGGCACACTTTCCGCATGTTCATATTTTCCTTCCGAATGCATGCACGGCAGTTTCGGATTACTAAAAATTTCTGCTGTTACCGTCAAGCTCATTCAATGGTCAATGGTGACCTTTGCTCGTTCATGCACTCTACAGCATGATTTATTATCCACGTCTTTCCGGTCCATCTTAAACGACTTCGATCACATGGGGCTACGCCCTTACCGTATGTAGCTTGGCAACACGTTTCCAGCACCATCATTTTTAAACTTGCGATTATGACGCACATAAATCCCGGAGGTTTGCTGAGTAATTCTGTAGATGTCATCATGAGTTGTGTCTAGTTTCGAACATAACGTAGCGTTTTTCGCATACAGATGGGATTGCACTCTGCGACAAGAAATATCAGCAGGCACAAGAACACGGCGATCCTGACGCTCCCAGGTTTTGGAAAACGTTGTGCTAGCTGCATACACCAAATGATCCGAACTCCTTACGACCAATTGCAGGGCGTGAAAATTAATTGCATTACTTTGCGCACACACCCTGTATTTCTGATTGTCGTCGTAGTTTTTTTATTGCAGTGCAAAGCTGGATATGAATGCCTCATTAACAATTTATGCCAATAAAATAACACGGAAAATATATCCACGTCTACTTTAGACCACCATGAGGCACAACGGTGCTAAATTAATAAATTGATGCTTAGTACTGGCCTACTACACAAAGGATTTGCGTTATAATCAAGGAACACTCATATTGTTACGGAGTAAAATCTGGTGAGACATCACGCGGGACACAGAAGTCTGAGTGCACAGAGCGGCAGCAAACTAGGCAGGGCAAGCGTGTCAACGGGAGAAATTCGATTTGCTTCGCTTCGAGGAGGCACAAGTTCATGGTCAACCCAGAGCGAAGACAAAGACAGAAGCGTGTCATTGCTCCCTCTTCCTTCCTGCCGGTACACGAATCATCGTCAGCATACTGGAAGTGTGCTGGAGATAAGAAAATTAAAAAAAAGAAACATTGAACGGAGGGCAGTTGCTCGGCACAAAGAAAGTGACAACATTATGAGTCGTAATACGGCTTCAGGCGCACCACGCGGACTACCTCACGGAGCCCGGAGTGTCGGGACTTTTTGAATCCATAAGGAACGACATTAAAGGTTAGGTCACCAACTAGTCTCGCCACTTTGTACGTGCTAAATTACAGAGGAGTTTCTCACTGTGGCCTCGTCGATATATCTGAAACGAGAGCCAAACACTGTCTCCACCTGTGTACCGAACTCACGGCATAGGAGGTTCTATCGTTGGATATCGCAGCATTGCTGGTTCTGAATTCGCCGCCAGGCCGTTGTCGGACTTATTCGACAAGGTGCACAAAATGGGAGGTCCAGCTCGCTGGTTGTCATTGTCTAGATGTGGTAACATGATAACAAGCATCATGGTCACCTCACGGCCATGGACCAGACAGAAAGGTGAGATGTTATTTGTTTCCTGGACCACCGTACTTTATGGTAGGCCACGTATGGTAGCACTTCATCCCCCGTCTTGCGCTCTACATCGACGTACATTGGAAGCATGTCAGCGAGTGTTTTGTTCGAGTAATCGGTCAAGCTGTACGTATGAAGCTGGTATAGTGTCGCCTTCCTGTGTTCATTATGACAGTGAATAATAATTAGTTGTACCAATTAGGCTATGAATGCGGAACCTCTGTCAGTGATCAGACCCACCGGTGCGCCACGACGCAGGATCATGCAATAGATGAAAATCTTTGCAAACCTCTAGGGCAGTACTGTTGGGTAGAGCGTAGGTTTTCTCGTATCGTCTAAGTTAATCCTAAGCAATGATGACCCACCAGTTACCGTAGTATGAAAGCGGAAATGATCCCATCATGTCAATGCCAATCTGTTCGAAGGGCCTCAATGGCGAGTCTGTTGGCAGAATCTAGTGGGCAGTGGGCACCTCAGCTTACGATCTGTTTTCTTTACAAGTCGGACAGGTGCAGCCCATGAACTCTGCGAGTGCTGGATGATATCGTCGCGAAACATCTCTTTCACTTGGCGGGTAATAGCTGCGAATTCGGTTGGGGACACTCGGTAGGGTTACTTTCTAAGCGGTGGCATGGTGTCGTTCGTAATATCACGATGCTTGGAGAGATTGATTCTGTCAACAAAGTCAACCGATAGCGCTGGAGAAGCTCGTTCACTTTTTGATTCAGCAGTTGTGAAAGTGCAGGGTTAGTTCAGTTCAGTTCAATCGTTCAGTCGTGTCGAGCCTATGGACCATATAACGCCACGCTTTCCGGTCTCTCACTATCTCTCTAACATCACATAACTTCATCTGCATCACCTCGAGGCTGCCATTTAACCACCGCGTTCGCTGCCTACCCCCTCTCCGGTGACCCTAAAAATTTTTCAACATCATTTTTTTGAACAAAAGGTCGCGGACTAGTTGGCAAGGGGGAAAACAGCGCAAGCTAAACACGGACAAAAAGGGACAAAAACACGGACAAAAAGGACAAAAAATGTTTTTCTCCAGCGACTCCTCTCCTCGCATCAGATGACCAAAGTAGCTGAGCTTTAACTTTAGAATTTGACCCTCCAATGAGCAGTCAGGGTTCATGGTTGACAATATCGACTGATTTGATCATCTGGCTGTCCAAGGAACTCTCAATAGTCTCCACCAGAACCACAATTCAAACGCGTCAATCCTTGGGCGGTCAGCCTTATTCACAGTCCAACTCTCGAATCTATACATCACAACTGGAAAGATCATAGCGCGAGTTATACGAATTTTGGTTGGCAGTGTAATGTCTCTGCTGTTTACTAGGCGGTCAAGGCTAGCCATGGCTCTCTTTCGCAGAAGAAAGCGTCTCCTAATTTTCTGTCTGCAGTCTCCTTCCGGGGTAATCTTGGAACCCAAGAAGAGAAAATCTGTTACAGCTTCCAGTTCTTGTTAATTTATGCTCCAGGACTTGATAGGGTAAGACGCCATGATTATTGTATTTTTCATATTCAGTTTAAGCCCTAACTTCTCAATCTCTTCTTGTATGCGCATCAGAAGACTCTTGAGTTCCGCTTCACTTTCTGCCATTAAAATAATATCATCTGCATATCTAAGGTTGTTGATACGTTTTCCAGCAATCTTCAATCCAGTTGAAGACTTGTGCAGACCGGCCTTCCTCATGATGCACTCAGCATATAAGTTAAATAGGCACAGCGACAGTATGCAGCCTTGTCTCACTCCTTTCTCAATTGAAAACCAATCAGTAAGACCATGCCCAGTTCTGACTGTGGCCTCTTGTCCTTCATACATGTTCCTGAGGAGATAGATTAGGTGATGTGGAACTCACATCTCTTGGAGAGCTTGGCACAATCTGCTGTGATCTACACAGTGAAACGCTTTCGTATAATCAATAAAAGAGAAATAGATGGGTTTCTGGAAATCTCTTACTTTTTCCATGATCCAGCGAAGGTTGGCAATCTGGTCTCTAGTTCCTATGCCCTTGCGAAACCCAGCTTACACGTCCGGAAGCTCCCGATCCACATACTGCTGCCGCCTAACTTGGAGGATTTTCAACATCACCTTGCAAGCATGTGAAATAAGCGCGATCGTGCTGTAGTTGGAATAATGTTTGGTACTGCTTTCTTTGGAATGGGGATGTAAACTGACCTCGTCCAATCCTGTGGGCACTGCAGAGTTGTCCAAATTTGCTGATATAATGCATACAGATTGTTAACACCGTCATGGTTGAGGTTTTGAAGCAACTCAGCTGGAATATGCCATCAATTCCGCTAGCTTTGTTCTTAGCAAGGCTGGCTAAGGCCCATTCAACTTCACTCTTCAGGATGCCCGGCTCAAGATCAGTAATCACAACCGTTTTATGTTGGGTTTGCACATTCGGGTCCTTCTTGTACAGTTCTTCTGTGTATTCCTGCCACCTCTTCTTTATCTCTGAAGCTTCAGTGAGGTCGCTCCCTCATTTGTCGTTTATCACGCCCCGCTTAGCACAGAAGCTTCCTTTGATATCTTTGATTGTCTTATACAGAGCTCTTGTGTTCCTCCATTGGCTGTTGTCCTCAGCTGCTTGGCACTGTATGTTGAGGAAGGCATTCTTATCTCTCCTTGCTTTTTTCTGAAAATCCGCATTGAGTACCTTGTATCTTTCCCTTTCCCCCATATCTTTTGCCATCCTCCTTTCCTCAGCTATTTGCAAAGCCTCTTCAGATAAACAGTTTGATTTCTTGCATTTCTTTTGCTTTGGAACTACCTTAGTAGCAACTTCTTGTATAATGTCACGAACATTAATCCACATCTCTTCGGGCTCTCTGTCTTCTAGATCAAATTCTTGAAATCGATTCCTCACTTCCACAGCATATTCTGGTGGAATTTGATCCAAATCATACCTGAAAGGCCTTCTAGTTTTCTGCGTTTTCCTCAATTGAAGCTTAAATTTGGCAACAAGAAGCTGATGATGGATGCCACAATCAGCCCCAGGCCTTATTTTTGCTGCTTGTATAGCGCTTCTCCCTCTCTGCCGGCAAATATTATAATCAATCTGATTCCTGTATAGACCGTTTGGTGAAGTCCATGTGTACACGTGCCTCTTGTGCTGTTGAAAATCAGTATTCGCTATGGTCAGGTTGTTCTCTTTGCAAAACTCTATTAGGCTCTGCCCAGCTTCATTGTGCTCACCAAGACCGAATGTTCCTGTAATTCCGGATATTTCTTTACTCTCCACCCTTGCATTCCAGTTTCATATAAGAAAAAGGACGTTTGGTGATTGGGTGCGGTTTAAAAGGCATCGCAGGGTAGCATAAAATCTGTAAACGTCAGCTTCTTCAGCAGTAGCGGTTGGTGCATGGAGTTAGTATCGACATGTAGATAGGTGGTAGGCCTCTCTAGGTCGGTCGATGAGAGTGTCGCAAGACCAGAACGGTATCGAACGTGTGTGATATCGCAAATTTTAGTCACTGTAGTCTCAATGTCTAAATGCTGGTGCTCACCTCCAAAATTCGGGAGTAGGACATTAGCTTTGCCATCTTTGAGGCTAACAACAGATCTGACTACATCAAGACTGCGTTCGTAAAGCACGATCTGCCTGCTCTCCATGACACCTTCAAAGTTTCGCAATGTGGTCGCTGCGATAGACGCCTCAAACTGGAATGAGGCAGAATGGAGACGTGATCGTCAAGAATGTACACACTGTAGGTCGCTTTGAGCGCTGTCTATTGCATTCTCCGTCGATAAGATTACGTAGTCTGCAGGTAGACTACTGATCCATTTTCTGCTAACACTTCATTTCAAGGAAGTCGTCGAGGGAACATTGGGCATGTACGACGAAGGCTGGAAGTATGTTTATTCTTTCCTAGAAGTGCAGGTGCTGGTCAGCGTGATCATGTGGCCTCCGGCAGAAAGCATTTGCGAGCTGATCCAGAATTTAGTAACCTTTTTTCAGATTGGTGACCGAAGGCCCACTCATTACAGAATAATCGACGCCGGTATCCAAGAGCGCTGTTACGTCGGTTCCATTCACTAAAATGTCAAGTCGGTGGTTACAGCTGTCGTGTTGCCGAACGTTTTGGGGTCCTGTCAAGGCTGGATGTGGCACTAGCTGGTTGTGTGTTGTCGAAGAATTGGAGCGATGAGGCAGCGGTATAAGATGGGGCACTTCGTGTTGTCATGAAACGGTGTGACCATCAGGTTGCAGTTGTGGAGAATCTTGAAATCTTAGCCAAAGCGCATCCTTAACTCAAATGTTGCCGCTTCTAGATTTCCCGACGGGGGCTAGGGGAGCGGACACGCGTCAGGCGCGTATTTGGACGTATCTGCGTGGAGTAATGACGCGGTGAAGGCGACCGGGAATAGTCGTACGGAATTCCAGATGTTTCAGCCAAGAGCGCGTCAATGGCAGGAAGCCGTTCACTATGCTGCGGCTTTCGCACGTCGGCACAAAATGCCAGCAGAACAATTAGTTGGCAATAGAAATTGCGGTTGAGGTGACCAGTCTCGCCATAGTGGTAGCAGAGCGGGCGATGATCGCGAGTGCGCCCGACGTTGCTTTTGCGTGGACGCACCTGAGGAGGTTGATGGGGGATGCTGAACAGATTTATGCAGTGGCTTGTCGATGCTGACTGGAGGTGGACAGGCACGGCGAGCAACTGCGGCGTAGACCATGGGAATTGGTGGCAGTGTCGGGATGGCTCGGTTGGAGTGAGTGCCTGGATGACCTCCTCGCAAAGCATCCGTGAAATTCAGGATACTTCCGGCAGTGCTTCCGTCGGAAATAGCTTTTGCGGCCTGCACTGTCTTGCGGAGCACGTCAGGCTACCAGTGTCGGCTATTGGGGCAGCAATAGGGATGGACGGCTGCTGGTAATGCTTGGATCGCATCTCTAGAGATTTCTGAATGGTAGTGGCCTCGGAGACAAATTCAACAATGATCTTGGGGAGACACCGCACTAAGCCAACGAAGATGGGTTCCTTAATTATCCTTATGAAGTAGCGAAGTTTTTTTCTCTTCAGACATGTTTGGATGAGCCCGAAGGAATAGCTTCATCATACCTTAGAAGCAAACGAGAACACTTTCGTTAGGGAGGTGAATTCTCTCCTGCAGAAGCAGAACAGCGCATTCTTCGCAGTGAACAGTGGTGGAAGCTCGCAGGAACTGGTTCTGGAATGAACTCCACGTTGTAATAGCAGCCTCATGATTATAAACCATGTCGGAGCTGCACTGTCCGGCGAAAAACATACATGCTGCAGTTTCTTACCGTCCCCCTAGAAATTGTACTGGGCTACTAGCTCAATTTCTTCTAGCCTGTATTCTGGGATGTCTCCTGGAAATGCTTGGAATATGGGTATCTACCGCGGCGGCTGCAACACGAAGGATGACGCAGAGGTATTGACCTTTGTGGCGCCGACGGTGGTGCTGGAGCAGGTGGTGGCATTCTGGCAGTACGACTAAATTGCAGAGGCGAATTCGGGGTCAAGGGCCGAAGCCGTCAGCTACACTGATAGGTAGGCGTAATCACGATGGTAGGAGATCCCTGAGGGCTAGAACCTTGGCTGGTTGAAGAGGTTCGGAGCATGAGTGGCGTCACTTAGCACCTCCACCAGATTTCACGAAGTAAAGTCTGGTCAGAAGTCATCGCGGCACACAAAAGTCACAGTGCACAGAGCGGCAGGAAACTAGGCAGGGCTAGCGCCTCAATGGGAGAACTTCGGTTTCTTCGCCTCGAGGAGGCACACGCTCGCGATCAGCGTAGAGCGAAGACAAAGACTGCATCGTGTTGATATAATGTATTCTCCCCAAAGGCGTGCTGACTCATAGGTCGCACAGCATTCCTGATTAAATAAATTACCTCTAGAAGTCCTTGGAACACTGCTATTAAAAAACAAGTAATCACTTTTCCTGTTAAAATTCGTTCAAAATTTGCATAAAATTCAACAGGCTGTAGAGTGCATCAGGACGCGTTAGCCCTCATGCATAGTCCTCCCCTTAAGCTCAACCCACAGCCTTCATTTTCTTCGGTGCTGCCACCCTTCCGCCCGCTATACTTTTTTATCTAAGATACTATCTATTAAATTTTGCAACTAGGTGGAAGACCAATTTCCTCTAGTTCTTGTTTGAAAATAATTTTTTTTTTCATCTCGACCTGCTCTGGGATGCTGGAAAATTCACTTGTGTGAATTCGACAAAGAGAAGACCGCATTTGCTACCCGCGATAATCTATGAATTAGAGTTGACTTTCGGGTTTAAAAGAACTTTTAGACTGGCTAGATGGGTTTCAGCTTCAGACGGCATTCTTAGCGCAAAAAAATTCACACGCACGCACACGAGAGAAAAAGAGGGACACGGGACAAGCGCTTCCCGTGTCCCTCCTTTTCTCTCGTGTGCGTGTGAGTTTTTTTTTTTCGCGCTAAGAATGCCGTCTGAAGACTTTCGGGTTGTACAGTGCATCTGCAACCTTTGAGCATATTTTCGGCTGCGTGCTTCGATGAATGGAATTCGTTTTCTTTTTCTGTTGTATAGGTAGCATCAATATTATGTCGAACTTCGCTCATCACTTTCACTCTTCACAGATATTTTTATATTGCGCAGAAGCCGGTCTTCAAGCCGATGCTAAAAAGTGCCACTTCGGAAGCAAAGCAATCAAAGCCCTCGACCATGTCGTTAATACCAGAAAGGACTGGTTTCAGCACTGTAATTGTGACGTTTTTTCCACAGCTTTCCTTCTATTGCCATCCTTTTATACAACGTTCTTAAGTCTGCAACATTTTTCGTGTTACCCACTGAGTGTATAAAGTGACGATGTTTTATACTTTTTTTGGCTTGTAAAAGGACTGGCCAAGTATCTACAGCATATTCGAGATCGCAAGGTTGTCCGATGTGATGTCGTGCATGGTGTACAGCAAATAGAAGCGCGGACGCAACACCAACCAAATATTTTTCGTTTTCAGGAGCCCAGGGAGTGGTTTTTGCAAGTGTGAATGAAGCAAGGAACTAGTGGTGGGCGCGATCGTGAATTAACTTTTATTTGAGAGGTTAACTTACTCACAATTCGTCCAACTGCTAAGGCAATGTTTTCAGAGCCAGGAAGGGCAATGCTGGAAACACATGTGAAATTAGGCAGTCGGCCAAGCTTGGGCGCAATCCGCCGTGGCATCTGAGCCTCTAATACACGCATAACTCCTTCACAGTTTCTGCAGTAGCGAAGCTGTTTTTGCGATGTGTAAACTGTACATGTCGTCGGCAGTGCCCTTCAAAAAGGCGAACCATCTTGCCACTTTAAGGCATTTTTTGCGTGACGAGCTCGCAAAGAAGGAACACTTTGTCGATGTACTTCGTGCATATCTCACCTGGGACCTGAGCTCTTTGTGCTAGGGTTGCCACTGCCTTTTTCTTCATCTACGAATTCTAGTCATATTTGTGAGGAAGCTACCTATTGTAGACTGGGACAAGTTCCGCAAAATTAGAGACCAAAACCCGGCACAAGAAATTCATGACTATATGGACTGGGCCTCTAAGCTCCTACCGGATGTATCCCGTAGCGAAAAATTGGCCCCGGCAGAACATATTGGCGATCCAGTTGACAGCAGACTACTCCACCTCTGGGAGGCCTATCAGAATTTAGAGAAACGATGGCTCAGGCAAAAAGATAATCCCAAATTAAAACGAAAATTGGCGCAAACGCTCCAGCTCATCACCGAACACGCGGCCGAGCTCTCGTCACAGCAATGGAATCAGTTATGTAACCGATTAGACGGCACTCTACACATGAAGAACTCGTGGTCCCTCCTCCGCCATATGCTAAACCCATGTTCCTCACGGTCAGAAAATAATAAACAAATCACCAAACTACTGCACGAGGCGGAGAAACAGGGGCAAGACGTTGAAGCAGCTCTTAAAGCCACATACTTCCCCGACCTAAAGCAGGAACCATTACCGGCTTACAAAGGAACCCCCAATTCAGACTTGGACGCTCCCATCACAGAGGCGGAGGTATGGGCTACCCTGGGTAGGCTCCGCACCACGTCCGCAGCAGGTCTTGATGGAGTAACAAACAAAGCGCTACGAAATTTAGACGCCAAATCATTAGCCTCTCTCACTAGGTACCTGAATCAACACTGGGACCAGGGCATGCTGCCCCCGGAATGGAAATCAGCCAAGATAACTTTCATACCAAAACCTAACAAACCTTTAGACCTTAAGAATCTGAGACTAATCTCTCTCACCTCCTGCGCAGGTAAAGTCATGGAGCACGTAATCCTAAATCGACTTAACCGATACATGGAGCAAAACCAGCTCTTCCCCACCACCATGCTTGGCTTCCGCGCGGGCCGGTCAACTCAAGACGTCATGTTAACACTTAATGAGGATGTGCTCAATCCCGTTTTCCCTCACATCACCAGAGCTATCCTTACATTGGACCTGAGGAAGGCCTTATATAATGATGCCCACTCCTCCATTTTACAATCACTGAGCGACCTAAACGTGGGCTCTCGCACACATGACTATGTTGCTGCCTTTCTCATCACCTGATCCGTCTGACTACAATTAGGCACAGTAAAAACTTGCCCTTTCACGCTAGGCAGTAAGGGAACGCCCCAGGGAGTAGTTTTGCCCCATTTCTTTTTAACATTACTCTTATCCCGTTAGCGAGGGATCTTGACAAAATTCCTTCCATCTGCCATTCCTTGTATGCGGATGACATCACTATCTGAGTCAATACCGGCAACCATGACGAAATAGAATCAAAACTTCAGCTGGTCGCTGACACTGTTGCTACGCATGCAAGCAGCATTGTTCTAAGCTGTTTGGCAGCTAAATTTGAGCTCATGGTCATGAACCTAAAAGAACGGAACCCCCCTAATATTCAAGTCACATTAAACGACACCCCCATCCGCAGGGTCAATAGAATCAAAATTTTAGGTCTAGGTATTTCTGACAACGGCTCCAACGCCGAGACCATAAAATTAAGTAGTGCTGCCGTTTTGAATACAGCCTCACTAATTAAGCGTATCGCCAATCGCCATCGCGGCATGAGGGAAGCAGACACACGTCGCCTCATTCAAGCATTTTGCCTATGCAGGATCACCTACTCCATCCCTTACCTCTACCTCACACCCACGGAGGCCGAGCAACTCAACAGACTTATCCGCACAGCTTACAAAAGCGCTCTCCTCCTCCCTAAATCAACGCCTACTGAAAAACTACTTCAACTAGGGTTTCACAACACCTTAGGAGAGCTGGCAGAAGCTCACCTCATTAGTCAGTACCACAAACTCTCACATACCGAAACTGGCCAAATTCTTCTGCGCCGAATTGGGATAAACCTACCCGGTCATACCTCGGCCACGCGCAATCCTCCCACCGCTGTTAGCAACAATCTTTACATTCCGCCTCTTCCCAGAAATACCCGCCCGGAGCATAATCGTGAGAGACGGAAAGCTAGGGCCAAGGCTTTGCACAAGCACTACCCTGCTGGCGCTCCGGCAGTTTACGTAGACGCGGCCGAATATTCAAACCGACCAGCTTTCGCATTAGCCGTCGTGGATGGATTCCACAACACGATAGTCAATGCGTCCATTCCAAATTTGCATGATTCCCTGCAAGCTGAAGAAGCAGCAATTGACCTAGCAATCACAGCCTCCTCTGCTGAGTATATCTTCTCAGACTCCAAAACAGCAATTAGTATTTATGCCCATCCAAAATCCACTCCCCGGCCGCAAACATTCTAGCATCATCCCCTCCACCGAATCACCTCATCACCCTCCTCTGGGTCCCTGCGCACAGCGAACACCCAGGCAACACGGCCGCTCACTCCCAAGCCCGAGCACTCGTCAACCGGGCTGAGAGCGACCTGGTGTCTTCGTCTCGCAGTGCCAGAGATCGGCTTCGTAACTACCACGACCTCACCGTCATCATCATCATCATCATCATCATCGTCATCGTCATCAGCCTGATTATACCCACTGCAGGGTGAAGGCCTCTCCCATACTTTTCCACTATACCCGGTTCTGTGCTAGCTGCATCCACTTGACCCCTGCGAACTTCTTAATCTCATCCGCCCACCTAACTTTCTGCCGCCACCTGCTGCCCTTTCCTTCCCTCGGAGTCCAGTTTGTTACCCTCAGCGACCATCGGTTATCCTCTCTTTGCACTACATGTCCTGCCCATGCCGATTTCGTCCTCTTAATTTCCACTAGAATGTCGGTAACTTGAGTTATTTCTCTGACCCACTCTGCACGCTTTCTATCTCTTAATGTTACCCCTACCATTTTTCGTTCAATAGCCCTCAGGGTTGTTCTCAACTTAAGTAGAACTCTCTTAGTTAGCCTCCACGTTTCAGCCCCATAGGTGAGTACAGGCAAGATGCAACTGTTGAATACTTTCCTCTTGAGCGATACCGGTAAGCTTCTAGTCATAATCTGCGAGTGCTTGCCAAATGCGCTCCATCGCAATCTTATTCTTCTTGTTATTTCCTTTTTATGGTCCGGATCTGCGGTTACTGCCTGTCCTAAGTAGACATATTCGCCTACTACTTCCAGTATTTCGCTACCTAATGTAAACTGCTGTTCCTTCCCGAGGCTGTTGAACATTACCTTAGTCTTCTGCATATTGATTTTCAAGCCTACCTTTCTACTTTTCCTGCCTAGGTCATCAATCATTATTTGCAGATCATCCCCCGACCTCACCGTATTTTATAGACATTCCCGCCTGCTGTACCCTCCTCCGCATAAATCTCTTCCCAAAAGCGACCAGGCTTTCTGGCGCAGACTTCAGACGGCCACAGTCATGACCCCTTTCCTTCTCTCTATTATAAACCGTGGCGAAACCTCTCCTCACTGCCACTTGTGTCCTAGCACCAGAGCCGACTTTACTCACGTCTTCCTGAACTGCCCGAACAAACCCAAGCCCCCGTGGCAAGGTCCAAGACATCAGGAGAGATTGGAGACTGCTCTGCGCAGCTAGCTGCCGGAGGTACAGCTTCTGACAGTGAGCTGGGCCCGAGGGGTCGCCGAAGCTCAAAAGTGCCCGGCCATCTAGAGAGGCCTGAGGGCCCATCGTCGTCCTGCTCCCTCACTTCCCTTTACCCCCTCACTTGGTTCTTTTCTGAATCATTAAAGTTGCTACCTACCTACCTATCATTATTCTCTAACAAAAGCAAGGCGTTTGTGTCGAGAAGGAAGAAATTACTTGTTTCAGCTGTTACATGCCACAAGCTCTGCTTCGTGATTCGTTGGTAATGCAGCATCCAGACTTCATTGTTTTCATCGAATTCGCTGGGCATACTCGCGGGAGTCCCGCTGGTGTGACCAAGTCCCAAATTGTACAGTAGGATGCACCTGAGCATCCTGAGTTTTCATGGTACTGGCTTATGACGGGAATTGTAGCACCAAAGCGCCAGCTGCGACGAACAGCCAGCGGATTAGGAGTGAGCTGCACCCTGGGCCTCCATCAAGCATTAATACAGTCAGATAGTTTTATTGAGAAAAATGCGATATATAAGAAAACAGGCAGCGAGCCTAACGTCCTTCAATCCTCTTTCTTTTCCAAATACAGTAACTACTTCGAATTCGATTGCTGAATGAGATTTTACAATTTCTGTGATGACATGTGAGCTCGTCCTGCGACCTGTGACCTTGTCCTTGAGCACGTAAAATTAAGCGACGACAGAAGCGCTAGTGACGAGTCACGTGGGTTACTTGAGTGATGCAGGGAGTAGCGATAAAAATACGAATTCATTTTAAATTTTGCCTAAAGGCAATAAACACGAACTTATTTCAGATTCAACTTTGTGCCCCCAAAACGAAGATCAGTGTGACACAACGTGCAAGAATATGGGTTACAAAGGTGGAGGCTGTGATTCCTTTTCCAAAAAATACTGCTACTGCTATGCCCCTGTCGGTACGTACCTAAAAAAAATTGTGCCTACCTTATCATTAAATATTGAAGAGATGTTTGCGCAGCGCAAGAAATATGATTACATTGTTAAGGTTTGTTGTAAATAATTTCATCAGAGTACAATTAAGGCTGACCGCCGAAGAATTTACGCGTTTGAATGGTGGTGCTGGCGGAGAATCTTGAGAGTTCCTTGGATGGCCAGAAGCTCCAATCAGTCAATATTGTCGACTATAAACCCTAACTGCTCATTGGAGGGTCAAATTTTAAAGTCAAAGTTTAGCTACTTTGGTCATCTGATGAGAAGAGAGGAGTCGCTGGAGAAAGATTTATGTTAGGAAAGGTTGAGGGTCACCGGAGAAGGGGTAGGCAGCGAACGCGATTGTTAGATGTCATCCTCGAGGCGCTGCAGATGAAGTTATGTGATGTTAGGATGATAGAGACCGGAAAGCGTGGCGTCATATGGTCCATAGCATCACGAAGAGTCGGACACGACTGAATGACTGAACTGAACTGAACAATTAAAATATTTAAAATTTCACATATTTCACTCATGCAATTTTACAGAAGTTGATGTTTACAAGTTTGAAGCGTTAAATTCGCAGGAATAATAGTCCTAATGCTGTATGATTAACAGCAAAATGGTTTAATGCAAATTTGTCGTTTAACATATTCGCGCATGCGCAAGTTTTCGGTTCGACCTAACAAATTCACCAAATTTCCCCGGCAGAATACAGCGTGGAAGAGACGTCTGTGACTTGGAAACGAGTGTTATAGACTTCGTTTGTTATACTAGATTTCATAATGAACTACAGTCGTTCTCTGTAAAAACGAAAATACAGTGATATTGTGGGTTGTAGAATTGTTTGCGTCGTTGCCATTGGTTTCGGCTTTAAATGACATCAGCCTCATATTACGATGAAACAAATAATGTTAAAGTTTGAAGTAAAAAAAAAGTTATAAATATAAATATAATGTTAGTAATATAAAATAAATAATATTTTATTATAACCTAATATTATTAAATATTGCCTTCGCTGGCATTTACTCTAAATGTTATTCCCTTTCTCAAAGATAATTAATTCGGGAGAAAAAAAGTGTCATTGAAGAGAGAATCATGCCCCGCATCCGTTTTAAGTTGGAAGCTTGCTCCTTATAGAGAATGATAGACAATTTAGCAACGCATACATTCTCATTGGGAGTGCCATGCAGGTCCCCAAAATAATAGGATCTGCAAATGCTTTAAACTTCCACGATGCACAACCTGCTTTGTCTAGCCGATGCTCGCAATATAAAGGATTGGCAGGCGACCGCTCATTGCCCCCGGGGCAGACAGGCGATATTTGTCGCTTAAGTACTATTCACAGCAAGCTACAATTATTCCGTGAAATGAAATTGGATCACTTAGAGACAATATTTGATGGCGTATACCTTAGTATATTGGAATTCGATACTAATATTAACTTCCTACTGCGCCTGATTGGATGAACTGCAAATTACTATTATAGCCTAGACGAGAAAACCAGAAAGGTAACAGCTTCGGAACGCAAAAGCAGCAGTTCATATTAGGTATCCAAGCAATGCGAATTTTATGAAGTTATGTTTATTCCAAACCATGAAAGGAAAATAACTGGGAGGATAATATTTGGATCGAGGGCAGTTGACAAGTTATTGCAGAGTATTCGTGAAGAGGAAATACATTGTCATGTTACAAGTATTCACCAATAGGTTTGAAATATGGAGGATAATGAAACGAATCCTACCTACGTTGAGGATAATACAGAACGCAAAACAGCAAACAACGATTTTGTAAGATTAAGAGGGAAAATTTTGCGTATTGGATCAGAGGAACAAAATGAATAAGGATATTCAAGGCGAAATAAAGAAGAAATATTTTTAGACAGGACACCCCATTTTTTAAGATAAATTGGATTCCAATGAAAGGAAAGCGTAGCAGGGGGTTGCAGAAATTTAGTTACTTAGATTAGGACAAACCCTTTGCAGGAGACAAGTATGATGTAGCTAGCACAGGACCGGGATAATTGAAAGCGTATATCAGATGCATTCGCCCTGCAATGGGTAAAGTTCCATGTTTAATGATGATTGTGATAGGTGAGAATTGACCTTGGCTGTTGTGTTGCCAGGCTTGGGAATCGACGGTGTTTCCATGGTGGATCCTTTTTAAATGATTTTGGCATTGATTTATCAAGTTCTTGAGACAACTTCAAATTTCCTTTCTGGGATGCCTCGTTTTGGAATGTCACGTTAATCTTGAGTCGTACCAGGGCAGGCACGTCAAAAAAGGCATTTCATTTTTGCCTTGTAATCGAACACGCTCTCGTTGGGAGCGTGGGCGCTGGACTAAAAGAGGATTCTGCCCTTTCATTACACACGACGCTAGCGACTACCTTCAATAGCTGCTTCTTAAAGGCTTTTCATGTCGTCAGGAATTTTTTTTTCATACTATATCCGAGGTGGTGCCATCAAGCGCGAATGTTTTTCAGTTTTTGACGGCTACAGGTCTCTCACAGGGCTATCTATGGCATCCTATCTCGGGGCCATTGAAAAATGTGTGTTGGTCGGAGCTACTACATATTAACAAACTCCGACGCACTAGGGACCAAGATAGACGTCAAATGTCTATATTGAGTTGGCGCCGGTTGCAGCCAATGCTCAGACTGGGGCAGCCTCTTTAGCTTGTATCCTGTTCTCTATGACCGAAGCAAAACGTACTATTGTCTCGTTCGTCTTGTAGAAGTTTGGAGTACAAGGACCAACCCATCTCCAAGATATCACGTGCGGGTGGCAGTGCCAAAAGCAGCATATGAAGAGACTTCACTGAAAGAAATGAACTCTTTGTTGTGTTTACAAGGCTAGACCAGTGTTAAAGATAAAGAGCATAACGGCACGGCGATATTCGAAGTGATTTGGCGCTGACTGGAAGTGAAACGTGGCACTGCTCCTCATAAGCGGTAATGATATCTCACATTCACCCATTATCAACATTTCAGTTCAGGTATTAAAACATGTAACCCTTATTGTCAAACGTAAAAACGCAACCAAATAAAGGAAGATTATTTTCTGGCTAAAATAAATCCATAGTACTCCATAGCAGTTCAGTTCAGTCATGCAGTCGTGTCCGACTCGTCGTGACCCTATGGACCATGTCACGCCACACTTTCCGGTCTCTCACTATCTTCCTTACATCACAGCTTCATCTGCAGTGCCTCGAGGATGCCGTCTAACTATCGCGTTCGCTGCCTACCCCTTCTCCGGCGACCCTATGAGGATATGAGGAGTACATTTGAGGATATGTACTCCTTAGCACATATCCTCAAATGTGCTATTGGGTACTAACTTTTGTTTGGTGAAAAAATAAAGAAATTTGTGCTGGCAGGCATAACCTAAGGGAATTTCATGAAACACAGCACATGCGGCAGGAAAACATGCGATTTGTGGATGACACATGCGTTACTTCAGTAAATAAAAGAAGCTGTCAGTAATGTTCCTTGCATTTTTTCATACGAAGGCCCTTAATGTCATTAATATCAAAATGAATGTTTTGGAATCTCCAAACCCAAGTAGATTCAAAGAAAAAAAAGCTTCCAGAGCGCTAACAAATACGAACCCACACATACGCACAGACAGGACAGGTGCTATGAAATGCAACTAGCCCAGCAATTGGTTTTACAAGTAGCTGCACTTCATGTGTGACACAAGTGTAAATCAATAGTCAAAGGCAACACAATTTTGTATTGTGCACTCAGATAGCTCCTGCCTGCACTTCTCTCCACATCAACATTAGTAGTGAGGCGAGACATGCAGTTCTATGAACACACCTATGTGCCCACCGTAGAACCAGAGCTCCTTCAAATGCTTGATAATGTACACAACAATATGGTTATTTGTTGAAGTGACGTGCATTGCCAGTTGGATGTCAAGAAAGGTGATCTCGGAAACAGAAAAATGTTTTCGCTTATTATTCTTTACTACGAAAAAAGGAACATAGAGATAGAATGATGGGGGTCATGCGTTGCTAAAGTGAGACAGCTGCACTGAGACAAGGCACTTGCTTTATTTCCATAACACCAGTAACAGTCTTTGATAAGATAAACCTGCTCAAAAACTAACACAATGCTTGGGACTTTGTCTTGAAACCAAGAATGTAATTTGGTCCAGCACAAAGTAAGTCGTTTCAATAACGATCTCAAAGGTAAAAACCGACATGACCTATGTCGCTAACAGTACTAACAAGGGTGTTCTGTTTAATTCTGTTAGGTTAAGGATTGTAATAAGTGGAAAAAGAGAAACTCAGTAGCCACTACTTCGAATTTAAAGCAGTAGGACTGTAGCGGTCTATTAAATAACATGATGGAAAAGCACAGGAAGCACAATCACTTTATAAGAAAGAAAAACAAGAACTTGAGGGCTGATGTGGTCTACAGCACAATATTTTAAGAGGAAGGAATCTAAACAGTATTGGCATTTTGGCAGAGCTACCAATAGAACAGAAAATTCGATTGCGGCACTCGCATTACTCACGAAATTGACTCTCATTTGAGACAGAGGATATATTAAAATAAAAGTCCTTGATTAATTGGCTGCGGAACAGTCACCACAGTGATCCCCCGTAAAACACTACTGATCTTATCAACGGCCAAAACACGAAGTCCGAAGTTAAAAGCATGCCGTGGTGATCCCTAAATTCCTTTCATGGCGATATTTCTTGCCCAGCAAATGCCCCATATTTCTTCTCAGGTTGTCGCGTTCATGAACCGTAGACTTAAAATTAGAAATTGTTGCTTTCCTTCCTGAAATGATCACCATTGTGCAGCCCAAATGCTTTAGCTAGCCAAGAAAGCAAATCGGAGCCAGCACTCAGCAAATGAACGTGATTTGTAAAACCGCAGAAATGGATTATTTCTCTACGGCAGCGAAACGTTTGCATAAGGGCAGGCTTTGCACTCGTACATTTGTAAATTTAGTCTCATAATTATTCTCTGTAGGATTGCTCAGCTGGAAATAGCATTATTCCATATTTTTAATGCTTTTTGCAATTACAAGATGTCTTAGTTTATTTCACCACCTACTGAAATTGGCTAACAAACTGCAATGAACTAACAGCGGTCTATGCTCTACTTCAAACGCCCCAGGTATTTAAGTGCTTGCCTCTATGTGTTCCAAAACGTGAAGCCCGAAATGTTTCCATTTATGACGATGGGAGCACATTTCTTCAGTCATGAAACGTCATTTCAGATCAACGTATGTTGTGATTGCATTACGTTTTCTTCCGCTACAGGTTATCCAATCAGCCATGAGGCAGCGCCTCTTGAGAGTAAGCCGTGCATTTCACTCCATTTGTAATGCAAGCACAAGTTCCTCTCTCACGCCATACCTTCATTTTCCGTCCACAGTTTAGATTTATCATCTAAGAAGCATGAATAGTTCAGCTAAAAGCCTATTTTTAACATCATGTCATTTTTATGGCACCGCATAAAGCCATTTCAGCAGCTTACGATTCAGTAAGATCAATCTCGAACACGTGTGCATTCCGAGGACGGTTACAAAATCAATCTAGCGTCGAGTGGCGGCTTTTTGTGTTGAGAATAGGGCACCAGTCGGTGCAATTTCCCTGACACGACGATGTTTTTTCAATCGAGTGAAAAATTGCGCGACAGCCGGATTAGAACCAGGTGCCTCTTGTACTCGAGGTCTAGGTCCTACCTCTGTGCAATCTCTGCATTGCATATGTTGACGGCACTTCAATTCTCAAGAAACTGCTGCAGGAACTGCTTTATTTATGGAAAGGGGTGATGGATAAAAGAATGTTTCGAATTTGGATAATCACAGCATGTGTCATTCATCGTTCTCATGAGGGCCGTGATGCCGCGGACTGTAATCGACTTAGCATATACTCCAAGGAAGGAGAACATCGTTGTCGATAAAGTAAACAAGTAATATGGTAACAGTCATTCAATCGTCCCGCATGAGCGAGCCGAATCTTCTGTGGTCAGTGATTCGTAGAAGGCACTTCAGCTATGTCATCACCTATTTATGAGGGCCCTCAGGTGACTTAGCAAGACAAACTGTCCATCATATTTCCTCAAACACATTTGATGCACTCCGCTGCTCTTTAATGGCTTCCAAAGGAGAACAACATCTCCCTGGTTTACAAGGGAATGAACTACGTGCCGTGTCGTATTGGATCTCGGCACTATCTTGGGAGGCGATGGTTCATAGACACACAAGACTACTTACTAGTTCAGCTTGACCGATGTCTTTTGCCAAAGACGGGTCATGATGTAATGACTTGTTATGATGTGTCAGAAAGGTTGACGATAGGTATTGTAGGGAAGGTGAAAAGGAGAATATTTGACTGTTTCTTAGGATTAAGCCACCAATTTCAGGATGGTGTCTTAGTTCAAATGCGGCTTACATCCGCTCGCCACCATGTATACGCAATGCGTGAAGGCAAGTACGGCATCGGAATAATCGGAGATCGCTAACAATAGCTTAACTGCATAAAACGAGGACACCTAGGATGTGAAAATTGTAAGACGAAACTGCTTACTGTCCGTTACGACCAAGGCTTTTACTAGGAAAACCATTAGGAGAATTAGGACAACCTTATACTCCAATCAACCAAAGGATCAAGCAGATTTCGGAAAGGACACTCGACTATCGATCATATCGATACCACCAACCAGGTGACAGAAAAATGCTAGAAAAGTAGCCGTCCTTACAAAAAGCATGAACTGATTTCAAAAAGCGCTTGACTCAGTCGAAAGGGTATATATGAGCTGGATGATAACGTTCTGGAATATATCTATATTGGCTGTACAATAACCGTAGTTCTGCATACTGAACCTAATGAAATTTCCATAAAAACGAGATTCAGGCAAGGAGAGCTTTCTCCCATGTGCCATTCACAGTTTGCTTAGAGGATGTATTCAGATACTTGCAAACATAAGGGTCGATGGAGAATACCTCCGTAATCAGCAAGTCTCTAATGGCATTGCTCGCTAAGTAACCTAAAAGATGAACTGCGAAAATTGATGATCTCCGCCATGAAAAACAGAAAGGTAAGCCAAAAATCAAAATGCAGAAGACTAGGGTATTGTTCGACCTCGTTAACGATCAGCAGTATGCCATAGGTGGCGGAGCGCTTCACGTCATAGGCGAATATGTCTACTTAAGATATGCAGTAACCATAGATTCGGAATGCGAAAGGGAAATAAATGGTACTCGCAGATGACTAGCAGCTTACCAGTATGGCTCAAGAGTAAAGTATACTGTAGTTTCAACTTACCTGTGGTCACTTATGGTGCTGATATGTTGAGGCTCACGAAAAGGGATGTATCTAAGTTGAGGAAAATGCAGAGATTAACGGAACGGAAAATTGTAAGTGTATGGTATTACACAGGAAAATGTCAGAGAAATAAATCGAGTGAATGATATTCCAATAGAAATCAATAATGGAAGCGGGCCGAGATTGTATTGCACAGAGAGCATATTCGATGATCGAATTGCGTATCAAATTGGAAACCAGGAAAGGAAAGAGGAGCAGTGGCAGGAAAAAGCAAGTTGGGCAGATAATGTTAAGGAGTTTTCAAGGGTGAAATTGGTGCCGCTAGCACAGGATTGTGCTTATTGGAGGAATACGGGATTACCTTCACACTGGAGTGGTATAGTTCGGCTAAATGATGGTGACCAGTTCAGGCACTCTGTAAGGTCATTTGTCTATGAATGTTGGGGCGTAGAGAGAGAGAGAGAGAGAGAGTTTTCTGTGTCGCAGATCCGGAGAAGCTCTTCCACAATATCCAAAACGAACTGCCTGCCGTGGAATGCCCCGTTGATAGTTTTGTGGAAAGTAGCGCAGCTCTATTCACGTACTCGTTCAGGTAGTCAACAGCAACAATAATTTAGCTTCGCCGGTTATACGACTTTGGGAACGGAATTATCAAGTCCATTCCAATATTATCGAAATGATATGCAGGCGGCTTGCGCTGTCTAAAAAGACCAGATGGTGGCATGGCAGTGCATCTTTTTACTTGTTCTCAAAAGAAACAACTTGCTAACGGGCTTTGACTACTGAGTGGGCAAAGCCAAGATGAACTAAGACGGGATGACGAGGACTGGTTTATCTACAGGACAGACGATGATAAAAGAAGTAAGACGCGGTCTGCACAACCCTTGTCCTGGCTATTCCAACTCGTCCTACTCTACCTCTTGATGAGTGCCACGCCTTGTAACCTAATTGGTGTAACAATACATAAACCTCGGAGATATATCGTAGGAGATGCAATCAAAACCATTTATCTACAATGCTCACACAGTCATCTTGCCGAATGCCGCTAATTTATGACGGTCGTATATTTTATAGATGTAAATTTCTTTAGGGGGTGTAAACTATAAATAATACGGACGGTGAAACAGGCAAGAGGACAAGTATGCGATGCTCTTTTGGCTCTATAGAAGTAGAGAACAACACTTTTTTTTTAGGTTCCAATGACTTTTTGCAATTTATGGCGTAACGTGTGTTGTAATCGCAAAAGGCGCGTCCAACTGAGATATAAATATTGTGTTCACGAGCTTGCTCTCGGGGCTGTATATTTGGTTTGAATTGCGTGCGCCATAACGCATAGATAGTGGTCGTAGAATCGCTACAGAAAAGTATGAGAGTGTACTACATAGTGACGCGTTCTCTGCTACGCCGTTCATTGAAACGAACATGCACACATCACTGGCATAAGTTCCTCAGTGATAATATATTCCTTCCAAAATAAGTGTTACAACTCTCGTTATGTATATTAATCGGTGAGCTTTATAGATCGCCTCTAAATATGTCCCCATACAAATTTCCGGACTGCTATCCTTGGCTTACGTAGGAGTTAAAGAGGGTATGTTTTGTAGAGCAAAACCACCACGATTCTGCAGAATCCTAAATGGAAATTCATTGAGAAGCACCGCCACAATGAAGATTATCGTAACACTGATTTACATAAATGGGATAAAATATTTTACTAGGCATTGCGCTTGTGCAGTAGAAAATCCAAAGCTGCACATGATTGATGCAAAACGATAAGGAACAACTTGAAAACCTTATTTGAAAAGGGCAACAATGTCACGCATACCTGATCTGTAGCATTCTGTACGGCTCGCAGTTAAAAACCTTTAGACAGATCGGTTCTTTTATAGGAATGCAGATCTCGCCACATATTACGCCTAATGCATAAGAGAAACGATCGCATCACTTCAGAGCTCCATTCTTAAAGCAGGTGTGGAAGAATCGATACACATTAAAGTATATATGATTACAGTACCATTTGCGGTTTTCAGAACGCAGAACTGAATGCTTGTTTCTGTTTGAGAGCTTAAAAAGATTACTCTACATATCGGTGGTGCTATCATCTGCGTGTTCGAAGTACCGCGACTGACAGCATCCGTTGTCGAAATTTCGAACATTTAGGACTAAAAGCTTTCTCACCAAGTGCTCGATTATCTATTTTAAATAGCGTAATATAAAATGGCATCCTATGGTCCACATACGCGCCACAACGCCTTGATGTCGATATGATATATTGTGGCTACATCGCTTTAATGCAGGTTGCAGGACTGAGTGTATAGATAAAAAAGACGAAGTAATGTATTCCTATATGAGCTTCATTTGCCTCTTTGCCTGGCTGTTAAAACTTAGCCCTTTCTAGAATGGGCTGTCTGAATAGAAGGTTTAAGTCTCACACCAACTAAACATCAAAAGTGGACACTTTTCATCACAGGCGATATTACCTAGTTTAGCAATAATTTCATTTCTACACGATGCACATGACCTATCATTTAAATAAAGAATTGCTAGTTCTGCGCTTATAAACGTTTTCTTCCCTCACAGAAAAGCCACAACAAAAAGTACCAGATGACAGCGATGGTATGTAGCAGTGCCTCTTCTCTTTTTATGCATGCGAATATTGGGCTCTGAACTGAGCTCTATAACGCTGTTTATTGCATGTCGCCGCAATTAGCTCTGGCCAACTAAATAGCGGGCGTCGCAAACTGTGGCCACTTGTTTCTGTGCGCACTCGCAGATCGTATATAAAGAAAAGAAGTCTTTTATTCAGCTCCAAGACCGCAAAAATGTCGCCAACCACGTCCCTTTGCGCAGAAATGGCAGACTTAAAGAGAAGCGCGAAGAGGGAGAGCACCTCATTCTTGCCGAAGCCACAAGAATTGCTTTGTCTAATGCAACGCCTCTAATCATCCACGCATTTAAGGAACAAAACTTCTCACTCGTGCCAACTGAACAACGTATACTTCGCAATTTGTCAAAACGATTAAATCACCTACAATATCTGTTTGTAGGTGATTTAGCATGTGCATGTTACAACCAAGTGCTGTGATGTAGTCGTTCTGAAAATATTGTACCGTATTGGAAGTCGAAAGAAACGCGCCACCTATGGAACGAAAATTTATCTTAAAGGTCCCGAAAGATGCTAACATTTTCTACCTCATTTCAGATTCTTGTATTTTGCATTTTTGATTTCGTATTCGAAAAATAAACCATCTATTCCGTACGCCGAATGAATGTTTGGTGCTGCATAAAGATTGGCGGCGGAAATAATTAAAGCATACTGGTACGCAACTACTGTGGCACTCAAACGCAAGAAACTATGCGTCTACAAAAAGAGGATTTTGGTTGGTTGGTTGGTTTGTGGGGTTTAACGTCCCAAAGCGACTCAGGCTATGAGAGACGCCGTAGTGGAGGACTCCGGAAATTTCGACCACCTGGGGTTCTTTAACGTGCACTGACATCGCACAGCACACGGGCGCCTTGCTTTTCGCCTGCATCGAAAAGCTGCCGCCGAGGCCGGGATTCTGATTTTGAGTACGCTTTATTGTTGCAATAGTGCGGATACAGCATATCACAAAATTTAAGGAACAGTGCAATTTACTGGAAAGCACAACAAGCGGAAGCTGCTGGATATTCGACTGGTTATTTGCATTGTAATATCCCTGCCTCCATCATGTCTTTCACTGCAACAGGAGACTATATTCTCTTGTATTTATTAATCTTCATTGTGTGCCCAGCCCACCTGCATTCTCTTTCTCTTGTTGTTTGCTTTTGTGGTATTGACTCCTCTTTGTAATGCCAAAGGGCCCTGAGAATAAATAAAATTAATGAAAATAAAAGCTGGAAGTTTTATTCAATTATCAAGTCTCTACTTTGTCTTTCATTTCTGTATCTCCTTGGACATAATATATTACAGTGTGCAGTATTGCGTCGAACTCTTCTACAGCAATGAAAGCTTTTGCAGAAAACGTAATGAACGAGAAAACCTCGAGTACAAAACACAGACCAAAATTCGCGCTCAGTTTTTTCGAGCACTAAAAACAATGTGTAGATTAAGTCATAGGGTCCATTATTACGCCAGAAAGCGATGTAAATATTGTTGTTCGCGTTTTAACCAGGCTGCATAGGGTTTAACGGTTTCAATAGGGGGGGGGGGGGGGGTGGGTCAGAAAAGCTTCGCCTTAAAAAGTGCGGCAATACGAGGTGGCCTTCTTCGGCCCAGCTCCAGCTCTGTGGATGCCACGCCTTCCTTCGTAACCCGCGGAAGACCGAATGGGAATGGGCCGGGATGATATAGAGATAATACTCGCATTCCATCTTTTGCACATGCAATTATCAGAGAGCATTCGCGCTAGCTACACATTAAGAACGGCTTCTCCGGAGACGAAGGTTATTCAATATAAAAGACTCCTGATTTATTCTCTGGAGAATAGGGGTGCGAACTTGGACATGAAAATTTGAAAGCACTGGAATGGTGGGCGGAATGTCCCACGCCGCGCCGCGTTCATCGGACGAAGCCATACCACGCCGCATGCTGTGGTAGGTGGGAAAAGCGTGCGGTGATTTCCCAGCACTTCGTCGCTTCGTCTCTCCTTTCTCTCAATATCTTCTGTCCGCACCAGGCAGCGGTGATGGCTCACCTGTAGAGCTAGTTGGCTGAACCGAGCATTTCATTTTTCTTCTTAATAAAGTCCCAACAAGAAGAGATTTGAAAAAACGTCCTTCATTCAAATCCTTACGAATAAAACATGCAACCAGTTCTTCCGTAACTCTGCGAAGCCGAAGCACTGAGTAATGACGGTGCCAGGCCCAAGGCAAGACACGCGGTGAGGCGCAATATCAGTGCGAAGTGACCGCACGGAGGCTAGCCAGCCCCGAGTCCTATAGTTAGGCGTGCCTAAAGAAAACCTTCGAACATATGTCCATTGAGCGAATCAAGCTATTAAGCGCACCTGCCTTGCGTGTGGGTCGCGCGGTTGGGCACATGCTTTCAATGTCTGTGGTGCGCAACGACATGACCATGAGATTTCCATCCGAGAAATGGATTTACCTATAAGAAATAAAAAATTTCGGTTGTTAGCTGCAAAACGGTAACAGTGCACCTTGTATTGTTGAACGTAAACACAAATTGCATCTGCAAATTCTTTTCGCAGGAAATTATCCTTTATCCTGGCCATATGGAAAAGTGTTTCCCAGCGGCGATTTAATCGAAGAGCTGAGAGGTAGGTGTGGCTAACCTCAAATAGTACTACGAGAAGTTCTACCCACACACAGCCTTATAATATTGAAACTGAAGATATTCTGCTGCTTATTTATTAGACGTTTTCTTTAATTTGGCTCAAATCGAAGGTGAGGCGAATATTTTATAACGGAAGTAAACGGTCGTCAATTTCGTGCAAAATATGCAAACTTTTCTGGTGCTTATTTTCCTCCACATTATATCACAGTTAATGTAACAGTACCAAAATCTAAGCAACAAAACCAAGAATAATCTTTTCGTCCACTGGTTGAATACCTTATACCAAATCTTGAATGAAAGAAAATTTCATAATAACATATCAAATCTAACTAACAATAGAAATATTACACGTTCATAATTACTCGGAGCAAATCCTGGATTACCTCAATATGTCCAAATATCATTTATCCTTTTTGCATATTCCGAATTAAACACGGTGATTTGACACCAGTGTGACCAGCCTGCTATCAATAACCCTCCGAGAAAATCACATTACATTCCAGTTGCGGAGAACATATTCTAGATGCATAGAAAAATTAGTGACAAGGTAGGACTGACAAGGCAGGAGTCAAGGGAGATCATTTGTTACAATATTGCATGTCACTATCCGCACCAAACTGTAATGCTCATTAGCTAATATTTCTTCATGTTTCATGGCATTGTTCTTTAATCACCTGATTGGTTTAAATAATAAAACTCAATAAAGCCAAATAATTTGCGTTAAATTCTATTAAAGAGCATCAATTACCCATAGTTTGTAAGATCCCCCTGTTTATCTGCTAAATTTATCACATCGGTCCGGTGAGCCTGTGCTCAACAATATTTCCGCCTAAACCGCACCACAGATAAACCAGACACGCCTAAACCATACACAGCGCTTTCTTCTAGCCTATTTTCCATATGTATCATATGACGAATTATTAGCAGTAGAGTTGCAAAACCTTGTCATAATCATCTGCACACCTCAGCGGTTGTAATTGTTACTTCTGTTCTTTTTTCGACCTTATTACCTCAGTATGTTTCCTAAAGACAGCCAACTGTATATTGACTTATAGATTGGATTGATTTAGTGTGAATATATCCACTGTAGTTCCCTGTTTCCGCTTCATGGATCACTGCCTTGTCGTGGCGAAGGGGCTTGCGAAACTCGATGAAGTCGTGAGCTCTGCTGTGTAAGGCCATCCAAGATAGACAGGTCACGGCAGAGAGTTCTGACAAAATGTGATTCACTGGAGAAGGTAATGGCAACCCACTCCAGTATTTCCTGCCAAAAAAACCCTATGGCCAGTCGCAATACCATTAATGATATGGCGCCGGAATTGAGCACCCCAGGTTGGAAGGCGTCCCACATGTTACTGGGGATGAACAAGGGCGATTCCTATTAGCTCCAGGACGAATGAAGCGGCTGGGCTAAAGCCAAAAGGACGCTCAGTTGTGGATGTGTCGGGAAGCGACCGGAAAGTCCGATGTTGCAAGGAGGTATATCACATAGCAACATGGAATGTAAGATCTATGTCGCAAGGTAAACTGAATGTCGTCAAGCGAGAAATGGACAGACTGAACATTGATATCTTGTGTATCAGCGAGCTCAAGTGGACCGGAATGGGAAAATTTAGCTCCATCGACCATTATGTCTTTTATTGTGGGCACGAATCCAAGAGAAGGAATGGGGTCGCTCTCATAGTAAACAGAAGAAAGGGCAAAACAGTGCTAAGGTAAAACCCCAAAAACAACCGAATGATTTCACTTCGGATCCAAGGTCACAATTTCAACATAACAGTTATCCAAGTCTATGCACCGACCACTGCTGCTGAAGAAGCTGACGTTGAGATATTTTATGCGGACCTACAATGCCTTTTAGACCGCACCCCATCATCAGACGTCGTTTTTCTTATAGGAGACTGGAATGCTAAGGTCGGGAGTGAAGAAATATCCGGAATTATAGGCAAGTTCGGTCTTGGCGAGCCAAATGAAGCTGGGCGGAGGCTAGTAGAGTTTTGTCAAGAAAACAACCTGAACATAGCGAATACTCATTTTCAACAGCACAAGAGGCGCCTGTACACATGGACTTCACTGAACTGTCTGTAGAGGAATCAGATCGATTATATTCTTTACCGGCAGAGATGGAGAAGCGCTATACAAGCAGTAAAAACAAGGCCTGGTGCCGATTCTGGCACCGATCATCAGCTTCTTGTTGCCAAAATTAGGCTTCGATTGAGGTAAAACGCAGAAAACTAGAAGGCCTTTCAGGTATAATCGAGATCAAATTCCATTAAAATATGCTGTTGAAGTGAGGAATGGATTTCAAGAATTAGATCTAGAAGACAGAGAGCCCGAAGAGATGTGGACTGATGTTCGTGATATAACACAAGAAGTTGCTACTAAGGTAGTAACAAAGCAAAAGAAATGCAAGAAAGCAAACTGGTTATCTGAAGAGGCTTTGCAAATAGCTGAGGAAAGGAGGATGGCAAAAGTTATGGGGGAAAGAGAAAGATACAAGGCTCTCAATGCGGATTTTCAGAAAATAGCAAGGATAGATAAGAATGCCTTCCTGAACATACAGTGCCAAGCAGTTGAGGACAACAGCCAGTTAAGGAACACAAGAGCTCTGTATAAGACAATCAAAGATATCAAAGGAAGCTTCTGTGCTAAGCTGGGCGTGATAAAGGACAAACGAGGCAAGGACCTCTCTGAAGCCTCAGAGATAAAGAAGAGGTGGCAGGAATACACAGAAGAACTGTACAAAAACGACCCGAATGTGCAAACCCAACATAAGACGGTTGTGATTACTGATGTCGAGCCGGGCATCCTGAAGAGTGAAGTTGAATGGGCCTTAGCAAGCCTTGCTAAGAACAAAGCTAGCGGAATTGATGGCATTCCAGCTGAGTTGCTTCAAAACCTCAACCATGGCGCTGTTAAAATTCTCCATACATTATGTCAGACGATTTGGACAACCCTGCAGTGGCCACAAGATTGGAGGAGGTCATTTTACATCCCCATTCCAAAGAAAGGCAGTGCCAAAGATTGTTCCAACTACCGCACGATCGCGCTTATTTCGCATGCTAGCAAGGTGATGTTGAAAATCCTCCAATGAAGGCTGCAGCAGTATGTGGATCGGGAGCTTCCGGACGTGCAAGCTGAGTTTCGAAAGGGCAGAGGAACTAGAGACGAAATTGCCAATCTTCGCTGGACCATGGAAAAAGCAAGAGACTTCCAGAAACCCATCTACTTCTGCTTTATTGATTATGCGAAAGCGTTTGACTGCGTAGATAACAGCAGAGTGTGGCAAGCTCTTCAAGAGATGGGAGTTCCAATTCACCTCATCTGTCTCCTCAGGAACCTGTATGAAGGACAAGAGGCCACAGTCAGAACTGGGCATGGTCTTACTGATTGGTTTCCGATTGAGAAAGGAGTGAGGCAAGGCTGCATACTGTCGCCCTGCCTGTTTAACCTATATGCAGAGTGCATCATGAGGAAGGCCGGTCTGGACGAGTCTTCAGCTGGAGTGAAGTTTGCTGGAAAACGTATCAACAACCTTAGATATGCGGATGATACCAGTTAAATGGCAGAAAGTGAAGTGGAACTCAAGAGACTTCTGATGCGCGCAGAAGAAGAGAGTGAGAAGTTTGGGCTTAAACTGAACATTAAAAAGACAAAGATCATGGCATCTTGCCCTATCAAGTCCTGGAGCATCAATGGACAAGAAGTGGAAGCTGTGACAGATTTTCTCTTCTTGGGCTCCAAGATTACCTCGGAAGGAGACTGCAGCCATGAAATTAGGAGACGCCTGCATCTGTGAAAGGGAGCAATGGTTAGCCTTGACCGCCTAGTAAAGAGCAGAGACACTAGTCTGCCAACTAAGATTCGTATAACTCGTGCTATGGTCTTTCCAGTTGTGATGTATAGATGCGAGAGTTGGACTGTGAAAAAGGCTGACCGCCGAAGAATTGACGCGTTTGAATTGTGGTGTCGTCGAAGCCTCTTGAGAGTTCCTTGGACTGCCAGAAGATCAAATCAGTTCATATTGTCGACCATAAACCCTGACTGCTCATTGGAGGGTAAAATTCTAAAGTTAAAGCTCAGCTACTTTGGTCATCTGATGAGAAGAGAGGAGTCGCTGGAGAAAGATTTGATGTTGGGAAAGGTTGAGGGTCGCCGGAGAAGGGGTAGGCAGCGAACGCGATGGTTAGATGGCATCCTCGAGGCACTGCAGATGAAGTTATGTGATGTTAGGAAGATAGTGAGAGCCCGGAAAGCGTGACGTGACATGGTCCATACGGTCACGAAGAGTCGGACACGACTGAACGACTGAAGTGGAAGCTCCCTGTTTACGATGATGTATGCCCAATCTTTATCCAAGAGAGCTAAATATAAGTGTCTGATTTCTTCACCCGCAATAAATTAACGCTCGATTTCGAGTACTGACTGTCATATGATTGCACATCATTAAAGAACTGTCAGCGGTCTTCTAAGTAACCTATTACTTCCTACAAGCGAACGTATTCTTAGTTTAACCACATGCATTGCTAACTTTTGAATTATATATTGTGCTAAAATCTGAATGATGGATGTTCTGCTGCAATCAGTCTCATTTTCCGTTACAAATCATACATTTCAGATTGTCGCCAGGTGTCCTAAATTCGATTACTTCTGATGAATATTTCAAATGCTTAAGCAAACCTTTTATGCTTTTAGAGAAGCTTCATTGGCCTACCAATGTGTAATATCGCCAATCCATATGAATAGCCACTTAGGTATAAAGGATTAGCGTTTTTTTTCCTGTATAGGCTGGTCAGTTCTAAGCTGCGCTCTATTCGGTCCTTCTTCATTGCTCTCTCATTTAGAAGATTATCGTTAATATTTATTTTAACCTAAACTATCAATTATAACAAAATTATACTGCTATAACCGATGGCAGGTAGTTCTCAGCGTCTGCTCCGTCTAAACTTCTTTCTTGGAAATTTCAATATGTTCATACTTACATTGCTTCGTATCGTTTATTGACGCTGCCTGTGACATCATCCTTTATTAAAATTTCCCTATACATCTCAAAACGACTGATATAGCTGACCGAATACATGCATTAGAGTTCACATGGTTATCTGTAGCTAAATATTTTCCCTCGACTTCTTGAATTAGTTGCTACATCGTTTTTTTACTTTTCAGAGCTCACGTTGTTTGATAAATTTTATTACCTGCGTTTATTTGCGTCGCGGAAATTCAGTCATCTGCCTACAAGCTGAATGATTGTTATTGTTTCTTTGTGCGGGGACCTACAATTTCATTTACTTTAGTTGAAAAGGTTCCTATTTTTCCTCCTAAAGGCACCTCCGCTTTCTTTTCTTCTCAGTGTTTTCTGAAATTACCCTTTGTTCTTTCATCACGTGGATTGTTTATTCATTCAACGAGCTTCGCGAAATCCCTATCCACTTCAGCGGTTTGCTTCGTTTAAATCTTTCATTATAGCACTCATGGGAACTAGAAGATTACGGTCCCACTTTTTCATAAGACCCTTACCAATTAATTTTCAACACCCATCGTCATTAGAGCTATGTTTACTCTTTTCATTTTTTATTAGCTCAAAGGCCCCATTGAATGTATAAAGAGGGAGTGAGTTCGAAGTATGACACCGTTTAGATTGATGACTTGAGTAGCAATGAGTCAGTATGAAGCACAACTTCGGCCGGCTACCCATTCCAGTCTTTCGTTGTGCGCACAAAAAAATGAATGCAGGTGTGCTGCCTGGCTGAAGCTAGGTGGTCTTTTCGTGATTCGTGATTTAGGAGGCGCGATAGGCCAGGACGATACCCGACTCACGCGGAACATAATACGCATTGCGATATAGGCATAGTCTTCCGGTGCTAAGCTGGCTAGTCAAATTCGAAGGATGAGCATTGCATTATTAGATTGGTGACACTTTCATATCAAGAATCCCTTTCACAATGAATTTAGCGGAGCACTTTGTTATTGCATCTAGTGTGTTAGAAAGATTATCTTGATATTTGTTCCAAATAACACATGCATACTGTACTTTGGGTCGTACAAATGTTACAAAGGCCAAAGATAGACGTAGTGTTCGTCAGGTAGTGTTATCAAGTTCGAGTTCTGTACTCGTGCTTTCTACACTTCGCCTTTTTATCAGGACCCATATGCACAGTAATGCAGATATTTTGTCGCTTCTTTTTATACATTTCCTGTAATGCGCTCCTCAAGCTGTTTTGAAAGATTTATGCGCGTGTGCTAAAGATTCATTGAGATTTTTGAATAATCAGTACTTTTTGACTGCTACTGACCAGCCATATAACCTTTCGTTCACATTTACTTTTCCGATTCGCAATTCGCAGGTAGTAACGCTAACAGCGGCCTATCATTACCTTACCGGTAGTATTTGATGTGACTCCAAGTCTTTGATGTGACTCTTCAAGTCCCTTAGTGGAATAATATGGCACAGTCTCTGTGTTGTATATCATAATTGAGACCTTTAACAAGGCCAATGCTTTCTTTACTTAATTTGTCGCCAGCCTCTAAATAAACTATTCTTAATAATGTCCTCTTACTGGCCAACTTTCGCAACAAGTCTTGTTGTTTCTCCGATTGTTTTATGATAATGTGTTTTGTGTACTGCCTTTGTCGTCTGTAGTGCCATATTCTTTTCTAGTTTTAACTGTCCCTCTATCATTCAATGCAGTCTCTCAGCGAGTTTATTACGTACTTCTATCGAATAACAGATTTCACGATAAATAATACATTCTTAATGTAGACTACGCCAGGTAAGTTAAAAAAAGATTTCTTATGATTATTCTCGCACAATATGTCGCCCAAAGAGGACATGTATACAAACCGTGCATAAGAGGGGCGCTAATAAAGCTAGCTGTCATATCAGTGCCATAAGTTTCAAAAAGTGGATTTGGGATTCATTAAAAAGCAAATAACAAAGGGGACGCTAAGGACTTGCAAAATTAGAGACCAATCAGCTTACTGTCTGTTAGGTATAAGGTATTTACTAAGGTAATCACTAATAGAATCAACACAACCTTAGACTTCAATCAAGCAAAGAATCAAGCAAGTGTTTGGAAGCGGTACTCTATTATCTATCATATCCATACGATCAACCAAGGAATAGAATAATGCTCGGATTATAACATGCCCTTATACATATAATTCATTGATTACGAAAAAACATTTGACTCTCGAGGAACCTCGGCAGTCATATCGGCATTTCGAAATCATGGTGTAGACAAGCCGTATATGTAAAAAAAACTGGAACATATCTATAGCGGCTAAACAGCAACCGTGTTTCAGCAAAAAGAAGGTCACAAAATTTTCATTCAGGGAGGTGCTAGGCAAGGAGACACTATCGCCGTAGTACTACTCACAGCTTGTTTAGAGGAAGTATTGAGATACTTGGAATGGGAGCAGTTAGGGATAAGGGTAGATCTGCGATTCGCTGAGGACATTGTCTTGCTAAGTCACTCAGGGGATGAGTTGTAGGGAATGGATGATGACGTAGACAGGAATAGCAGAAAGGTGGGCTTGAAAATCAATATGCAGAAGACTAAGGTAACGTTCAACAGCCTCGTGAACGAACACCACTTCACAGTAGGCAACGAAGCGCTGCAAGTGGTAAGGGAATATGTCTACTTAGGACAAGTAATAACCGCAGATCCAAACCATGAAACAGAAATAACTAGGGTAATAAAATTCGGATGATGCGCACTTGGTTACTAGCAGCTTGCCGGTATTGCTCCAGAGAAACAGTTGCATCTTACCTGTACTCACCTATGGGGCTAAAAGGCGAAGCCTA
This sequence comes from Amblyomma maculatum, assembly GCF_055883805.1. Classification (NCBI taxonomy): domain Eukaryota; kingdom Metazoa; phylum Arthropoda; class Arachnida; order Ixodida; family Ixodidae; genus Amblyomma; species Amblyomma maculatum. The sequence continues at coordinate 90,949,131 of NC_139353.1, read as the reverse complement.
AGGAAAGGGTTCAACTTAAGTTGAGGAAAACACAGAGTAACTGTTACAGTAAGAGGTAGGCAGCTTGCAGATGAGCAGAGAAATTACTCGAATTGATTACGTTCCAGTGGATATCACGATGAAATGGGCACGTACAGGGCATGTAGTGCGAAGAGGACAGCCTATGTTTGCGTAGGGTAACAAACTAGATTCCAGGAGAAGAAACGCTTAGCAAGGAGGAGAATAAAAGTTACGTGGGCGGATGAGAATACGAAGTTAGAAGAGGTAAAGGGGTCGCAAGTAGCACAGGATCGGGTTAAGACCGGGCACTGCAGCCCTATTTCTACATAAAGAAAGTGTTAAAATTCCAAATACGAAAGATGTTAGGCAAAGAGGCACGATCTTCCCAGTGCTATTTATAGCTTTCTTAGAGAGTTTATTCAACGGTAAGGAATGGGAGCAGTTAGGCATCAGGGTTGATGGAGAACATCTCTGTAATTCGTGATTTGCTGATGACATTCCCTTTAAAGTATGTCATGGAACCAACAGCAACTAATGATAAATTATGAGACATTAGAGCAGAAAGGTAGGTTTAAAGAAAAATATGCAGAAGACTAAGGCACTTAATGCTCAACAGCCTGGGACAGAAACAGCAGTTTAAATTAAATAGCGAAGCATTGGAAGTGGCGGGCGAATATGTCTACTTAGGAGAGGTAGTGACTGCAGATCTGGAGCAGTAAAGGGAAATAGCTAGAAGAATAAGATTGGGTTGGATTTGATTGGGAATGTACTCAAACATTATGACAGCAGCTTACCCGTATCACTCAATAGGAAAGTAAATAACAGTTGCATGGTACAGGTGCTGAGGTTAACGAAAAAGGTTCTGCTTAAGTTGAGGAAAACGCAGAGGACAATGTAGATATAGAAGGGCGCAGAGTGGGTCACAGAAATAACTCAAGTTACTGATATCCTAGTCAAAATGAAGGAGAAAAAGTGTACATGAGGATGACATGTAGTTCGAAGAGAGGATAGCCGATGGTATTTAAGAGTAACTAATTTGATTCCAAGGAAAGGTAAAATTAGGAGGGTGGATAAGATTAAGAAATTCACAGGGGTGAAGTTGATGCATCTAGCACAGGACCGGGCTAATTAGATGAGAGTGGGAGAGGCCTTTTTTCCCTGCAGTGGGTATAGTTTGGTTGTTAATGATGATGATGATAATGATGCAACGGTTCGAAGACTGTGTAAGATTTCGTGATGGAAGATATGAAGTCGTGCTAACATGGAAACAGGCGGTCGAGCTTTCTGATAACCAACACGCCGCCATCAAAAGACCTAACACACTCCTTATCGCCTTTCGACTGACGGACACGGCTTCGAGCACAAGCTTGAGAAATCCTCCGCGGGCCTCTTGTGGGCTCACAAACAGCAAACAGGGGCCATACCTCTTGTTAATAATACCTGGGACAAATACGACTCTTTCTGGAAGGGGGACAAGTACTGTGTCGCTCTCCTGCGTCATCAGACACTTCCGCATGTCCCAGCTAATTGTCAGATCCTCTGAGAGGCTTCAATGGTTTTCCGTAATCATAGAGGAGACCGACAGGTTCATTATCTACGACTACTTCCGCTATCGCTTTATTATTTTTCTGACGCCGTTTCTCTCCGAGCAGCACTCTATTATTTCCTTGGGGCACCCCCCCCCCCCCCCCGCCTCAAGATATTGTCCAGGCCAGATAACTTGCCTACCTGCACTCGATTGAGAACATCTAGTCTTATACCATGTGGTTCTTTGCTTCTGTTAGACACCAGAAGAGCATTGAAAGAGCCACATTCTGGAACGAACAACAAATAATATTACGCGCCTTGGCCTCAGCTAGCACGAAAGGCCTGAAGAATCACCTTATAACTGAAGGCATGATGTTGTCCGCTCAACTTGAACATATCTCGGCGAATCTCCACAGGGAAGGCGTCCGCACAGAGTTGGAGCTGAAAGCTGAGATGTTAGAACTCGTTAGCTACTACATGCGGATTGCTAGTAAGCCGCTGTTTCAAGCTTTTCTCACGCGGCAGCAATCTAGCAGCCAGTTGTACTGCATAGCGAGCCAGGGAAGCCGGAGCATGAGCACGAGAGGGCGTTTGAGCCCCCTGGTACTAGATACATGTACCAGGAGAACAACAAAACCGTGCTTATCACGACTGCTTCATTAGGAATACTCAGCGCCACAAACATGTCATCAATATCCTTGATACCATCCGTGCTTCCTTGCTTCATTTTGGGCTTGATGGCGCAATCTACTGCTTCAGCAACTCGAGGGTTCATGGGAAGCACGAAAAAAGCACAAACTTTGCCAAACCAAGGCTCCTGCAAGTCATGTTCGGCGCCAGAGTTGTCACTATGCGATCAATAAGAAGCTTATGCCTTTGGATAATACTATCGGACATTTCGCTGAGGGAGTGTGTTAAAGCTTTAGCACCGCCCTTCTTACCGCACCAGCGGCGAGGAAGATCAGCGAAAAGAAAGTGGGAGCACGCGAGCAAGGATGCGTGGTCGCCGTTTTAAGCTAAAGAGAACTCCTTAAATGCAGTCTTTCTAGATACTATCCCAGACCTCAGTCTGAGTGCGTGCTCGGGGCCCATCTTAAGCTGATCCCCCCTATAGGAGAACTTTTTTCACCTATCTGGTTTTATTTGGTTAACAACTACAGCCTCTTATTTGCGCAGGCTGCTTTATATATTTCAACACAGCTTTTCTGAGCCAGGCATCACTGCCGTTTTAGTATTGGACAGTATTCAGGGTCGGCCCATACGAATATTGAGGCGCTACGTTTGGTATGATTGAAGTTATGAAGCAGAAATAAAAATATAGAATCCCTGAAAATGCTTTTTGACAATAACCGGATTAAGTCATCTACAATAAAAAAGAGGTACTGAGAACGAGAATATTGCAAGGTAAACAAAATAATAAAAGCAAATAACAGTAACAAAATAATGAGAGGGCCTAGTCGGCTGGAGGTTTCGCACGTGGTCTCGCTAGTGTGATATAGGAGTTTGGCGATGGTCCGCCGACAGCCGCGTTGCGAGCGACGTGGCGTCAATGCCAACTCTCGTCTAACTTTTTCCGTCGGCGCAGTTTGACAGACGCCGACATCACGAAGACAGAATAGGTGTCGCCGACAGAATCGGTGTCATATCGTGCTAGTGTTACAGGTCCTAATCTGTGTGGTGGTTAGAGAAGCAGCACAATAATCTAATCAAAATCTCTTTTCAGGTTGCATTAATTGGCAGTTAGAACAATCCCTGCTGTTCTAATCCTAAACATAGCCCTCGAAGCACAAAATTTGCAAAAATAAGCATGAAGAAAATATTTACACAGGCAATATGTTATTCTATATGTGTTTTTATTCGTGAGAGCTTGACTTTTAAAAAACTCGCATATTATTCGTCTTGTGGATGGGGACTTGTATTTAGTTACTGTCAGCAATACATCTAATTGAAGATAATCGTATATATTTCACTAAAGGTTCTTAATGCGGTTTCATTTTGTGTTACTGCTTTGAAGGTCATAACGCGTGCGTCGTTTTTCCGCGAACGTTAAAAACATTTCAAGTAAGCTCCCAAACTCATCGTACTGTAACAAGTTGTAGTAGGCTGCTGTCCTCCTCAGGCTTATAAGTATCAACAGCGTTTCATTACTATCAAGCAACGTAATTATGAAACTGGGCACAGGAATTCGCACGAGACCAACGTTTCTTTTCACTGACCAGAGAAAAATATTTCTTGTTTTCCTGTGTTCTGCATAGCTGTCGCATATTTATCTTTTGACACTCTTACAAACTATTCTAATTACGATAAAATCGGTTATGCTTCGATGCTGTCTTTTTTGTATCTTGCTTGTGGTAGCGTCGTACGAGATCGTGAATTTAATATGTGTCAAAAATTGTATTCTTCCAGATTCGCATGGCTGCCCAGATGATGAAAACAGGTGTTTCCAGGAATGTAGTCGCAGGGGTGTTGAGGGCGTGTTTTGCGGTAGAAATCCTCCACATCACTGCTTCTGTGAAGCATACCTTCCAGAGAGTAAGTACACGATTGGCATGCAGAAAATATTGTCATTTTGTTTCTTGTAAGCTGTTACTAAATAAAGTTGTTTTCACTCGCGCAAAAAAAGCATTTTACAACGTGAAGCAGCATTTCGTGTGGTTGAAAAGGGCCCCGCTGGCAAAAACGGGGAATAGCAAGCACTGAAGCCCTTCATATTAATCGCCAGGGCGCGATCTCCTGTTTTGCTCATGCTTGACAGTAGAACGCATGCGCTAGCTAATTTTCGTCCTGTTGTAACGTGGGCAGTATCCGGCGCTACAACAGCAATGGCAGCGCTGGCGCAATCTCGTTTTGCAGCATGAAGCTTCATATTCTATGGTTGAAGGGACAAACAGGCCAGAAACAAAATCAAACCATACAAGATATTGAAATATATGCACTCGCCAACCGAAACAACATTGCAAGCAGGAAGCGTATTGCTACCGCTGTGGCGCGCGCAGCATAGAAAAGCGCGGGGCCGTCCCCATTTGCTGAGCGTGGCTCTACAGCTGATGTCAGTCACAAAACCAGGTGGAGGTGCCGACACCCCTAACTTGTTCACGCCACGCACTCGTTCATGCCACCTCACATGGAATGGAAGCAGTTATGCATCCAGGAAGATGGAGAATATTGTAGTAATCTGCGAATTGGTGATGACACTGCCTTGATATGTAATTCAGCTGACCGACTGATACTAAAAATAATGATCTATAGATAGAAAACCCCGGCCCTCAGTCACCAGCGGCTGCGGAACAACTGACCACGGCGGCGGTCAGACCTGTGACGCAGCAGGAGGTGCTAAGAACTTCTGGCTCCGCTGGAGAGGCCGCCATTGGAAACTGACCCTGGCAACGTTTAATGTTAGAACCCTAGCTAGTGAAGCTAGTTTAGCAGTGCTGTTAGAGGAACTAGAGGGTATGAAATGGGATGTCATAGGGCTTAGTGAGGTTAGGAGGCCGAATGAGGCATATACTGTACTGAAGGATTTGCATGTACTGTGTTATCGAGGTTTACCAGAGAGGCGACAACTAGGAGAAGGTTTCCTTGTCAATTAGTATATAGCGAGTAATATAGATGATTTCTATAGTATTAAAGAGAGGGTGGCAGGCATCGTAATTAGGCTTTATAAGCGGTATAAACTGAAGGTTGTACAGGCCTCTGCACCTACATGTAGTTATGATGACCAGGCAGTTGAAAGCTTCTACGAAGATGTAGAATCGGCAATGCGAAAAGTAAAGACGCAGTATACTGTACTAATGGGCGACTTAAATGCCAAGGTATGGAAAAAGCAGGCAGGAGACAAGGCAGTAGGTGACTATGGCATTGGTTCTAGGAATAGCAGGGGGGATTTACTAGCTGAGACTGCAGAGCGCAATAACTTACGAATCATGAATACCTTCTTCAGCAAACGGAAGGAACGAAAATGGACATGGAAAAATCCTAACGGGGAGACTAAAATGAAATCGACTTTATAATGTCTCCAACCCTCGCCATTATGCAAGATGTAGAGGTAATCGGGAAAGTGCGACCCAGTGACCACAGGATGGTGAGGTCCCAAATTAGCCTAAATCTGAAGAAGGAACGCAACAAATTAGAAAGAAAGAAACCCATCAACGAATTAGCGGTGAGGGAGAGGGCAGAAGAGTTCAGGATCTCATTACAGAATACTTATTCTACTCTAACCGAGGATGGCGATATTACCCCAGAAGCAAGGAACAATAAATAGATATCATTACTGAGCGCGCTAGACGTAGGCGGTAGGATAGTTAGAGAGGATACCGGTAAGCTGTCTAAGGAGACGAAACATTTGATTAAGAAACGCCAGAGTATGAAAGCTTCCAATCCAACATACCAGATCGAATTGGCCGGGATATCAAAGCTAATCAATAAGCGCAAGGTGGCAGATATAAGGAAGTATAGCATGGAGAAAATTGAGCATGCTGTAAGGAAACTGGGGAGGCCATAAAGGGGTAAAAAAGAAATTGGGCAGAGGCAAAAACCAGAAGCATGCGATAAGGGAGAAGGCGGGTAACGTCATCACGAATATGGACAAGATAGCCAAAGTAGCCGAGGAGTTCTATACAGATCTCTACAGTGGCCAAAGTAGTCAGATTGGCGTAGGGAAAAACAGTCAGACATTCCATCAGTGACAAAGAACGACGTCAAGAAAGCACTACAAACTATAAAAAGGGGGAAATCAGCGGGAGAGGATCAGATAACTAGAGATTTGCTGAAGGACGCCGAAAATATCGTGCTAGAAAAACTGGCAACCCTGTATACGCAGTGCCTGGTCTCATCAACGTTCCCGGAACCATGGAAGAATGCAAACATTATCCTAATTCATAAGAAAGGGGAATCTAAGGTCCTTAGAAGTTACAGACCAATAAGCTTACTGTCTGTTACGTATAAGGTATTTACTAAGGTAATTGCTAATAGAATCAGGACAACCTTAGACTGCAATCAAGCAAAGGATCAAGCAGGGTTTCGGAAACGGTACTCTACTATCGATCATATCCATACCATCAATCAGGTGATAGAAAAATACTCTGAATATAACCAGCCCTTATACGTAGCATTTATTGATTACGAAAAAGCATTTCACTCAGGTGAAACCTTTTCGGTGATGCAGGCATTTCGCAATCAGGGGGTGCTGGAAGATATATATATAGTGGCTGCACAGCAACTGTAGTTCTGCATAAAGAAACAAAATTTCCGTAAAGAAAGGTGTTAGGCAAGGAGACACAATCTCCCCGGTACTATTCACAGCTTGCTTAGAGGAAGTATTCAGAGACTTGGAATCGGAACAGTTAGGGATAAGGGTAGATGGAGAATACCTCAGTAATGTGCGATTTGCTGTTGACATTGCCTTGCTAAGCTACTCAGGGGATGAACTGCAAATAATGATTGATGACTTAGAAGGAAAAGTAGAAAGGTAGGCTTGAAAATCAATATGCAGAGGACTAAGGTAATGTTCAACAGCCTCGGGAAAGGACAGCAGTTTACATTAGGTAGCGAAGTACGGGAAGTAGTAGGCGAATATGTCTACTTAGGACATGTAGTAATCGCAGATCTTGACCATGAAAAGGAAATAACAAGAAGAATAAGATTGGGATGGAGTGCATTTGGCAAGCCCTCGCAGATTATGACTAGCAGCCTACCGGTATCGCTCAAGAGGAAAGTATATTATGACTAGCAGCCTACCGGTATCGCTCAAGAGGAAAGTATACAACAGTTGCATCTTGCGTGTACTCACCTATGGGCCTGAAACGTGGAGGCTAACCAAGAGAGTTCTACTTAATTTGAGGACAACCCAGAGGGCTATGGAACGAAAAATGGTAGGGGCAACATAAAGAGACAAGAAGCGTGCACAGTGGGTCCGGGAAATAACTCAAGTTACCTACATTCTAGTGGAAATTAAGAAGAAATTGACATGGGCAGGACATGTAGTGCGAAGAGAGGATAACCGATGGTCGCTGAAGGTAACAAACTGGATTCCAATGGATGGAAAGCATAGCAGGGGGCGACAGAAAGTTAGGTGGGCGGATGAGAATAAGAAGTTCGCAGGGGTCAAGTCGATGCAACTAGCACAGAACCGGGTTAAGTGGAGAAATATGGGAGAGGCCTTCGCCCGGCAGTGGGTATAGTCAGGCTGTTAATGATGATGATGACATAGATTCCAAACGGAAGGTCTATATAATATCATGCAGAACACTCAGGTAATGTTGTACAGCCTGGAAAAGAAAGTGCAATTTAGAATATGTAGCGAAACACAGGAAGTTGTAGGCCAATATGTCTAGTTAGGACATGATGTAACCGCTGATTCGGACCGCGAAAGGTAAAACCTAGGAAAATAAAATTAGGATGGAGCATATTTGCAAGGTACTGGCACATTGTGTTTGCCGCGGACCGGTATCACTCAACAGAAACGTGTGTAATAGTTTAATCCTGCAGGTACTCCTGGAACATGAAGGTTAACGGAAAGGGTTCCGCTTATGTTGAGGACAACGCAAAGGGCTATGGAGCAGAAAGTGATAGGTGTAAATGTAGGAGATAGGAAGCGTGCAAAATACTTCAAGTAACTGACAAGCTAGCTTTTGGCAATTGTTCAAGGAGTTTAGTCATAGCCGTGCCGAAGCATAGACAAGACAGTAGCTATGGGCATACCCATACTCCTTTGCGGAATTACGTGTGTTCCCACCGTTTGGAAATTCATTCAGGCACTCGGCCCGCGAGGACGTCCCTGATATACCGATATGTCCTGGTACCTACATAAATCTTGTTCAGCCCTTTCTGTACCGCCTCATGCTTTAAGTTTAAAAAACCTTCCTGAGGTGCAGCCCCAAAATTTCTGTCGCAAATTTAGACCTTAATTGTATTATGTCATGTTTGATTTGGAGCACAACGTCCTGCGCATACAAGTGAAGTCTAAACCCGACAGTCTCATGAGGGCACAGATCGACCTGCTTCATGAACATCATTAGTCTGTCTTGATGACGAACTCCATCAATTTCCCCATAAAGTTAAGGAAATTGGTCATAAATTTACCAATTGAGGAGGCTTCTCTGGCTTCGGTAATAAAATAATTTTTGCTCTCTTCCACTGTGGAGTTTGCGTTTTTCGCAATATTCCTGCATGCACACTATTATACGCCTAATGAAGTCGTCGTGTATGTTCCTGTGCATTTTGTTCGTTACCCCGCTATGGCCTGAAGCCAACTTCTTTTCAAGTCTTGCAATCTTTGCCCTTACTTCCACTCCTGCGATGGGTGCGTCGAGCGCATCTTAGGCGCTCCACCTTAGTCATGACGTGGAGTTCAAGTTTCCCCCATGTACGTCCCAATAAATTTCTTCAAGAAATCACCATCGTTCTCTTCAAACGCATGCTAACTTTTACCAAGATTGTACTAGATTGCGAATTCGAGTTGTCGGGGTCTGAAAAGTGCCGGAGGAATCTCCACGTCTTCGAGAATTTCAAACTCCGCTCCATTCGTCAAACTTGTCCCCGGTTTGGTCGCATAATTTGAAATTATAATCTTCGGTTTTGTTATTATGCCTCGCAATCCTCCTTCTGAGCTTAGGGTTCCAATTATGCCATTTGAGACGGCGTTTCATGCTTTACATAGCTTCGCACAAATGCAGAAGATGGCTCTCCGCAATTTCCGGGCGTTATTTCCGAGCATTTTTGTCGCCTTTTTACTGTGCGATTTGAACGATTTCGACCATTGCTTGTTGTTTCGGATGGGCTCTAGTTCCTGAGCCCTCCTTATATCTCTAAACTGATCCAACTCAATGACACCCGGCTCGCGAGCCATGCGCATTTTAAGGCCATTTTCTCTGCAGAAACAATTATATAGTGGTCACTGCGAAAATATTTATCTGAATTATGCCATTCTAGACCTTTTACGTTTTTCGAGAATGTAAATCTGGAAATGTGTATTTACGGCATTACCCACACCTGTTGGGCTTTCGGTGTACGTGTGCGGGTGATGTCTAGGTCATGCATATCCGCTCACATCTGTGGGCCTTTTGAGCATTAGTGCGGACATCGTCATTTCTGATAATAGGCATTAAAGTCCCCCAATATGAACGCTGACTGGTTGCTTGAACGTTTGATGGCCTTGAGAAAAAGATCCCTGAACCTCACCTTCCTTTGGCTTGGTGAGCTGCATATATTTAGCCCGAATAAAATAAGGTCCTTTTGTTTTGCGATTAAATTTCGGCAAACATCTCGATCTCTTTCCTCTCTATATCGTATTCAAATGCCGTGATAGTTCTTTTCAGGAGCGTTGTGACCAAGGATTTCGCCACCTGCCACTATGAAATGCCTGACAGCCTGACAGGTTTGCAGGACCACCAGTTTCCTGGAGAGCAATCGCCAATGAAGTCTGATCTCATAGCGGAAGATACTGTTGCAAAATAGGCCGCGAGAGTTCCACTGCCAGATTCGATTTTCAGTTTCGCATCTGGCCATTTTGCAGTTGCGAGACGAACTGCTCCATATTCTGCTGTCATCCGTTTATAGCAGTCACCTCGTGTCTTAACCTTTGGCATTCTTCGGTCTGTGTCTGAATTGCCCCGATGATCGCTTGAGTTTGGATGTTGATATGGTTCATAATTTGTATTCATCTTGACATCTAACCGTTTTAAATTTGCCATTTACGTAAATACTGTCAATTTCTTGAATTTTGCGTTTCACCGGTGACAGGAGGGACACCTCTGTGACCATCTTATCCCCTCCCTGAGGCTTTTTACTTGCTGCTAAGTGTATGCCTTCCACTTTGTGTGTGTGTATGTGTGTGGAAGACTCTCTGTCTCTCTCTCTCTCTCTGCGCTACTTTCCGTGCTCTACACAACTCAAGACAACACAATATGTTAGAAACTTAAGCAGACTTGGTGACCTGACGGCCGCTATGTGGTCATAACGCGGCTTTTAAAAGAAGGTAGGTAGCACACCCAGTACCTAACAGTAACTGATACTTTGAGACTGCGAGCGTTGTCCTCAGAGATGGACATTACGGGCTGCGCCAGCGCCTCTTCGTCAGTGCTGGAGCTACTTTGGAAATCTATCGATAACTTCTGTTTACGGTCAAGCTATTAAATGTTTTAGTTCCTGCATTTAACAGCCGCTGATAAGTGAGCGTGAGAGGCCATCGGCGCCTATGAACAGCAATGCTACTTTCCGCTCCCATTTTGCACCAGCCCAGTGCAAATATTCCATTGCCGTTCTTGCTCTTCAGCTGAAACCCGCGCAGCTTTTTCATGCGTAGCTGATGCCGAATGTTCGACCGCAAGTATGTCATGACACACTAAAACCGCAACGCCACCACATACTTCACTCGCCTCACTGCAAACACAGGTTTCCGAATCACGGAGTTCACCGCAGAGTATCGGTTCCTGCAGGAGCACCGTCGTTTTTCATACTTGGCGCCAAGATATAGCAGCAGATGACAGCGCGCCTTTTTCTGTCACTTTATTTCTCTTTTTCTTCAGTATGCGTAACCCGATTGCGTGCTTACGTAACCTGGCACAGCCCTACTGCACACGTCACGGGTACTTCACAATTTGAACAAAATGGCGAATTGTCGAGAATAGGGCGCATGTATACGAGCTTACCAATGACGACATCGCTCGACAAGCTATCAGAGAAAATATAAAAAATACAAAAGAAAAAAATGTCTTGCGTGTTTATGAAACGCTACGCGTATACGCTTAACGGTACAGCCTACGTATCACACTTACTTTTTTTCTCATAGGCAGCCTGAACTATGCCAAGCAAAATGAAGATCCCGTAGACAGAACAGGTAGGTATTGGTTTCTACACATTACCGTCACAGTGTTACGAGAGAATAGTGTTTAAAGTTCTACCCATCTCGTCACACCAAGTCATCGGCGCCGCAATTTGACCGCGGGTGCAGGGCGGGGATGCAGTGCTTCGCTTCATCTTCACACCCCTTGCAGAGCGCAGATCGAACACTACTCACTTCTTCTGGTGATATTTCATGTCTTCTCGTACTTTGCACATTTCCTGCTGCTTCTTGTTCATACACCTGACAAAGTTGATTCTAAAAAATGAATCCCTAATATAAAGCATTACCTCCCATAATGCCGCACACGTTTTCAGTCCTCTTTTTTTTTTTCTCTCTCCTCTACCACGACTGGCTTCCCTCCTGGGACCTCCCCTTCAAATTGCCCTGGACACATTCCCGTCACATAGCCTCGGCTGCGGTGTTCTTGAGGTTTCCGGCCAGCCATTGCGGAGTGGCGCGCCAGAACCAGTGCTTCGGCAGCGTTTACTTGACATTCGCAGACAGCCACGGGACAGTTGCACTACAGCAAACTGTGCATGACCATGCTTAATCGAGATTCCGCTGTGCAAAATAGGTCAGCTATACAGTCTAACCTGGCTTCGAAACACAGCATAAGCTAGCATAGCACAGCTTTCGCATGCATAAGCGGGCTTAACTGACATAAGCTATAATCCCTTAAGAGCGTTATCACTTACTGCTTATGTTTGTGTATTTCTTATCTGTCCTATAATAATGTGGTGGAAAAGTATCCAGTCCAATACGATATTATTGCAGTCAGGTGTTAAGTTATTTTAACCAAGTTACCACCCCCATGTAAGCTATGGTGTTAAAACAAAGTGTGTACATCATACCCAGAGCTTCGGCTTAAAGTAGACAAGCCTGTTGTGAGAAACACAGCACAGGCGCACACTAACAACTGTAATAAGAAACTTGTTTGTCTACGGTGCACCGCAGTTCCGGGTATTATGAAGTGACTCGCGCCACGTGCTGTTATTATGTGCCCGCCATGGTGGTCAAGGTGGCACGCAACCGTAGGTATGACATTATTTTGAAGTGACCACCAGATTCATCGATTCAGTCATCATTATCAACAGTGTAAGCCGAAGTGGCTCACCACCATGTCCACGACATCATCGCAAAATGACCACAAGGAAGCTCGCCATCATAGCTGTGACATCACGTTATGTGATAAGGAAGAAAAACCACCGTAACTTCAGTGTGTGTCCTAACCATCGGTTCCTCTGACTCACTTGAGTGTGCCGCGCCAGCAGTTACCCTCTAAGCTGTAGTTCCGCTATATATATTCAAAACTTATAGAATGTGTTTTGAAGCTTCATGGCGTCCTTCCAACTGTTTAATTCGGCAACTCACTTGTTATTAGGTAGCCTGTCCTCAGGATATTAACCAAGAGTGACACTAAAAACGGGATGCTGTCGAGGCTGCAGGATTACGACCCGTACCATATACATATATTATGTTGAGGCATGAAAGTAAAGAAAACAAAAGAGCCTCTGCCTTACCATAGACAGGACACTTCTTGACATTTCGTTCGTCTTCCGGGGTCCAACAGGATCCGAGAGCAGACCGTATTGGGGTTGGAACCCCTAACGTCGGCAGCTGGCTCTGTGACCTGCAGGCTGGCTTTTCAGGGCGACAGGAACAAGGCTGATGCGTTCGCTTGAAGGGGTAGACCAGTGCTAAAAGTGTACCTCCTCCAGCAAATATCACGCGGTAGTGAAAAGGCCGTAGGCACAGAAAATACAAGTGCAGTAGCACGGAAATCAACTCCTTATTTTACTCACGTGCTTTCACAAAAGATCTGGGCAACTCGGCGGCGGCCATAGCAGCAAATGTGCTCGTCAGTCATCGAGATAAGAATGTCTGTCTAACTCGTCACCACTGAAATTAAACGAGGCGAATAAGCATCTACACTAAACCATGTATGGGAACTAGCATAACCAGGAACATTGTAGAAACACACGTGCGTGCGTGGACTCTTTTGAGGTACATCTCAAAACATATTACGCCGCAAAGGAAATGATAAAGTCACGTCTCATGACAACGAGCATCAATAAAGAGTACATATAGATTCGTGCGCTTCAATACAACTAACGGAGATGTGAATGGTTCGCGGTTATATGCCACACGAACGGAGGCCAAGATTGGACACCTTAGCATCACCATTTCTATAAAAACTGTAGCCACCAATTTGGCACAGCAGGCTCGAAACGACGGTAAACAATTTTATAAAAGGAGTTATAGTCTAGCGGAGACCAAGCCTGTGTAACGAATTCGCACAGTCGGTATTTTGTCCTCGGCACCATAATGGGTAGAAGGGCTGTGGTAGCGAAGTCAGTAGTCGCAGAGGGATGCGACGTCGTCGGTTTATGTTAAACACTTGCACTCGACTTAGGCCTAGCAGTGAATTCTGGTTTTAAGAATTAGGCCCAACAATGCAACGAAGGCGGTTGCCTACATCAATCAGTAATCTACCGGATAGGTGGCGTTGGAGGCATATTTCTGGCCTACAAATCCCATTGCCAACGCTGTTCACTAAAACATCTACTGAGGTGGTGGTGAAGTTTTTCTCTTCAGCCAAACAAATTTCTTCACAAACATTGGGCAATGTCCCAGTAATCATAATAATTGTTTCACAGGAAGAGAAAGCGCAGTATCTGTCACACGTAATTCTGATGACACCTGAAGAGCGCCGTAAGGGAAGAAAGGAAGGTGGAAGTGAAAGTGGAAAGAGAGAACGATGAGCCGGTAGTGAATGGCTACGGAGTAGTTTCGTCCACTTGGGGATCTTTAACGTGCGCTGACATCGCACAGCACACGGACGTCTCTTCGTTTCGCCAGAATTAAGACGCAGCAGCCCGCAGTCGGGATCAAATCCAGGTATTCCGGCACAGTAGTCGGGCGTCTTACCACTGCACCACCGCGTTGGGACCCAATATAACGAAAAGTAAAGTACCTTGCCTCAATGATCAATCCTCGTGGAAACTGTATCGGTTTTAATTTAAATATTTTCGTAACTTGAACGTTATAAGCTTGTGTGAATGATTGGTAAATAATCTGCTCTAAAAATCTTTGACCCTTCTTTCTCGGGCAGCTGTCCGCACTGTGCGGAGAAGTCTTCAGACATCTACCACATGGTGTGGGCCTACCCATGCAATCGTGCTATCTCCCCAAACCCCAAGATCACCCTAGAGGACTGGGAGGCGACCTTGCTTGGCTACTCTGATCTACATGCTCAAAAGGCCTTAATGGAGCGCGCTCGAGCAGCGGTCGATGCCACTGGGATCCCGCATTAGGAATCTTCACCTCGTTCTTGTGAGGACCAGCCCTTTAATGGCTAATCCAATCACACCTCCCTGTACATACTCATTTCGAGTTATCAAAGGTCGTTATTCTCATTGTGGTGCACCAGCGACTTAATAATGGGGTCTCTATTATGCAACCGGCTTCGAAGCGTTAGCTTTTGCCTGGGCTGATGCTTAAAGAACGTTCGCCTTAAGCTCTTAAAGTTCGATACTCAGAAACTACCAAAATTGCGTGCTAAAATTTTTTAATGCTCTCATTTCCCATGTATTCAAAACCTCGATTTCAAATAATATATTAGCCGAAATTTTCTCTTCAGGTTTTTATATTCTGGAATGCATTTTAAGAACTCTGGCCATTATTTTAAATGACAGATTGATGGAGAGTGTGCAAGCGCAGTGATAGATTTATAGTTAGAATATTGCTACACATGCTGGACCTTTTGATAAAAATATGCACATTTAATTAAATTGTAACTTTCCACAATTGATTTACAATTATATAATACACACCCCGTAGATTTTCTACGCGAAATCTTTTATACGCGTTGTAAGCGGTAAATATGATTTAGGAGAAATATTGCAAGACTTCAATAATGTCCTTCTCAAGGGGCTTTGCTAGGGTGAGATATAAAGAGAAGTTAATAATAACTGCAAAGTTGGTGATAATGCTGATATACACAGTATCCAACACTAAATTAAACAATGCAATACAAGCTGCAGGTTCGTCCTTGCTGAACAGCCTGGGAGAGGTATAGCAGATTAAAATAGGTAGCGAAATGTTAGAAGTGGTAGGCGAATATGTCTACTCAGGACATGGAGTGACATCAGATCCGGACCACAAAAAGAAAACAACTAAGATAATAAAATTGGGATGGAACGCTTTTACGATTGAGAAAGGAGTGAGACAAGGCTGCATACTGTCGCCGTGCCTATTTAACCTATATGCTGAGTGCATCATGAGGAAGGCCGGTCTGGACGAGTCTACAGCTGGATTGAAGATTGCTGGAAAACGTATCAACAACCGTAGATATGCAGATGATACTACTTCAATGGCAGAAAGTGAAGTGGACCTCAAGAGACTTCTGATGCGTGTACAAGAAGAGAGTGAGACGTTTGGGTTTAAACTGAATAATAAAAAGACAAAAATCATGGCGTCTTGCCCTATCAAGTCCTGGAGCTTCAATGGACAAGAGGTGGAAGCTTTTACAGATCTTCTCTTCTTGGGCTCCAAGATTACCTCGGAAGGAGACCGCAGCCATGAAATTAGGAGACACCTGCTTCTGGAAAAGAACGAAACATGGTAGTTGTAACATTGAGAGATAGGAAGTGTGCAGAGTGGATGAGAGGAATAACTCAAATTACTGATATTCTAGCCAAAATTAAGAGGTTATAGACATGGGCAGGACTTGTAGTTCGAAGAGGGGATAAGCGATGATTTCTAAGAGTAACCGATTGGATTCCAAGAAAAACAAGGCGCACCAGGGGCAGCGCAAAATTAAAAGAGTGGATGAGACTGAGAAATTCGTAGGGGTCAAGTGGATACAGCTAGCAGAGGACAGGATTAATTGGAAGAAAATGTGAGAGCCCTTCACCCTGCAGTGGGCATAGTCCGGCTTATGATAATGATTATAATAATAATAAGGATGATGACGATGATAAGGAATGATGGTGCGTCATGATTTTAAATTCGCATCAACAAAGATGTCGCTACATATATGCCATTGCAAAAGGCAGAAGATGACGATGAACGACAGAGAGACAGAAGACGAAGTAATAGCAATGGTTGGTGCTAAGATAAAGTAGGGGCTAGCCAGAATATTCACGCATTTCATCAGCTGTTGTGTTTCTTGGTTTAACATTGGCGCCTATCATCTAAATATCCCTGAGCGCACAGGTAGCCCATTTATGCGGCAAAAAGCTCGATTGCGCACTGGCCGCCCCTTACCAGGGATCACAACGACGCAACAAACAGCCACTATGACCTCTGAGGCAGCCAGTTCCCCCACTGCAACATCGGCCCAGCCATTTACACTTACGAAAATTCGCGACCCTCCCATTTTTAATGGTGAAGACTAGCCAGACGTTCACATTGGCTTGATGAGTACGAGAGTAGGTGCTGGAACTACTGGGATGCTACTATCATGCTGGTTATCCTGATTGTTTTTTAGTTTGCACGAACGGCTCGCACGTAGTTGCAAAATCACGAATAATGAGTTGATGACTAAGAAAATCTGCAAGCAAAAGCTTCAGGACTTATTAGCGAAGCCCGTTGGGCGGGCTCTCGCGGGAAAATAGAAAACAGAACAAGCAGAAACAGAACAGAGAGGCGGAACCTGTTGTACACCGAAACCAATAGCTAAGCGTTCTTGTTCAGTTACTGTGTATTTACGCTCAGGCCTACTTAACATGGCTTGCACATGCAACTACATGTTCATTGTCATTTTGGCGCTGTGTGACCACTGCACCAACCGCGACGACGCTGGCGCGTGTGAAGTTTTGTCGCAGCTGATGAGCAGAAGAAGCGTAGTATAAGTCCTGATGTCAGAATAAACTTTAACCGACGAAAGACAGAGTCACATTCGGTAGTCCAATTGAAAGACATATGTAAGTGGATATGCTAGTTCAGCAAACTTCAGAACAAAATGCCAAAACTAGGAGCAAAGCCTCAAAAACCTCCTGAACTGCTTCAAAGATTTCGGCGGTTTCAAGCAACTGACAGCTTCAATCTTTTTCGGATCAAGGCTGAGCACGTCCTAGTCCATCGGTTATCTGTACCACTGTCTAACGTTCTCTAGAACAATATTTCTTGAAGCTGATTATCAGACCAGCTTTCTCGATACACTCCAAAATAAGCTGTAATGAATTGTTGAGTTCGCGAAAGGTAGTTCCGAATATTACTATATCGTCAAAATAACACCTTCAAATAATCCGCATACAAAATCAAACTTGATTCTGAATTTGATCTTCACAATGTGTTTATCATATCAAGCAATCATGCAAGAAACTGTAAATGTCACAATTTGTGTATTCAATAGTAAGCATTGGTGATCATGATCAGTATTAAATGTTTCTCTTGTGATAATATTTGCATTCCAGAATTGAAAAATTGCACAGATGCTTCGATATGCGAAGCGACCTGCCTATCACAGGAACACAGTGGTGGATTTTGCCCGAAAAACGATCCTTTCTGCTATTGCTATAAAATGTACCTTGTCAGTAAGTTCAAGATTTTTTTCTCGCATTGCTCAGCTTTCATGTTCATGAAAAAGTGATATTCAAAATGTTGAGCATTTCGTGTGCACTAATACACTTGTCAGTAGGTAGGCCCGTGTTTCTGGACAGCAAAACACGTTAGAGTACAGACCAGCTCGCTCGAAACTTGTGAACTAACTATGGCGGTTTCGTGCTTACTGTTAGCCGTTTCAAAGCCGGTGGTCGGCTGCATCGAATGTAGTTTTTTCATCAGGTGACAAGATTCCTAAACTCCGAGTTTTCGCTATTCGTTGTGTCGTCCGTGAGAATTAAATTGCTTAAACAGGCTAGAAAGGCAAGGCAGGGGCTTTGAAGCCGGTTTAAAAAAATCAGAACAAAAGTAAATAGTGGTCTCGAACCTGCATGGAATCAGGCATAGTTTAAATGGTAGGATCTCGACAGGGCCTTTAAGTATTGATCGTATTTTCAAAGAAGCTTGTCAAGATCTGCGCATCGGCGCAAACATGTGCTGAGCCCGATGCAAATTCAGGCTGTTATATTCGTCGCACATAAGATTTGTGGCATATGTCCCAGATGCAGAGTAAAGCTACCGCTATTTTGTGGTAGAATGCACATTGTTTAGTCGGGAACGTGTTTTCGTACCAGGTTATAGTTGTAGTTCTGATCCCTCTCAAGTCGTTCTTTCAAGAACGTAACGGGGCTGAGCAATTCATGAGAAGATTGTCAGCCTTTTTTAATGACGCTCTTGTCAGGAAAGTGGTGCTCTTCAGGCACCGAGCAAAGAGAACTAGCAGAAGACAACCAAAGTGTAAGAGCTAGACAAGCATGCGTTCGAAAGATGTTTGGTTTGGGCTAGTTGGTAGAAATTTCTTGATAACTAAGCGCAAATGAAGACAAGGGCGACACAGATGTAAATAGGACAGACGCTAACTTGCATCTTTATTTTAGATAACCCATAACAACGAGCATACCGAAAACATTCCCACTATCAGATGGTGAGCCTTCACACAGCAAAATACTGTTAAATTCACACTCGGTGGAAAAAGAATAGTGTAAATAGAATCTCAAAGATCTTGAAAATGGACTCCTGCAGGCAAGTTAGGCTGTGCCATGTTTGGCTTCGATTCTTCGTTTTGCTTAGCGGAATTTAAGAAGCTAGCAGCGCAGACGACAAAGTTTGAGTGGCAGTGAGCATGCTGTGCCTTACAAGTAAACAATACATCGAAATAGAGCGAATAAGGCGTCACTGTTGTGGACAATGCTGTCATTTCCCCTGAAATACGATGTGTTTTAAAAAAAGGACCAACGTTTTTGTATCAGCCGCTCATGCAAAGGCAAACATTGATCACGTTTGTGCGTCAAACGGCATCAAGAACCACGGAAAAGAACAAAGGGCGACTAATCGAATAAGTGATGCCCTGCCTCAATGAAAGCCACCTATTCAATAGAATGAAGCCACCTAGTAATGAAAGCCACCTATTCAATAGAAAACAGCCGTTTGGTAAAGTATTCAGTTATCTGAACCGATGGAACCTAGTCGCTTTGCAGTGCAATAAAGATTTTTTTCGTAATCTTACCTACTGACATCTTCCAAGAAAAATAACTTTCCGCCATTCTTAGCGACTTTAACAAAGTTAGGTTTGTCCCGAAGCCTTGCCGACGTGCTGCAATTAACCTATTGGAAGACCTAAGCCTTGAAACCTAGAAAAAAGCAGTGGGCAGGACAAAAATGAATATCTAGAAGTGTTCTCAACGCTAGAACACATAAACTTGAATACCCTTCAGGGTCATAGTGTCCGATAATAGCACGTGGCAAAGGCTGCAGAGTTATTACCAGCAAAGGTACCTCAAGACCTTCAAGATTGAAGATTTTAAACCGAAGCGGTGGCCTTGTGGTAGAGCATCCGCCTCGCATTCGGGAGGTACCGGGTTCGATCCCTGGTGCCGCCGGGTACCCACCGGTTATAAAATGGGTACAAGCTGTCCCCCGGCCTGGTGCTCGGCTCTTCTGGGGTGAAATGCTTGGGAAAAGGGGTCACGGAAACCGAAGCGGTGGCCTTGTGGTAGAGCATCCGCCTCGCATTCGGGAGGTACCGGGTTCGATCCCCAGTGCCGCCGGGTACCCACCGGTTTTAAAATGGGTACAAGCTATCCCCCGGCCTGGTGCTCGGCTCTTCTGGGGTGAAATGCTTGGGAAAAGGGGTCACGGCCCAAATAGTTGCGCCGATGTGGCAGTGATTCGTTCCGCCATCGGACAACAATAAGTCCGCCTTGCGCGGCAACAGCCCATTATGTGGCCCTTTGGAACCGAAGCGATGGCCTTGTGGTAGAGCATCCGCCTCGCATTCGGGAGGTACCGGGTTCGATCCCTGGTGCCGCCGGTTACCCACCGGTTTTTCAATGGGTACAAGCTTTCCTCCGGCCTGGTGCTCGGCTCTTCTGGGGTGAAAGGCTTGGAAAAAGGGTCACATAATGGACTTATTGTCCGATTGCGGAGCGGATTATTGGCACCTTCATCATTCGGAGATCATATATAATACAATTGGTTCACAGGAAGGGAAAGGCGCAGTAACTGTCACACTTGCTCTGTAGATACCCCAACCGCGCCGTAAGGGAAGGAAGGAAGGTGGGAATGAAAGTGGAAAGAGAGTAAGAGGAACCGTAGTGGAGGGCTACGGAGTAATTTCGACCACCTGGGGATCTTTACCGTGAGCTGACATCGCACAGCACACGGACGCCTCTTCGTTTCGCGCCTCAATCGAAACGCAGCCGCCATGGTCGGGTGGAGATCAAATAATTGGTCTACAATCTCGAGCAAAATTACTAATATACAATGAGTTGTTTTTACGTTGACATAGAATTTTATTATTCAGTTCCTCATGAAGGTCTGCTCATGGCGCTCCGCAATTCGATCCCTTAAAACGGAGAAGTAGCCTTCAAAAAGGCAGAATGATAACATTGAAGCAGGAACAATTTTTTTCCATTCCTTGCTCACATACTACCTTGCATCGACCGCTATCTGCTTAGAAGGACAGCACAATACCCAGCAAAGAGGCACTTGTATAGGTTCGTCGGTCGCTCCTGTGCTGTCTGGCTTATGTTTATCCGCAGTTGACAAACGCATTCAAGCCTATCTTTGTGACCCTCTAGTTGTAAAAGTGCTCAGATAAGGTGATGATTTATTTTGCAATTTTCAGCATATATCATGCAAGAGGAGATGATGTTGTCAAGGCATAATAATAATTGGTTCACAGAAAAAGAAAAACTCATAATCTATCGCTCTTGCTCTGTGGACACCTGACCGCATCGTAAGAGAAGGTAGGAAAGTGGAAGTGAAAGCGGAACGAGAGAAAGGGGAGCCGTAGTGGAGGGCTACGAAGAGAGAGAGAAAGCACTTATTTGCACCCGACAAAGAGCATGGAGGCTCGACGTATGGCTCACCCCGATGTCCTCTCTGCCCAGCAAGCCCCCACGAGCTCGACTCATCAGCCCCCGGCCGGCACAGCCACACCAACGCAGCCTACGCAAGGCAAGTCTTCCACCGTTCTAAAGCGTCCGCCACCGTTGCCCAAGCTCCCGACACGAGACCTTAAAATCGTGTTCCGCCACGGTGGAGGCCTCGAGCTAAGTAAACACAACGGGGGCTATATACTGTCTCTAGTCACCAGCGCTCTGCAGCTACCGATAGACGCAGTGCGAACACAAGACGCCATCCGAATCAACCCCAGGCACAATTCATTCACTATCAGCACGCCAGCCGAAGACCGTGCCCGCAGATATGTACAACTAGAATCTAAAAAGATAATCGACCAAGTCTACCCAATGAAAACGTATATCGCTCCTCCGGACAACGCCATTCGAGGCATCCTTTATAATGCTATCTACGACCAGACCTCTGAAGAAATTTTTACAGAGCTAAAAACGTTCAACCAAAGCCCCTCCTATCTCATCACCGATGCACGCCGACTCGGCCACACCAAATCAATTCTGGTCACCTTCATAAATACCAAATCAGTACCTAAACAGCTGCGCTTCTATGGAGCGGTCTACCACTGCCATCCATTCATCGCCAAAGCAGAAGCCTGCTTCAACTGCCGTCGTCCGGGACATCGCAGCGACGTGTGCACGGCACCCAAAAAGGACTTATACCAACGATGTGGGGAGACCCATGTACCGACCGACCCTCCAACGTGTCCACCCCAGTGCATTCTATGCGGCGGCCCCTATTTTACGGGCTCCCGCGATTGCTCGGAGCGATTCAACAGACCGGGCAACAAGAGACTGACACGCTCGACAGCTGGTGCAGACGCCGAGCAAACAACCCGGCAATCCCGAAGCAAGCACCGGACGAGTTCCACTAACCGCGTCCGCTCCAGGTCCGCCGCGTCCGCCGCTTTGACCAACGCCAGGAACCGCTCGCCATCTTTCCCGCCTCTGACCGACCAGCCTCCGCCGGAAAATAAGGTGAGCTGGGGCCCACGATCTTCCTCCCCTGTCCGAGAAAATAAGCAACTTAAAAAAAAGCTAGAAACTCAGGGCAAGCAAATTCAACAACAGAATGATCAAATAAAAAACTCAATGATCATATTGAAAAGCTCACTCAGCAAATGCAAACACTAATTCACAGGCTCTCCCCCGCAGAGGGAATGGAAAGTTCTTGCACTCCCCTCCCAGGTCATTCCACCCCACTTCCGCCTCCTCCTCCCACATGCAACAACACAGCATCTACTACTAAAACTCATACACCCGCCAAACGGAAGGCACCTCACCAAGACATTCCTACAGTGGTCGACTCCCAAAAACCTGATCTGGTCGCCTCCATAGCTTTTACTCGAAGAGAAGCTTGCGGAAAAATTTGAATCTATGACCACCAGCACGAACGCATGGGCAGCTGGAGTAGACGCGCAGATAGCGATGCTCGAGCAGCAGATGCAGCAGCAACAGATCCAGATTCAAACTGCTCTAGAAAAGCTACTCTCTACCACAGTATCTCAAATGATCCCACCCGAATCTCAGCCCCAAGATGGCAGGACGTCGACAGGACATTAAGGTGTGGCAGTGGAACTGCAGAGGCTTTCGTTCCAAGCGTAGTAATCTGCAGCTCTACATTCAATCCCTTCCGGCCGATGAAACACCAGCGGTAATCGCACTGCAGGAAACAAAATCCCCTGTAAAACTGCTCAATTACACTCCTCATACACCAACAAACTGTCCTCAGTACAGAGTGGCGACGCAGGTTCACCGCAACTACACAGCAACTGATCACAACATGGACGTTGCAGATATCGACTTCCATTTGATAGAGCTGCTTCCCAGAGAGCGGAAAGGAACGAGTCTATTCATTCTGAATTTCTACAGCTCCCCGAAAGGGAAAACTGCTCCTCTAATGGCGGCCATGAAAAAAGCCCTTCAAATCAGCGCTAACCAACCATTGATAGTTGCAGGAGACTTTAATGCCCGCCATATCACATGGGGATACAAAACGACTTGCAGTAAAGGCGCCCGACTCTGGACACTTCTCCAAAATGAGGACATAACCCTAGTCAATGATACACAACAGTACACGCGCATCGGCAACAGTGTACAGAACAACACCACCCCCGATCTTACACTCACGAAAAACATAACACAATGCTATTGGACAAACACGCAAACCTCTCTTGGTAGCGATCACTATATAATTGAGACCTCTTTCTCACTATCCTCCATAACCCCCCGTGTAAAGAGGAAACTCAAAATCACCAACTGGGATCGCTTTCGCGATCTTCGTACCGCGGCCCCGAAGCAGATAGACCACCTTACAAATTGGCTCGCTAACGTCAACAAGGACGTGAACATGGCCACATCGGAAATGCCGTGCACACAAACCTCGGAGGTGATTGACAGCCGATTACTCCACATGTGGGAAGCTTACTCGAGCTTACAGAAGCGATGGCTTAAAAACAAACACAATCGCGCCCTGAAGCTACGCATCTCCGCTCTCATAAGAAAAATGGAGACGCACGCGGCACACCTCAGTCACCAGCAATGGGGTCAAATATGCGACCGCCTTGCTGGAAACCTAGGACTTAAGGACACGTGGCGGTTGCTACGATGCCTTCTTGAACCCGATCACGCCAAGAATGTACAGCAGAAAAATGTGACGCGTCTTATCCATGGCATAGACTTGGACAACGACAACATTATTCAATCCTTAAAAGATACATACCTCACAACCACACCGAAGACACCCTTACCACAGTACCTTGGAACCCAAAACCATGAGCTAGACGAAGACATCACAAAGTATGAAGTCAGAGCAGCCATGCTCCAACTCCGCACTACGTCTGCTCCAGGAGCCGATCAGGTCACGAACAAAACACTTAGAAACCTCGATGAAAACTCCATCCAGGCAATAACAGAACTCTTTAATAAACACTGGCAAGAGGGAACACTTCCCTCAGAGTGGACGCACGCTCAGGTTACCTTTATACCTAAACCCGGCAAACCGCTCACTCTTTCAAACCTTAGGCCCATTTCGCTAACTTCATGTCTTGGTAAACTTTTTGAACACGTTGTCTTGAATCGGCTACATACACACATGCAAACCCGCGACCTTTTTCCTCACACGATGCTGGGTTTCCGCAGCCACCTATGCACCCAAGATGTCATGCTACAGATATCAGAAGAAATTCTCCATCCCCGACACTGCAAACGCACAAGAGCATTCCTGGCTCTAGACTTGCAAAAGGCATTTGACAATGTCTATCACTCCTCTATATTGGATGCACTATCCACTCTGAATGTGGGAAACCGAACACATGCTTACATTTCAGCCTTTCTGCGGGATCGCACAGCAGAAATTCGGTTCGGTCCCCTAAAATCCCCCACTTTTACCCTCGGTAATAGAGGCACCCCGCAGGGATCAGTCCTTTCCCCTTTTTCATTTAACATCACACTCATCCCCATGGCTAAAAAGCTGTCACAGATTCCAAACCTCTCCCATTCTCTATATGCAGATGATATCACCCTGTGGACCACCACTGGGAATGTAGGTAGCATGGAAGAAACTTTTTCGGAGGGGGCAGACATGGTGTCAAGATGCGCAGCTTCAATAGGCCTTGCATGTTCCTCCACCAAATCCGAGCTCCTGATACTCCACCCAAGCCCGCGGAAACACCACCAACCCCCTATGCTCATCACCGTAGATGGTCAGCCAGTACCACAAGTTCACAAACTTCGAATACTAGGTATGTTCATACAAGACAACGGCCTTAACACGGATAAACTCTCCAGACTGACTAACACAACACATCAGATCACCCGCCTAATCAAACGTATAGCCAACAAGCACTGTGGAATGCGCGAGCATGACCTCAGACGCTTAGTACAGGCATTTATTATAAGCCGCATTCTCTACTCGATTCCGTATTTATATCTAACAAAAACAGAGACAGACAAGGTGGATGCTCTCATCAGACACGCTTATAAGGCAGCGCTCGGCTTACCTGAGCGCACCCCAACCTATCGACTGTTAGGCATGGGAGTTCATAACACCCTCAGCGAACTGGTGGAAGCCCACCGCATCGCCCAACTAGGACGGCTCTCCACTACCCCAACTGGTCGCCACATTCTTTCCTTTCTCCAACTTAGACCGTTAGGTCCCCCTCCAGTAGAAACTTATGCAGTTCCAAAGACAGTCCGCGATCACCTCACTGTCCACCCACTTCCGAAAAACATGCATCCCCTTCATAACCAGGCCAGACGAAAAGCGAGAGCACGTGCCCTACACAGAGCACATGCGAACGAACCCGGCACGGTCTACGTGGACGCCGCAGAATATCCACACCGCTCAGCTTATGCGATATGCGCGGTATCCAGCCGCTTCCAACACATCACATCAGCCTCTATCATTACCCGAACGTCCGTAGAAGCGGAAGAATCCGCTATAGCCATCGCGATAGTCTCTTCCACTGCCACTCTTATCCTCAGCGATTCTAAAACTGCCATACAAAATTTCGCCCGAGGCCAGCTACATGCTGCCTCTCACAAAATCTTAACTACCAACGTTCAAACACCCCGACCAATAGACCTTGTCTGGGTACCAGCCCATTCGGGCAACCCCGGTAACGAAGCGGCCAATTCTGCTGCTCGAGCATACGTCGACCGAGCAACAGATACCGAGGACCTAGGCAGTGCCAGAAATCGGCTGATCGCCTACAACGACATTACACTACACTACCGGTCTGAAAGACTTCACTACCCTCCCCCACACCCCTCCTTAACTAAACCACAACAAATAACATGGAGACACCTTCAAGCCCGCACCTTTCCCTCCCCAGCACTGCTGGCACTCTTCTCCCCCTCTACTCATCAGTCCGAATGTTCCCTCTGCGAGGCCCCGAGAGCTACATTCGAACATATTATGTTCAGATGCCCGGAGTTTCAACAACCGGCCGAATGGCGCCTTACGGACAACGAGGCTTGGGAGATCGCGGTCTCCAGCTCAGAACCGGCTCCACAAAGGAGACTGGTCGACTGGGTTGAAGCGGTCGCCGTCAGGCACTGCCTGCTGGCCACCACCCGTGATCAGGAGCCGGCCCAGCCCTTGTAACGAGTATTTCGCGGCTACACTAAATAAAGTTTTTCACCACCACCACCACCATCGGGTGAGACGCAACTTTCCCTTTAACCATCTATCTCCCCCTAGACGTCGGCCGGAATCAGTTGGCTTCTGGTGGCGGCCTGGGCTTGACGGATGACTTGCTTCTGGATTTGTTTTTCGTGACTGTAAAGAGAGAATTCTCATGACTTTTTATTTCCATGTATCCCGTTTAGTGCTGGGCAAGCCCAAAACATGTGATTTAGGGTAGCTATGCCTTCACAGTTATACAATTGGAAGAGTGCACCCCAGGATGGCACTTGTGTAGGATATTGTGAAGAACACATGATAATTTGAGAAAAGACGAAGAAAGAAAGTCACGTTTGGAAGAAGAAGAGGAGAAAAACGTGGAGGTTGGGTCGAGGAGGGCGAGGCACGAGCAGGAGAGAACAGGCGAGCAGCGGAGCCGATCGGCTGTCCAAGGAGCTCGGAGCAGTTCGTCTTCTGCCAGGCCTGACCCGGGGATCAAGACCTGGGGCCTGCCGGCCGTATCCTGTCCTGTTCTCCAGTTGTCCAAGAAGCTCGGAACGGTGGTCGGGCCCGGGAGTGCCACAGCGCCAGCTCTTCACTGGCACGAGCGTTCGGCACCGTGCTGGGTCCAGGCACGTCGGGGAGGCCTGACGCATCGGCCGCGGAAAGGCAACCCGAGGCCTCTTGCCTCTACTGGGCCCCGTCCGGTGATCTAGCCTTCCGCTGGGCTTGCCGAAGGCCCTACTGCACCGACCCTTCAAAACTCTGACTACCCGGAGCGTCTGCACCGGCTTCTCCATCCAACAACTTGGTGACTTTTTGACAATTTGTGTTTTGCCATCGTCAAACTTGCTCGTTCTACTCTCATCCCGTCCATGTCTGTACATAAAAGTATTCGTTGTTAGCTTGGTCAGTCTGGTCGTCTATTTAGATGGCTGTTTCTGAATAAGCCACAGAATAAAGTGGCCAGAAGATTCAAAGAAAAGAACCTCACAGATATATAGGCTTGAGAAGGTGCCCGGCTGCAGTTTTCGCCAGATTACTTCTTCTTTCTTTGTCAGAGATCTATGGGGGGGAAGGAGGTTTTTCCTGGCCATTCTGTAGTGTTCTAGAATTTATCTGTATGTGGTTAATCTCGCTTTTTGGACAGGGAGTAGTTTTCCCGCGCGGGGGCCTGTGGGTGAGTCCTCGGGCGGCCTCGTTGGCGATCTCGTTCCCTCTGGGGTCGTTAGATACGTTCTGCTTACCTACTTGCAGAATTTTGCGCGCCTCTTTAGGCACTTTACCGCTTCCATAGGATTTGGTTGCTGTTTTAGAATCTGTGATGATTATACTGCTGGATGGATTTGATTGCCCGAGCAATCGCCGCCATCTCTACCTCCTGAAGTGAAGAAAGTCTTTTGCTATAGCTTGGGATTACCTCGCCTTTGTCGTTGATTATTACTGCAGCGTAGTGCCCTCCTGTGTATTCGGCCGCATCAGTGTACACTACCTCTCGTTTTTGGAGGAGGGAGCTTTGGAGTCTTTGGACTGGGCTTCTGTGTTCCGCATTCTGTATAGAGGAACATGCTTGTTGGGATGGAGGGTATTCTTAATTTGATTGAGTAATAACGTGCGCTGATATCGCACAGCACACGAACGCTGGTTCGTTTCGCCTCCATTGAAACGCAGCCGCCGTGGTCGGTTTCGAACCCGCGAACTCCGGCAGAGTAGTCTGGCGTCTTACCACTCCACCGCCCCGGCGGGGCTCGTCAAGGATGTGCTGAGCATTCTTGCCGAGCGCGGTGCCGGCTTAAAATTGGCATGGAAATTACCTTCGGACGGCTTCATTCGGATTTTATATATTAACTGTATTTCACCGTCCTTACTTTGTGCCGGATGTACCACCCACGTAATAAAAAGCGCGTGTTGCGATTTGACATCGCGAACTCTAAACTTCTTAGGCGGCGGATCCTGTCGTCATGTCGGCACCACGGACGCCACATCGTTTCGCCTCCATTGAAACGCAGCCGCCGTGGTCGGGTTCTAATTCGGGAACTGTGGCACAGTAGTAGCCCGTCTTACCACGGCACCACTCCGGCGGGTTTTGTGAAGGAAACAAGGAGCATTTTTGCCGAGCACAGCGCCGGTTTAAAATTCACAAGGGAATTTCATTCAGATTTTATATTCCCGCGAACTGTTTAAGTCTTAATTTGTTTGGTTTGGTTTGGTTTTGTGGGGTTTAACGTCCCAAAGCAACTCAGGCTATGAGAGACGCCGTAGTGGAGGACTCCGGAAATTTCGACCACCTGGGGTTCTTTAACGTGCACTGACATCGCACAGTACACGGGCGCCTTGCTTTTCGCCTCCATCGAAAAGCGGCCGCCGAGGCCGGGATTCGATCCCGCGTTTTTGGGAACAGTAGTCGAGCGCCGTAACCACTGCGCCACCCCGGCGGGGTAAATCTTAATTTGTTCCAGTTCGACAGCCGCTGGCATGTGGCCTTATTATTGCCATTCTGGCGAGCTTATCAGCACTGTATCCCATGTTTGTTCACGCTCATTGTCACGATACGGCGCGTTATCATTTTCTTTGTAGCGAACGATGCGCCGAGATCTGTCTCGAAGATTCCGATCACTCGCGTATGTTTTACAGCGTTTCAGGTTGTGCTACTAGCAGATTGCGACGTTATCTAGATTGTTCTGAGCAGCCTTTTAATTGAGCGGTTACAAGTGCGACGGGCATTCTTTGTTCAACGACCTCGTTGGTCTTCACAGCGGTCGCTGGCCAGCATTGCATCCCATTGCGCCGCTCTAGGGTCTTGTATGACGTTTACTACGTCAATCTTTTGGCACATCCAAGTTATATGCTGCATCGTGGGGTTTTCACCACACTACGGGCATAAGGGCGGATATGCCATGTGGTTAGTAATGTTTCGTAAGTACAGATTCCAGAACGTCCCTGTATAGTTTTCGCCGTATACCCGCCACTTCTTTGTTGAGATCTTTATGTGGTGGCGCGTATCTACGTCTCGCCCCTCTATAATATGCAACTATCGCCGAGTACTCGCAAGGCACTGGCGTAGGTTCTTCGAGATCGGATGGTCTGGGAGCTCGGCATCGTACATATCTTCGAGCTACCCGATCTGCCTCTTGATTCCTCGCCATTTCTGCGTGTCCCGGAGCGTATTAGCAAACCATATCCCGTAGGAGCACTCGAGCAGACGACGCTGTGGCACGTGATTCCTCTGAGCAGCGCCACCAGGCGACAAATAGTGGATATATTGTCTGAATGAATAAGAACACATTTAAAGGCCACTGTTTCCGTCGCTTTGGTGGCGCAATGAATTAACACCAAGCATCTCTTTACTGATGCCACTTAAGCATGCGTTCGACTCCTGTGTTGTGTTTCTTCTTTTTCTAAATATTTATTTTTTTGCCATTTCCTTCACTGTAATTATATCCTGCCTACAGTGAGACTGTAACCTTTAGGTTGCGTCTACAGACGCCTTTAAGTAACAATCGGTATGACAACAGTTACACTAAGCAATTACCTTCCCCATAATAATTTCCTGCCTCGGCGAGTGTATGTTACTTTTAGGTTGCATTCAGAGACATCTTTCAGCAACAATCCCTGTTTACAGTGAGTGTATGTTACCTTTAGGTTGCGTTCAGAGAGATCTTTCAGCAATCATCGCCGTTTAAATCGCTGAAAGCGTTGTTTGCTCGAGTGCTCCTACGGGATATGGTTTGCTAATACGCGTCCCGGCACCCATATGATACTGTGCTGTAAGGTCTGATCACTCCTGCAGCGTTTTTTATTTCATCACAAGCCGCCTCAAGAAGTATACGCATGGCGGCCTCGTGCACCCTGCCGTCTCTAAAATTCCTGCAAGCCAATGGAGTGTCGGCTAGAATTGTTAGCGACCGTCTTTTACGAAAGCAGCCTTCCGCCACCTTCAGAGCCACGGCGATTTCTTCCGCTTCCGTTACAGAGCAGTCTCTGATAGATCCGCTTGCAACCTCCTTGTGTCTGGAGTTGACCACCATCACAACTGCGTCCTGTCTGTCCTTTTCGTACGTGGCTGCGTCCACATACATCACTCCCTTCTTCTCGAGACTTCTTTCCAAAACTTTCACCCCTGCCTCGCGTCTGTCCGGATGGAGCCGAGGGTCATGTTTCTTGGCATCGGGGCTACCCTTATCATCATGCGTGTCTCATCTGGAATGTTGCACATTCCAGCAACATCCCGCAGCTGCCCCTGGTACCCTAACCTTTTTTAAGAGGACCCTTCCAGTCGTTGTCGGAGTGAGTCCTATTTTCTGCATGTGCAGCAGGGCTTCCTTAGGTTCTTCGAAAGCGTTATGGAGCCCCAGAGCTAAGAGCTTCTCCGTTGACGTCGTTTCGGGGAGGCATAGAACCGTGTTATACGCCAATCTTACTTATGATGGCCTCCGCTTGGATAGCTTTAGACTTGTTGAGAGCCTGGTAGGGCAGGCTAGGTCACTCTGCTTACGACCACACTCCCCACCAGCCTGAGGGTGTCTTCCTCCCTTAGCCCATGTCTTTTCCTGGTTACTCTTTTTACCATTTTCGCTGCCTGTGACGTCGCCATTTTTAGCAGTGCTAGGGTGTGGGTACTGCGCTGGTTCGACTGTATCCACATCCCTAATATCCGCACTGTGTTCTTTTCTGGTATTTCTGCCCCGTGCAGCAGTATCTTGAGACCCGACTCTGCTGCAATCTGCTCTTTTGTTTTGCTGCCTCTCCAGTTTTTTATCAGCTCCGACTTTGCTGTCGAGCATGACAGCCCCCGCGCCATGACGTACTCTTCCACGCAGGTGGCCGCCGCTTGCCGCCTCTCCTCTTTCTCTCCGAGGAATCCCGTATTAGTCCAAATTGTTATATCGTCCGCATACAACGAATGACCGATTCCTTCGATTTTCCTTCGATTTTCTCTAATTTTCTGACCAGCCCTATCATTGCTACATTGAATAGCAGTGGTGAAATGACTGACCCCTGCGGCGTGCCCTTGTTGGGTACGTGGAACTTTTCGGACTGGATTCCGCCCATTTGCAGCGTGGCTGTCCGTTCTGACAGGAACGCCCTGGCATAGTCGTAGATCTCCATCCTACAGCCGAGCTTCTCAAGCCCTTCGAGGCTTGAGAAGCTCGAGGCTCGACTATCCGGCGGATAGTGGAGGCGAGATCAGCGGCTTCCGCAGTTGTTTCCATGGCAGCAACTGTTGTCATTATGTCCGAACGACCGAACTCCGGTGTTATTCAGCGCATCTTCAGATTCTCAACTTTTCGGCAATGCGGTACGACATCGGCAAATAAGTCTAGGCTTTCCTTGCTGATAAGAAACGTGTAAATGTCCTGAGCGAAGCTACTTTCCCCCAATTTGTCCTCGTCAGACATAGGAGGCCGTGCTGAACTTCAATACTGCCGCAATATACCGCGTACATGTCTGACCGGGAAGTTCGAAGGTTCGTGGCTGATCGCATTCATCGGCGCCGGGAGCCGCGGAGAAAGCATCGCACTGTGCATTCTTGTTATGAATGACCAGTCTCGCTCATAATATCGCTGATGCTAGTGCGACCTCCGAGCGTTATGTGGCCATTAATGGCGTGCCAACCCTAACCCTCGTTGGTACCGTTGCAACTATTTCTGTAGTTAGTATGAGCTTTAAATGCCGGCTCGGATGCAAATGATGTTCAGGTGTGATGAAATCTCAACATTTTGTGGTGTGAGTGGCGAGTCGCTCCATCCTATTGGAGAGCGTAATCTTGAAGTTGAATTGGGTGGAGCCGTTTATCTAGCGGAATTCGTCGTTACCCCTAACTCTCCCCATGAGGTCATCATAGCAACATATATTTTGAAGCTGTGCGGAGCGATGATCGACTGCTCAAGAGGCGAGCTTTGTTTTGAGTGTATGAATGTGCCTAACCTTATAGCAAGCGCATGTGACGCCAAGTAGGTGTTTGTGTATCTCATAATACTATCGCGCCATAATGGGCTACCGTGTGTGTTCCGGCGTTCCGGCCCTTGGCAAAGGTGAAATGTTTGAAGCGATAGTGGGAACAGTGCATTCGACCTGCTTAAAGCGCAATGTTATAGTTGCGCACTGTCTGGTATCTGTGGGTAATAGCAGTTAGTAGTTGTGGATAGTTAATCTCTCATCTCAACCACTCGCTTTACCAAGTGGCTTAAAACTTGTTTTATGTTAGCCCGATGCGCCTTCAGCTGTGGCTTCGGTTATGGTTGCCCTGGCTGAACCCATTCCAGTGTCCAGATCTGAACGCATGATCAACAAAACGCTAAGCATCATTCAACGGCGCTTGTACGCATTGTTGCAGTATTCGGCTTCCTTCGACTTCATTCAGCCCCGTGGACCACCATCTATTCTCACGTCTCGTGCACTCCACACTCTCGATACTTATTCGTCTTAACCCATTCGTAAAAAGCTTTATTGTGTGTCACCGTCTGTATACTAAGTAATCCCCCAGCAAGTCACAGAGACGCTAGAGAAGGCCATTCAGCAGTCGTCCAGTCGTTGGGCTACTATTATTATTCTTGTCCGTAAGAAAGGCGGGAGGGGAAAATTTGTGTGACTACCGCCGGGTAAATACCATGACTAAAAAGGATCGATACCCTTTGCCTCGCATTGACGACGCCACAGACTGCCTCTCTGGCGCTTCTTATTTTTCCTGCATGGATCTACTATAAGGTACTGGAAAAATACCGGTGCATCCGGCAGACGAATTGAAACAGCGTTTGTAACACCAGATAGTCTTTTGAATTTATTGTTAGGGTGTTTGGGCTTCACAATGCGCTTGCGAAGTTGATGCAAAGAGCTTGTATCATTTGTTTATACGCCAGTATGCATAGCCTCCCCGCTATTTGTGTTTTTTTTTTCGGAACAAATATTTCTACATATTTATTGACAAGAAACAATATCATGCGTTTCCTTTCTGCAGATCCTAAGGCTGCACGATACTTTGAGAAACATCGTCAAACGCTTCAAAATTACTTGCTCGACGTCCAAAAGGTATGGCTTTGTCGTTATGTTCAATTACCCTCTTTAGGAACATGAAAATGGCTGTGATCGCTACTGGGTTCAGGAATTCGTGCTTTACGGTGCTGCTCCGTCCACAACCTTCAGACAACTAGTGTAACAAAAAGTCAGAAGTGTACTCCGGTCGCTCTTTCTTTTGTTTTATATTCAATCGAAGTATACAGAGAATTTAAGTATATTGCTGTTATTTATTCATTGAAACGGCTAAGATTTTTTGAACGAAAAACTGTTTTGGCAGCATTTTCGGTGGACGTTGTTAAGGCAGTGACAACATGAGACAATAAAAATACTGCATTTGAAATATACATGCAACAACACCATATACATTGTCACGAAATCGGCGCACATTTTTATCAAGTCGGCGCGGCGCGAGGCCCGTGCGGCGCCGCATGGTTTCTTGCACAAAGTTCGGGAAAAAGCCTCCTCCTCCGCGCGAGAGAGCGCGTAGCTTTGTACCCTGGCCGTCGCCATCTTTCTCCTCACCCGGCGATGAAGCTGACTCATCAGTCTGGAATATGCAAGAAAACTCCCGAACATTCTATGGGAGCTAGCTAATGATGACGAACGGCTAGACGGGAGGAGAAGGGAGCGCTCTAACCAGCGAAGTTAAGTGTGTGTGCGCGCTAGCCTTAGCGCGCCTTAAGGCCCGACTCCATAGACACCTCGACGTCCTACGCGCCGGGCGTTGTGCGCGCCTGCGCGGTGAGCACCGCGCCCAGGCGCGTAAAGAAAGCGGTTCACAACTCCAAGCGCATGGTGCGGTGCGCGCCTGGTCACGCGCTGCATAATCGGCGGAACTTGTCGCGGAGGCTTTTACACCGCTTCTGGAGCGTTTTAGAGCGCAGCTCTTTGGCGTTCGTTCCTGGGTTTCGCGTCGGCGTCGGCCTCGTAATCAGCTCCGCCCCCCTTTCATCCCCCGAGCGCTAGCAGCGACCGACTGATACCGCTGGATGCCGCTGACGACGATAGAGAGTCAAGATAACGTGACTGCATAGAACACCGTCGCCGCCATGCAGAAAGAGAGGAGGGTCCCCCCCCCCCCCCCGTTCCTGTGTGGCGGATAGGGTGCTCTTAGTTGCCGACGCGCCGGTTATTTCACGTAGGCCCCGGCACGTCGACGAATACGTGACCACCTTCCCACGGCTAGACCTGGTTCTTGGCGCTGCGGAAGCGAGGGTATCATATTGTTTGCGTCGGCATCGGCGGCGTTGTCCCTGAAACCAACTCCGCAGCTGGGGTTGATTCACTATCGGCGTCAGCAGCATCAGTCAGTCGCTGCTATCTCTTCCCTCCTCCCTTTATCGCGTTGTCCGCTTGCTGCGCGCGCTTCTGCCCCCATCGTTTGCCGCTGGGTGTACACGCCGCCCCCCTTCCCCCTCTTCTGCGAGTCTCCGGTTGTCAAAGCGCCGGCTCGAACTTAATTCCTTTCTTCGCTCCTCCTCCAATGCAACCCCTGTGCGGTGGCAATCAGAGAGCCAGATCGGTGGCGGCGGATCTGTATATGTGCACCGCCCGAGCCGAAATTGCCGCTGCCGTTCAACACTGCGAAATTATCTGCTAGTTCTTTCTGAGCCATGAGCGAGACGACCGGTGGAAGTCCTTTGTCTCAGTGGTCATCAGTGATTCTCAACAAGCTATTCGCAACTAAGATTTGGCCACATCGCTTGCTAGTTATTGCACTTCCTACACCACCCTCTTTTATCTTTCGCTTATTGTTATGGGCTCCAGTCTATGAGTGGCTTAGCGCAAACGCGCAAAAGCACACGTCCGCCTTTGATCTCAGCTGCCGAACCGACTGTATTATCCTCCTCCCTGCTTCCTTTGACACTAATACCTCTAACGCTTCTCTACTCACTACTTGCCCGAACATCCTCCAGCACTGCCGATTAGAAAGATGCGTATATGCTCCTGCATACCACTATACAAGAAGACGCGAGGCCGTTTAAAGGTAAACACATGTTATGTTGTGCGCATACTTTTAACCCCATGACGCACGCACTACGCGACTTAATGATGAAAACGCATCACGGCAACAATATATCTTGTATACAAAACTCAGGTGAATCACCGAATAATGTCTTTATTCAACTGAAGGAATGGTTCTCGGCAGCATTGTGGCTAATGAGGAAATTTAGAGGGATGGGAGTGCAGCTTCTCGCTTCTTCACGGTTCTTCAAGTGTTTTTCTCGTTGCTTGCCATTTACTACGCCACGCACTGTAAGTACGCACTAGTACACAGCACACTTAATTACTACAAATACACACCACTTACATGTGAGGACCACTACATAGCAGCAGAGCATGTTGTTCATCCGATAACGCTATCGCATAGAATCTGAAGATTTAAACCTTTCTGTATATTTTGCGGCCACTTGCCATTAGTAACTTGTAAATTTTTTCTCCCTTCAAAGATTAACAAGAAAAACCTGCACTACTTTGAAAATGCATTCTCTTTTTTTATGTGTGAGAATGTATGAGACAATTCAAATTTTTTGATTAAAAACTACATAGATTTAGCAGACATTTCAGGTAAACTTCGCAGTGAATAACTGTGTAGCACCTGCAAGACGTCCTTGATAAAGCAGGTCTGAAGGGTGGCATACAAAAATTCCCCAATACAAGTATTATGCCAGAACCATGCAAACATGAGTATGTAAAAGTATATTATTTCGCAACTTTAGTACGGCATTCTTTCATGCTTGTACAGCCCTGGGTAATATTGCTGCTTGTTCAGTAGACTCCGTATGCAAGAAATAATACTAGGTGTTTTGGTTTCACACAGATCCTTCAAAGTCAAGACAAATTATTTTTGTTATTAATGTCCTATGCGGTATGGGGTGGATCCCAGTGTTTCTGTATGGAGTCTGAATTTGATGAACAAACAGCAGAGTCTGGAATTCGCCGCGTTGGATGTCATGCGCTATATCAATCCAAGTAAGTCGCATCTACCTTTGAAGTATACTTTAACACGTGATTTTTGACTGCTGTCAAAAGGTTTAGTTCATTTTGTGGGTAATACTTATTATGAAGAATAATTTAAAAGGTAAAAAACATTAGCTATTCATCTTTTCCTTCACTGAACTGGTTTTCCACATGGACGTCGGGAACTGTATACCTAGAGGGATATTACTTGCGCAATGATTCTTGGTAATCACCTCGGCCTACAGAACATTTCGGACGCCAGATGTACTACAAAAGTGGCACATGACACAATGTTATGGAGGGTGGAGAATCATAAAAAGCAATCCTCATTCAATTGTTCGCCTACAATTAAGCCATGGTTCTCGGATAAATTCTGGTTTAACAACCTGCTGTCTTTATTTCCCAGTAGACTTTCAAACACTATAGGCTAAAGCAGCGAAGTTTATTTTTACTAATGCTCAAAATTGTGGTCGTAGAAACAGCAATACAACTAAACATTTTATACATATCAGAGAAATGCCAAATTTATTTTAAAATTAAAAGCGACGAATTGAAAAATACATATGTGCACCTATATAACATGCTGCCTTAGTTATAGCTTTTGCTTTCAAACGAATACACTAGAAATTGACCGCTAATGACGGGAGAAATCCTTTGTTGTAAAATTAGGTGAAAGTTCCATAACATTGAAAAACGTAAACTGTGGGTGAAACCCTGTTCACAATTTAAAAAGGTATGATTAGAGAGAGAAGTGCCTAGGCATCAAAGGTTTATCGAATTTGATTTAATGAAACATTCATGCTTCTAATGAAGCGTGGACTAGAGCACATAATTAAAAAATTTTGGAGCCCTGCGGTAAGCCTAACAAAAATGAGTTCCCATACTTGGTTACAAAAATAATAGTTTAGTAATTATGTATTTATTTGAATATTCTACAGGCCATTTCTTGGTCTATGCTGGAATAAAAACGATGCTATTTGTATTGTTTATTGGAATGAAAATATATATGTTTGCAAGCATAGCAAAGCACAAACTCATATTTATAGAGGCATTCCAGATTTTTGATGAAGTGGCAAAGAACGTCGGTCGGTAATTTTTTGGAAAATTCATCTGAAAGCGCTTGTTTCAGTTTAGACTGGTAGAAAAGAGTGCTCCTGAATGCTGGGGTTCTTAGTAATGAAGATTTGCTGCATGTGGTAATTTAGGGTTGTTATTACCTGTCAAGCTGTTCCAGATGAATGGCAGCATAATAATTTTGATATGCGTTTTCAATGTCTAATATTTTATATGCCTTATTTGTAATAGATAATCATGTTTATATTTTCCGAAATCGAATAAATCTCTGACTGTTAACTCTTTCAAGCTGACAGATGCCTTTTCTGGTGGCCTACATGATGGGCTTTCTTCAGGAAATCTCAAAATGGGGGACACGTTTACTCACTCATGATAATCAGTGGAGAATATTTTGGCGTATTTGAACGGATTATTGCACATAACTCTAGGGACAACAGTGCTGTAACAGCTGGCTGTTTATGGCACTGTACACACATTGGGAGAAATATGCGGAAGTTGTAGAATGACTGGGAACCGTTTCACTTAATATGTGGCAAATTGGTCCCAGCCCAATAATCTCAAGTAGGGCAGTATATATTTCTCATGATCGACGTCCCAATCAAAGAATATGTGCGAGTATTTCGTCTCTGCGTCAGGACACAGTACAGGTGTGTAAATCTTAGTCGTGGCAGGGAAGACAATCGATTTCTTTATTGCAGTCGGAAAAGGAGGTCCTCATATTCCGTCCTGCGACACTGTAGGGCTCGAGGGAAGAGCCCCACTTCGTAGAGAAACCACAAGAGGTTACATATAATCCGACCTCAAGCGACAAAAGGAGCATAGCTGAAATACAAGAGCTAGCACAGCGCCCCATGGATATTTAAATACATTATATGGTGCCTAAATGGCTAACCAGAAAAATCAAATTTATATACCGTGGTAACATTTCACAGACTATAAAGGTACCATAATTTCCCTCTGATCACATCAAAAAGAGAAGTTGAGGTGTCATTTTTCGCCTTTATTAGTCGCCCCATGGAACGACCATGTTGGCTGTGGCGGCTATTCAATTTTTTTCGGTTATCGCCGATTTTTTCACTAATATAATAACGGCACATATGAATCGAAAGTACGAAAGAGAGAATGTTGGTAACATTACAGTGAGCATGGCAGCACAGGCTCTATACTCACTATTAAGCCTCTGGAAAACAAACGCTATATAAAGAAATATATTTCGAAGTATTGATCAAGCTGCCAGTTTTGAAGAGTTTTTGGCTTCAGGTGTGGGTTTACCGATTCATTCGCAAATCTGTACTTTGGGGTCTGCCTTTGCAATAAATATCTAGATTATGTCCGTGCTCTTTTTGGTCAGCAACGTGTGTTTCGCCACGGGATGAATTAATCTAGTTCGCTGACTGTGTTGACTGTGTTGAGAGATTGTTAGCATAATACAGCATAATTACTGCAGTTTTCAAGTACACTGTTTAATTAGTTGAGCCTATTTACATTAGGCCCAATTCATAATTTCCGCTTACTACTGAAGACTTACTAGATTCAAATGACAACGCCAGAAGAAAAGGCAGCGCCGCCTAATTAACAGTGCTTTACAATATTGAGCTTGCTTCAGTTCCCATAAACAGGCAAAGGCAAAACATCACCTATGTGATGAAAACAATACCATAGGAAACGATGTATTTGACATGTCATAATATAGCATCTACTCTTCTAGTTACACTAGCAAGAAACCACAATTAAGAAGACCAGTCATTACGTTTTTATTGCTTTTGAATGCATACGGCAAAATATCTATATTTTCTGTAATCATATCATCGTGATTAAAATGCGAAACAAAATAAACATGAAACTCAAAAAAGGAAAGAGTGTTCACCATCTATCTATACAGGCGTTTCGTTGCAGAGCGTATTCCCAAAGGCAAACCCTCAACTAAATAATATTGTTACGGAAAAGTACACAATGGTAACCGCAACAGTTCACTATCAGAGGTACACCACCAGAACAAACCCAGCCTACATTCAACGTCTTCTTTCTCATCACCCCACACAACCCCAGCAGGTTGCTGTTGTATAGGCAGAAAGACAACTCTGCTTTACGCACGAAACTGAAAATAATATCGTTTGCTCAAATACGGCTATGGGAAGAAAATTCAATTGTTCATCCCTGAATATAGACCCCTGTGTTTACCGGATAACACATAATTGAGAGAACAGAATGCTATGCGAAATAAAACAATAACAGCAGGGTTTCGTAACGTCTGTTACTGAGATATCAGCAACATCTATCACGGGCGGTCTGCATACTGTCATACTCCTGAAGAGATTGGTGTGCAAACTGTCAAGTAGGAGCGGTTATCCTTGTTACGTGCAGCCTACTGCACTACATGTGTTATGAAGTAGTAACCGCTTTCATTTTCCACATACAATAACAATAGCCCGACTGAGTAACCTTTAAAGCTTTCAGACAATGTGGCGTGTGTAGCTACCATGCCATTGGAGTATTAACCACATTATGTACGACGAAAGGAAAGGTAACCAACATTCTCCTATCAAAAATTACGTATGCATCAAATATCAGTATAAACGTAGAACAGTAATTATGCCTACAAGAGTATTGTCTAATAATGTTAACGATCGTTTTATTGAAAACCTTGAAAGTAAATAGCTTACAATCCGCATTATCCTCAACAGTTGAAACAAAA
This sequence comes from Amblyomma maculatum, assembly GCF_055883805.1. Lineage (NCBI taxonomy): Eukaryota > Metazoa > Arthropoda > Arachnida > Ixodida > Ixodidae > Amblyomma > Amblyomma maculatum. Next base: position 90,908,869 of record NC_139353.1, on the reverse strand, counting down.
ATGCAAAAGTAACCAATAAACCTAGGTTAAAACTGCAGATACCTGCAATCAGGGAGTGACATATGTTTTAATGTTTGTTTAAGAAATGATTTGCAAGAAAAAGCATCTCGTTCGAAGCCTACTGGCCAGCATGCCTTGGCCCTCTCGGAGGGCGCTAGCAGAGTGGTATTTCTATTTCCGTTCCAGCATTCTCATTTATAGCCTTGATGGTCTGAGCACATCGCTTCAAACTCGACTAGGTGAATATCATTAAATAAATAGAGTTTATAAACAATACTAACACCAAAACCAACAAGTGTCGGATTATAAAATTAGTACATTAGTAATACTGATGCAAGAATATCAATGCTGAAAATGTTGAATATAATTTTTTTTCTAAATCACTAATAAATATTTCACAGAATTGATATGATTTTATAGTCAAGATCATTAAAGGACGTTGAACCAGACTAAAATATTTTTGTTTATTATTTCCCAGTCGAGCTTTGAGTTCTTCATTTGCAATCACTCTTTTCTGCAGTTTTTTTTTACAAGATGCGTCATGCTAATACGACCCATATTTCTAATCAATAAACGAGTTTATTAATTTGCCGTTCAAGGGAAAAGCATTTAGAGTGCCAGCTCTGAGAGTTCTACGTAAATTTCTAGGCGTGTTAATCAATAAAGGTAAGGTATATCATGTAGCTTTTGCATCAAAATATTTGATGCAGCATGTTTTACATTTTACTCGTTGATAGCGTTGTCAGCACTGTGCTAAGAAAGTGGACAACCCACACACAATTTACATATATCCCGCACATGGCTCGAATTTTCTCCAGCTGTGAATAAATATAGATTTGATAATGCGTAGTTCAAGGTTCATGATGACTAAAATTTGATACTAAAAACATGTGCACGACAGTGTATTTGTTAATGCTCTACTCTGTACATAACTGTTATTTCCCTTTTTACAGCTCTGGTGAATGGCGTATGTCCAAAATGTACGTATATAATTATATTTTTTAAATTTATATTGCAATAAGAAACGTATCAGGCACAATTGATTGCAACTTTTATCCAGAATAACATAAGAACCTTTAGTGATGTGTGTACATTGCAGCCTGCAGGTGAACGATTTACCGCGCATTGACTGCGTAGACATCACTTTACAGTTACAATCTCTCTGCGAGCGTTATCAACACGGTGAAAAGCTCAAATGCGCAGGGGAAAACAGAAAAAAGAGGACTAGCCGCCCAATACTTAGCCGATTCACGCCTTCTGCTCGTAGCGGTGCCCTAATACTAAGCCTCTTCGCATCGAACGTTGGTGGAAGACGTCGGCAAGACAGGCAGGCAAAGTTCGGCAGGCAAAGTTCGGCGCACAGCACGCGAGAGTCAACTTCAGTGTCCTCTTCTTCCAGGCGCAGCAAGAACATGGGGACACCAGGTGGCAGTATATACGATAGGGTCCGTGAACCTGGTAGGTGAAGATAGATAGTCATCGGGTTTCTTGTGGAAGCCATCGCAACACTAAACTCTGAGAGGAACCAACTCCCTCGCCAGCCAGGTGCATCAAAATGTGCATCAAAAATCTCCAAAAATGCTGCTCAATAATAAGTAGCGCGAAGTTGACGCGCTCTAAATTCAGATATCGTCTGCATAACTTTGTGTGCATCCCTCGGGGATGCTGTTTTGTTGCGTCAGAGTGATAATACTGAGCGGGAGAGGGATTCGCGGAACTTCCTCAGATATGCCCTCAAGGAAAGTGATAGTTGAACAGCAGTACAAATTTCAAAAGGGGAAATCAATCAAAACGGCTCTGCGGCATGTTAAAGGTGAAATTATTTGTAACATCGAAGCCAAGTTATTTATAGTTGGAATCTACCTAGACTTTCGTAAGGTGTTTGATTCTCTACAACACCATATCTGTTCAGTAAGCTTGAAGTATATTGTTTTAGAGGAAAGGAGCAAAATCTTATACAGAGTTATTTAGACTAGTGGTCTTTGTTCATTTCCATGCATGGCATTACGTCAGGAAAAGAAAACATTAAATACGGCGTTCCTCAGGGCTCTATACTCGGCCCGTTGTTATTGACACTGTATATAAATGATATTAAGACTTCAACTGCAGGTGAGGTCTTGCTGTACGCTGACGACACAAGTGTCCTTTTCTGGGCAGAGCCTTGAGGAACTTGAGACCACCTCAAATGTACGGCTGAATGAGCTCGGTTTTTGAGTACATACAAACAAGTGACAGATAAATACATGCAAAATACAATATATGATACTTTCGGCAAAAAAACAAGTCCATTTTCAACAATGTGACCCTGTACTGTAATGATGCTTTGCTTGAGCGTGTAGACTGTGATACGTTCTTAGGTTTTACTTTCCAGTCAAACCTAACATGGTCCTACCATGTGGGAAATGTAAGAATGAACGTAGCAAGATGTTTTGGAATCTTAAGCCGTCTTCGAAATCATATCTCTGGCAGGATAAACACCAGCTCTAATTCTCATTTATGCACGCTCACTTTAGTTACTCTTGCTGAGTATGGGGTACTTGAATTAAGACTAATAGTGATAGACGCTGCACTGCAGCGGAGAGCCATTAGAGTATTATAAAAGTAAAAATTTAGACACCGTAACTTTCACGGAAGCAAATATTATCCTACCTTTGCGCAATATATAGAAACAAAATTATCTACTTATACGTATTTTCTGAAGTGTCGAACAATTACAATAAGTTTTCAAGTCATTATCAAAATAGAGATATTGTTCATAATTAGCGGAGGACATTCATTGGTGTAGTAAACCTTGGACTAATTATGCTAAACAGACAATTCATCCTCAAATCATGAAACTATGTAATAAACTATGTAATAATTATCCAGGTCTGCTTAATATCACAAGCATATATGAAAGACTGCTAAGTTTCAAATGCCCAATAAAACATCTTTTCACTACAAGTAGTGAACGAAACACATGGCACAGAAGATATGAAATCGCAATGTATTGTGCTATTCCTTTACATTGTTACAAAGTTTCATGATAACTGTTGTTTCATTTCCTAATGTTTAGATATTGGCACGTGCTAATGCGTATTTTGTACTGTGGTGATGATTGTAACTCGGTGTTTCTTTTTCTTTCTCTTTTGGTATTTTTTTTTTCATGCGTATTTATATAGGGTAAAGATTGTTGTATTCAGTTGCATGTGCAGTGCCTGTACTTTGTGCCCGCTGCTGTTGCGCCCAGTGGGGCCAGGACCACGTCATTAGAATAATTACCTACCTTTGTCCTGGCCCACAGGCAGTACTAAGTAATGCTCACGCAGTCACTATATAAATAAATGAATAAATATATTTTGAGAAATGGTACTGGATTTTTTGGAGTGCCGATAAAAAAATGCCACTATGGAACAACGCCAGGTCATTGTATTAAAATTCAGCTATGCTCACTACTTGAATCATACAGAGTACTAATATTCAAGATACCACTTATTGAAATTTCCGCCGAGACCAAGGCCAGCCTGACCCCTATAATTGCGAGGTAAACCAGTCAAATGAGGCCTCATTGCCACGCAAAGTGCCTGTGCGGATGCGCCGAACATGATGGTAATCTTCAGGTCTTAAGACCAGGAAGATGATAATGTTAAGGTCTATTGTTAATGTTAAGGACTATCTCGACGCCGTTTCCGTCCAATTTCCGAATTTTGTCTCATTCAAGCGAGAACAACGAAAGGACCAAGGCTTGGTACCACTTTTTGAAAAAGCTCGTGATCCGGCATCTGAAAACCCTTTCTGCATTAGCGATGGATGGTTTACTCTACCGGAAAAATTACTCGCCTGGCGGTGAGCGCTTTCTCCTCGTTGTTCCGGCTAGCGTCTACTCCTCTGTTTTACTCGCTATGCAAGATGACGTTACAGCTGGGCACTTGGGGCTTGCCAGGACCCTTACCCGCATTAAGGAATGTTTATACTGGTCACATAGATGTCGAACAACTCAGCGTTTCGTGAGCATCTGTGTGCAGTACCAGCGGTTCAAGCACCCCACGACACCACCAACCACACCATATGAGGAAGTGGGTGTTGACCTCTTAGGCCCGTTTCCAAGCTCGTCCAAAGGCAATCGTTAGGTCTTCGCGTGCGTTATCGTCTCACGCGTTCCTGTGAAACTGCCGACATCCCTTTCGCCACCACCGCTGACGTCTCTTTCTTTTTCATGCTGTCGCCCTCCGTCATGGGCTTCCTCGTGTCATTATCCCCGAGGAGACCGCCAGGTTACGGCAGATGTTGTGGAACAGCTTCTGCACTATTGTACTTGCCAGTTGCGTCACTCTACACCGTACCACCAACAGACAAATGGCCTCGTTGAACGTACAAACCGGACAATGGCGAAAATGCTTGCGATGTATGTTGATTCGTAGCACAAGAACTGGGATGACGTGCTTCCATTCATTACATATGCCTATAACACCTCTAAGCATGAGACAACTGCTTATAGGCCATTTTTCCTCCTCTACGCCTGTCCGCCTCGACATTCTCTCGACACTATTTTGCGTTTCTCTCACAACACCGAGCCTTCTGTTTCGAGTACCCTCTGCCACCCTGAAGAATCTCATCGAATCGCCCGATAACGTATTCTGGACTCGCAGGACCGCTCTAAGCAAGGCTACGATCGTCGACGTTAGGATGTCTCCTACCTTCCCAGCGACTTAGTGCGGTTCTGGACACCTCTCCGCAAGCGTGGTGCGTCCAAGAAGCGGTTGTCGTAGTACACAGGCCCATTTATTGAGCTCACACGCATTAATGAGCTGAATTACGTCGTGTCTCACAATATTCCCAATGCCGCCCCTCTCGGAAAACAAAGTAGTTCATGTCGCAAGAATGAAGCGCTGCCACTCTCGGGACTCTGACTGACAGACCAGGGACTTCGTCTGCCAAGAGGGAAATGTCAGGCATGCGCACAGAAGAGGACAAGGAAGTGTGAAAAAGAGGCTCTCCAGGATTGAGGTTGAGGAAGAGGAAGCTCACCATCTGTTGGTTAGCGCAGCAGGCTAAGATGAAGAATCGCTCTGTAAATAAACCTTAAAAATGTTATCAGTCAGAGGCCCGATTTGGTGACGCCTGTTCTTCTTAAGGATACCCATCTCGGCTTTCATGAATCGTGTGGTGCGTCTGCAGATCATTCGATCACAACGTTACATTTGCAAGTCAGTAGAGGGATTGGCCGGAAGGATGCGTATATTTTTGGTGGTTGCAAACATTCAAAGTGGTAACTATTTTTGCCATTTTGAACTTAGTAAAGACCTCATCGATACCGATGAAAGATTTCTGTATTAAAGGAGGCGAACAGGTGAGATATTGGGTAGCTATGTGATGGCATCCTAGGTGACTTCCTGACTTGGAGACGTGCATCACTCTGATTCTCTGTAGCTGTGGATTTTTAAGGCATGTGCAGTGCTGCATCTGAAGTCTATGGGATGCACTATTGATTCTATTTGGTAAGAAGACAACGAAATGCAACCATGTTGGGCACTCTCAATCTGTCTCCGACGTTTTCAGCGTTTTTGGGTGTGTATTGCGGGGACGCCGTCTACTGTCATACGGCGATGGACCTGGATCCTCATTGGCATGACGGCTCCAACCTACAGTTTTGGAGGAAGTGTTGCAGGCTTACGAGTCACTCTCAAAGACCAGATTTGCGGCTCCATCCTACAGTTCTTAGAGGAAGTGTTGCAGCCTTGCGAGTCACTCTCACAACGAGGATACCATACTGAGCTTCAATAAGGGCAATAGTGAAGGCAACTTTGAGACAACTCAGCCGCAGGACGAAACGATGACTATTAAGAGCCGCTTCGTCTTGAAATACGTCTACAGCGAAGCTTAATTTCAAAATACCGAAGCGCACATATCTCCTCTTGCCTGTGCATCGATCTGACAACATGAAGCGGTTTAACGGCAAAGCTGTCTCAGTGCAACTTGAGGCACTCGTGCCTACGAAAATAAAGACTTTCGGATGAACATACGCAAGAATGTCATTGCAGTTGATGTCCACCGCTCGTCTGCGCTCCAATCACCGCGGTCCACCACTGAACTCTAATGCATGCCAGTACATACTGTGGCGAGGAACGGGCTCGAGAGTCGATGATACTGTGTTTAAGACGGGTCTTTATTAAGAAAACGGCGACCAAAAGGAAAAGAAGAGGGCCCCAGATATTTAAGAGGTTGTTTTTGTGCTCTCAGAAAATGCCACATACCCACGAAAGGGATTGGCCACACGTGAAACCAGTAGTAAGGGAGCTATGCTGTTTTATATGAGAATAAAAAAAACTAATGCATAGTAATATGCAATACGACAAAAAAAAGCTGTACTGATCAGATAACAAAAAGGAATAATTCTAACTCAATAAGAACTTGAAGAGAAGAGCAGTGGAATTGCCATAAATAGCAATGAATTCGACCAGAGGCCTTAACAATTTTGTGTACTGCTGAGCGAGCTGTCCCGCTGCTGAAGCCCAGCTGAGTAGCGCCAAACAAAAGTAAATTTGGAACAGGCACGAATATAGATATATTTTTACAAGCAATTTCAAGAAAAAGGTTTCGGAGAGAGGCGAAACGTCGACAGATCAGGAAAACATGTTCCAACGTCTCAGGTTCATTGCAGTACGCACCTATGCCTCATGGACAACAACCCGATCTACGAAGATAAAAGTTAAGATGAGGAATCCTACACCTTAAATTTGTCAGACACACCTCGCACTATCGGGAAAGGCACTGCCCAGGATTCCATTTACAACTCAAATGCTGGAAGTCGTCAAAAGATAAAAAGGCCGGATTTGCGGATTTCATCCAAATAAGCTGTTTGAATCCCACCGCCAGCCATAAAAGTAAGTGTGGTATTAATGACAGGATAGCTCCATTCAAAGAAGTGAACGCAAGAGACTCCGCGGATTCGTTCATCAAAGTTCCACAATGACCAGGATCCCACACAAGCCTAATTTCACGGTTATGAGACGGCGAGAGGTCATAAAACTGGTGACGCAAAGAAGATGCAGTCGAAGAAGTCAAGGCCGTACAAACTAAAAGAGCGTCTATTACTACAATAACGTTGGATTGATCTAAAAAAAACCCTCCGGAGCGCTACTCTCCGGAGCACTCCGGAGGTACTCCGCAGAGTACCTTCATGGCTCCCGGGGGCTTGAGTCGTGACAATAGCTATAATTTCCGCAATAAATATGGTGGTATAACCAGGAAGGCGGAGTGAGAAAGTCCAATCAGCCCAGTTATAATTGCTCTGAAGTACTTTATGCTGCCGTAATTTATCATTTCAATTCAGTGTTTCAAGAGACGTTGTGAAAACATTGCACCTGACCCACATGTGTATAGACGGCCAAAAATGTATATGTGAACAATAAATTATCCAAAATTAATAGGCGGAGAGGGCATCCTTGATAATGACCTAAACTGCGAGAACCAAACGGCCTGCCTGGTGCACAATATAGTGTTATGAGAGTGCATTCTTGTCTACCAAGTACTGTTATGGCAATTACATATTCCTTGTCCATGGCAGGCCTGATTCCAACAATGCATGCCACGGTATTCCTGCGAAAACATCCCAGTGCTCTGCTGGCGATATGTGGGCACTGTGGTTGAAAATATTATCGCTCTTGCAAAAGTTTTGTAGATGTCTGAGTTTATTTTGGGTTTAATATAAAAGGGTGGGAAAGTAGTAGTAAGGGTAGGGATAGCAGTGCAGAATTATCAGCCTTGGTGAAACTGCCTATGCTGAAGCCGTGATTTCAGGTGATAATACGCCCCTGCTTAGTATAGGAGGCCAAACGTTGTTGCATTGTAAGTAGATCTTATATGTATGTACTTAAAATATAGAGAACCAGATATATGGTGCGAAAACAGCACAGTGCCTCTTTGAAGACAGCGATTGGTTTGGTTTGGTTTGTGGGGATTACCGTCCCAAAGCGACTCAGGCTATGAGAGACGCCGCAGTGGAGGACTCCGGAAATTTCGACCACCTGGGGTTCTTTAACGTGCACTGACATCGTACAGCACACGGGCGCCTTGCTTTTCGCCTCCATCGAAAAGCAGCCGCCGAGGCCGGAATTCGATCCCGCGTCCTTGGGAACAGTAGTCGAGCCCCGTAACCACTGCGCCACCCCGGCGGGGCAAGATAGCGATTGTTCAGGTAGCACAGCATTCCTCCCAGAAAGTACTCGTGACAACTGTCGTGCATTATAGCCAAGAAGCAGAAAGTCAGCACTGATTCTGCGGCAGCAGAAATTTAAAAGTGCATACGAGCAGGTGAGCAACGAGGCATAATTTAGACCAAAGGAGGGGGACACATGTGAAAACGATTGCTGGCGCAGATGCACCATAAACTTGAACACCATGCCCCGTGCAGGAAGAGAGTGCCAGAATGCAGCTTTTAGTTTCTACGCCAAGCATAGCAGACCCCGTGAATGGGAGTTCATTGTACTCTCACACCCTGAAAGTCTAATTACTGGGGGTCACATAGAGAGCGCGTCAGTTGTGTTTATTGTAATTGATATATGGCATATCGTTAACTAATCTCGTGTCGGAAAGTGTTTCACAGCTATGCATTAAGTAACACCTCTTTATGTGAGACAGTTTGCATTCATTAATTGTATTTAGGCCTAGGTTTATAAGTCGTAAGGGTTCAGTTCAGTTCAGTCCTGCAGTCGTGTCCGACTCTTCTTGACCCTATGGACCATGTCACGCCACGCTTTCCGGTCTCTCACTATCTTTCTAACAACACATAACTTCATCTGCAGCGCCTCGAGGATGCCATCTAACCATCGCGTTCGCTGCCTACCCCTTCTCCGGTGACCCTCAACCTTTCACAACATCAAATCTTTCTCCAGCGACTCCTCTCTTCTCATCAGATGACCAAAGTAGCTGAGTTTTAACTTCGGTAAGGGTACAGTAGTATAAAAAGTCGGTGCTTCTTAGGCGTGGTAACCGCTTCAAGATAGTTTAGTCATTTCCAGAAATGCTGATGGATCGAAAGAGAGGGTGAACCTATTTGCACGGAATTTATTCCAAGAGTGCTCCGGTTCAGAAGCAGACTATATTGCCGCGAAACCTTCAAAACAGTATTTGTTGTTTTTTAACAGCCGCCGGCATACAGGCTTATCACTCTGATTCTGGACCGCGTATCAGTTCCGTAATCTTTGTTTGTTAATGCTCGATGTCGCGAGTCACACCTTTATCAGTTTTGTTGTAGCGCAAGATGCACCGAGATCTGTCTCGAAGATTCCGGCCACTTGGGTGTCTTTCCACAATGTTCCAGCCCGTGCTGGTAGCTGTTTGCGACGTTATCTAGATTGTTCTGTGCAGCCTTTAAATTGAGCGTTGCCAAGTGTGACGGGCATTCTTTGTTCGACGATCGACGAGCACGTTTGTTTCTATCGCCGCCGCCGAGTTGCTTAGTTCTTTTGCGGGCGCAAGTCAGCCCAAATAAACAGTTTCTTTAGTGCAATCATCGACCCTTCAATTGTGTCGTCGACCTCGTCACCACTACGTGACAATATTTATTTGTTACGTTACAATAGGTCAAATGCACATAGAGAAAACTATATTTTTGCAGTAAAGTCATGAGGTACAATAAATATAACTTCTTGTTTTTCAGTAATGACAATATAAAATTCACAGCAAAGTACGATCAACGAGGAACAAAAATTGAGCTTGAAAGCGGTAAGCAATGCCTGTCTTTTTCATTCTGGTTGAATGTTCTTCATAATATTAAAAATGTAATCATTCTAAGTGTTTTGATCGTTTGTATAGTTTGAAAACATGGGAACAAAAATTAATAATTTCACCATCTAAACCGAGCAACTGTAGCGTTACTCATTGAGCCTGAAATTAGCGTTTGTGTATCAGCTGAGCTAGATAACGAAATAACTATTGCATGATGCGGACTGAAGTAGTAGTGCCTTATAGGCAATCGCGGTACCTTAAGGTGAACGCAGCAGATCAACTTTTCTGGGCCTTTCATTGCTGCCATTTAGTCACGAACACGGGCACTCTTACTTGAAGTTCATACAACTCGTTGAGCTGTAAAGGCACTGACGATGGTTACCGTAAAGTAAAATAAAGTCTGCTGCCGTAAAGTCAAGAAGCAGTGATGTAACTGAAATGCCATGCGTGATTATGCATCACAACTGTAATGCAACAGTTCTTTTTGCAGCGTTCAAAATGCCCTAATATCATATCGCTTCCTATTTAGCTATATCGTTTAGTCAAGTTCGAGGCTAAGTTGCCAGGGGGATTTAGTGAGAAGATATGCACCTCCGACACGTTTTGCAGTGCAATCAGAGTGGCATACTTTACTTCCCTTTCCGCAAAGCCAATTAACTAAATATAAATATCTTGCATATAAAAGGAGACATTAAGTGCTTTGCGTAGACTTACAAGGCAAAGCTTACAAAAAAACCTAGTTTTTATTTGTGGTTGTGAATATTTTTGTCAATATCAGTCAAGTATATGGGTTTTAGCGAAGTGAGCTTTAACTATCTTAATGAATAGGTTTTTGATTAGAATTTGGTACATGCGAAAAGCAATGCTGTAAGCATTGGGAACCTCATTTCACAGATGGTTCAAAGCACAGTATTTAGGGCTAAAGGGATTCAGTAGATAAACATAGACCGGATGTTGATGGGACAATCTCAGCTCGCATGCCTTCCCAGAAAAGTAAATTTAAATGGAAGGTTGTACTCAGTGAAAGATATATCTTCTAAAGCTGTCTCACATAGCAAAAATACTTCGCTTCAACACCCCCCCCCCCTTCCCACCCGCCCGCAGCGAAGCGAGGAATTCGAAAGCGTACATGCGGGGTGACTGATCTTACAGCGGAGCGCCAGCGGCATCTGACCGTAAAACAAGATTATATTGGTTAAGGTGAAGTTGCTAGTTGGAGAAACTATATTATCTATATACCCTGATTGTCTAGCCCAGTAAAAAGAACAAATAAAGAGAAGTCGTTTCAGACAAGGCCGCACGACGGGCTAGAACAGCAGTTTAACGGACTGCAAAGGTGGTGTTCGCTCGAGCATTGATTTCACCACACTCATAGTTAAACAACTTTTTACCATTCAGCTCAAATGTCTAATTTAGGTTTAGAGAGGAATCTAATACAAAAAAGTGTAATTTTTCTTTACATAATCCTACCGAGTGCAAAGCTTCAGCGTAAAAATATTCGCGTTTTGTAGTTGCTGTATGTACCGACAACCGGTCAAACTTTCGCATGAACCCTTGGAGAAATTACAAGCATTGAGTAAATTCCATAATTTTTAGGTTGCCACCCTATCGTAAAAAGCAGGATCAATAATATAATAAAAAAGTAACATCCTTAGGCTGGCTTTAGAGACTATGAAACTAAATGTTTTTCATTGCTTTCCGCAAATCTAATTTTTTTGTAAGTATATTTTTGTTGTTATAGTAATGTAATACTACAGGTGACAACCGAGCTGTTTGTCGAAAAATTCAATATTTTTATTTTTCGTCCTAAAATACTTTCAAATCAAATAATTTCTCTTCTATACTTGAATCTTTTTGGTTAATAATAGGCCTAATGTGTCCACATTGTGGTTAAAACACATTTATACACTAAGCGAAGGAGATAGAATGAAAGCTCAAATCAGATTTACAATGACAGCATTTTTATATTATCTTTTAGATTGTGCTTGAACGACTATGATTGAGCATTTATTCCCCATTGACGAAGCCTAATTCAATGTTATTGCAACATAGTGCCAGTCACCCTACGTGTGAAGTCAAGTCATGATAGTATGGCGCGGTGTCGAATGGGCAAACCGCGCTCCAAATATGGCAAGGGTTATCCTTTTCAATTGATGGCAATCACAAGGCCTCAGCCTGCTGTGCATAGGCAGGACGGGTAGACTGCGAAAGGCCCAAAATTATCCCCGCCTTTCTCTACGACGGCCGTGACAGCCTTCAGACCCTCTCAAAGCTACGACCATGGTAGCGTTTTGGGACGCTAAATCCCTTAAAAACAAATATTCGTACACCTGGCCGGTTCCCTAACAATTATCTGTTAATATCTTGGGTACAGACGTCGTTCAAAATACGACAGGAGTAATAAAATTAGTGTCCTTCAATTTTCTACACAAAGTTAGTCAAAGTTTTTGAAGTATACATTAGCCTGAAGCCGCATACAAGATCAACGTAGAAAACGTTTTTGTGATTTCATCTTACAGGTATGGTTTTCCCACGAAGAGAAAGCGCACAGCTGCTTAATTTAATCTTCATCCAAGTCGCTGATATAGGCTGCAGTAGGGGCTCTCACATCAGCTTGAAAAAAATAAAATGGTATAGCTCGGCTATGACAGGATATACGTAACGAGAAACGTTTCCCTGGCTAAGCATGTTGTGGTTATGTATTTTTAGCAATGAGAGAGGTTGGCTATACACAGTTTTTGTTAATTTTGCTTGACAGAGAAAAAGGCTGCCCGATGGTTTGTCAAGTAGCATGCAGCGGTCTCAATTTTGTCTATACATTAATTTGATTTGGCAGTCTTAAACGAGGTTTTATATACTGGATTATTCATCGGTGTCAAGTCCATTTGACACCACAGTCTCTCGCACACACTACAGAGGTGTCCAAACGTATTCTTCACACCATCAGCTTCACTTTTACGGGTGTATATGCACTTTTAAAAACTCGAATGGAGTGATCAGAGACAGATCGTGCCCTCACATCCTCTTTTGTTGGTTCCCGTTGACCAAACTCTTCCATAGGCCCCATCTCCCCGGTTATGCACCGCTTTTTCCGCTCATTAGTCCGTTTGGCAAGCCCTTCCTCTCTCTGTTAGGGCGTCTCCGCTGCTCTCTTCGCCTTCTTACGCTCAATCTGTATATGCCGCTTTTTACGCTTTGTGGACAACTGCGTTTCGATGGAGGCGAAACGGAAGGGCGTCCGTGGGCTGTGCGATGTCAGTGCACTTTAAACATCCTCAGGTGGTCGAAATTACTCCGTCCCTCCACTCCGGATCCTCATTCTCCCTTTGCACTTTCTCTTCCACCTTCTTCTCTTTCATTACAGCGCGGTTGAAGTGTCCGCAGCGCAAGTGGGACAGATACTGCGCCTTTTCTTTACTGCGAACCAATTTATAGTAATAATAATATTATTATCACACTGTGCACCTTGGTGTCTCCACTGGCAAGATGTTCTTTTTGTTCAGGCGCCGGAAGCCTCGCGATACAGCAGTGGTTCCGCGCATGTGCTCTCGCAGCCAAATTTACCTACACCAAAATTCGCTGCTGACTATTTAGTGCAGCTTTCGCTACAATAAAAGAATCAATAAACAGAATTTCATTGGGCTCTGTTGTGCTATTATGCTTAGCGTCAGAGCGTGCGGACATATTCCCTTCACCTTTCCACTTTGAGTAAACATCAAGCATTGGCATGCGTATTGTTTTAACAAAACAGCGCTTAACTTATTAAAGCGAAGTTAGCTCTGTGGTATACGTGCAATGTGCCTGAAGCATTACTTTAGTGTCGGTCGTTCTCCCACATGACTGGCCATTTACCTAAGATGAGCTCCTACACGGGGTGTCTTGACAAGAGCCACTTTGTCATATTGATATTTTCCAGTAACACGCTCACTTATGATTTCGAAGACCAAGGTGTTCCAGCGTCCAACAACGAACAAGCAGCTTGGAAGCAAGAAGAAGAAGAGCGTTTATTCGAGATTGCATGCTGGTATTTATAGCCTACAAGCGGCTGCATGATAACGGCCAGAGCGCATGCGTGACTGATACATTACATCTTTCTCGGTATAATCTTTAAAAGTCTGAGAACACAATACGCGACACTTGTTGGAAATTCTCGTCGTAGTGAAGACGATTGGGCTGTCTCTTTTGTCGGGTGGATCGCCTTGGCACCAATTGACTGGGCTGTATTGTAGACTGCGACGCTTCCACGTTTTCCTGGGAAATGTCTTCGCTGCCAAAGTCATCTTCCGTTAAGTCGCTTCGGAATGGCTCTCGTGTAGCTAGAAGATGTCAGTTGCGTCGAAGTACTTTGTTGTCCTCTGTAAGGACGCTATAGGACCGTGGTGCTACCAGGCCCATGACTCGAGCCTTGCAGTCCCATGCATTCCCTCGTACTCTTACAACTGCATATTTTTTAGTTCAGGCATATTTTTCTCTTTTGAGGGCCTTTGCTGGCGTGGTTAGCGCCGGGACTTCTGTTGACTGGAGCATGACACGAAGTCTGGTCGCCGAGTACGTAACTTTCTGCCTTGAAGAAGCTCTCCAGGGGACCGGCCTTCGGCTAGTGGAGTCGAGCGATAACCGAGAAGGCCCAACCAGAAGTCCTCGTTGAGTTTTGAGTTCTCCAGTCTTCTTCAGTATTCTTTTGACAATTTGGACTCCCTTCTCGGCGAGGCCATTGGACCGTGGGAATCGCGGACTGGACGTGACATGCTTGAAGTCGTATCTAGAGGCGAACAAAGCAAATTCATGTGATGAAAACTGAGGACCGTTGTCGGTGCAGACTTCCAACGGAATCCCATACCGTGCAAAAATTGAGCTAAGCTTAGCAATGACAGTGCATGTCGTTGTGTCAGTAAGCTTTTCGACTTCAGGGAAGTTTGAAAACGCATCGAACACGCACAGGCAGGAGTTTCCGCCGTACATAAAGATGCCAACACCCACCCTGTACCAGGCACGTACTGGGATCGGCCTAAGCAGCACTGGTTCGGTTTCTTGTTTGTTAGCGTATTTTTGACAAACAGAACAGGTCTTCTCCATGGTTTCAATGTCCGTATTCAGTCTCGGCCAGAATACCAAGCGACGGGCGCTTGCTTTGCACTTATTTATGCCTAAGTGACCTTCATGAATACGACCCAGTATTTCAGCTCTCATATTCTTCGGAATGACGACCTTTGTTCCCTTCATAATAATACCCTTAACTTCTGATAACTCAGGACCAAAAGGTTTCATCGAGCCTTCAATTTCTTCTCCATTCCTTAGTTGCGGCAATACTGTTTGCAAGTCTGGGTCAGAGGCTGTCGCTTCTGCCAGTCGATCAAACATTTTCTTGCTACCAGCTCTAAAGTCACGCTCACTGCATGAACGTCGACGTCTTCAGTGAAGTCATCACGTTCGCTTGGAACGGCTGGCGACGATCTTGAAAACATATCGGCCAGGCACAGCTGTTTGCCTGGAACAAAGTGAAGAACGTAATCGTATCTTAGCAAGCGCAGGAAAAATCGTTGCAGTCTTGGTGGCATGTCACCAATGGCTTTCGAAGCAATTGCTATCAACGGTCTGTGGTCTGTTTCGATAGCGAACTTGCGGCCGTAAACGAAATGAAGAATTTTCACAGCCGAAACTAATGGCCCTTGCTTCTTTCTCGATTTGTGCGTATCTTTGTTCTGCCTCCCTCATTGTGCGTGATGCATAGGCGACCGGCCGCCAACTACCACCGTAGTTCTGAAGCAGGGCAGCACCAATCCCTATTTTCAAAGCATCAGCAACGTCCTTGGTCTCTTTAGCAGGATCGAAAATGGCTAGCAAAGGAGGACCACTCAGTGCGTCACAGACAGCTTGCCATTCCTTACAGTGGTTTGCAGCCCATTCAAAAAGGGCGTCTTTTTTAATGAGGCTTCGTAGAAGCGTCGTCCTTTCCGCTAGATGCGGTATACACTTTCCGAAGTAGTTCACTACCCGAGCATTCCGTGAACGCCGGCTTTGTCCTTTGGCTGAGGCATTTCACTTAATGGTGCTATAAGTGCGGGGTTAGGTCTTATTCCGTCTTTGTTTATGATGTCACCCAAAAAGTCGATTTCCGTGACACCGAATTTGCATTTCGCCGCATTGAGCGTAAGGCCGGCCTTTTTGGCTAGTTGCAAGGCTGGGCGGAGGCGAGTATCGTGCTCTTCCCTTGTGCTTAACCATATCAATATGTCATCGACATAGATTCGGACCCCTGGAGCCTGGTCGAATATTTCATTCATAGTTCTCTGGAAAACCTCAGGCGCCGAAGTAATGCCGAAGGGAAGTCGCAAGAAACGGTAGCGTCCGAAGGGTGTTCCGATTGTGCGTACCTTTGATGTAGCTTCATCTAAGGGGATTTGGTGGAACCCCGAATGCGCGTCGATGCGAGAGAAAAAGGAGGCCCCGGTAGGCTCAGCCTCAATGTCATCTCGCTTAGCCATTTGATAATGTTCTCGCTTTAGGAACTCGTTAATTCATCTGGGGTCAATACATATGCTCAGTTTCCCATCCTTTTTTCTTGCTGCAACAAAAAGCGGACTCACCCAATCAGTGGGTTTGGTGACTTTGGCCGCGATGCCAGCCCGCTCCGTCCGGTCCAACTCTTCTCGCAGGGGCTCGAGCAACGCCAAGGGCACCCGTCGCACCGGCTGGACAACCGGTGTTGCATCCTCGCGCAGAACCATGTGGTAAGGGCGTGCTAGGCAGCCGATGCCCTGAAACAACTCGGCAAATTCCTTAACCACTTGGTCAGTGCTGTTCATGTGCACAGTGTTCACAGAACGCGACAACAGACCTAACGCTTCACTTGCAGACAGTCCCAATATGGCCTGGTTGCCCTTTTTTACAATGAAGAAGTCGAAGTACCCACTTTGGTCCTTCACAACCACTTGGAGCGTAGCCACGCCGACGTGCTTTATAACGTCACCGGTGTATGAGCGGAGGACGGAGGGGCTTCTCTTAAATCAGACTTCGCTTTGAGCCTTTGAAAAACGGAGTAAGACAATAACTTCGCTTGCGAGCCTGTGTCTACTTTCAGAGACACTACTTGGGAAGCCACTCTCGCGTGAATTTCCCAATCAGCTCTGTTTCCTAAGGAGACGTCGAGTATTTCAAAACCTTCCTGCTTGCCGCGTACTTCGCTTACTTGATTATTAATATAAACAGCGCGAACACGAAGACAAAGGACAAGATAAAAGAAAGCCACAGTACAAGCGGTGACTCACAACTAAGCCTAAGCCCTTTACACCAAGGCCCAGAAAAAACAAACATGAAGAAAACGAAACAGTCACGTGAAACAACCCCTGGGTTCACCTGCTGCATAAAAAAATCACTTAAAAAAGACACCTCTTTGCTTGAAAGAGCAAGAGAAGTCTTGCTGACACACTTATTTTCCGTTGAAATAAAATATGATTCAACTATCTCTCTCGTTATCTTCTCTTTGTGGCGATATAAAATCCTAACACTGTCAAACTTAGGAGTGCACTTCTTCTACTCCTTCTTCATTATTTCACATGACAGGCAATGTGATACCAGAAACGTTTTGTCCTTTCCACTTTCCATGTTGTTCTGGTGTTCCTGTAGTCTCTTATTAATACATCGTCCTGTTTGTCCTATATAACTGGCTCCACAAGAGAGTGGAAGCCTGTACACAACACCTGTCTTGCATCCAACATATGGGTTTCTGTTTCACCCCACATTCTTGCTTCTTCGCTTCTCTTTCCCTTTGAATAGCCGGGCAGATCCTCTTCATCTTGAGCGAGGCGGTCAATGCGACGTGAACACTATACCTCTTGCCTACATTTTTGAGGCCATGCGAAATTTTTTGCACATACGGTACCACTGCAACCTTCCTCTTCCTCTCACCCATGCTGGGCAGGGATTTCATTTAGTGCGTTCTTTTAAGGCTCTTCAGTACCTTTCTTTTACCTCGTCCTTTGTCTTCGTGTTCGCGCTGTTTATATTAATAATGAATAAGTACCAA
Organism: Amblyomma maculatum; assembly: GCF_055883805.1. NCBI lineage: Eukaryota > Metazoa > Arthropoda > Arachnida > Ixodida > Ixodidae > Amblyomma > Amblyomma maculatum. The sequence continues at coordinate 90,891,135 of NC_139353.1, read as the reverse complement.
CTCGCCCAACAAAGCATCTTGGTTCGCTTACTTGAGACACGTTTTTGCAACAGGCCGAAAAATGGTTAGCGCCACGGAACCGGAAGCATGTTTTGCCGAACGCTGGGCATCTGCCGCGTTCGTGGACACGGTTGCACTTGGAGCATTTGAACTGCCGGTGTGTTTTTATACGAGCAACTTCCTGTTTTCATTGAGCCTCGTCTTACTCTGAACATTCTGCACGCTGTTCACAGGCTGAAAAGTTGCCTTGCTGGCGTGTTCCAATTCGTGCTACTTGCTTCTCCGCTTGAGCCCATGTATTGTTTTGTTCGGCGCATACCTCTTCAGCCTTGCAAATTTCATCCGCCCTCAGTAAAGTAAGGTCCTTAACTTTCAGCATCTTTTCGCGCAATTTTGGATTATTCGTGCCAAAGACAACCTGGTCGCTGACCATGGAGTCACTCAAGGTTCCAAAATTGCAGCTTCGTGCAAGTCTCTTCAAGTCCCGTGAAAAGCGTTCGAAGGGTTCGCCCTCAGCTTGCGTTCTTGACCGAAAGACATAGCGTTCGTACACTTCGTTTTGCTGCTCTTTGCAGTATTCCTCGAACTTCTTTGGAACAGTTTGATAATATTCCTTGCTCTCGTTCTCCGAAAACAAAGACTTCTTGAATACTTCTAGGGCGTCTTCCCCGGCTACGGAGAGCAGCCGTGCGGTTTTGGCTCCTTCCGTCCGTGGTTCTTTCGTCGACTCAGTGGCCAGTAGGAACAGCTCGAACCGCTGCTTGAAGAGGCTCCAGCTCATCGCGGTGCTACCGGACAGCACCAGCGGCTGCGGTGGCTTCACTAAATCCATCGTGCAGTGCACAGTGACACCACCGCTTCGATCAACGCGTTACTGCATACGTGAACGCTGTCCCGCTTCTGACACCAACAACGAACAAGCAGCTTCGAAGCAAGAAGAAGAAGAGCGTTTATTCGAGATTGCATGCTGGTATTTATAGCCTACAAGCGGCTGCATGATAACGACCAAAGCACATGCGCGACTGATACGTTACACAAGGCTTTCAGTTTCCATTATAAAAATAGTTGACTGGGGAATGCATACTCTTATTTACTAGCGGACCAAAGCTATTTAGTGTAACCGAGATCAAATTGAAAGTAATTTTGATATAACCATTTTCTCGTATTATATTTGATAATTTCATAAAATTCAAATTGGTTGCGCCCAACAAGGAGTTATAGCAGCATTAATCTCGGAAGTGGTTTTACCTGGTGACATATTATAAAAAAGATATATCTGTTAAAGAGACGTTGCTGATCAAGAAAAGAGACAATAAAATTTGAAAATGGAGTAAAGCGCTATTTATACATATGTTGCCATTTGCTATTTGACAGGCATCGCTGGCCAGTACACCTCCCGTGCTGTTTTCTGTTCCAGACTTTATTTTTTTTTAGCTGAGGTTTTGTAAGACCTCTCCGGTGGGCGTGAATGTCCTCTCCTCGAGAGAGAATACTTATTCTACGGAGTAATAAACTCCCGCAAGCTCAGTCTGTAATACTGTACGCCACTAGCAGCGGGATTTATTTCACTGTGCTAATTTATGAAGAAAATGCTACTTTATGAGAATCATAGGGAACCCAACGGTCATACTCGTCGCACTATTATTTCACTACCCGATTGAGCCGAGATTAGGTTAAATATGTGATGTACATATCAATGCATGTCGCCAGTTAACCCAAAATGAGCCTTATTTTTTATGCCTAAGCCAGACAAGCACGTCTGCTTCATTGAATAAAGGCTAAAACCTCACTTATTTTTATAATATCAATCTATTAGTCATGTTCACAGCTTTCTATTACTCGAAACAATTATCGGGCCTACATGTTGATAAGAAAGGTCTGCAAATCAAACTTATATGGTGCCAGACAAATAAATAATTGCGCGCTCCTCGTAAGCATGTTCAGGTGATTATCCACGTGCACGAAACTTTCAACTTCCATAGAAGCTTCTGAAGTATCACTAGTGTACTAAGGTGATGCTATACAGTTTCAGGAGCCGACGAGCTGCCATTTGGGTTCGAGAAAGTACACTTGGTTTTGGCAGCCACCTCAACTTGTGTCCTCGTACAGATCGGTGAGACAAGTAGAGGTAAGCACGTTCTTATAAACGCCTGGATAGTTTTGCTTCTTTTAGCCCTTTTTCGTTTCTAACTTTTTGCTCCCTTTTCACTTAAGGTAATTATTCAGGTAAACCATCAAAGTTTACAAATCCTTTGTGAGTTTATTTCGCTTTTATTCACTACTATTCAGTACTACTCACAGCTTGCTTTGAAGAAGTATTCAGAGACTTGGAATGGGAGCAGTTAGGGATAAGAGTAGATGGAGAATACCTCAGAAATCAGCGATTTGCTGATGACATTGCCTTGCTAAGCAACTCGGGGGATGAACTGCAAATAATGATTGATGGCCTAGACAGGAAAAGTAGAAAGGTTGGCTTGAAAATTAATATGCAGAATACTAAGGTAATGTTCAACAGCCTCGGGAAGGAATAGCAGTTTACATTAGGTAGCGAAGTACTGGAAGTAGTAGGCGAGTATATCTACTTAGGATAGGTAGTAACCGCAGATCCGGACACGAAAAGGAAATAAGATTAATAAGATTGGGATGGAGCGGATTCGGCAAGCACTCGCTGATTATGACTAGCAGCTTACCGGTATCGCTCAAGAGGAAAATATACAACAGTTGCATCTTCCTGTACTCACCTATGGGGCTGAAACGTGGAGGCTAACAAAGAGAGTTCTACTTAAGTTGAGGACAACCCAGAGGGCTATGGAACGAAAAATGGTAGGTGTAACATTAATAAATCCCCTTCATGGATTACTGCCTTGTCGTGGCAAGGGCTTGAAAAACTCGATGAAGTCGTGAGCTCTGCTGTGTAGGGCCACCCAAGATAGACAGGTCACGGCAGAGAGTTCTGACAAAATGTGATTCACTGGAGAAGGTAATGGCAACCCACTCCAGTATTTCCTGCCAAGAAAACCCTATGGCCAGTCACAATACCATTAAAGATATGGCGCCGGAAGATGAGCCCTCCAGGTTGGAAGGCGTCCCACATGTTACTGGGGATGAACAAAAGGTGATTCCTAGTATCTCCAGGACGAAAGAGCTCCGCAAGTTTAAGCAAACAAAAAAGCGACGACCGCACCCGCAGCTGCGACAAGTGGTTTGTTCCGCATCGGCGTACCGAATATCTCTGTCAATCCTTACAATACCAACTTCCACTCCTTCTCAATGACTATGAAAAGAGGGCAATATATTTCGAGACTTTCAATAAAAAAAGATTGTGCCATTATTTTGTAACCAAATGAACTACTTATGTTTCAATAACCATGCTCACTTTGTGATTAGAGTTGTATTGACATATTAGAATTCTGTAGGGTTTTATAAGTTTCATTGTGAATTGAGGCATAACGCAAATTTCTTATACTTTCCGTGAATAACTACTGTTTTGTTAAATATTGTACTTTGAATTTTTGTTAGAGTTTGTTTGAACGGATGTAAAATTGATGTGAGTCTACACTGTAATTTACTGTGGGACAACTGCTGCCATGTATGGGCCCTCAGGCACTCTTCAAGCTGTTCTAGAACAGCTTTTTTCGCCTGAGGGCCTTCAACCGCGAGTTGTAAATAAAATTGAATTGAATTGAATTGAATGAAGCGGCTGGGCTAAAGCCAAAAGGACGCTCAGTTGTGGATGTGTCGGGAAGCGACCGGAAAGTCCGATGTTGCAAGGAGATATATCACATAGCAACATGGAATGTAAGATCTATGACACAAGGTAAACTGGATGTCGTCAAGCGAGAAATGGACAGATTGAACATTGATATCTTGGGTATCAGCGAGCTCAAGTGGGCCGGAATGGACGAATTTAACTCCGGCGACCATTATGTCTTTTATTGTGGGCACGAATCCAAGAGAAGGAATGGGGTCGCTCTCATAGTAAACAGAAGAATGGGCAAAGCAGTGCTAGGGTACAACCCCAAAAACGACCGAATGATTTCACTTCGGATCCAAGGTCACCCTTTCAACACAACAGTTATCCAAGTCTATGCACCGGCCACTACTGCTGAAGATGCTTACGTTGAGAGATTTTATGCGGACCTACAATGCCTTTTAGGCCGCACCCAACCATCAGACGTCGTCTTTCTCATAGGAGACTGGAATGCTAAGGTCGGGAGTGAAGAAATATCCGGAAGTATAGGCAAGCTCGGTCTTGGCGAGCCAAATGAAGCTGGGCAGAGGCTAGTAGAGTTTTGTCAAGAAAACAACCTGACATTGCGAATACTCATTTTCAACAGCACAAGAGGCGCCTGTACACATGGACTTCACCGGACGGTCTGTACAGGAATCAGATCGATTATGTTCTTTGCCGGCAGAGATGGAGAAGCGCTATACAAGCAGTAAAAACAAGGCCTGGGGCCGATTGTGGCACCGATCATCAGCTTCTTGTTGCCAAAACGAAGCTTCGATTGAGGAAAGCGCAGAAAACTAGAAGGCCTTTCAGGTATGATCTGGATCAAATTCCATTAGAATATGCTGTGGAAGTGAGGAATCGATTTCAAGAATTAGATATAGAAGACAGAGAGCCCGAAGAGATGTGGACTGATGTTCGTGACATAATACAAGAAGTTGCTACTAAGGTAGTTCCAAAGCAAAAGAAATGCAAGAAAGCAAACCGGTTATCTAAAGAGGCTTTGCAAATAGCTGAGGAAAGGAGGATGGCAAAAGTTATGGGGGAAAGAGAAAGATACAAGGTTCTCAATGCGGATTTTCAGAAAATAGCAAGGAGAGATAAGAATGCCTTCCTGAACATAGAGTGCCAAGCAGTTGAGGACAACAGCCAGTTAAGGAACACAAGAGCTCTGTATAAGACAATCAAAGATATCAAAGGAAGCTTCTGTGCTAAGAAGGGCGCGATAAAGGACAAACGAGGCAAGGACCTCACTGAAGCCTCAGAGATAAAGAAGAGGTGGCAGGAATACACAGAAGAGCTGTACAAGAAGAACCCGAATGTGCAAACCCAACATAAGACGGTTGTGATTACTGATCTTGAGCCGGGCATCCTGAATTGTGAAGTTGAATAGGCCTTAGCCAGCCTTGCTAAGAACAAAGCTAGCGGAATTGATGGCATTCCAGCTGAGTTGCTTCAAAACCTCAACCATGACGCTGTTACCATTCTGCATACACTATGTCAGAAGATTTGGACAACCCTGCAGTGGCCACAGGATTGGAGGAGGTCAGTTTACATCCCCATTCCAAAAAAGGCAGTGCCAAAGATTGTTCCAACTACCGCACGATCGCGCTTATTTCACATGCTAGCAAGGCGATGTTGAAAATCCTCCAAGGAAGGCTGAAGCAGTATGTGGGTCGGGATCCGGACGTGCAAGCTGGGTTTCGCAAGGGCAGAGGAACTAAAGACCAAATTGCCAACCTTCGCTGGATCATGGAAAAATAAAGAGAGTTCCAGAAACCCATCTACTTCTGCTTTATTTATTATGCGAAAGCGTTTGACTGCGTAGATCACAGCAGATTGTGGCAAGCTCTCCAAGAGATGGGAGTTCCAATTCACCTCATCTGTCTCCTCAGGAACTTGTATGAAGGACAAGAGGCCACAGTCAGAACTGGGCATGGTCTTACTGATTGGTTTTCGATTGAGAAAGGAGTGAGACAAGGCTGCATACTGTCGCCCTGCCTATTTAACCTATATGCAGAGTGCATCATGAGGAAGGCCGGTCTGGACGAGTCTTCAGCTGGAGTGAAGATTGCTGGAAAACGTATCGACAACCTTAAATATGCGGATGATACCACTTTAATGGCAGAAAGTGAAGTGGAACTCAAGAGACTTCTGATGCGCCTACAAGAAGAGAGTGAGAAGTTTGGGCTCAAACTGAACATTAAAAAGACAAAGATTATGGCGTCTTGCCCTATCAAGTCCTGGAGCATTAATGGACAAGAAGTGGAAGCTGTGACAGATTTTCTCTTCTTGGGCTCCAAGATTACCTCGGAAGGAGCCTGCGGCTATGAAATTAGGAGACGCCTGCTTCTGGGAAAGAGAGCAATGGTTAGCCTTGGCCGCCTAGCAAAGTGCCGAGAGACATTAGTCTGCCAACCAAGATCCGTATAACTCGTGCTATGGTCTTTCCAGTTGTGATGTATGGATGCGAGAGTTGGACTGTGAAAAAGGCTGACCGCCGAAGAATTGACGCGTTTGAATTGTGGTGCTGGCGAAGACTCTTGAGAGTTCCTTGGACTGCCAGAAGATCAAATCAGTCGATATTGTCGACCATAAACTCTGACTGCTCATTGGAGGGTCAAATTCTAAAGTTAAAGCTCAGCTACTTTGGTCATCTGATGAGAAGAGAGGAGTCGCTGGAGAAAGATTTGGTGTTGGGAAAGGTTGAGGGTCGCCGGAGAAGGGTTAGGCAGCGAACGCGATGGTTAGATGGCATCCTCGAGGCACTGCAGATGAAGTTATGTTATGTTAGAAAGGTAGTGAGAGACCGGAAAGCGTGGCGTGACATGGTCCATAGGGTCACGAAGAGTCGGACACGACTGAACGACTGAACTGAACTGAACATTAATAAATAGGAAGCGTGCACAGTGGATCAGAGAAATAACTCAAGTTCCCGACATTCTAGTGGAAATTAAGAAGAAGAAATAGACATGGGCAGGACATGTAGGGCGAAGAGAGGATAACCGATGGTCGCTTAGGGTAACAAACTGGTTTTCCAAGGGAAGGAAAGCGTAGCAGGGGGCGGCAGAAAGTTAGGTGGGCGGATGAGATTAAGAAGTTCGCAGGGGTCAAGTGGATGCAACTAGCACAGAACCGGGTCAAGTGGAGAAATATGGGAGACGCCTTAGCCCTGCAGTGGGTATAGTCAGGCTGATGATGATTATATTATTATTATGATCTTCTATTTCAGCAAGTAGTTGTAGAATTGAAGAAAATTGTCAGCATGAGATATGACCAATGTTATATATTTCGCACTAGAAAAAGGTCATGCACTCGTGAAGGGACACAGTCAAGAGAATGGAAAAGTACCTTGCTGCGCTTAAGTCTGCTTTAGAGCTGATATTGGTAAAGCCGCTATACAGGACTATTTTCAGTGACTGTGTCTTTGCTGTTATCCCTAGTATCATCGTCGTCGTCAATATGGCGGCTGTCCTCGCTATCAGACCAATGCAAAGTCTATCACTTCTACTACCATGATCATCATCACAGACGGCGTTGTTGTCATTGTTATTATTATCCTCACGGCAGACAAGAAGAATTACGATCGGTTCCTCACGAGCCGGCGTGGTCGAAGGAGGAAGATGAAGACTGCTGCGTTACAGCCGATCGCGGTTTTGATATTCTAGGCTGAAACTGAGAAATCGGTCTTAAGCCGATGTTGTGACGTCTACCGCTAGCAGTAATTACACCGTACTTCTCTGTCTGCCTGCTGAAAATCTGGCTTTCAAAACCGTTTTTCGCTTCCTGACCGTCCCGGTCGTTCCTATCATGCATCAGAGTTTTAAGATGTCTGACGCGGCGTAATAGATCTTAGTGATATACGTTCGATCGGACAGATTCAGATATCTCATTTATGGATGGTGACATGCAAGTCAGCAGTGGGCAAAGTTAAGGTCATGAGGTCTAGAGAGATATTGGTGAAATGTAGTTATCTTGTCACTGAACCGGAACCAAAGTTCATCAAGCTAAAGGTTCTATGGCTCCCTTAAAATTTAGAAGATATATACATCCGTGACCAAGCGTGTTACTGTAATTGCATGGTGTATCCCATCCTCGTCGCCACTACTGTGTCTTCACTAAGTAGTACACATACCAAGAAAGTGCGACATATGCCTGGGTTTATTCAGAATATGTCTGGCACATGAAGCGCAACCAAGATCAGTGCAGCTGATTTTATAGCCGCTGTCACCTGACCCGTGACATGACACAAGAATGCTGTGAGAGCAAGGACACAACACTCTGAGCTGGCGTTTTTTGCTCATCAGTCTTGTCGCAGACGGTTCTGTTTTCTCATTTAACACGGCCAAACCAAGTAAGCACCATAGTCAACTTACAGTGTAAAGAAGGGGACAACAACTTGCAAGCTTTGTGCGCAGCTTCAGCGCAAATTAGCCTCCGTTTGAGGCGGGAGAATTAGTCAAACGGGGCTTTGATAAAACTGCAGAACACTGTATAATAGGTCACGAAATGATTTATATTAGTTTGCGCAGATGATCTTGCATTTGCTTGCTATAACAAGTCAAGTATAAATGAGAATATTTGTTTAATTGGAGGAATTAGTTCATTGTCAGGAGCTCAGAATAATCATTCTAAGAATTGTGGCCTCTGGTTTGGTATGTGGGGATGACCTTTACTGAGTACGCTGATCTGGTATAGAGATCTGGGCTGCCAAATATCGTGAAGTCCCTTTGAACACCTAAAACAGTGGTGATTACTTGAAAGACTGTGGGATAACTGTTCTACACTCAAACGTTTATCATCATTGTCTAACTTTGGCAGGACTACAGTCTGCAGCCTGCTATTAGGTGCGAAAAGTTTTGCGTTCTCCAAACATTTCACTGCGCAAGACCTTACATCCAGCGTTTCGATACAAAGTAAGCTACTTTTTTTTGTGGGATTCGTCGTTTGTTCTATGAGGTAGGGTAACCTTTTTTGGCCTTTATATGCAGGTGGTCTTTGTCTAGTTCACGCGCATGGCTGTCAGTTAGTTTCGCGTTTCATAACTTTTTTTTACTCCTCCGACCCGATAGCGTGTGCATTTTTGATAGCAAATTTAGTTTTTTTTTCCAACATCATCTTGTGTTCTAAGGTTTTTGATTGTAGGCGTTATTAGGGTGTAATGCCAGAGGTATATTTTTGCTCTTCGATTCCTATTTGTGAGTTTTTTTCGCGTTTCTATTTTCAGTTTAACGAAAACGATTGCCGGATTTCATTTGTATGCCCTTCTCTTCACCAATGCACCGTTCTTTGAATTTTGGTTTACTGGAGCACTATGTACTCCAAAGAGTGCGAAGTATGGCTTTCTAGTAGTGTACAGATACGTTTTATACCCTACATACAAAGACTGCACTAAAAATGCAGTAAGAAAAGAATGATATTTTTGTGCCTATGGTAAATAACCCCTAATCAATGGCAATGTCATCACGAACATGGACAAATAGTCAAAGTAGCCGAGGAGTTCGATACTGATCTCTACAGCAGCAAACGATGTCAAGACAATAATGAGATTGGCGGCAGAAAAGTGCAGTCAGACTTTCCGCGAGTGACGAAGGATGAAGTTAAGAAAGCATTACAAACTATGAAAAGGAGGAAAGCAGCTCCACTCTATATACACGACGTTTGGTGTCATCGACGATACCGGAACCATGAACAACGCAAACATTATCTTAATTCATAAGAAAGCGGATGCTAAGGACTTGAAAAATTGCAGACCAGTCAGCTTACTGTCTGTTACGTATAAGGTATTTACCAAAGTAATCGATAATATAATCAGGTATACTTTAGACTGCAACCAAGCAAAATATCAAGCAGGTTTTCGGAAAGGATACTCTATTATCCATCATATCCATACCATCAACCAGGGGATAGAAAAATTCTCGGAATATAAGAAGCCCTTATACATAGCATTCATTGATTTAGAAAAATCATTTGACTCAGTAAAAGCCCCGCCGGTTATATAGGCATTCTGAAACCAGGGTGTAGACGAGCCGTACGTGAAAGTGCTGGAGGATACATAAAGAGGGCGCACAGCAACCATACTTCTGCATAAAAAAAGTAACAAAATTCCTATAAAAAAGGTGTTAGGCAAGGAGACACGATCTCTCTAGTACTATTCACAGCTTGCTTGGGAGAAGTATTAGGAGACTTGGAAGGAGAGCAGTTAGGGATAATAGTAGATAAAACGTACCCCAGTAATCACAATTTGCTGATGAAATGGCCTTGCTAAGTACCTCAGTGGATCAATTGCAAAGAATGATTGAGGTCCTAGACAGCAAAAGTAAAAAAGTAGGCTTGAAAATCAATAGGCAGAAGACTAAGATTGTTCAATAGTCTAGGGAATGAACAGCAGTTTACGTTAGGTAGCAAAGCACTGGAAGTAGTAGGTGAATATGTCTATTTAGTACAGGTAGTAACCGCAGATCCGGACTATGAAAGGGAAATAACAAGAAGAATAAGACTGGGATGGAGCGCATTTGGCAAGCACTATAAGATAATGTCTAGCAGCTTACCGGTATCGCTCAAGAGGAAAGTATACAACAGTTGCATCTTACCTGTACTTACCTATGGGGCTGAAACGTGAAAGCTAACAAAGAGGGTTCTACTTGAACTGAGGACAACGCAGAGGGCTATGGAAAGAAAAATGGCAGGGATAACGCTAAGAGATAGGAAACGTGCAGAGTGGGTCAGAAAAATAACTCAATTCATTGCCATTATAGTGGAAATCAAGAAGAAGAAATGGTCATGGACTGGACATGTAGCGCGAATAAAAAATAACCGATAGTCGCTTAGAGCAGCAAACTGGATTCCAAGGGAAGGAAAGCGTAGCAAGGGGGCGGCAGAAAGTTAGGTGAGCGGATGCGGTTAAGAAGTTCGAAGAGGTCAAGTGGATGCAGCTCGCACAAGACCAGGTTAATTGGAGTTATATGGGAGACGTCTTTGTCCTGCAGTGGGTATAGTCAGGCTGAGGATGATGATCATGATGGTAAATGACAAGTTCAGTGATTCTCCAGACACAATTGAGGAATATTTCAGTATTGCAAGGGTACAACATTGTTCTAAGATGGTATGCAAAAAGCATTGAAAGTGTTTTAATTTTCAGACCACACTGTGTACTATACCTTACTTTAATTAACTTCTTATGAATGAGCCTGTAGACATAATGTTTGGTAATTAGATCACAATCCTCTGGAAAACGTGGATGATTGACCGACGTTATCAATTTGTGGTGCTTTGTATTTTTCATTTTCGGGGAAAGTTATTATTGGCATTAATTCAGGCACTTCGGTCATCAATGTGCACCTTTCAGCTACTACTTGTGAGGTCTTGGTACCACTATGTAATAATTATTTACACATTTCGACACTCCACAGTCAACTTATAATATCAAGAAACCATCTCTAATCTCAACCTTGTTATCATTGGTCGCACAACCAAAATATCCCCGCCATCTCTCTCTTAGGCATTACGAATAATCTGTTACACGGCGTCCACAGTCTCTGCGCAATCTAAATACATTAGTGGAAATGGTAGGCCAGTGGAAGAGTGACATGGTTGTTTTGGTGCTTGGTGCGATGGCTTTTGGAGTTGGGAAGCATGGACTTGATTTCGTGGGTGACGCTGCTAATTCACCTGGAGCCGCTGCAGTGGCGGAAGTAACGGCGTAGTAGTGTTTAGCACTCGCCCGCTCAGTCAAGAGCCCGCGGAATCGAGGTGGTCAGGTGGGTTGTAAACATCTCGAATTTTATGGTAGGAATGAAACTTTGAAAGCTTGAAAAGTGCATGCTAACACCAAGAAATATTTAGAAGGACGCTTGCCCGAGCTTTGTTTTCAGAACCATGGCTACTAGGGTAATCCAAAAAGTAAGCTCTGAAAACGACTGCATGCACAGCAAAAGTGTTGGCATGGTTGTTAGCCACACCGGCTCTCTATTATTTCCCCTCTCTGAAACAAGCGCGTACACGGCCCGAAACTGTCTTGACTTAGCAGCAGTTTGAAATAAGGCTCCCGTTTGGCATCACAGGCAGGTGCAAGGTCCGCACAGTGTTTTGTTTTTCTGAACGAAAAAGACGTTAATCCTATAAAAATTAAGCATTACTTGAAGGAAGTGATGGATATTCATGCGTTGATAATAAAACCATGCGCAAGTTTGTAGGGAGTTCGCAGCTTGTCGTACTGGAATTCATGAAGTAGCTAGAAGCCGTCGATATCTGGCGAAATAGTAGCGAAGGTCGAAGAAATGATGCATCAGAATGAGAGGATTGCACTCACAGAGCTCTGCCTTTTCGTTCGTGACTTTTCTAGAAGCGCTCTTTATAGGCCCTTCATAGCAAAGTTTAAATATCGGATGGTACGCGCGAGATGGATCCCTTATATGCACACAGATGACCATCAAAAGCAAAGCGGTGATCCTCCCCGGTTTTTTATCTGTGCGTTCAAGCTAAAAATAAAAGCTTTGTGCATTATATTGCTACATTTGACAAACCCTGGGTATTATACTTCACACCTGAGAACAAACATGAGTCGCGTCAGCGGCAGTATTAATCTTCGCCCAAACTCCGAAAATTCAAGCGAACAGTCTGCCTGCAAAGTCAAGCAACACTGTATAAAAAGCGGAGAGATTTGGTATATTCCAAGGCTCCTGCTACCGCAATAAACGCGGTTATATCTTGTAAGACCCTTAAAATCTCAGATGGAGATTCAAAACCACTGAAAAGGACTGCTGTACGAGATTGTTAACCTTCTTCACTACAATACCCGCCAAACCGTCGCTCTCATGCAATAGGTTGGATGGGCTGTCACCACGTGGGCCCCTCACACCCGTTAGCTACAAGTTGTTTCCAAACCTAAAAGAATGTCTGGCAGGAAAGCATGTCAATCATGACGACGAAGTGAAACATGAGATAAACACGTCCGAAATGGTATGGCGACCAGCTGCTATGAAATGGGGATAAAATCGCATAATTCCCTTTTCAACTTCATAAACAGGAAAGGCACTTATGTACAAAAAATTAAAACTGATATGTCTTTAAAGTGTTTTGCAATTCGCAGAAATTAAACACTTTTTCTATTACCTAAAACTAGAGACCTTACTCTTAGGCCCATTAGAGAACAGCTGACTACCAATAGGTCGAAAAGGATAGTGGTCAAAGTCAGACAAAAGTGTGAATAATCTGCGTTATCATGTCAGGAGTAGTTGTAGAAAAAAGTTACGAAGGAAAACTGATGTCTAAGATGTTTATTGACAGCACGAACCTTAGCGGGTGGACAAAGCGCTCATTAGAGCACTTGTTCGGCGCTGATAGCATGATAGACCGGTTCCACCGGCCGGTTTCACGATGCAACTGCTGCCGCAGTGAATGCTGGTACACTTAGTTATCCGGACACTTCAACCGTCGCAGTGCCTACACGCCAGGTTTCTAAACAATGTTTAGCTCGGTTCATGTAACAGTTCTTTGGGAAATTTCAAATTATGCTGCTGGACTCTATAACATCAGCACAAGGAACAAATGACTCAGGATTTATGCCTAAGCGATAGCTTATACAGCTCGTTGGGTAGGAAACTCTCAGAGACCTCATAGTAGTAGTTGCTCGTACCGCGAGTCAGAAATAGGGTGGGATTGCGTAAAATTGGTATCAAGATAATTCTTCATTGTGATTATTGATTGATGTTTGACAAGCGATGACTAGTTAAAATAATCTTTTTAATTTAGTAAACAATGAACTACATAAAAATGAAAAAGAACAGAAAAGAGGGTTCAAAACTGTGCAAATGGTGAGAAGTGTAAGGCAACGTTGGATGATACGAATTACGAGAATTGAGAACGTTAACTTACCAATTATTCAATTGAAACAAATGAAAAAATGAAAGTTTGCACAATGGAGCTTCAAAATTGTCAAAATGATCAAAATTAAAAGAAGATGGCTGAGTAGTAATTTAGAAATGTTAAAGTGTAATTAAAACTTTTGTTTACAGCGTATATTGGAAAAAAGGCTTAAAATAGTAAAATTCTCAGAATGAAAAGCCAATGCTTGATGTGACTAATTAAGACAATACCCAGTGTAATCGATAGTTCTGACACCTTGGAATCCCGTTTTTTTTTCATTCCTTCTCAGATAATTTAAATATTTAAAGATCAATGCACTTAAGATTTCCTTAATAAGCATCGTCAAGCATTGGCTTTTCATTCTGAACCTTTTTAAACTGAAATATATTCTACAAATTTAAACTTTTTTCTTTTGTTGCAATTATAATTTTATCAATTGCATACTCTCAATTCTCGAAATTATCATCATCAAGCATTAGATTTTATTTCCGAGCGTTTTACTTCATTGCAACCCCGCTTTTGCAACTATTTTTCAATAAGGGCAGTATAGGTTGTCAAAATTTTGATGCCGCGCATTACATGCCGCGCATTACATGATTATGATTGCGGTTTATTAGGTGCGATAGCACAAACGCTTGCAAAACACCAGAAGAAACAGTTGGTTCCAGGAACGTTGTTATTATGGCAAGAAAAAAAATGAGATGAACACAAAACGTTCGGGGCGAGTTTGTCAAGAGACCAAGTACAAGGGCAAATACTACAACAGAAATCAAAGGCGCGGCAGCGACGAGGTAAAGTGAGCAGAGGCCTGCTTAACTGAGTTGTCGAGTTTTACCTCCAAGGATAAGCTTTAGTAAGTTTTCTGCAAAACAACTATAGTTATGTAGGAGGCAGGTTTCCAATGTTGGTGAGTGGTGTACCAGAGGTTATAGCGAGTACTTAGACCTTGAGCGGCTGAAGAATTGAACGTGCGTGAAATCTCAACGAACGAAGGCATTGGGCGAGGTTTGTCATTGTCATGGCTGCTGTAATAACAGTGAATTCGATCAGATGAAGATATCTATTCGGATATGACGACAAAAATGTACGGCATACAAACTGGCGAAGCAGGTGGGCCGGTGAATGGAGGTGCGCTACCCAAAAGATTGAAGTAGCGATAAGACGTCCGGTGAGAACGCCCCGGATCAGTAGCTATACCCATTTGACAGAGGGATGAAGCGAACACTGCACGGAGCAGAAGTAGGAGATGAAAACCTTTTATTGTCTATGTTCCTTGCATTTTCGAGGGAAGAATTGAGGTGCACGTTTGCAAATGGTTTTACGTCGCTGATGTACCAGACCAAACAGTGATTGGGTCACTGAATTCGAAATGCAAGATTTTTTTTAACATTCAGTTTGCAACCAACTAGCTTGCCGAAAAAATCTGTTAGTTTCAGTTATCAGTTTTATCAGTACGTTTATTGTTCTTCGCTCATCGGGGAGTTGAGGTGCGCCGGAGCCACACAGTAAAACGTTTCGTCAACTCGAATGGCGATAGAGCCGTTCGGTTTTGCTAGCTCTAGAGCGTATATATTTCAAGCCAAACATCGACGTCATAGGCGCAGAAAAATGTTCCTGGTTAGCGACGTTTCATTATGACAATGGTCCACAGCGGTTTTGGCGCTGTATAATGGACGTAGCAGACGGCATAGTTAGAAAACCAAGCTGGTGGGTATTACCGACTTCCATATTTTTCACGGTGAGAAGTACCGTGTCTACACTTTAACAGTGCTTTAGGACATATCAGAACATTAGAAGACCGCCGAAAGGAAGTTGATAAATCAAAAGAGCAGTTCCGCCTTCGGTATTGTTGTCATATACGTGAGCGCTCAAAACTACCTCACCGACTATCGGTCAAGCACAATAGAATACTTTGGAAGAAAAATCTCAAATCACTACACTCACGTCGGAACAGACACGAGAATTGTTTCGCTGTGATTGCAGCCTCTGCGCAGTGAGACAGAAATGACTACCGATATCACAACCTGACATGATATCCTGAGAACAATCTATTACATTACTCGATGAGTTAAATTTTTAATCTATTGTTACGTAAATATGAGTGCATAGCCTTGTTTGTTTTCCAAATAATTACGGAAGTCAAGTTCATAAGTAAATTTAAATCTAAAGCCATTGCAACTGGGGAGTTGTCAGAAATAAATGACAAAATTAAAACTGTGGTTTGATAATGTTGCCCCGCAATGACGTATGTGTGCTGTGAGTTTTCATTTCCTTTGCCTTGTTACGTCATTTTTGTCTATTCGTTCGAATTGCTTACAAGTCTTTGTAGAGGTCTGTCATTCACATTACAACACTACGTTGGAAAAACTTTCTTTCCCCACTTACCGTTGTAAATCTCTGGGGCCCAAATGTACCATGCTGTAAACGCACCAATTGCATTCACGTTAATGCTCGGTTACAATGCAGATGTTTAGAGAATATTAGGGCGTTTGCGAGCCCCTACCCAAAATTGTCGTAGCAGGCTAGTTGCAGGGCTTTGGAAGGTTAATTTTTAATTTATGAGTCCGTCCTTGTCGCTTCCAGTTCCTCTCAATCTCGTGTGGAGATAATGCTCTACATTTGTTTCTTGTGCTTCCACTTCTTGCGCATCATGCGCTCTAAGCGCTAACACATGCGAGCACGTCAAGAAAATGCGCAAATAAATAAATGAAAATGCATCGTAAGCGACAAAACCAGCTTGGTTTCATAGTATGTGCCCTGACCGGTGATCATTCTTATACCGACTAAGGGTATAATTGATTATGTTGCGATTGCTCACGCGAAGATATTTTGAAGAGTAAGCTTCAAGCAGATGCTAAGTTGATCGCAGTTTTTTTAATGTTTGATTGCCCAATGTTAATGATGCAGCTGCCCACGTTTCGCTGATATTTTCAGAGAAACCAGTTTGCGCATTATGGGGCACTGAATCCGCCCGTGGCGCAAATGAGCAGGTTTGCTTTGATACAATGGAGAAGAAGTGTTTGCAACCATTCACTGATGCCTACGGCTTAAGATCTTATTGCAAAGTGGACAACGAGACGGCTGCAAACAATGACAAATCATCCTCATAAACTGCAGAATGTGGCAATTAGTCTGCTCCCGAATGCTCAATAAAAGGTTTGAAATTTCTCTGTGTTGGTGTTCTTGAAGGACGTAGAATCAACATATCTTCCAATACAATTAAAAATTCTTCTAATACTATGTATGAATAGTTTCTTCAGTAAACGCGAGAACAGGAAGTCGACATAGAAAATCGAACGTCGTCGTACAAAACTAAGATAAAACTAACTACAAAGCTTATTTTAACCCTAGCATTATGCAAGCTCTAGATGTATTCGGAAAGGTGCGATAAAGCTAACACAGCATCAGAAGGTCTCGAATTAGTCCCGAATTCAGGAGAGAACTGAAAAGAATAGTAAGCAAGAAGCTCATCAACGAAATAGCGATGAAGTGAAAGGAAAGATAGCAGGGTTTCGGATCTAGGTACACAGAAGATAATTGGCTAATACGAGGAAGAAAGACATAGTGTAGAAGCAAATAATTTCACTCTCAGACATTATAACGGAGCATGCGGTAGAAGTTGGCGATATGGGAGCAACAAAAAATACCGGCAAACTGTCTAAGCAGACCTGATTATGAAACGTCGCAGTGTGAAAGCCTCCAACTCATCTGAGAGGATAAAACTGCCAGTGCTATCACGTTAAAGTATAGGCTTATAGCACTCGATATAGGAATTATAACATGAAGAAAACTGAGAGCGCTCTGAAGAGCAGTCATAGCCCGAAAGTTGGTTCATGCGGCATATCATTCAAGCTGGGCTATCAATATCAAACATGTTCTCTTTTCACGCCATTTGACTTTTATTATTGCGAAAGCAATACTTTCACTTTCAAGCCTTGGCGGTGCGACGGCGGTGCACATGAAATGACCTTTCGCATGACCTCTGTGTGACGTCACGCATCAAAGCTGGGCGACCAACTCGTTCCGTCCATGAGAGACGGCGGTGCGCATGAACGGCGGCCTAACTCCCGCTCTCTCCGCCAGGAGCGCCACAGGTGTTATGCCGTCACGCCTCAAAGCTGGGCGACCAACTCGCGCCGTCTGTGAGAGACGGGTGTGCGCATGAACGGCGGCCTAACTCTCGCTCTCTCCGCCAGGAGCGCCAAAGGTGTTCAGTTCAGTCGTTCAGTCGTGTCCGACTCTTCGTGACCCTATGGACCATGTCACGCCACGCTTTCTGGTCTCTCACAGTCTTCCTAACATCACATAACTTCATCTGCAGTGCCTCGAGGATGCCATCTAACCATCGCGTTTGCTGCCTACCCCTTCTCCGGCTACCCTCAACCTTTCCCAACATCAAATCTTTCTCCAGCGACTCCTCTCTTCTCATCAGATGACCAAAGTAGCTGAGCTTTAACTTTAGAATTTGACCCTCCAATGAGCAGTCAGTGTTTATGGTCGACAATATCGACTGATTTGATCTTCTGGCAGTACAAGGAACTCTCAAGAGTCTTCGCCAGCACCACAATTCAAACGCGTCAATTCTTCAGCGGTCAGCCTTTTTCACAGTCCAACTCTCGCATCCATACATCCCAACTGGAAAGACCATAGCACGAGTTATACGGATCTTGGTTGGCAGACTAATGTATCTGCTCTTTACTAGGCGGTCAAGACTAACCATTACTCTCTTTTCCAGAAGCAGGCGTCTCCTAATTTCATGGCTGCCACAGGTGTAGTGACGTTATAAAGCTGTATGACAGTGGCATTGATAATGGCGGTGCATTTCGTTGATAATAATGATGAGAGCAAACGTAACGCACCGTATGCACCAAAACTCCAGCTTTCGCATTTCTACAGTGTAGATCCCACAGCGCTCTTAATTTTTTTTACAAATTACAAGAGCGCTGCAAGAAGCGCTGAGGTCGCTACGTACCCACCACCGACAGCTGCCAGCGGCCTTCAGTATTTATCGCCATACAGGGTCCCATCAACGCTTTCCGCTAAGTCTGCACGCGCTTTGTGATGTAAGGTGTCGTCGATTAGGGGTCACTATTTCCAGAGCTACATTCGATGGCCGCATGGAACCGGTAAAGCTTCTGCATGCGCTCTCCGCAATCGCCGAAAGTGCAGTCAAGAATCAAGCTACTCGCGCTACGCCTACTCATCGCGGAACGAGCCGGCAGTTCGTCTTTCGACGAAGACTGCGATTTCAGGCCAAAGTCATTGTTGATTAAAAGTGGAAACATATAAAGTGTAGCTGCTTGTTTTCCTTGTTTGTTAAACACGGGTAAGCTACAGACAAGTGCAGCTGTTCAGGCCGTGAACTGAACGGGTGTAAAGTTTTGATCCGCCTCCCACCTGACCAAAACAAATCGGGCTACCGTACGTTGATAAGTTCCGTCGGAGTTGTCAGGCCGAAAAACTCGTACTACGCAGATGCGAGGCCTTTGGTTGTGCTGGCGTCGTAGCCGGTGTAATGGGACAAATAGACGCGTCGATAAGCTAAGGAATGTAACCGCGCCGCCCTGTGACTGACCGTGCTTGAACTATGCCGAAAAAAACATACCTTACTCTACATCGTATTTGTACAGTAACATGTTAATCAAGCACCTCTGCATAAGGGACGACTATTGTGTAAATCTGCCTCGCAAAAAAAAGAGAAACGTACTTTGATATTGTAGCCTGCATTGCGGACAACGCTCCACCGTCCATGTTTTTGTGACGTCACGCGAGCATTTCAAAATAGTGGTCGCACTCAATGAAAGGGGCTTCCTGATTTCCATTTCTATCGCGTGTTTTGTTATATGCGCCACACGCTAGGCAAGGAAACTGCGCGTAGAGTCAAAGAAATGTAATTATTCAAAGCACTACAAACGGCAATACACTGAACGATGCTGTCATCATACCTTAAAGCTAATTATAGTATTTCTTAAATACTGCTAAACTTTACTGGTTGCCGCATTTATTAAGCTGTGAACAAGCTTCTCTTTGGTGTCCATTGTCACAGTAGTTCATGAGATATTTAGGACATCTTGGCTTTTTTTTTTATGACGGTGAACCAAGGAAACATCATCATACACTTTGATTGGGCACGGTGACAGGGCCAGGAGCACGAAGATCATGAATCCTTTGGTGGGATGACCGCACTGAGCAGCGCATCTGCCGATAGCGGGCTCATATACATCAGTTTGCCCTACACTGGCAAATAAAGCCTTGACTGCTTGTGCCACCACTCCGGATTTCCAGCGCCTCGGGCATTATCCTTAATTACTACCCACTCTTTTTCTTGGACAGCTGGGCGGCGCATCAGCATCCGCAACGATATAGGCAACATACGCCTTTTTAAAGCGAGAGAAGGCCAGATTCTGTCATTTCGTGCATCTACACCACCCCGGGCATGAGGATGATGAATCCTTTCGTTCTTTTGCTTCATGGAAGCAAAACGTAATAACAGCAATGACCTATGCCAAGTGGTGTTGCCGTGCGCATCGCATATGTATCCTAGTTTAATATTGAAGTGTGCTTGCAATGTCGTTGTTCCTTTCCGGCGACATGTAATGCAGTCCCACCTCAAAGTGGAAGATGTTCTAGCTGCAAAACAGGACGTGGCTACTGACGTAATCTCACTTCAAGGTCAGTGAGTGATTCGCTGTTTTAATGTGAAGCTTGATGCGCTCAGACGACTGTAAATAAAGGTATCATTATTGGATTCCTTAAATGCCACTCATCTGAGACCCCCCAACTTTCCCTTTTCCTACATAACTTATGCTCGTATTGACCATAATATTCAATGTGACGCTTTGTTCCTTGATTTATAAAAGGCGTTCGATAAAGTTTCTCATGCAATCTGCACCCCTTCATCGTTAATTGGATTCTAACCTTTTTAACTGACCGTCATCAGTTCGTCTATGCTAATTGTCACTCATCCTCTCTTTCACCCGTGAAGTCTCGTGTCCCACAGAGAAGTGTACTAGGTCCCCTCCTTTTCCTAATATATAATAATGATCTTCCACCTTGTCCTTCTTTCAGCGTCTGACTGTTTGCGGATGATTGTGTGACACATCGCCCTATAAAATTTTTTTTAGATATCGTTGCTTTTCAAGAAGACTTTTAACAAGTGCAGCATTGGTGTAACACGTGGCTCACGACTCTTAATGCTTCAAAGACCTCACTGATTTCTTTTCACCGTCGCCCCAACTTCATCGCGCCAGCGTACACTATTAATAACTGCCCAGTTACATCAGTCAATCAATACGAATACTTAGGCGTCCATATTTCTCGTGATCTAACTTGGACTCACCATTTCACCAACACAACACTGCAAACCGTGTGCTTGGGTATCTTCGGTGACCTTGCTCTAGCACCAAGTTTTCTCAAATTGCTCGCTTACAAGACTTTCGTCAGACGTAAACTTGAACATGCTAATTCTGTCTGGAATCCCCATCACATTAACCTATTTAATAGCATTGAGTCAGTTCAGAATCGCGCCGCCAGGTTCATCTTATCTGACGTTTCCTATCATACCAGCATCTCAGGTCTGAACTCATGATTGCAGTTGCCTACGCTAGTCACCCGTCGGAACGCAGCACGTCTCGGCTTATTTCACAAGTTCTTTCACAACTTTCCAAAAGCCAACCGATTAATTCCACGGCTCCATCGCATCTCCCGCCATAACCCCTCGAACCTGTTTACCCTGAACCTGCACGTACCACCACATTAAGCAATCATTTTTCTTAAAAACTGCCCGTGACTGGAATGACCTCTCCGCTGAAGTGGCCGCCATCATGAATCGTCGACTGTGCAAGACCACTATCGAGGAAGCCTATTCATCAACGTAATTTTTGTCCATTTTTCATTTATGTATAATATTTTTTGCCGTAATATCCCCACACCTCATGTAATGTCCCGAGAGGGACTTTGAGGAAAAATAAAATGAATAAATAAAGAAATGAAGGATTTGCACTGCGCACTGTGGAGGTCGACGAGCTTGAGAACAAGAGTAGGCGTTCAATTTTATGCGTATATGGCTTGGACGAGGATGCAAATTAAACAGCAGAATATATTTATGTTGTGTGGAAGTGTGCGCAATCTGAGAAACGCAAGCTGCGTGTGATTGTCCGGTGCTAAACAATATACCATCTGGGTGCTAAGAACTATGAACAAACTCGACCGGTTCGTCTTACTGTACAACTACAGAGATGAAGCCAAAATGATGAAAAATTGCCGGACCTTAAACGGTACCACAAAATATATCAGAGCAGACTTCTCGTTTAGGATTCGAAACATGAAAATTTTCTGGGCAGCATTAAGGTCGATAGGGACAGCAAAAAAAAGTCTTAATACTGCATGACAAGATAAAAGGTAACGATGAATGTTTTGCTCGGGATGAGAGAAAAAAAAGAGAATTAAGCTATTAAAAAGGCCGCCGCTACAGCACCATTACAATCTGAGAGATCTAAGACCTTAATCTTAGAGATTATAAATGCTCGCCGCATTTTAAACAAATCAGTTGACTTAGAATCATTCGTCCTTAAACACTGTGCAGATGTCACTACCACGGAAACTTGATTCTCTTCACACATTCCCAATAGTATATTGCCGTCCGCCTATGTCGTCATTCGAAACGACAGACCTACATGTGCTGGATTCATTGCAATACTAGTTTGGTATAACCTTTTCACTTTGCGACTGCCTCATGGCTGATGATTTTAGAGCTCTTTGATGCAGTATAACAGTCGGTAAAACCACCTTCGATATTGGTACGCTGTACCGGCTACCTGACACAGGCGCAGCTATTCTGAAAACCCCAACGTGGTATATGCAATGTCATGCCCATGCATCCAAGAAAATTATATTTACCGGCGGCTAAAATCTTCCTGGCACATTGCGGGAAACTAGACAGTGGCGCGGTTTATAACAAAGCGCCTATGCACTACTTGAACTGGCATTTAAGTTTCGGTAGAACGAAATGGGTACGGAGCCCATGCGGGTTACGCAGAGACGTAGCAGCATCATTGATCTAACATTCTTAAGGGACATTATTCAAGTAGAGAACGTCTTCTTCGAAGTTATGACCGCTATTTCAGGTCATAAAGCAATAATATTTTCCATTAAACTTGGCTGAGAGTGGCACGCGATACAATTAACAGCATTATAGACGATTGGTCAAAAGCTTATGACGACTTTGTATTAGATGATTGTGATTTTGTGGTTGCGTGTGCCTGTATTTTCCTTAAGTGCTATGATAAAACATGATTGGTAGGGTAAAGGCATCCCAATTCACTGCAGGCTGGTTAAAATGCGTTCAATTTCAGTAAAACCGGGCCAAAATTCGTGCATAGATCTTTCGGCACCAGGCGTTGGCCCTGCACTTAGCAAATATCTAACGTGTCCCTGGTCGGAAGGCCTGGTTTGATAGAAATCTCTCATTTCAAAGTGAGTCTTCGTTGAAGGCTAAATATATATCGGGAAATGAATCGTATTGAGGGTTATAGCCACATATATAGGTTAGCTTCAATTAGTGCACCTTGCTATATTCCCTGAATGTCAAAGTTCGAACGGTAGGCCTATTAGATTATTATAGACGACAAAAAGGTAAAGGCAATACACTCTGGGGAAAAACAAAACAGCGGTCTATAATATGTAGCGGTGACCTGGAAGTGACAGGGAAACATCTACTAAGAGAAAACGCAGCAGCAGATCCTGTTCACAGCGGAAAATACCTACAAAAATTAGGCTGTGTTGGAGCGTGTTTGTAAAGTACGCACAAATAGCGACTCGAACAGCTTACCAATAGCCTACTAGAGGGAAGTATATAACAGTTGCATGTTACCGGTGCTTGCCTATAGGACTGAAAAGTGGCTGATTACGAAAAGGGTTCTACTTGAGGACTACGAAGGGCGCTATGGATCACGACAAATGTGTGTACAATTGATAGAGAACGAATGCGAGTAAAATACATTCTAGTCGAAATCGAGAAGATATTGGGAAGGGCCGCTCATGTAATTTGAAGGCGAGATTATTCGGCTTTCTATAATGGTTACATGGTGACCTCCAAAGGAAAGCAAGTGTTAAGAAGTTTGCAGAGGTGACGCGTAGGCGGCTAACGCACACCCGGGTTAACGAAAAAAATATAGGAGGCGTGTATGCTCTACACTGGTTAAAATCTGAAAGATCTTAATGCCAATGAAAGAATATATAAACAACCAAACTCCAGCTGTCCGTAGTTTTTTCCAGCATACCGTCGGGCTCAAAAAAGTGCGTTTAGCGGGAGTTAGTTTGTCACTATAATGGAGAGTTATTTTAAAAGAAGACCTGCTTGTTCCTTGACTACTTTTTGGATCAAGAAATTGTCATGCGGCTCAATATATTTCTGTCAGCGAAGTAGGATCGATTTCGATTTATCAATAATTTTTCAAAGGTGACGACATTAATGCAGTTCACCCAGCAGCCTTCGCCTTAACTGCTAAAAGTGTTATAGAGGGACAATTAATTCACTCCAGAATACGTTTTGTGCCCGTAGAGCCGCATTATTCCGTCAGCTGAGCACGACTGGAATAATGTGGCTAGCGGCCAACCAACCTGTACTCTGGTGTTCATAGAAACCTCTTAGAAGAAAACCATACCAAACCACGACATATGCGGTAGTATATGTGATGCTAGTAAAGGGAGAAAGGGGGCTTTCTAATAAGACAGAGGAATGCACGCCGCAATGCAAGGATCTGCTACAATTCTGACCGCCTGTGAACAGGCGTGACAGAAAAGAAACGAGGCTGTTCCAATTAATTATTGTACTTACATAACCGGTTCTCTGTGACATTATTACCTTCCAAGTAGTCGCCTTCAGCATTCAGACACTTTTGCATTTGGTGGTGCCACTGCTGGTAGCAGTTCTGGAACGAAGTTTTTGGAAGGCTCTTCAGGAGATTATCCGCTTTTGTCTAAACCTCATCAAATGAGTAAAATAGGTTCTCTTTAAGTAAGACTTTAGGACATAAAAACGTCACATGGAACTAAATCAGAGGAATTAGGAGGATGCTCCATCACTGTAACGTTTTAAGGATCAGAAACTGCTTCGCAGATAGGGCCGTGTGAGCGGGAGCACTGTCCTGGTGCAACAGCCATCCGTCACCCCACAACTGTGACATGTTTTCTTACTTTTCATGAAGTCGTTTTAGTACTTCAATACTACTTGCAGTAGTGTTGATTAACAGTCTGACCACTGGGAAACCACTCAATGAATACAGGTCCACTTTTTTTTTTGAAGCTACACAACTAGTCTCGTAACTTTTGTGTCACAACATCAAGTGAAATTTTGGAAGAACAAGAAAAAGTTGGTTTACACGGTATGAAAGAGCGCTGAACAAGGGTCGAGGGGGAGCCTCAGTTCGTATGCTACTGATCTGTTACAGCACAGGGATCAATTTTGGTCTAAGGTCTATCGAAATGCAGCCGTCGTGGTCGGGTTAGAGCCTGACTGCTCCGGAACAGCAGCCGCGCGTCTTAGTCACTGAGTCACCAAGCTGGTGGATAATAATTTTATGCGCACTATTACTGTAAACCTCGCACTAACTCTAATTTCATACCTTCCTTCTTCCCTCGTGGCTCGCATCAGGTGTCTATCGAGACGTGTAACAGAAACTGTCTTCTCGCTGCTAATAACAATTTAAAACTTTATAGAAAAAAAAAGCTGCAGTATCTCATACTTCTCAGCGGAAACCTCAAAATCGCCATAAAAGAAGTGAGGAAGGTGGGATTGACTAATGAAAGGCAAAACGATATGCTATAGTGGAGGAAGTTTGAACAATTTCTGCTGTGTAAGAATATTTACGTGGTGCAATGACACCCGACAGGACGCGGAGGCCTTTGCGTTTCGCCTCCATCGAAACGGGGCCGCTATGGTCGTGTGCGAGTCCACAAAATGAGGTTAGTAGCCGGACGTCTTAAGCACTCAGCGATCAATTCGAAAATATAAATTTTTATTCAGATGTGGAAAAGGAACTGCGTATTTTTGTTCATGCAATGGAATTAAAAGTTTCGGTTTACTGGAAATTTCGTTTGGTTTGTAGGGTTTACCCACTAGCTAAAACTTGAAAAGAAAAAGGCTTGCAACTAGAAGTACTTGTGGCTGAAGAAGGGCAGAGTCTTCGCTCGTAAAGAAGGAATATTAAGCGTGCTTTATGTGCAGTGTGAGCGTGATATAGATTAAATTGCCTAAAGAATGTACACCTGACCTCCCGCTGATTTAAACCCGTCGATTTAAACTCAATCTTTCTACACCATGATCTGAACAGTTTTGTGTGTTTTCACTTGAATATACAGCCGGCACGAAATAAAGAGAATAAATTAAGTGCTCTACTAAACACTTCCAGAATTCAGTAATGCTAACCAAAACATGGTTTACATCTGTTTGTGACATCATGAAGAATGCAGAATACACATTTTTTTCTAAACCAAGGAAACAAACGTAGTTGTGGTGCCCTGAATAATGTAAAACGGTCACTTCAATGTGAATTGCTTGAAGAATTTTCTTTTATCACACCGAGTACTGAGTGCATTGCTCTAATGTGTGAAAATATCTTTTTGTAGTGATGTATCGTCCACCTGTTGTCAATGTGTCAACTTTTCCTGTTCTCATAATTAAGATACTAAATTATATAAAATAAGCTCGTGCTTATTCTCGGAGGCAATCTTAATATCGACATTTAAATCCATCTACACTACAACGCTGTTTTGAAGCCCTCCTAGACTCGCATGGCTTAAACACCCTAATTAATTCAGCTACATGCCTAACACCAAATAGAAATACTTTGATAGACCTGTTTATAACCAACCAAGCTTTACAATATACTAACGCTGGCGTTCTCGCCTCAAATATCGCTGACCACATGCCAATTTTTCTGTTTAGTCGATCGATAACTAGAAACAGGGCAAAGAAACCGAACGTTTCAAGAAAATGCAGAACATAATTGGAGAAAATTCGCACTATTATCTCAGAAACAGACTGTGATGCAGTCATTGCTTCAGTCATTGCTTCAGTCGTTGCTCAGAAACCTCTGATGAAGTCTATAATACTTTTGTCTATGTGTTTAAAGTCTTACCTATCATCATTTATTTCAATCCTTACGCAAAAGTCTACTAAATCAAAGAAACCTTGGATATCGAAACAGTGCCTTAAGATGATACGAAGGAATTATAAACGGTTCAAAAATTCATAACCACACGAGATACAAATGACTGGCAGATATTTAAACGCCATGGAAATAAAACCAGTTCTCTGATACGGAATAAGAAGCGAGCATACCTTTTTAATCTTTTTCAGCCAGAGTGCAACTCTAAATCGGATGCTCTATGTAAAAACATAATCAAGATTTTGAACCGTTCTTTTACAGAGCACAGCCTTTTCGAATTAATATAAATGGCTCTCTGGTATCTGGTATGATTTTGGCGGAAGGTTGCAATATCATTTTGTCAATATAGTTTCGAATTCACATCATCCTGAAGCAGTAAAGGAAATTAACTAAAACAGCGATAGATTATACTTAGGGCCGACAAATGAGAGCGAGATTCATGCAGAATCCATTTCTTTGAATAACAATATGGATCGTGATATTGACAACAAACAAATCAAGCCGGTTAAATGCGTTTTAGATTTGATCTTACTGCAATTTTGTTTATATATAATTTGGTCCTTTCGACAGGAAACTCCTCAGAAAAAGCAGGCATCAAAGTGGCAGTACTGTACAAAGAAGGCGAAAAAATAGCTTGTCAAACTATCGTCCAATATCTATTCTACCAGTTTTTCTAACCTTTAAGAAAATTTAATACAAACTAGAATCACTGCTCTTGCTGATAAAGGGAGATCTTCTGAACTAGTTCTATTAAAAGAATAGAATTTATTCGCTAAGCTTTGAATAAAAAAATTTAGTCTCTGGTATTAAACAATAATTACTACAAAGCATTCAATCGTATAAATCACAGGACATTACTCAGAAAATTAGAAACATACAGAATCCGAGATGTGCCCCAGACTTAAAACGTTCCGACCCAGAGCACCGTTCGGTTTCTTTGCCCTGTTAAAGTGTTAAAATAGGCGAAAATTTTTCTTCCTCAAAACACGTTACTACAGGTGTACCTCAAGGAGCATCCTGGGGCCCCTAATGTTTATTCTTTTATGTCAATGATATTATAAATATTAGTGCAAGGCCAGAGTATACAATTTACGTGCATGACACAACACTCTTATTTCGAAGCAATGACTATAACCAGCTTGTAAATGACATCTCAATAGTTGAATCATTTGTGTACACGGAGCAAATTTAATCCGTTAGAAATAACTTAACCAAAAGAAAAGCAATGTTCGTTTTTTTGTGCAAGAAAGACATCGTTGCCGATCGTGAAATTATTAAGTAAAAGCACTGGGTGTTTACTTTTACAAACATATGTGCTAGGATAGGCACGCAAATGAAGCAAATTCATGCTTTTCCAAACCAGGAGGTATATTAGCAAAATTCGATTACTTCCTACTGGCCAAAATTATTGTCCTTATACACATATTTTGTTGTTCTTGTCTGAAATAAACTACTGTGTCCTTGTATGAGGTAAAACTACGCAAAAGAAAATTTAAATCGGTTGTATGCACTCCAGAAAAAGGCGGCTCACCATATAGCAGGAAGAGACTGCTACGCATATACCATGTCGCATTTCAAGAATTAGAATACCACCAGTGGCCTACCTTTTTTCCCTTAGATGTTCGCTATAAACAGAACATAGCTACCCATCAGTCTACAATACTTTCGATCGCCAATTTAAGAGCACTTACACGAACACACCTTTCATGTTCTACAGATACTTGGATTGTGCCTTTCGCGAGCGAAACTTTGGCTAGCCAATGATCAGATATGTTCGGCCCTCTCTGTTAAATTATATTTGCCAAAACAAACCTGATATTGAAAAGATTAATAAAAACACAATGCCACAATTGTAAATATGTGTGCTGTTTTCTTTCATTCTTTCATATTTTCTGGATATCATGCTGAATTCATTTTGATGCTATTCGCTGATTCTGTTAATTTTAAATGTTGTGCCGTTATATTGAAATCCTCCGCAGACTGAATTATGTAGATTAAGAAAGACTATATTTGTAACTCTTGCGTGAAATCACAATCTGAATTTTAGATACACCAAGATTTTTATCACTAAGACGTCGCTGTTGCGATGTAATGGGGCCCGAGGGCCGCCTAGTGAATTAACGTGCACTTTTTTTCGGGTCTCTCACTTCTTTTTGAAATGAAAATAAACTACAACTTACGCTTCAACATCAAAGCTGCACGGCCACAACCTTCGTAGACGTTTGCATGCATGTTTGGGCTTCAAGGCCATGCACTGGCTGTCGAAGTCCACCCAAATAAAAGAGGATCCGTGGTGTTCGTTTCTTAAGGTTCGGCACAGCATGGCGAGTCTAAACGTTTAGGATGTAATACTTAAATCATGCTTAAAGGCTGAGCCGTAACGTGTATATGAAATGTGGATTTAATAGTTGATTTGAACGTCTAGCGCTGCCAGTAATTCGGGCACATCATCAACATCATCATCATCAGCCTGTCTATACCCACTGCAGGGCGAAGGCCTCTCCCATATTTCTCCACTTAACCCGGTTCTGTGCTAGCTGCATCCACTTCACCCCTGCGAACTTCTTAATCTCATCTGCCCACCTAACTTTCTGCCGCCCCCTGCTACGCTTTCCTGCCCTTGGAATCCAGTTTGTTACCCTAAGCGACCATCAGTTATCCTCTCTTCGCACTACATGTCCTGCCCATGTCCAATTCGGGCACAGCAAGGTCGAATTGCCAGCCACTGGCACAGCTCCAGCACGAGAGATGGGCGCCGGAGACAAGCGATGGTGATGGCGATGCTGCAGCGTTTTCCGTTCTGTCTTCTCTACATTTCCCCCACGTGAAGAAGTCGCCATCCTGGCGACTCAGGGAGAAGAGACGACCAGAGGGTTGTAATATGGCTTGAAGCGGCTAACGTGGACAACCTCGCGGCCGCGACGGCGGTGGCCGGAAGAAGGGGTGACTGGCTCGATGACGTAGTTCACAGGGGATGTGCGTTCCAAGACGCGATAAGGTCCGTGGTATTTGGTGTCTAGTTTGTTGGTGGCAGCAACGCATAGCCAAACGAAGTTGTCGGCCAGGAAGGTGGGAGCAGGGGTATCGCTATCATGCTTGTCTTTGCGATAGCCTTGAGTGTTGGAGGTAAACGTGCGAACTAGCTGACGGCATTCCTCGACCTTCTGTACAATATTTGACAAAGTACTGTACTCAGAGGCATCTGGATGGTATGACAAAATTGTGTCCAGAGTACAAGATGGTTCACGGCCGTATAAGAGAAAGAAGGGCGAAAAACCAGTTGTTGCTAGGGTGGCAGTGTTGTACGCGAACGTTACGAATGGCAGTACATGGTCCCAGTTGGAGCTTCCAGATTCAGATGTAACATACATTGCGAGCATGTCCCCAAGCGTACGGTTGAAGCGCTCCGTGAGGCCGTTTGTTTGCGGGTGGTACGCAGTTGTAGCCCGATGTGTAGATTTACAAGACGACAGGAGCTCTTGGACTACTTCGGAAAGAAAAACACGATCTCTATCACTTAAGTAGCTCACGTGGGGCGCCGTGTCGAAGAATAAAGTGGTGCCGCGGAAAGTGAAGCAGTCTCTGCGTAACTGCTCAGGTGGTCACGGCGACGATCACCCATCGATTATCAGCGGCACTGCATGGTAACGGACCATAAAGGTCGATTCCCACGCGATCAAACGGGCGAGCTGGACGCGGTAAAGGCTGAAGAGGGCCAGCGGGGTGGCGAGAAATCTTGCATTGTTGACAGGCGGTACAAGAGCGAATGTAGCGACGTACGAAATTGTACATTCCCCGCCAGTAATACCTCTGACGAATTCGATCATAGGTTTTGAGGACGCCGGCATGAGCGCTTTGCGGGTCTGAGTGATGGTGGGCACAAACCTCGGAGCAGAGGTGGCGCGGAATGCCAAGAAGCCACGTTCTGCCGTCTGAGTTGTAGTTCCTTCGGTAGAGAAGGCCGTCCTGAATGGCGAAATGGGAGGCCTGTCGGCGGAGTGCCCGAGGATGCGTAGCCGCAGAAGTAGTGTCAAGGATATCTAGCAGGTTAGAAACCCAAGGATCTTGTCGTGGCTCGAAAGGCATATCCTCAATGGTGAGTGCTGGCAAGGATGCTTGAGGAGGGGACGATGAGTTAGGCGAGGGCACCGGTGACCGAGAAAGAGCGTCGGCGTCAGAGTGCTTGCGGCCAGAGCGGTACACTACACGGATGTAGTATTCCTGAAGCCTGAGAGCCCAACGCCCGAGACGGCCAGACGGATCCTTGAGAGATGCGAGCCGCCAGAGTGCGAGATGAACAGTAACTACCTCGAAGGATTGGCCACATAAGTAAAGGTGGAACTTCGTTAAAGCCCACACGATTGCTAAGCACTCCTTTTCGGTTACAGAGTAGTTGGAATCGGCTTTGGTGTGAGCACGGCTAGCGTAGGCGACAACGTATTCGGAGAAGCCAGGCTTGCGCTGGGTGAGGAAGGCGCCGAGGCCGACACCACTGGCATCGGTGTGAAGTTCTGTAGGTGCAGTAGGGTCATAATGGCGAAGGATTGGCGGGGACGTCAGAACATTGCGCAGTGTCGCGAATGCATGATCGCAGGCTGGCGACCAAGAGGAGAGGTTAGGGGTGCCTTTCAAGAGCTGTGTAAGGGGGGCTATGATGGTTGCGAAATTCCGAACAAAACGACGAAAGTACGAGAAGAGGCCCACGAAGCTTCGCAGTTGTTTCAAAGTGGTCGGTTTCGGAAAGTCAGCGAAGGCGCGCAGCTTTTCAGGATCAGGCAAAACTCCATCTTTACACACAACATGTCCGAGTATTGTGAGCTGGCGGGCACTAAAGCGGCACTTTTTGAGGTTCAGTTGAAGACCGGCGCGGGTTAGGCAGGTGAAGACCTGGCGAAGTCGAGTCAGGTGGGTCGGGCAGTGGGTTGAAAAGACGACAATATCATCGAGGTAGCATAAACAGATGTTCCATTTCAGGCCACGCAGTACAGTGTCCATCATTCTTTCAAATGTGACTGGGGCGTTGCAGAGTCCAAATGGCATAACATTAAATTCGTATAGTCCGTCTGGAGTAATAAAGGCGGTCTTAGGACGATCCGCCTACTCCATGGGCACCTCCTAATACCCGGAGCGTAAATTGAGTGAGGAAAAGAATTCGGTGCCTTGCAAGCAGTCTAGGGCATCGTCGATTCGTGGGAGGGGGTACACATCACGGCGAGTGATTTTGTTGAGGCGGCGATAATCAACACAAAATCGTATGGAGCCATCCTTCTTTTTAACTAGGACCACAGGAGACGACCATGGGCTACAGGATTCTTTAATTACTCCGCGTTGGAGCATGTCATCAACTTGTTGGGCAATAACACGGCGCTCAGTCGGGGACACACGATACGGCCGCTGATGGAGAGGTGGAGGAGCGCCAGTGTCGATGAGGTGGGAAACGGTCGTCGTGCGGTTCAAGGAAGATTGCGGGATGTCGAAGGAGGAGCGGAATTGGTGCAGAAGGTCAAGAAGTTGCTCGCGTTGGCGCGGCTCTGGAGCGCTGTCCACAGAACGGTCAAAAAGGTCCCGCTGTAGCGGATCGGAAGCCACACGAGTTGGGGTCAAGGTGTCAACTTGGCAAACAGGGAATGACTCATCATCAAAGGCGAACAGAAGGTCCACGGGTTCGATGCGGCCAAGGAACTCCCCTTCGATCAACATAGCGGGAGACGCAAGAGGATTGGCTACCAGAAGTGTGCTAGCGCCGTTGTTCATGTCAAGGACGGCAAACGGCAGCGGTAAGTGGCGGCGGCGGCAGACAACGTTAGAGGGCACAAAGAGGACTGTCGCGGCGGTGGTAGAAGAGGCAGTGAGGGGAACCAGAACAGCGCTAACAGGTGGGATGGTTGTGTCATGAGCTACGAGGAGTTTGGTCGCAAAACGAGAACACGGCTCGTGGTGCAGAGCATCAGACGGTGCATCACTCGATTCAATGAGCTCTGCTTGAGGACTGGAGCAGTCAATGATACCATGATGCTGGGACAGGAAATCCCCAGCCGAGAATGACGTCATGAGAACATGTCGGGAGAACGACGATTTTGATGATGTACAAGGCTGCAGCAATGACGTCGCGAGCAGTGCAGATAGCTGTCGGCTGTATACTGTGAGCGGATGCAGTACGAAGCGATAGTCCCTCGAGAGGCGGAGTCACCTTTCGGATGGAGCGGCAGAGGATGGTTTGGCTGATAACTGATACAGCGGCACCGGTGTCGACGAGCGCAAGAGTATGAACACCTTCAACGATGACAGGAATGACATTCGCGGTATTATGACGAGGACTTCGAAATTCTGTCGAATACGCAATTCGTGCCTCGCGAACTGCGGCGGTTAGCTTTTCGGCTGGGTAGAGGGTCGTCGGCGCATTGGCGAAATGGAGCGGCGACGTGGTGATGGCGAACGACGAGGGAGGAAGTCCGGAGGATCAGGGGGTGCTGTTGGAAGACCCGATGTGACTGGGAACTGGGGGGTCAAATAAGGTGGCGCAGGCCGTGCAGCAAAGGCCATATTTATTCGGCGCCGGCAGTAGCGTGTAGTGTGCCCAGGGATGCCGCAGTGGTAGCAAATAGGCCTGTTTTCTGAAGTGCGCCATGGAGATCGTGTCGGAAGCAAGGGGGGAGCAAAAGCTGTTGATGCCGACCGCATGGGGGGCGCAGCATAGGCATATGCTGGCTCAGGCGGGGGACTTGAAGTGACTTCGGCATACGTGCGACGCAATACTTGTGGAGGAGCCGGCGCGAACGCTGGAGCGTAGCTCAGAGGCGCAACGCCGGACGATGAAACTGTGGGCGTGGGGAACGGCATTGAGGGTGCGACCGGAGCTAATTGAGGAACAGGATTAGCGAGGACAACAGATACATGCTGCTGGATAGCACGGCGAAGCTCCGGAACAAGGCCAGTTGTTGACGACTCCTTAACATATGGATGCAGGGACAGTTGTCGCGCGACCTCCTGGCGTACAAAAGCCTTGATGTCTTCAGAGAGGCTGGATGACTTCCTCTCCGCGGCTAGTCCAGCAAGTAATGTATGAGGCTGGCGAATCAAAACACGCTCCTTCCGAAGCTCGTCGTAGCTTTGACAGAGGTCGAAGATTTCCTTGACCGTAGTGGGGCCTTTCGTGATGAGCATGTTGAAAGCGCCGTCATCAATTCCTGTGAGGACATGACGTATTTTAACGGCCGCGGTCATGGTCGGGTCAACGCGACGACCCATATTAACAATGTCCTCAATTAACTGGTGAACGTTTCACCGGGCAGCTGCAGTCGCGACCGAAGACGCTGTTCCGCGCGGAGTTTTCGGACTGCGGGGCGGCCAAAGCTATCAGCAAATTTTGTCTTGAAATTCGCCCATGTGGTAAAGTCCGACTCGTTTTTTCGACACCAGATTAGCGACGTCGCTCAAGTAAAAGATGACATTATTGATCTTACGATTATCGTCCCAGTTATTGTGACGGCTGACCCGTTCGTAAGTGGTCAGCCAATCGTTGACGTCGTCATCGCTGCTTCCACTGAAGGTAGCGGGGTCCCGTTGACGAAGCGCACCTGTGCAGGTGACGGGCGGAGGTAGGTGAAATGATGTCGGCTCCGTCATTGGGGTAGTCAACGTTCTCCTGCGAAGTTCCAGGTCGAGATGGTACAGAGAACCTCAGATTGACCTCCACCAAGTGAAACGTGGATTTAATAGTTGGTTTGAACGTCTAGCGCTGCCAGTAATTCGGGCACAGCAGGGTCGAATTGCCAGCCGCAGGGCACAGCTTCAGCATGAGAGATGGGCGCCGGAGACAAGCGATGGTGATGGCGATTCCGCAGCGTTTTCCGTTCTTTGTCTTCTTTACAATAGAATATTGGAATGTGTGGTGTCCACCAAGATGGGAGATAGGTTTATGCATTTTTACATACCAAAAGTATGTTAGCCCAGTAT
This sequence comes from Amblyomma maculatum, assembly GCF_055883805.1. Taxonomy (NCBI): domain Eukaryota; kingdom Metazoa; phylum Arthropoda; class Arachnida; order Ixodida; family Ixodidae; genus Amblyomma; species Amblyomma maculatum. Next base: position 90,856,413 of record NC_139353.1, on the reverse strand, counting down.
CTTGATTTGTCGTTGCACTGGAGATGTTATCTTGTCCATTGATATGTGCTGGGTATATTTTGTTACTACCTTGTTTGACCTTGTTCTCCTCGTCCCCACTGTGAATTTTCCAGTCAATGCTTAGTGGGAATATTTATGTGATGTGTAACTGATGAATTGCATATCAGTAAATAAATTAAGCGTTTTTCAAATACGAGATGGGAATTTTCTGTGGAGCATTTTCTTCTGTCTTTAAACTAAGATTATTGCGGTACGGACGTCATGTTTCTTCACCACAACATTCGTATAGGTACGCAATGCGCGTTCGAGCTTGAAGGCACCAAGGTGAGTGCCGACTTGATCACAAATACGCCCATGGTTCAGAGCTTTGGTTGTGTATGGCACCGCATATTGTGTTGATGCTTCCTATTTTGATGCAGAAGTCTGCAATCATAGTATTTTCAGACTACTTGTTCACGTGCAGAAAGTCAGGCCGTGAGGAGTTCAACAAGGTGCCACATACCTTTTCGCATTTCCACTTTAGGAAAATCCATTTAGTTCCGCGTATATACTACCAGCGAGTTTGTGGTAGATAATGTTATATGTGGTACATGTATACATTGCCGCTATTCCCCGCAGGTTCATTCCATCTCTCAATGGTAGGAAATGCAGTTGGCCATGGTTGCTAAAAGGGAAGAGCAAAGACGCCCGCCACGGCAAAAGAGGTTGCGTTGCTCAACTGCCGCTCATCATAATATTATTCGGAGGAATCTACTATGAAAGAAATTTCGGCACTGGTTGCACGAGAGCATGTTTTGGCTTAATGGAACGCAGGCGTTTTACAAGCTCGAACTCTGACAGCGGCCTCTGCCGCACCTGATATGCAAATGACGAGGCACCTTGAGTACTGAAGTTACAGACATCGGCATCAGGAGGCTACTGACGATTGGAAGCAAACAGAACGGGCATTACAGCGTGCTTTCTAGGAATTTGTTGAAGTGTTGACAGTGTTTATTTACAGATTTATTTATTAGGGATTTATAAATTTAGGGATGTATTGAAGTGCGCTGTCGAGATAACACAAATGAAACAGCAGGGAGAGATCAAAGTACAAGATTTTGTGAACAACCGACTTGATACATACATACAAACGTACGTACATACATACATACATACATACATACATACATACATACATACATACATACATACATACATACATACATACATACATACATACATACATACATACATACATACATACATACATACATACATACATACATACATACATACATACGTACGTACGTACGTACGTACGTACGTACATACATACATACATACATACATACATACATACATACATACATACGTACGTACGTACATACATGCATACATACATACATACATACATGCATACATACATACATACATACATACATACATACATACATACATACATACATGCATACATACATACATACATACGTACGTACGTACGTACATGCATGTATACATACATACATACATACATACATACATACATACATACATACATACATACATACATACATACATACATACATACATACATACATACATACATACATACATACATACATACATACATACATACATACATACATACATACATACATACATACATACATACAAACGTACATACATACATAATTTCATTACCATCACTCAATACACAGTACATCCTCGTGCCCGCAGAAGTGCGGGAGCGCTTTCAGGCTGGCCATGGCAATCTACGGGAACGTGCTCCTCCCCAAAATAAAGAACAATAAACTAAAGGTATACCACGAGATACAATACATCACAAAAACACATTCAGATAGCGTGCTGTGTAGTTCGGTTAAACAATCAGTATTTAGCTTCCGGGTCAGCTTGAGCAAGAGATGTCAACTGTACGGATTCGTTTGGCAATATATTGAAGTGATAGGGAACTTAAGAGGCAAGACAGCTTTTGAAGCGAAAAGCTTCAGTACTCGGGTCATAGCCGAGCTTCGCGTGAGCAGAATTGGTGAGTTTTGCGCACGCACGAAACCGATTGATGTCTTGCTCCGCGCAGGTGGTCGCTCCTCGCCGCTTCCGCAGCCGTCGCCGCCGCCGACTCCGTTGGCAGACCTATCGGCGCAGCCGCTAGCTCTTGCACATGTGCGTCACCTCCTCGCTGTCGCTACAACTGCGCGCTTCGCCTCCTCGCCTACCGTTTTACCTTTCATTACAGCCGCGTGTTACCACAGATGCGCGCCGCGCTACTACGCATGCGCAAGGAGGTTATATAATGAGCTTGCCAGAGAATAGGTGTGAGCACTAGACATGGAAGGGAAGGAGAGTGCGGCTGCTGCTAGACAACGCAGAAAAGCTCTGAAACTAAATTCGCCCGATCCAGAAGTACTCGCTTGGGAGTTGGCTGCACAACAGCGAAAAAATGATAAAGCTAAAGCTAAACTCTGAAACATATACCATTGAGTAACCAAGTCAAGTGGATGCAGCTCGCACAGGACCATTTTAATTGGAGCAACATGGGAAAGGGCTTCGTCGTGCAGTGGGTATAGTCAGGCTGATGATAATGAACCAAGCCTACGCCTATAGATAAACAATATATACAATACCAGCTAACCTACGAAGCATAACCATGACGTCGAACCAAGCATATACTGATGCTTTTCGCTTGTATATCCAGGCTTAACCAGAGCTAAGCCGCTGCCTATATTTTTTTCATGATTTATTTACACCCTTGGTAGTATAAAAAGTTCATTTCTGCGAAACAGTCTAGGGTTATCATGACGAAGTTGACGAAAAAGTTTCATGTGATAATTACGAAACCAAAAATATGTAATAGAGGGCAGATTTCTGCATTTCATCGTTTAGCACTGTCATCTTAGTTTTCTGGGACAGTTTCATATAAAGAATGTTTGCGATTCGGTACGTTCTTTTTTACCGCAAAATTTCTGAAATTGGAGCAACAGCCATACACTATGACTCCATACCGCAATACGAATTCACCAAAAGCTCCAAAACCATTTTATGGTGCCTATTTGCGCAGATGAACCTTAGCTTGTATAGTTGGGCTGATTGGCAATATGCTATATTGTAGCTATTGAAAAATATTGATCAAAGTAAAAGCTAAGATATTTTACAGAAGAAGAAAATGACACACACTCACATTGGGCGGGGGGGGGACATAAACTACTTTCAGCCTCATGTAGAACAATCGTTTCACTCAGGATTACATTTTTGTGCTGGTTTACGAAGCACAGCTGGATATTTTTGCTTTTATTCTAATATATTTTGTTCAAAGCAGACCACTGCAATATTTTTTCAATATCTGTTGCAGCATATCTCTGGCATGTTGAAAGGATCGATGAGTCATAACTGGTGCTTGTGTCGTCTGAGTACTGAAAAATGTTGTAGTTAGGTGCAAGGTTTCTGAAGTCATTATTATGAATATGTTATAATAAAGAGCCAAGTATGGATCCCTGTGGTACCTCGAACTTAACGTCGTCAAAATCCCTGTATTCTATTATATTGGCGCGAAACCTTCAAAACAGTATTTGTTGTGTTTTTACAGCCGCAGGCATACAGGCTTATCACTCTGATTCTGGACCGCGTATCAGTTCCGTAATCTTTGTTTGTTAATTCTCGATGTCGCGAGTCCCACCTTTATCAGTTTTGTTGTAGCGCAAGATGCACCGAGATCTGTCTCGAAGGTTCCGGCCACTCGGATGTCTTTCCGAGATGTTCCAGTCCGTGCTGGTAGCTGTTTGCGACGTTATCTAGATTGTTCTGTGCAGCCTTTAAATTGAGCGTTGCCGAGTGTGACGGGCATTCTTTGTTCGACGATCGACGAGCACGTTTGTTTCTATCGCCGCCGTCGAGTTGCTTAGTTCTTCTGCGGGCGCAAGCCAGCCCAAATAAAGAGTTTCGTTAGTGCAATCATCGACCCTTCATTTGTGTCGTCGACCTCGTCACCACTACATGACATCTGGTGGAGGTGTTGCCTTTGATCCTTCAAGCGAAGACCCAAGCCGTGTTCCTGTCGCCTAGAAGACCCGCCTACAGGTCACCGAGCCAGCTGCCGACTTCAAGGCCTACAACCCGAACACGGTCTGTTGCCTGACCCCATTCGATCTCGGAAGGCATCGACGCTGACAATGGCCCAGCCTACAGCACCGGTTGTTTTCGTCCAACCCCGTGAGCCCCCCTGCTTCCATGGACGACCGGATGAAGATGCCGGAGGCTGGATGGACCTTTTCGACCATGTGGCAGAACTGAACGGCTGGAACGACGATGCGAAACTCAGGCAGGTCTACTTTGTTCTTCAAGGACATGCCCGAGTTTGGTTCGAAAATCATGAGGCAGCTATGAAGGATTGGGACATTTTCAAGGAAGCGTTTTTGACAGCCTTTTCAAGCGTCGTCCGAAAGGAAAGAGCCCAGGCCCTCTTTCAGTCAAAACTTCAACTTCCTAACGAGCCATTCCTGGCGTACATTGAAGAGATGAAGCGCCTGTTTCGCCGCGCCGACCCTAAAATGACTGAAGGTGAGAGAGTCAAATTTTTAATGCGAGGCGTCAAAGAATCGCTTTTTGCAAATCTTGTCCGAAATCCGCGAAAAACCGTGGCGGAATTTGAAACGGAAGCATCTGCCATCGAGAAGACGATGTACACCCGGATGCGCCACTACGAGCGACCACTTCAGCGAGACTACTCAAGCCACTACCCCAGCGCATCTGCGAGTGGAGAGAACCTTCGGGACCTCATCCGGGAGATCGTGCGAGAGGAGCTCCGCCGATTGATGCCATCATCGCAACAATCCCAGGTGGCGACGCTCGCGGACGTCGTCCGTGAAGAAGTCCAGCAGGCGCTGGGCGTTCCTCAAGCGACGGCTGCGACTGTTCCAGCACAAGAAGCAACAGCATTGAACTACGCTGGTGCATTACGTCGCCCTGCGCCCCGACGTTAAGACTTTCCGAACCCTCGCTCCTACCGTCCTGTTTCTGAAAACCGTCCGTTGGCCCTCGCCCGCCAAGCATACCAACGACCCCCAAACCCCAGGAAGTGCGAAGCCTGGAGGACTGCAAACAACCGGCCATTATGCTTCCACTGCGGTGAGGCCGGCCACATTCTGCGCCACTGCCCGTACTATCTGCGTAGCGGTGAGATTGCGCCACCAAGCCGTCGGTTCAGATCTCCATCGCCGTACAGGGCCCGCTTTGCGTCGCCAGGCCGTACCTATGATGAGAGTATGCGTAGAAGGTCCCCAAGCCCGCGCCGGGGAATCTAAACAGAGCAACCTTTGGAGGTGAGGTTGCTCAACGGCGAAAAGACGAACATCCTCCGCCGCAGACGACGACTAACGACGACGCAACCATTTCATCGCCGCTCCACACGACGACACCGACGACAACACGACCAGAGTGCAAGCCGACACCGCCGCCCAGCGAAGTAACAACGGTATGCCCCGGCCATGACCTGAAGAAACGACGCAGCCGAGATCGGACACTAAGGCCCACGTGCAATGCGAGGACGCGAACAAATGACGTTGAAGATGATATCGCCGGTCGCAGAGTCACTGCCCTAGTAGACACCGGAGCTGACTATTCCGTCATTAGTGGACCGTTAGCCTCTCAGCTCAGAAAAGTTACCACCGCTTGGGATGGCCCGCTGATACGCACAGCAGGTGGCAACCTGATTACTCCATCGGGACGATGCACTGCAAGAATAACCGTAAATGGGTGTACTTACCCCACGAGCTTTGTGGTCTTGCAGCAGTGCTCCCGTGACGTGATTTTAGGCATGGACTTCCTAAATGAACATAGGGCTATTGTCGACCTGCGATCCAAACTCATCAAGCTCTCTGCAGACAAACCCATTCCTGCTACGACGACGTCGATGCAACACATCCCCTCTAAACGTCCTCGACGAAGAATTGAACGTCCCGCCCCGATCAAGTATCGCAGTCTGCGTAGGTAGCGCCAACATTGAAACCCCTGAAGGCATCGTCGAAGGAAATGTCCAATTTCTCTTAGAACGAGGTGTCGGCATCGCAAGAGGCATCGCGAAATTCCGGAGAGGTCAAGCTCAAATTCTGGTAACAAACTTCACCGAAGAATACCGGCATCTCAACAAGGGCACGACGGTTGCTTTTCTCGACGAATTAGCGGACCTCAAAGATGTATTCGCCCTTCACGACCAAGCGCTGGAAGACGCACCGGACCTATTCCGTCAGCCCACATTTGACATCAACCCGGCATTGACCCACAACAGGAAAGACCAGATTCTCAGTCTGCTTCGAAACTACGGGGAGTGCTTCTCATCGTCATCGAAGGTACGACAAACACCACTGGCCAAGCACCGCATAATAATGGACGAATACGCCCGACCTCTGCGCCAAAGCCCTTATCGTGTATCGCCGCGAGAACGCCAGGCCATTCGCGATCAAGTTGAGGAAATGTTGCGTGATGACGTAATCCAGCCATCGAACAGCCCCTGGGCGGCACCGGTCGGTTTGGTCAAGAATAAAGACAGCACACTTCGCTTCTGCGTTGATTACCGACGCTTGAATAGCATAACGAAGAAGGATGTCTACCCGCTTCCCCGCATCGACGACACTCTCGACCGGCTCTGCAATGCAAGGTACTTCTCATCGATGGACCTGAAGAGCGGATATTGGCAAATTGAGGTCAACGAAAGAGATCGCGAGAAGACCAAATTCATAACAGCGGACGGCCTTTATGAATTTAAGGTGATGCCATTTGGCCTCTGCTCCGCACCAGCCACGTTTCAACGAGTAATGGAAACAGTCCTGGCAGGCTTGAAGTGGCAAATTTGTTTGGTATATTTGGACGACGTTGTTGTCTTCTCGTCAAACTTTGAAGACCACCTAAAACGACTACAGACAGTGCTGGAAGCCATCAAGTCATCGGGGCTAACGCTAAAAGCATAGAAGTGTCACTTCGCCTACGAAGAACTCCGATTCCTAGGTCACATCGTTAGCAAGGACGGTATTCGCCCAGACCCGGAGAAAACAGCTGCAAACGCACAATTCCCACCGCCTGCCAACAAGAAAGCTGTGCGCCGATTCCTTGCGCTCTGCGCTTATTATCGACGATTTGTCAGAAACGTTTCGCGGATCGCCGAACCGTTGACGCAGCTTACAAAGGCTGACGTACCTTTTAAATGGGAAGCGCCGCAAGGAGAAGCCTTCGACGAACTTAAGCGCCGCCTGCAATGCCCTCCTGTACTTGGCCATTTTGATGAAAACGCCGAGACCGAAATTCACACCGACGCGAGCAGTGTAGGCCTAGGAGCCATTCTCGTCCAGAAGAGTGCCGGACAGGAAAAAGTAATCGCCTACGCTAGCAGGTCCCTCACAAAAGCCGAAGTCAATTACTCGACGACCGAGAAGGAGTGCCTTGCGATCATCTGGGCTACTTCTAAGTTTCGTCCATACCTATACGGCCGACCATTCAAGGTGGTAAGCGACTATCACGCGCTCTGCTTGCTGGCTAATTTGAAAGATCCTTCCGGCCGCCTTGCCTGATGGAGCCTACGACTTCAAGAATTTGACATGACTGTAGTCTATAAGTCGGCCCGGAAGCATTCCGACGCATACTGCTTATCCCGCGCTCCCGTCGATTCGCCCCCGAAGGACGATGACGACGACGCCTTTTTGGGACCGGTAAGCGCCAGCAGTTTCGCAGAACAACAACGATCAGACCCTGAGCTGAAAGCGCTAGCCGATTACTTGGAAGGAAAGACCGCTTCCCCTCCTGGTGTGTTCAGGCGACATTTATCATCCTTCACGTTAAGCAATGGCCTCCTCGTGACGAACTTTGCACCCAACAAGACCGCGCAGCTTCTCGTAGTGCCTAAAACGCTTCGGCAAGAAATTCTGCAGGCGTTGCACGATGAGCCCACAGCAGGCCACCTCGGATTTGTTCGCACGTTGCGTCGAATCCAGGAGAAGTATTACTGGGCGCGACTGCCTGCTGAAGTTTCCCACTACGTGACGACGTGTCGTGAGTGCCAACGACGCAAGACGCCGCCGATCAGACCAGCAGGTCTACTAAACCCGATTCCGCCCCCAACCCTGCCCTTTCAAAAAATTGGGATGGATCTCCTCGGCGCCTTTCCATCCTCGTCTATGGGTAACAAGTGGATCATCGTGGCCACTGACTACCTTACCCGTTACGCCGAAGCAAGAGCACTACCAAATGGTACCGCGGCAGAAGTCGCCAAATTTTTTGTCGAACAAATTCTCTTGCGACACGGCGCCCCAGCAGTGCTCATCACGGACAGGGGAACGGTGTTTACGGCAGAGTTTACTCAAGCCATCCTGGAATACAGTCACACAACTGCGTACCATCCCCAGACCAATGGCCTTACGGAGCGCCTGAACAAAACGATCGCGGACATTATCGCTATGTACTTCGACGCTGAACACAAGACCTGGGACGCCATCTTGCCGTACGTGGTCTTCGCGTATGACACGGCAGTCCAGGACGCGACCAGAGCGACCCCGTTTAAGCTTGTGTACGGCAGGGAGCCCACGACGACGCTCGACACAATGCTGCCGCACGTAACCAGCGAAGACAACCTTGACGCTGCCGCCTACCTGCAGCGTGCAGAGGAAGCCAGACGACTCGCACGGCTGCGTATTAAAGACCAACAGCGCACCGACAGCCGACGATACAATTTACGACGACGCCACGCAGAGTACAATCCAGGAGACCAAGTGTGGGTTTGGACACCAATTCGCCGTCGCGGATTAAGTGAAAAGTTGTTGCGTCGATACTTTGGGCCATACAAAATCCTTCGCCGCGTCGGACCACTGGACTATGAAGTCATTCCCGACGGAACGTCAGCATCACAACGGCGACGCGCACGCCCAGAAATTGTGCATGTACGACTCAAGCCATATTACGCGCGTTAAAGAATCTGTGGTGTTTAAACTTTGCAGTGTTTATGTTTAAGTTTCTTTGTTTTGGAACATCGAGGCGATTTTTTTTTTAAGGGGGGAGTAATGACGCGAAACCTTCAAAACAGTATTTGTTGTTTTTTTACAGCCCCCGGCATACAGGCTTATCACTCTGATTCTGGACCGCGTATCAGTTCCGTAATCTTCGTTTGTTAATGCTCGATGTCGCGAGTCACACCTTTATCAGTTTTGTTGTAGCGCAAGATGCACCGAGATCTGCCTCGAAGGTTGCGGCCACTCGTGTGTCTTTCCACAATGTTCCAGCCTGTGCTGATAGCTGTTTGCGACGTTATCTAGATTGTTTTGTGCAGCCTTTAAATTGAGCGTTGCCGAGTGTGACGGGCATTCTTTGTTCGACGATCGACGAGCACGTTTGTTTCTATCGCCGCCGCCGAGTTGCTTAGTTCTTTTGCGGGCGCAAGTCAGCCCAAATAAAGAGTTTCGTTTAGTGCAATCATCGACCCTTCGTTTGTGTCGTCGACCTCGTCACCACTACGTGACAATATCATACCTGTTTAAAAGCGATTCGAAAAATAGTTCTGAAACAATATGGTATGGCCTTCTGAATCCAGCCCTATTTAACTTATATATCAGAATAGAGGGGTCAACAGTATCAAAAGCTTTAGCCAGGTCTAAGAAAAGCTCGAGAGAAATTTCATTCTGATCTATAGTTTCAATTGTGTGGTCCGAAAAATGTCCAAGAAGGTCTTCAGCACGTAAGATGTGCTGAAAGCCACACTGAGTAGGATGAATTACAGCATATTTTCGAGAAAATTCTTCCATATGTTTATAAATATTCTTATCCAAGACAATACCTAATACAGGCAATCAAACTACAGGTCTGTCGTTAGTTTTATCCGTCTTGGAGCCCTTCTTCGGCACTGGCCTAACTGCTGCGATCTGTAGTACTGCAGGAATATCCCCATTTCCATTGCAGCCGTTCAGAATTAAAAGCACAATATTTTTTATTTTGTTAAAGTTTTTGCATGTCTCGCATTCGCATTTGATCATATCCCCGAGGTCTGTGAACAGAAAGCGAAGAAAGTACTGTGCGCAGTTCTTGTGCATCGTTTGGCAGAAAGGAGGCGATGTTGGACAATCGCAAGCCGACATGCTCCAGATGGGGGTTCTTAGCATTCTGCTTTCGCTTACTTGTCAAAGCGGCAAAAGAAACAATAAATGAATGCGCGGTATCTTGAGCCAATTCATGTCGAAATGCTTTAACATGTTTTTCATCTCAAAATCTTTGACAGGACCTGCTGGTTGTCCGAACTGCTGGTGGCCCGAACGCGCGCGATAAATGTCCAAGCTGATTTACATTGTTCAAATATTCAGTAACATTTTAAATCGAGCTGTCAAGTTACCTGAAGCGACGCGCACACCGCAACACCGCCTGCGCCGGCCTAGCAGTCCGATAAAGACGTTATGATGCGTCGGGCCAATAACGGACAACAGAGGTGTTCGCAGGGCGGAGTAGCTCGTTCTCGTTTCCTTGCAAGTACTGCCGTTTCCCTTTATTTGAGCATTTTTAAGTGTAATATTTTGTTCAGCGGCAAATAACCTTTAAAATGGCGCACAGATTTCATTTTTTTATGAAAAATGTTTGCTTCCCTTTTCACACACCGTGCAGGCGGGAACATAGGCTAGACACTTGGAAGAGAGGTGTCTCTTTCAAACGGTATCCAGTATATTTAGTTTCACCAAGATCGAACGAGTCTTCATGCGCTTACAGCTGAGGACGCACTACCATGATGGTCCGCACAGCGGCGCACTCATTATCGCAGTACTAGCTCTTCTTTCGTGGATTGGCTGAAAAGAGATGCATCATTGGTTTTCCACGTGGCTAGAGAACACAGAATAGGTATATATGTTTTGTAGTCACACAAATTCAGTAGCACAATCGCATCAGTCGGCGGCGCCCCGTCTCACAACGACAGCAATCACAGAAAAACAAGAGCTCGTTAATCTCCTGCCCTTTTGGTGTGCATCGCAGTGCCACTAGCGGTAAATGTTTCAACTATGGAAATAGAAAACGTGGTCTTGCATACATTATATCTAGTATTATGTAAAAACATTGTTTTTATGAATTGTAATACTTTATTTACCACGAAAATTGCAATGTAAGAAAATTTGTTTCGATGCCAGACAGTTTTATAAGGGGTGTGCACCATAGGCGTTACAGTTGAATCGCTTGTGTAGTAACTTCGAGCACGCCACTTGCTGGAAATGTTCTCATATGGGGAATTATTGTTTGGTCCTAGTTTTGAACAAAGTGAATTTGGCCACTTTCTTGATACCATCCCCCTTCATTGCCGAAGGACTGTAGAGTACGGTCCACAGTTAAAGGGAACGTGTGATCGCGTGGCCAAATGCCAAATGCTGCCGCCAACTGGGCAGAATGGCCGGCACCATGTACTTACATTGGAGAGCAGCCGGCCGTGCTTAATGTACATGCACCTTGTGCTATCTGTCGCCGGCTCTCTCGTGAGGGCTTTGTAAAGCCCGGCGGCCGCGTCGTCGCGTGTTCATTTTACCAGTGAACTGTAGTCTACATAGAGTGCGCATTTAAATAACGAGGTCACTGAGATTGGTAGGGCGCTGCATTCCATTCTGCAAAATCAAGCTTCAAGAAACTGCTTTTCATTCCTGTCATGCCATACGCTTGTATTTTATGATCCTTCATAAAACTTAAGGAATATCAGAGTAGAAAAATAAGGTCTTTCTTGAAAATTTACAAGCTAAGGGGCATATATACTGTGAATAAATTGGTTTGCGTGTGCAAACGTTGCGCCTTGTCGAAGGAAGTTGTCCCTTACTTTTTCGTACCTAATATGCAACGAAAAGCTAGGATTAATTATGAAATCGTCTTTGCACAAAAATATTATGTATCTAAATGGCAAGAACGGTCTCTTAAAATTTGAGACCAACGGTGCAGGAAGAACATGTTTGGAATTCACATGTGCAAACCTATGCAACAGTGGATGCGGCGTTCAGAAATTCAAGTGCACTTTGCAAACGAGCAGAGTTTCGCAAAACAGTAACACCCGTGTTACAACGTCTTTAGATCATGCAGCCAATTGTTTAATAAAACTGTAAAAACATTGCCAAACAAAAGTCTCACAAAATATGCGCCGTTAAACGTTTTTTCACATTGCATGAATGTATACTAATATGGCAAATAAAACCTTCAGGTAAACCAATATTTCGGCTGTCATGACGGCTAGGGATTTGTTACATTGTAATTGCTAACCACAGTAACAAATAATTGTCATAGGAGTCCGTATTAGGCATTTTTACTCATACAATAATTTATGTACAAATCAGCAAAACAATTTTCAATGGCAACTTCCACTTCCATTTTTTTTATGTCCCATCATATTATTTCCACTACTTCATTTAATGGCATAAAATTTATTTGAAAGACAGATGCATAAGCAGCATTTCTGATAACGTTTTTTGAATTCACATTGTGAATAATAATAAAAGAAAGAAACAAACAAACTTGAAAATAACATAGAAGAACGAAACAAATGGAGGCTTGAGAAGATAAGAATGAGCCTAGGAATCCCTGTCGACCGCACAGGACTATCTCTTTATATCTTAAACAAGAGGTCAGCAGCAAAAATTATAATTCGGGCTAATAAAATTGAACTCCACTGGCTGAAATAAGCCAAGAAAAATGTCACCAACCTTGCAGAGAAGATAACGGTAAATTTAATTACACAATCACTACTCATTTTTCACTTGAGGCATCCATTGTTTCCAATGTGCATAAAGCGAGGTGTGCTGGAGTGCTGTGATCACACAAACATTTGCGTAGCCATCCTTCAGTTGGATGTGGAGAAAGCATTTGATTGTGTCTCACATAAAATCCTGTTCTGGATACTCGACCATGTGAATGTAGGGTCCGTCATTCGCGAGGGAGTGGCCATGGCGTACCGAAGTTGCACAATAAGATTGATTCTAAATAAGAGTTTAGGGGCCTCCATAAACGTGCAGCAATCGGTGCGCCAGAGTTGTCCCCTCAGCCCTCTGCTATTCTGCATGTATACATCGAGACACTGTGCTTAAATATCATGGAAAACGACAAAATTCGTGGCTTCTAATTCCAAGCTGCAGAAGTTAAGCTGTTGGCATATGCGGACGATGTGGCTGTATTCGCAGGGAATCGCGAAGGAGCAATCGAGGCCGTGGCGTCTGTAAATGAATTCAGAAAGGTTTCGGGCAGTAAAGTTATTTTGTCAAATTCCCTGGGGCTTTGGCACGGAGAATGGCCAACGACACCCGAGAAGTTCGCAAACATGTCCTGGGTGACAACACCAGTAAAGTACTTCGGCGTCCCACTAGATAGTTATAGCGATAGCGAATCGTACGGGAGGGCACAGACTCAAGCCACGCGGGAAAAGGTAGAGGGGTGGAAAGGACAACAATTGTCAGTTTTCGCCAGGGCCACAGTGTACATTGTTTTTTATGTCGAAGCTGTGGTACATGATGCATGTGTTGCATTGTGCAAAGATGATGGTACAGAGGCTGCACCGGATATTTGCCATTTTTGTGTGGGCAGCAGAATGGAAACGATGTATTCGGACCAGTTTGTTTAGGCGGGTGAAGGACGGTGGACTGGGTTTGGGGTATTTATTTCTACGACAGATTGTCAGCAGACTTCTTTTTGTTCGCGATTTAAGAGATCCATTTTTGCGTACTGTGTGCCAATTAGGGCTCGGAAATGCACTGCCGGACTTTGTTGTCTCGACCGAAAGTGTATCGAGACGCAATTTTCGTTATTTTAGAGAAGTTGTCGCGAGTGTGCGATTCCTGTCTGTTCGATTTTCTTATGAATGTTTATCTTGTTTTAGCAGGAAGAAGCTGTACAAGGATTTGTATGACGTAGTTCTTCCCGTACCAATGTACAGGGCCTATACAGTGGAGGACCAGGACGCGACGTACTTAAGCGGGTGAAGGCGATGCAGGTGCCGTCAAATGCAAAAACTTTTTTCTTTAAGTTACACACAGAAACACTGCCAGTAAAGAGGTTCTTGGAAGGGAAGGAGTTATTTTTACCTTGGGGTTCGCATTGCTTAATTTGTAAACAGCCAGAAACTATAGACCACGTTTTCTTACATTGTTGGGAAGGGGTATACTTTTGTGATATTTTACAAAGTACTTTAAAAAAGGAATTTCCATTAGACTCGCATGATATTAGGTACTTGCCAGTAGAGAATGAGGATGAGGTGCCATTTGACCTTATTATGCTAATGGCCCTCCACTGTATTTGGCGCTCTAGAATGGCAGGATACCATTGCGATCCTGACGCATGGCCAGCACGGATCTATATTCGGGAAGGCATGGATAGATATATTGAAATTCAGAAACATGCTCCTGAAGGTCCCGAGCGGCTCGGTAGATTGGAGCCATTAGTGGCACTAAGAGAATTTTGAGCATGACGACGCCACAACCCACCTGGCTGATTGTTGTATTAATGATTGCTCATTGTGCCCTGTAAGTGGTTTTGTGTATTGTGGTTCCTGCCGAAGTCAGGCAATAAAGAAAAAAAAACTGTAGTGGTTAAAGTGCGTGCTAGCTGGCTGAAAATACCGAAGTTCGAATCACATGTAAATTTTTTTTCTTTTCTATTTTCTTTATGTCTCTTTTTCTTTTTTCTTTGATTTTCTTTTCTTTTTGTTTTTCAAATGTAGTGATGTTATTTTATAGCTCTGCATGCTTTTCCGGCCTGGCGTCCAGTTTTTTTCTGAAACAAGGGCCACGGACCATACAGGAATTTCCGAATTTGAGAGTTCCGCGCGGTTTCATTTCGGTTCAGCCTGTATCAATTAACCAGAAACCAGACGAACGCGTCATTTCTGGAACTGATACTGGGCAGAGTATTACGCTTCTGAACAGAAGCCGGGCCTATCGACGAAGCTCAACCAGAATGACCATATCGGACATGCCAGCGCACTAAATAAGCATGATACCAATCATATTATGCAACTATTCTGTATGTAAAGGGCACGCTTCGTTTCCCAAATGCTTCGAAAATGCGAAGCCGTCGAAGTATGCGCTAGCAAGCATATACGCGCGTCGCGTCGCTTTTGCGCGCACAACAGTCGCTGCAGCTCGTACGATCTTGCGGTGCGTCTTCATATCTGCAACTGAAGATCTGCCGCCTTCAACGCGAAAGTCGAAGCACGAACGTATCGTTTCGCTGGCGATGACAAAAAACTGTTCGAAAAAAAATAAACAAACATCTCTGACCATCGTAAGATGCGCAGATAGCCGCACACCGGGCGACTCGTTCTCGAATGTTTACGTATTGAAAGCGCTCAGTCGGAACTGTATTCATTGACATCGATGCTCCGCTGGTCGCACGTGAAGCTAAAACGCCAAGTATTACAAGTATTAGTGCACCGGATATCTCTGTATCTAGGAAAACGTACAAGCGTTCGTAGACGATGAAAAACACATCAGCACTAGTGCATTATGATATCGTGAGGTTTGCCTTCAATAAAGCGATGCATTATAAAGATGCGGCCCATTTATGAACCCTCGTGATAGCCTGCAAAGATATTCAGCGTGTTTAAAGGGCGATCGGTGAATTACGGCCACAAATTCTGCAGCTAAGGAAAATATACGAAGTACGAAAGAGCAAACGTAGCTACATATGCTGAATAATAACCGCTCCAACCATAATTCGCCGTAGATTTGTAGTTAAGGCCTGCTTAGCCTTAACAGGATATAAAAAAATAGATTAGTAGTTAAGGTGCCCCTCTCAACACCATGAGGACCGAGGTTCGCTTGTACACTTGGTAGTAAAATCTCGTTTATTTTTTTATTTATTATTTTAAATGTAGTCGTTTTATTTATATTGTTGCATGCTTTTTACATCCTGGCGACGCGTTTCTTTCCGGAAACGAGGGCCATCAACCATACAGGCCATTCCGATATCAGAGCTCCGCGCGATTTCATTGCGGACTATCCAGGACAGTACAAGAATTTCCTGAAATAGCCCCCAATCCTTTATCCCAGATCCTGCACAGTAAACCTGTATACGATTTCCTGTACGAATCTTATACAGGATTTTTCAGAGGGAGATGTTAAACTGCGGGCCAGCTGGCGACATTCCTCTGCATGCTTTGCAGCGTCGGAAAGGGATGTCCCCCGAAGGAGTCCGGACGATATGGTAAAATAGTGTATATCGTGGACGATGCGTCACGGCCATAAAGGCGGAAGGAAGGGCTAAATCCGGTAGCTGACTGCGTGGCGGTGTTGTAAGCGTACGTCTCGAAACGAACAACAGCGTCCTAGTCTGATTGGCGACAACGTACATCGTAAGCATATTTCTGAGAGTACGATTGAAGCGCTCAGTCAGCCCGTTAGTTTGAGGGTCATAGGCTGTGGTGGTCCAATGTTTGATTCGACATTCGGCCAGTAGAGCTTCAACGCGGCGCGCCGTGGCGAAGAACAAAATGATGAAGCAGAAACATAGAAAATTCACGGGCAGTAGCGGCAGGTAGGGCGGCGGTCTCCACATATCGGGTGAGGTGGTCGATGCCGATCATAATCCAGCGGTTCCCAGAGACCGTGGACAGAAGTGGTCCGTAAAGATCAAGGCCAACGCGATCAAATGAACGGGCTGTAAGGGGCCAGAAGCACGAGGTGGATGACTTGCGGTGCTGACAGGCGATGCGAGAGCGGACGTATTTGCGAATATAACCGTACATGGCGCGCCAATAGTAGCGTTGAGAAATTCTTTGAAACGTCTTTACTACACCAGAATGAGCACACTGTGGGTCGTCATGGAAAGAGGCGCAAAGTTCATGTTGTAAATGGTGGGGAATGACGAGAGGCCACCGTCGACCCTCAGGCATATAATTGCGGCGGTAGAGATGACCGTTTTGTAGGGAAAAGTATGGTGCTTGACGGCGTAAAGTCCGAAAAGGCGCAGCAGCGTTAGAAGTGGACACGATGTCGGTAAGAGATGCGAGCCATGGGTCTTTGCGCTGCTCCGCAGGCATACCAGCGATAGTTAGAGACGAGAGGACGGGATCAGCAGCCGTGGAGCAAGCATGTTCATTGGAGAGGGGAGAACGAGACATAGCGTCGGAGTAAATGTGTTTACGGCCAGAGCGATATATAACGCGGATGTCAAATTCGTGAAGGCGGAGAGCCCATCATGCGAGGCGGCCGGACGGGTCTTTAAGAAAGGGCAGCCAACATGCGGCGCGGTGGGCCGTGACGACGTCAAACTGGCGACCGTACAGGTAGGGTCGGAATTTAGTTAGTGTCCAAACACTCCTTTTCCGTAACTGAGTAGTTGCACTCAGCTTTAGAGAGGACACGACTCAGGTACGCGACAACGTATTTGCGAAAGCCGTTTTTCCGTTGTGCAAAGACAGCTCCGAAGCCAACGCCACTCGCATCTGTATGAACCTCAGGTGGGTGCTGTCGGGTCGTAGTGGCGAAGGATAGTGGCGATGTCAAAAGATGGCGCAATGCGGTAAACCCTTCGCCGCACTCTGCCGACCAGGCAGTTAAGTCACTGTTTGCCCCCGAGTAGCTTCGTCAGGGTTGCAATAATAGAAGCGAAGTACCGTACGAAGCGCCGAAAATACGAGCACAGACCTATAAAGCTTCGATGTTGCTTGAGTCAGACCGGTTTAGGAAACTCCGCCACTGCTCGCAGCTTGGCCGGATTAGGGTGAACACTTTCTATAGAGGCGCTGTGACCCAAAATTGTCAACTGCCGGGCCCCAAAGTGACACTTCTTAAGATTCAGTTCTAGGCCATCGTCAGTAAGACAAACCAAAACTTGCCGCAAGCGCTCTAGGTGCGTAGCGAAGTCGGTGGAAAATACAACAATGTCGTCCAAGTAGCAGAGGCAGATATGCCACTTGAGCTTCCGCAAGATGTTATCCATCATTCTCTCAAATGTGGCGGGCGCATTGCATAGACCGAAGGGTATCACATTAAATTCATAGATACCATCCGGCGTCACAAATGCGGTCTTCTCTCTGTCACCGGTGGTCATTGTCACTTGCCAGTAACCGGAACGTAAATGAAGAGACGAAAAGTACTCGGCACCTTGGAGGCAATCAAGAGCGTCGTCTATATGCAGAAGGGGGTAATTGTCCTTGTGAGTAATTTTGTTGAGGCGCCGGTAAGAAGTTGGCAGGGGTCAAGTGGATGCAGCTAGCACAGAACCGGGTTAAGTAGAGAAATATGAAGAGGCCTTCGCCCTGCAGTGGGTATAGTCATGCTGATGATGATGAATCGATACCAAAGCGAAACGAACCACCTTTCTTCTTTACTAGCACCACTGGTGAAGACCAGGTGCTTTGAGATGGACGGATTACACCACGTTGTAGCATGTCCTCAACTTACTCGTTGATCACGCGAAGCTCTGCCGCTGACACACGATAGGGGCGCTGTCGAAAAGGCGAGTTAGAGCCGGTCTGAATGTGATGCGCGACTGTGAAAGTGCGGCCGAGAGATGTGTGGGCAGCGTCGAACGCGGAGCGAAAAGCCTGTAAAAGGGCCACAAGCTGCGTCCGGTAAGTTCAAGAAAGAGCGTCATCGAAGGCGGTTCGGAAGAAATCTTCTGGCAACGAATCAGGCGTCGGATCGGACTGCAGAGCATCAATGTAGTTACTACGGTAAGTCTCGGAGGCATCTAGGTTAGAGAGAAGGTTGGCTGGTCGAACAGAACCGGGAGATCCCCACGTATCAAAGTAATCGGGCGCGGGGACGGATTGTAGATGGGTAGCATCGTGAAGCCACCGTAAACATCGAGAACAGCAGACGGCAGCGGCATGTGCTTGCGATTGATGAAGGACGCAGACGGCGTAAATAAAACACTAACGACTGACACGGCAGGACACGAAAGAGGCACATGGGCACGAGCCTCAGGTGCTACGTCGACATCTTCAGCGAAGGTGAGGTTTTGAGGACACACTGAACGGTTGTCGTCGGGCAGTGCGTCGCACAGTGCAGAAAATTCCACTTCACCTCGGGCGCAATTAATCGCGGCGTTACTTTTAGACAAGAAGTCCCATCAGAGGATCACGTCGTGGGAACAAGACGACAAAACTCCGAACACGACACTGTACAAAAAACCTTCAATGATGACACGCGCTGTACATGCTGCTAAAGGTGCAATCCTCTCTTTACTGGCAGTGCGGAGCGCGAAACCGCTAAATGGTGTCGTAACTTTTCATAACCGTCGGCAAAGTCGCTCATGAATCGCAGACATTGCAGCCCCCGTATCGACTAGCACATATACAGACAAACCATCGATAGAGACCCCTGTAACAATCGTGGGCGAAATATGAGGCCTTGAGCTGTATTACGGTTGCTGTGTTTCTTGCCAGAAGCATCTGGAACGCATCGTTGTCAATTTCTTGCAAAATGTGACCAATCTTGGCATGTTCTGTCATTGAATTGTCCACGCGCTTGCAGAGGTCTACAACATCTTCAATATAGCTTGTAAAATTCTCGCCAGGTAGCTGCGCACAGCCGCGCAAGCGTTGCACAGCGCGCAGCTTGCGCACTGCAGGCCGGCAGAATATATCGGCAAAACTAGTCTTGAAAGCAGACCACGATGAGATATCGGCCTCGTCTTATCGGAACCACAGGTTGGCAATGTCCGTTAAGTAGAATATGACAATATTTAATTTCAGGCCGTCGTCCCATTTGTTGTGAGTACAGACCTGTTCATATGAGGAAAGCCAATCTTCGACGTCGTGGTCGCCGGTTTCCGCTGAAGATTGAAGGGTCCCATTGGCGCAAAGCTCCAGCGCAGAAGACGGGCGACGAGCAGCTGGTTGTACTAGGTGTGGTAGCATCGGTCATGGCTGTTGTTGGTAGTGCGCGGCTACGAAGCTCCAGGGCGGACAAAAATCCTCAGCTCACCAGCACCCCGACCCACGCATCGCAAGAGGTGAGAGCATTCACAGTGTCAGCGGCCACTCGCTGACTCGGCTGCACCGCGCAGTGATCCTCCGTGCACGCATTGGATGTGTGTGGCCTGAAGAACGACGGATGCGCCACAGACTTGCCACCAGTGACGTGTGTGACGGCTGTGGCGCGGTAGAAACTCTCGAGCATCTTCTACTGCACTGCGCCGCGCTAGCCGAACCACGACGTGAGTTTCTGGCGGCTTGTAGAGCGCAGGGGTAATCCCGGGCAGCGTAGCTGTGCTCCTGTGGCCGCTGTGCAGTGCGCGCGTCCGCGAGCGAACACACGTGCGCCTGTGTGAGTATATCGAACAGGCGGGCTTGATGACCCGCCTATTTCACCTCGCCAAATAGTGCGCACTGTGAATGAACGCTCCGCGTGTGCTATTTCGCACAATAGCGGCCGATCGCCCACAACAGCCGTCAGTGTTTTGTACAGTGCGCCAGTGCGTGCGTTATGAACAGTTGGCTGGTCGCAGAGCTAATGCGGGGGCCCACCCTAAGTGCCGCATGCTCAGTGACCTAGGACATTTGCGGGTGGGCCTCAGGCAAACTACTGTATGTATTTCTTTTATTTTTACCTACCCTTTTCTTTCTCCCTATCGCTCACCTCTTTGATTTCCTCTACCTTTTCCTCGCTATCCCTTGATTTCCGCCGCCCCAGGTCAGGTGCTTCAGATATCAGATAGCACATACCGGGGCTTGCAAACATCTTTTCTTTCCTTTCGTATATACAATAAATAACCACTACCACCATCACCACCACCAAGTGAAAGAGGTTTTACTGAGGGTTCAACATGGAATATAGCCCTCTGTAAGCTGCACGGCGAACAGCACAAGAACACAGTCCGTCGAGGCACAAAACCAGCGAGCTCGAGCAGCGCAGCGCCACTTCGTCGTCCTCTTCCTCGTCTTCGTGAATCCGCTCTTTGTTCACTACACATCGAAAAACCTTGATTTAAGAGCACGTTCAAATTCGTTGTTACATAGAGGCATGCATGCCACGCTTGCGCTTAATTATATACCCGGTTAAGGCCCACCCAATCCCGAGTTTTAAAACTTGTGTGTAAGCTTTTTTTTATACGCAATAGTAATAAATGGCCCCTTCTTTAGGAATTCAGGGCCTAGCTTTGTGAGCTATAAAGCGCAGGCGTGGCTTTATTGACTACATGTCAGATGACATAGAACTGCTTTGTGTTGGCGTCGCGATCACAGGTTATGGTCCAGCTGGCCGGCGCACCCAGCTCGAGGTCGCTTTTTTGAGGCGAGGAGGTGACAAAAATTCACCTAACCAGCACTACTCGACACGGCGATACATAGGCTACCCCAGAAAAACGTAGGCACCTTACTACCGCTTTTAAATCAGCCATTTATGTTTTGTTTGTTCAGTACTGCGAGCCGCCTTTTTGTGGCCAAAGTAGGAGTGGTTCTCCTGATGATCTTTGTTTAATCAGGTTGATTACAGCAGTGTAGTAGTGCGTACCTTTCGAGTAATAGAGGCAGAAATTTAGATGCATAGAATATTCTATAAAAGCACATTTAGGCAAAGGACATTTAGGGAGAAGGCCGACAAATCGAAGCACGTTACGCTCCTAACTCCTATCATGTAATGTGCAGCAAAACTATACCCCCAAATTTGCCTATTTAGAGAGCAGTAGATTCATAAATTGTCTTTCCTTGCATAGGGTGATAATGAGTATGTATGATATAATGAAGACAGAACAGGCAAGGTATTGATTAAACTAGTAGCAAAGTGCATGCATGCGAAACGAGATTTGCCAGTAGAGCTGAAGACGCGTGATTTTAATGCTGTGGCTTCATAAAAACAAACATCTATCTGCAGTGCCCTTCACTCTCAAATTGTTTTTCTTTCATATGCTCGCTTCAATCTTTGCATGCAAATGGTACGGCCCGTAAATGCTCTAGAAGCTATTGTTCGTCAAGAAATGAAGAAATCCCTTAAACCAAACCACATCTTCATGAAAACGAAGCATATCTGTTTACGCGCATTTGACATTCTAGGAACCACTGAAGACAGAGACTAACTAAACATCTGGCAGCTTAACGAGAATGTGTGCAACAGTGGGGAAAGTGAGATAATGGTGCAAGGAATATGTGGTAACGACTGAATTTCGCCATGACTGGCGGCTGTCGAAATTGATTCCGATCCATAATAAACCCCTTAAGATTCTTGTTCTCGTTGGCGCATTTCTGGTCCAGTTTTATTACGAACTACAGGGCGTTTAAATTTCACGCTAACTTCACCAAAATATTGTTTTTCCGCATCTCATGTTTTTCCGAAGTTCTTGTTTCAAAAGGTAGATTTGAAAGCTTATGCAGGTTTTTCACAAAAAAATTGGCAGCATATTTTTGGTAGCATTCTTTTTTACTTGACTTTTTTGGAGAGCCTGAGGAGCTTCTTTTAGTACAACAGACAGTGGCTTGTTTTCATTGTATCCTGTTCTTAAGAGAGATAACTTTTGGTTAGATAACAAGCTCGAATTTTGCACCGACGTGCTAGGTACCAAGACCTCAGGTGGTGCTCAAGGATTCTTTAGGGCTTTGTAAAGCATTGCTGTAAGCATTGTCGAAGAGTAAATGCTGCTTTTTCTTCTGTCGAAATCTTTATTTGGGACGTAACCTCTTTGCAATACTATAGATACATCGTAATTGTAAGGCCTAGGTGGTATATTCTGTAATGTTTCGGCGCGCGCGCCGCAGAATTTGACGAAGGAAGGCTTCACCAGCGTCGAGAGCGCTGGAGCCTGGAAGAATTCCCAGCATGCACTCTCGTGACAGCGACAGCTGCTTAGGATGTAGTCCCTTGAGAAGAACAATAATAACTCATGAAAGGTTAACAAAGATGGAGAAGTCGTCGAAAACGCAGTAACCTGCGTCAGCGCAAGGGCGATGTTTTCGATTAAAAAGAAATTCTTGTTTTATAATTTCTTAGAAGATGTGTCTAAAGCTGTTAGGTTGAAGTTATGCGCCTTCTAATGACTTGTTTGTTAGTGTTTTATTTTTGTTGTTTCCTTCCATTTACGGACAAAAACCTTATCTCCATGCAGTTTCGTTTCTCTATGAAACGTAGCCAGGCTCAGTATTTCCTTTCATTCGTGTATGTTCGCTCTGCCATAATGTATATCGTGCGGCCGGGAATAATCTTTGCAGTAAGCTATTTCTTTGTCTTCGCCACGGCGCTTTGAGAATTTACGCATGTCACCCGTTAATAATTATATGTTGTTAACGATGTGCCACTGATCGTGCGCACACCCCCGGACACTCTTAGAGTGAGTGTGGGTAGTTGTCCCGGCATCAAAGGAAATGCCCTCCACATGCGTGGCAAGCTCAGCCGGAAGTCAACTATCTGTAGTGAAAAACGGAGGTGGCCGTTTCGTGCCCAGGTTTCTGCGGTTCAAGCCAGAGGAAGGGTTGGAGTCATAAGTAAGAAACAAGACTAACTTTATACATATCAAGAGACGATAAAGAGGAATACAAACTAACACTTAAAATAAAGTTTCAGAGAAAGGCAATGCTAAGGATACAGCTAAAGATGGCATCCAATAACGCAGAGGCTTTACAACACTGAGCAATACACGAGAAAGGCAAACATCAAATTGTTGTCCTGGCTCTGTCACAGATCGACGTCTGGGGAGTCACGATATGGCCGCCATGTAAGACTAGCGCAGCTCGCTCGTAAATCAGTGGGCTTGGCGAGCAGCGAGTTTATACCGGGAGCCGAGCAGCAGCACTTGCGAACTCGGCGCTACACTAGCTCAAACACTGACTGCCTCGAACAAGGCGACCTCTATAAATAGGGTGCACGCATACAATTCGCTCTTTTGAGTGTCCCCTTTTCTACCCATCGAGCCACGGGTCATCATTGGTTAAGCGCGGCCAAAACTTCTCGTTATAACTCGCATTTTCCAGCTGGGTGAGTCACCATCGCCGCGAGTGAGGAAGAGGCGGGGTTGACGCAGAGAAGACGTTTCCAAATATGGTCGGACGCTCGGCAGAGACTCCCCGCTGGCTTCCTTCTCGCTCCTCTACCCTAATAACAATGTGCTGCCGATTTGTTGACCGCATGAAATGCCAACACTCTGCGGAATGGGTGCTAACCTGTTTCGGCATTGTAATCGACGACCGGCAGAAGCCTATACAGGGAATGGGCACGCAGACTGGACGGGATAGCCGCAGAGAGAGAACTGGAATGTTTTCTTCAGGAACATACTGAGCAGTAGTTTTCAAATTCTCTGCTCTTAGTCCCTTGAGTTCTACAATTTCGTGTACTCTTGAGTAGTAAGCGCCAAATGCCCCCCCCCCCCCCCCCAATAAATGTGTGACTGCCGAGGTTTTTAAGACTGAAATGCTTTTTTCGTAATCACCAAGTGTTATGAATAAGGTCTGGTTATATCCGAGTTTTCTATCATCTTATCAATGGTATGCATATGAGGAATAGTAGAATACCCGTTTCGAACATCTGCTTGATCTTATGCGCGACTGAATTCTAAGATTTTCCTAATTCTGTCAGCAATTACCTTAGTAAACAGCTTATATTTAACAGAAAACAAGCTGATTGTTCTTAGGGCCCTTTCCTTATGAATTAGGATAACTGTTGTGTTGGTTAATATTTCTGACACCGTTAATAACACCAGGAATCGCGTATCCTATTTTTCCTACCAAGATATTTCCCATCGTTCAACAAATCTGTAGTTACCTGATTCTCCCCAGCTGCTTAACCACTGTCAAGTTTATAAAGCTTTCTTAACTTTGTCCAGCGGCACACAAAGGGGCAAAAATTCCCAAAAGACAAATATGATTTATATACGACATAATCCTTCGTAAAAAAAATCTCTGATTTGTCTTCGATGTGACGCAGTGGAAACTCTGAAAAATATTTGAAGACAATGCCATTTCTATATGTTCGTAATTCTCTTTCCGGGCTAACTTTTTAATTTCTGAATTCAGAGAAGAAGAATATGACCCCGCCCAGGGTGGCGCAGTAGTTACGGCGCTCGACTACTGTTCCCAATGATGCGGTATCGAATCCCGTCCTTGGCGGCCGCTTTTAGATGGAGGGGAAAAGCAAGGCGCCCATGTGCTGTACGATGTCAGTGCACGTTCAAAAATTCTAGGTGGTCGAAATATCCGGAGCCCTCCACTAAGGCGTCTCTCATAGCCTGAGTCGCTTTGGGAAGTTAAACCCCACAAACCAAACAAGAAGGACATTATGACTATTTCAAATTTCCATCCTATACGTTCCATTCTTTATATCTGTCTTTTTTTCTCACCCATCTCCCATCGACAAGTTTTGGCTATCGCTCTTTGGCTATGTTACTTATCAAGCACGGTATATGGTAGCGTGATCTTCAGTATCCAGGTAGAATGGTTGATAGATCTAAAATAGCCAGAGAAAATGTGTGCAACTATATTGTAGCAGGAAAGACATGCACATATTATGGAAAGTAGAGCTGGCAAAACTAACAACCCTCTCCCAGACGAGAATTTAGAATCGTGTGACGAGGTAGGTGCTTCTAATATGCCTTGAGATTATGTAGTTTAAGACAGCAAAGTATTTGGAGAGAAATAGTGCTTAATATTTTGAAGTCTCTGTCTTCATACACAATCTAAAGCTTTTCGTTTTGATTTTAAGGGAAGAATATCTGCAATGCTAGATTTTGTATTCATGGTGCAACTATATATGTCCAAATAAAGCAGTCAGCGGCGCCGCCAGGGAGGAGACATGGGATAGCCGCCACATGGTGACAGTTTGCGCAAAGGGACAAGAACATTTGCGTGGTAAATGCATTAACTGGAGATATGAACATAAGACATCACATCAATGTAAGGAAACGCGTTTCTCACTCCATAGAGGTCATCACGACTGATGTGACAAAGTATGGGCTGTCAACATAGCTCTGAATGGTGTACGGTATTTATCTGCTGAGATTGGAGAGACATACAACTGATATATTGTTTTCTCTCATCTTGGATGTCTAGAGCTCTGATTGTTAAATTTCAGAAAGCTCAATATGAGGTTTTCAAGTTTATGTGCTGTAAAATATTTCAGTTATATGCCCGCCGTGTCATCAATGAATTGCACAAAATATATTGCTGCCAACTGGTCCGCTTGGAAGGTTATAAAATCTAAATAACAATTTGTAGGGTAAGTACGGTAAATTTGAAGTGTCATATATTAGAAAAGTTATGTTATGCTGGAGAAAATTTTTATCATAATAATTGTTATTTTTATTAATTATTATTACTACTTTTATTGATCGATGGCTCGACGTGACATTGCCTGATGATGTCAGCAATACGGCGCCACTTTCTGATGACAGAGTTTGAGGGCACACCTTAGCCTACTTATACTTTCGTCTTAATAAGACTTTTTAACTGCGCTACGAACTCCGATTGCCGAGAGTTTAGCTATAGAAGTTGAGATGAGGAGACACATAGAAAAACACAGAAAACCTTGACCATAACGCAA
This sequence comes from Amblyomma maculatum, assembly GCF_055883805.1. Classification (NCBI taxonomy): domain Eukaryota; kingdom Metazoa; phylum Arthropoda; class Arachnida; order Ixodida; family Ixodidae; genus Amblyomma; species Amblyomma maculatum. Next base: position 90,829,981 of record NC_139353.1, on the reverse strand, counting down.
TTAGCCAAATACTTTGGCATCTGCTCGATCTTCAGAGAGGCAAAGCCGAGGAGCACTAATAGTGTACCTTTCACCAACGCCGTGGCTCATCAGACGCCATAAATCAACTTTGTATAGACACATATATATAGCCAGGCCTTTTTTTTTGACCTCCGTACATGTTTACGAGGTCGTAGACGTGCACCCTATCATCAGGGAAGCCAGGGGTGAACTCAGTCGCCTAAGGCAAGCACCCCGGCCAGCCCAGATCAACAACTTACAAAATATTTAAAAGCCTTGATTGCGCCGCGATAGGTGCTTTGAAAGGCTCTCTGCATCAAAGATGACTGTCAAATGGCTAAGCTAGCTTTAATTCCCAAACCAGGATACCCCACCACCTCGGATAACGTGCATTGCAACTACCCTACTTCAATTGTCGGCAGTTTCATGGACATTATCATCCAAAGGCCACATCTGAGATGCCTGGATTATCATCACCTATTACCAGAAGTACTGCACGGCATCATGCTTCGTTTGGCAGCCACATACGTTATGTTACGGTTGGGTTTCGTTAAACTCATTCCGAAGCGCTGTTTAGGCAAATGCAGAGGTGCATTACTTTCTAGACAAACGTCTTGCCATATTCAGATTTAGTACGTTACCTAACGTGTTGGTTCGAGGTTTACCCTACTTTACGCAATCCCTCAGGTCTATCCGATGTCTTTTCAACATCGAGCTAGAGGCATATGGTAAGATCCATAGTTTAATTCGATGAGTCTGTGTGGGAGGTAGGGATAAATCTTTTCGTCCTGGAGGTGTTTCCCCTCCCCTTCCGTGACCTTGAAGTGATAAGTTTTTCAGCATCGTAATCACGAAGGCTGGTACCCATGCTTCTGTAGCTCATGATTAACAAAATTGGTGCTGAAACCATTGAATTGCATCTTCGACGCTGAGAGCCTCAACATCCTTTGCCATCGCGGGGCAGTACTAATCATCCTTCGGATGGATTCGCGAGTAGAAGCTGTCAAGATCTTCCCCGTTCCCATTGTTTTCGCAAGCTTCGGGAATGCATTGGCGTTATATATTTTCACCGGTAATTCATTCCCTCATCTTCTAAAATTACCGAAATGCTCCCAAACCTATTCCGCTGAGGCGCAAAGAATACCAAGGAGTTTAGCTGGAACCAGGGAGAGGCCGACGACCTAACAGCAAACATAAGCTGACCGAGGCAGCGCTTCTGGTGGATCATCTTCCAAACATTCTATCACGTCTGAAGATATTATCTTCAACAACAAAAATAAGAGCTGTCCTTCACCTATACGAGGGATATGCGTGGCATCCAGTAGGCTTGTTCTATAAGCATTACAAGCCCGCAAAATTCTAGTAAAGCACGGTCGGCAGAAAGGTGCTGGCAATTTCTTGTACCGTTAAGCCCTAAAGCTTCTTCCTCGCAGGCTGAATTAACTGCAACCTGAATGATCACAAGCCACTTACCTTCGCGCTCAAAAACAACTTTTCTTACACCAATCCTGTATGTAAAAGCTGCATCAGCTAACATTTATATCGGAAATAACCAGCGACATCCGCCACAATATTTGGCCCGGAGAATGAAAAAGCCGGCGGGCTTTCCTTTTTTGGCGCACTCTACGCCAGTCCTGCCTCCGTGGATATTGAATCACTCGCCGCAGCACAGATAGATGACACTGCCACACACACTATGTGACGGGCAGTTATCGCTAATACTAGCCGAATTCCCGAGCCCGAACGCCACATCAAAGGCCACCGATGACACCTTCAAGGCAAATCTCCGAACCTTCTTCCCGCTCTTTCCTACGAGCGCAGTTCACTTAACTGCACAGCTTTATCCACAATCTAATTCGCACTACCCGCGACTCATCACCGACCGCTTCATTTGGACAAGTATGAACGCCGAAGTCCAGTGCTGGGCGCAGATATGTTACCAGTGCCTCTGCACTAAAATGACTTGGCGAAATCGGGTGACGCATCCACCATTTAATTCGGCCTGTACGCTAAAATCATTCGGTGAAATTGGATGACGCATCCACCATTTAGTCCACCTGAGTCCGGTTTCGAACGTATTCACCTGGACCAAGTAGGGCTTTTGCACCTCTACCGAGGCTTCCGGTATCCGCACGTGCGGCGACATGTACTATCGATGACCAGACGCAATACCTCTCATCGACATTTCAGCGAAAAGAGTGGCGCAGACTTCTGTTGCGATGTGGTTGTTCTCACCAGGTGTCACCTGATCGGGGCAGACAATTCCAGAGTAGCCTGCTTTCTGCACTTTCAAGGCTTCTCGGCGCAAGCATCTACCAAAGCTTACCACGCATCATGCAATGACATTGTGGAGTGCCTCCACTAGCCGTTTAGGGCTCGCTAACAGCGAAGCTCGACGTTCAGTACTAGGCGGAAAAGCTCCCTCTCGTCCTATACTGCCTGTGGTCTATGTTAAAGAACATGGGATTTAGTGCGGCAGAGGTGCTATAGGAACACGTATCCGTCTACGCGGCAAATGTTTGGAGAGCTGCCACGTACCGCGCTAACACTGCACTACAATACAGCGGCTACAAGCGTGGCTGCAAGCGATACGGCCGCCCACCCCATTTAACCAAATAAGCAGTAAGTGTTCTGATTCCCTACTATGGACACGGCCACGCATATGTTTGTGGTCCGGAACTTGGAGAAAGCACCGCCTACTCCTGCCTACGACGGACCGTTTCGTTCACTGTGGCTTAGCGATAAAACCCCCACCATTTACTGGGAGGCGGGGAAGAAATTTCGCCCCCGGCTGTTTGAAGCCTGCGCATTTCAAAACTATCCTTCTGTACTCTTATGTGCCTCATTATTGCTTTTTCATTTTTGTTTATATATTCATTTACTACTCTTTGTTTCGCTACTAAATCTGTAGGCTGGTCAGGGACGCGCGAAAAAAGCGCCCTGGCCGGCAAAAGCCATGCAGGAAGAGCCAATGTTACAGCGGCGGTTGGTCGGCTGCTCAAAACTGTATGTGTCCCATCCCTCTCTTCTCCACACAGTTGTTACTCGTCGGACTTTCGAGACGTCTTGCAAGCTGCTAAGAGCGAGGGTCCCATAATATGCCGAATAACGTTTTCTTCTGTTCCCCGCTTCAGCACAATCCTTTCGCATTCATTTTGCTTGGAAAATAAAACAATAAGCTTTAAATCTCTGTTCCGTGAGCACTCAATTTTTTCTGATGCGCCCCGCATCGCGCTCGCTAGGAACCTCGTCTGGGGTTTACTAATGTGTCTTCTGACAACATGAAGATAGGGCTGAAGATGTCTCCCAGTGGCGAACAGGCTGCGCGCGGCCGAAATGATCGTACACTCTTAGTACGAGCCCGTCACTCGGCTCTGCCATTCCTCCACTCCGAAGGGAATCTACTCGAGTCTTGATTTGGGCTTGTTGATGAGAACACATATACTAATAAGCGACAGCGCGAATATACACGGACGAACACACAGCAGCGCCTCTTCTGTTGTGTGTTCGTCCGTGTATTTCGCGCGGCCGCTTATTAGTATGTATGACAACCAATACTCGCCCACTTGTGACATCCCCAAGTGCCTCCCTTGCGATAGGATCGGAAATGCATTGCGCATGGGTTCGTCCGGCTGCAGAGGGAGCAACCGCGCCCTTCCTTTGTGCGGTTTTGTGCGCCCACGCGTCCGTAACGGCGGCTTCGTGCGGAAAAGCGCAGACACCACTGTCCTACCGTTGTTGTAATAGTTATTTTATTTATATACAAAAGAAAGGAGGACATGTTTTCCAGTCCCGGTATCTATTATTTGATATCTAAAGCACCTTAAATGGGGCGGCGGCAATAAGGGGATAGCGAGGAAGGGTTAGAGGAAATAAAGGGTGTAAGCGATACGGAGAAAGGAAAGGGTCGGTAAAAATCAAAATAAATATATACACTATAGTAGTTTCCTTGAGGCACACCCGCAAATGTCTTGGGTCAGGGAGCATTCGGCACATCGGGCGGGCCTCCGCAATAGCTCTGCTTCTATGTAACTGTTCACGACGCCCGGAGGTGCACACTGTACAAAATATGGATGGCCGACGTGGGGCGATCGACCGTTATCGCCCAGAATAGTACACGTGGAGCGTTCGGTCACAGCGCGCACTATCTGGCGAGGTGAAATAGGCGAGTCATCAAGCCCGCTTGTTCGATATATTCACACAGGCTCACGTGTGTTCGCTCGCGGACGCGCGCACTGCCCGGCGGCCACAGAAACACAGCTACGCTGTCCGAGGTTACCTCCTGCGCTCTGTAAGCAGCCAGCTACTCAGGAAGCGATGCAAGGAAAACAGGGCACTGCGGCATCGAGGGCAAAGAACCTGCCGACGAGCTCGCTACCACAGCACAAGATCTTCCTCCTCCTAGCGATGAGTAACTCTCTTTGGAGGACATGCGCGCATCGCAAGAGGTGAGCGCATTCACAGTGTCAGCGGCCCCTCACTGACTCGGCTGCACCACGCAATATATCCACCGTACACGCATTGGATGTGTGTGGCCTGGGGAACGACGGATGCGCCACGGACTTGCCGTTCATTACGCCAACTCGTTCGAGGGGTCATTACAGCTTAAGAGGAGGACCCGGAGGTTAGTGCCAGCGAATGGCTGAAGCGCGCGCCAGAGGTGAAAGCGGTCGCCCTTTGTTAGGATAAATTAGTACGTCAGTGGCAAGGAAGAAAGAGTCGTTTCTCCACATCAACTACGTCAACTAAGTGCTCCCCGTTGCTTAGACAGCAGCTCCAAGCGGTGCGGACAGATGGGTTTGCCATCCGTTAGAACCGCCTGCGATATTTTAGGCCGGGTATATTTTAAACGGGTAGCTACATGCCCGCGCACTTGCGAATATGCTGGTTTTTAAAATATCAGGAGCAAGACGTGCTGAACGAACGGAAGCCGGTTTTTTGCGTTCAAATGAGATGACTCCGAGGGCCACAGCTCTCAACCAGTGCCTGTTGCCAAGCGAGCGGTGGGGTGGTAAAGTCCTGCAAGACACCCGAATAGGGACTACTTTACACGACTGGCGAGACTTTCACCTATGGTGAGGACATGAAATCAATACTCTGATGTTTATGGAAACGTTTGATCACACTTCCGTCGTTTTATTTGGGAAGCTGCGATCGGTTTTTGTGACATTTTTCCTGCGCATTCTCTAGAATCGAATCGACTCACCTCTAACCCTCCGAGGGGATCCCTGTTTCCCTGTAGGCAGAGCCCCCTTAATATTTATAAGTATCTTCATCTTTTCAGGCTTTCCCTTTGTTGAGCTTCATATCCTTCTTCCCGTTTTCCCCTCGGTGAACTGTGTCGTTTCCACTCTACCTTCTACCCTAACAATAGCTCGTTTCAAGAGTCTTGTATTTCTCGCCGTGCTACCCAAGTTGATGTCATTTATTATTCGCGCCTCAAGCGCCTTATACTGATGTTCTGCAAGACACATACGCCCATCGTCTCGCAAAATCGGAACTCGTACAAGAAGCTCCTTATATTCTGCTTTATTGTTTCTTAACACTAGATACCACATTTTCACTGACAATAACACTTGCTCACACTGCATTCTCAGCTCCTGGTTCCGATCTTCGTTCTAAACTCAGGCTGCTGACAGCCTTGATCGCCTTTACAAAGAACAGGCAGATAACACAGTTGTGACAATTTCGTTGAAACCGAGAGTTAAACCCCTCGATCATTCTCCTCCTTTACGTCAACGTGAGCTCGCAGATGTGAATTACCGCAAGGAGTTTAGCTCCACTGACATGTTGAAGGGAACCCGGTCGTAATTCGTCTATTTCTTGGCCAAGTAATTTCTATTTCTCATTTACAAGGCGTTCATGCTAGCCGGCTTGCATCCAACCTGTCCAGTGATGTAGCCAGCGCACTGTGCAAACGTCTACAGTGTGCATTCTCTATGCACCTCTACCGCCTCGCGTAGCGCATCTGCTTCATTGTCCAGATGTGTCGTAGTAGACACTTTTATATTTGAACTCGTTGCCCGAGCAACGCGTTTTGCCCTCATTTCGTTGTCGTGCTCGTGTAGTGAGCGTACGTAGTATGGCTAGCAAGATTTGCGCCGCATTCGCAACAGGGTTCCAGGCCTTCATAAAACGAAAGGAGTGAAAGAAGACCCGTTGTCCTTGCGGCGGCTTAGGTGTCTCCTCGGTGAGAAGTGTTTCATAGTTGTTTGCTGTCTACTTGATTTCCTGTAAAAAAACGTTTTGTTGCTGTGATGGCTAAAAAGAAATGGTTGCCCTTCCATCCATTCGGGGAGTAATAAAGACCCATAAGTTGGTAGGCTCACCTCTGAAGGGGTGAGAGGCACACTTATTGTTATGTGGAACTGCCTAGAGTGTTTCGTCGCACGACAACCTCTTTGGCCGGGTGGGGACCTCACGTCTATCACAAAAAGCTACCCCAGCCTCTGCTGGCCCTAAAGTGAGGTTTTCGGAGGTATTGGTTGCATGCCTATTGGTCTGTGACATGTGTGATTCTGGGACAAGGCACTTCTGATTGCCAGCCTCAAACGGTAACCAAATACTATACGTAATAGGTAACACCAAGAGATTGGCGCAATCGTGTGGACATCGTACGCAGATGAGAATGTGTTATATAAAAATATACAGTACAATATGTTTGTTTCACAAAGCAAGGATATGTTTCATAAAAAATTCGGTATACCGCAAGTAGGACAAAAAAGCATACATATTCTGATTTTAAAAACGCAGACAGTAACTATCTTGTCCACTATTGAAACAATAATACTAAGGCACGATATTGTCTCGTAACACTCGAGGAGCGCTCCATGCTTGCAAAACTCACAGGCATTTAAGGTAGGCGCCTAAGTTTCGAACCATCCTTGGCGGCTCCGTGCTTAAAGACGCATTCAAAACAAATGAGCAGCCGCGTGCATTCATATAATGTCGAGAATATGCGCCTAATATTTGAGGTATAACGTTTCAAATTGTACAAGAAGCAAGTACCCATATATAATGCTCTGTTTCTTTCAAAGTGCGGTCCTATATACTCTCGTTCCTTTCTTTATCTGACATGCTTTGTTTCAAAGCGGTACTTACCTTGACAGAGAAAAATCGTTGGCTTGTCAAAATGCAGCTGTTCACAACGGAGGGGCTCGGCAGGAACAGCAGCGCATGTTCGCTCTGTGCGCCTTTCCAGTCGCAGAGGGTGTCACTCGAGCCGGCAGAGATGCCAACTGCTCAAGTTCAAGGCCAGTTATTGTTCAGGGAAGCGTGCGTTTCGGCGAAGAAGTGATTAAAAGGATCATCAAGTGCAAAACCAGTTGTTCTTCAGTGAAGCGGTCGTTTCGGTGAAGGAGAGATGAAAGGGAGCATGAAAGTATCTAGTGCCTACCTAGGTAAAGGGCGTTACGATGTAGGCTTTACTAAGCGCTTCTGAGTAAGACATGTTTAAAAACTTGCGGCAGAAAGGCGAGCCACTCCTAAGGGTTCCTCACTCAGGTAAAAAGCGTTTCAAAATTTGGCTCTATGACTTTAATATGCTTTAAGCAGAAAGTTATTTTGGCGTCCATGAATATCAAAACACGATAAAATTTACACTGACAAATTTGCTTTTCGCTGCATCTGCGCATCATATTAAACAGGAGTCAGAAAGGTGACCCACGGGTATCTCGAAAGATTTATCAAAATAAACTTGGAAAAACCCGGACCACAGAAATATGAAAGCCACGCCAAGTAATTTTCGCATTACAAGAAATTGAATGAGCAATTATTACAACTTAAAACAGGCTGTGAAAATGGTTAAGTACACATATGTTTACTCAAGGCTCAGATAATAATACGATCATATTCTAGTTATTGGTGACGTGAAGTCACTATCGTCAGTCAGGCTGTACCTACTCCAGACCGAAGTTCCCTTCTCTATTCGCGCAATTATTCCTTTTTTCTAAAGCCTTCATCCACCTCACCCCTGCAGACATCGTACCTAAGCTCATTCTCACAGTTAAGTTTCTGAATCACATGCTGCGCTTTACTTTACTTAGAATTTATTTCCATACCCCAAGCGACTATCGGTTATTTTATCTGCCCACAACATATACTGCCCTTGTTAGTTTAGCCTTTTTGAATTAGACTAAAATGTCCTTCACTCTAGTCATTTCCCTGGCGCACTGAGCACTCTTCCTATAATAACGTTACCCCAACCATTTCATTCGCATAGCTATCTACCTTTGATTTCAACTTAGGTAAAACCACTTTCGTAAAGAGGTCATTAATTCTAAATTTTTAGCATCAACAGATTATTGCGATATAATCCACAGGCGTGGAACTATACTCCAATAAATTTGAGCTCATTCGTGGCAATAGATATTTCTAAAATGAATTTACTTTCTTTTTTAAATCAGTTTGCTGGTCTTGCAACCATTGGCCGCTGATGTCACAATGCCATCTCATTCGGGGAGTGTGAAGATATACCGCAAGGGGAAAAGGAAGAGCAGAAAGAAAGCTTTCTTTGATAACTCAATAGGCAGCGCCCTAGTTTTTGAAGCTTGATCAGGGTGCCTTAGAACATGCTGGTACAAAAATTAGGCATAAAGATGACACCTTGTGCAGTATGTGGTATACCCACAGAAAAATTTTTCATCTTATACTTGAATGCGATGATATTCATCCAGAAGTCGATGCAAGCTCAGCTACTCTTCCTTAGGTCCTGAGGTTTAGAGATAACAGTGGCCGGGGGAATAAACCTGTGCTAGAAGCTAGCCAAAAACAATTCAAAGATTGGTGTTTAAAAGCAGAAAAGTAACATAATATCAGTGATGTAGAAACAAAATTCAATAAATAGAATGATGGTATAAATAACGGATCTAAAAGAATAAATAAGATATAGGGGAAACAACGAGCATGATAGCATCTGATACCTCCCCATTTAAAAAGGGACGCTACAATATTCCATCCATCCATCCATCCATCCATCCATCCATCCATCCATCCATCCATCCATCCATCCATCCATCCATCCATCCATCCATCCATCCATCCATCCATTATCGGAGTTGGCTGCACTCCTGAATGCCAGCCGTGGACAGTGATCGCAGTTTTTTCTTCACCAAAAAACATTTTATTTGGATATTGTCGTTGTTAGTCGACAAACCTTAACTATAATCTCGATCTTAGTGATCCTCGGAGAACATAACTTGTTTTGGGCTTCCGCCTAGAGATTGTCGAGAAGGCTGAAATCGAAGGGCTAATGCTTTATAATTTAGGTATACAATCAGAAGCACCTTATTCGCCTGTTATGAGAGCTTGTTTTAGCAACAAGCGCTACCGCATGTATAAAGCTACATATTCAGTTTCCTTTCGCCGTGGCTGCCACGAAAAGGGGGAGAGGCTAACTTTGTGTTGCTGAGTACTCTGCTGTTACCCGTCACTCGTTTGTTCAAAAACCAAGAGGAAACCCAGAACAAGTTTACGTTGGCGTGAGAGGATACATTCCGACATTATTGGAGAAGGCGAAACTCTTGAACCAAGCAGTACCTCTTAAGATGCTGTTACAGGCGCGAGCTATTCAAACTTAATTATTTTCGGTTAGTAAAGCTTTTTCCCAAATTATCTATGGCATGGCCATGGCCAGTGCAGAAACAGTGCGCCCCGGCCACCCCATCTGTCCCATCGTCACAAAACCCTGCGCGATTCGCTTGTGCTTCCCTGTCTCATTGAACAAGACCCCCCAGCCGTCGCAGTCTTCATTTCGCGTCTCCCTCAGCCACGCGCGCGCGAGTGCGATAAACTCCCGAGGCTAACCTTGCGTTTTGTTTTGTGGTTTTTCTAGCCTAGGAGAGTTAAAAGTTTTGCGAAATTCACGTTCTGACAGCTAAATAAAATGCGAGGTACATTGACACTATTGCGATGGAGAGTTCTTAAACCCAACCTTTCTGTTTGCCACAATATATTCCTGCTCTCAAATCTCTGTGCGTCATTCTATGACGTAAAAACCACAAATTATATTATCTGCTCCTTCTAGCCATTTACGCAGTTGAAAAAAAAAGGGTATTTCGAAATTTTCTACTTCGGCTCAAGGTTGACACTCGTAACTGCCGTCTCTCTCTAGTTCGGATAAATGCTACAACCAATTGCCTTATAGTCGGACTGTGTTGCTTTTATACGCAAATTGCACTAGGATGGAAAACGGGAGTGCGTCATTTACTTCATTCCTTAATTCATCTTTGATGTTTGTATAATTTTCTCTCCTCGTTGCAATGCATTTACTGTCACTACTAGTTCCAAACTCAAGTTTGAATAGTTTGAAATGAACAACAAGGTAATTACTCATCTGCTTGCATTCGCTTTAAAACATGGCCGTAAGCGCAGTTATGGGTATATGTGCTGTTCTTGCAGGGGATAACCGAAGCCGTTTATTAATTTAGCGTCTCAGGCGTAGTCCTGACAATTCTAAAATAAACAGAGCTACTGAGGCCGCATTTGAGCCATCTAGAACAGCCCAGAGTTCTTGCACCCTGAATATTCACGTTTCTTTTGCCCACTCGTACGCCGATGCAGTAGTTTGTGGCCGTTAAATCACCATACCTGCAAACCTAAGAAACATATTTCGCTCGCGTGTTCTTTTACATCAGACTTATGGCGAATTCAAATGGGAGAGCAGGTGCACTCGAGAGCACTTCGAAAGTGCTCTCAGATAAGCGGGCGCCCTCCAATTGGGAGAGCAGGACGAAGTCTGCATTGGTAAAGTGGATGAAGGCATTAGAAAAAAGGAATAATTGCTCGAATAGAGAAAGGACCTTCGGCCTGGAGTAGGTACAGCCTGACTGACGATGGTGACTTCACGTCACCAATAAATAGAATATGATCGTATTATGATCTGAGCCTTGCGTAAACATATGTGTACTTAACCATTTTCACACCTTGTTTTAAATTGTAATGACTGCTCATTAAATTTCTTGTAATGCGAAAATTACTTGGCGTGGCTTTCATATTTCTGTGGTCCGGGTTTTTCCAAGTTTATTTTGATAAATCTTTCAAGATACCCGTGGATAACCTTTCTGACTCCTGTCCAATATGATGCGCAAATGCAGCGAAAAACAAATTTGTCAGTGTAAACTTTATCGGGTTTTGATATTCATGGACGCCAAAATAAATTTCTGCTTAAAGCAGATTAAAGACATTGAGCCAAATTCTGAAAAGCTTTTTACCTGAGTGAGGAACCCTTAGGAGTCTCGACTCGCCTTTCTGCCGTAATTTTTAAACATGTCTTACTCAGAGCGCTTAGTAAAGCCTACATCGTAACGCCCTTTACCTAGGTAGGCACTAGGTACTTTCATGCTCCCTTTCATCTCTCCTTCACCGAAACGACCGCTTCCCTGAAGAACAACTGGTTTTGCACTTGGTGATCCTTTTCATCCCTTCTTCGCCGAAACACATGCTTCCCTGAACAATAGCTGGCTTTGAAATTGAGCAGTTGGCATCTCTGCCGGCTCGAGTGACACCCTCTGCGACTGCAAAGGCGCACAAAGCGAACATTCGCTGCTGTTCCCACCGAGCCCCTCCGTTGTGAACAGTTGCATTTTGCCAAGGCAACGATTTTTCTCCGTCAAGGTAAGTACAGCTTTGAAACAAAACTTGTCAGATAAAGAAAGGAACGAGAGAATACAGGACTGCACTTTGAAAAAAACAGAGCATTATATATGGCTACTTGCTTCTTGTACAATTTGAAACATTATATCTCAAATATTAGGCGCATATTCTCGACACCATATGAATGCACGCGACTCCTCTTTGTTCTGAATGCGTCTTCAGGCAAGGAGCCGCCAAGGATGGTTCAAAAATTGGGCGCCTACCTTAAATGCCTCATTGAGTTTTAAAAGCATGGAGCGCTCCTCGAGTGTTATGAGACAATATCGTACCTTAGTATTATTGTTTCAATAGTGGACAACATAGTTACTGTCTGCGTTTTTAAAATCAGAATATGTATGCTTTTTTTGTCCTACTTGTGGTATACCGAATTTTTTATGAAACATATCGTTGCTTTGTGAAACAAACGTATTGTACTGTATATTTTTTTATAACACATTCTCATCTGCGTACGATGTCCACACGATTGCGCCTATCTCTTGATGTTACCTATTACGTATAGAATTTGGTTACCGTTCGAGGCTGGCAATCAGAAGTGTTTGTCCAGAATCACACATATTGTAACCCGCGCTAACCGTGTCAGTTCTGGAGGGAGAAGAAGACGAAGTTCTGCGGAGTGCGCGTGGTTCTGGGACGCCGCTGGTATTGCTTGGTCAAGCGCCTGCTCTCTGCCTCCTGTGCCTCAACCCCGTCCTTTGACCCTGACCTTCTGGACTGCCGTCCGGGTAGCAATAGAACCCGTGACAATATTACATACCCTTAGGCATGCAACCAATTCCTCCGAAAACCTCACTTTAGGGCCAGCAGAGGCTGGGGTAGCTTTTTGTGATAGACGTGAGGTCCCCACCCGGCCAAAGAGGTTGTCGTGCGACGAAACACTCTAGGCAGTTCCACATAACAATAAGTGTGCCTCTCACCCCTTCAGAGGTGAGCCTACCAACTTATGGGTCTTTATTACTCCCCGAATGGATGGAAGGGCAACCATTTCTTTTTAGCCATCACAGCAACAGAACGTTTTTTTACAGGAAATCAAGTAGACAGCAAACAACTATGAAACACTTCTCACCGAGGAGACACCTAAACCGCCGCAAGGACAACGGGTCTTCTTTCACTCCTTTCGTTTTATGAAGGCCTGGAACCCTGTTGCGAATGTGGCGCAAATCTTGCTAGCCATACTACGTACGCTCACTACACGAGCACGACAACGAAATGAGGGCAAAACGCGTTGCTCGGGCAACGAGTTCAAATATAAAAGTGTCTACTACGACACATCTGGACAATGAAGCAGATGCGCTACGCGAGGCGGTAGAGGTGCATAGAGAATGCACACTGTAGACGTTTGCACAGTGCGCTGGCTACATCACTGGACAGGTTGGATGCAAGCCGGCTAGCATGAACGCCTTGTAAATGAGAAATAGAAATTACTTGGCCAAGAAATAGACGAATTACGACCGGGTTCCCTTCAGCATGTCAGTGGAGCTAAACTCCTAGCGGTAATTCACATCTGCGAGCTCACGTTGACGTAAAGGAGGAGAATGATCGAGGGGTTTAACTCTCGGTTTCAACGAAATTGTAACAACTGTGTTATCTGCCTGTTCTCTGTAAAGGCGATCAAGGCTGTCAGCAGCCTGAGTTTAGAACGAAGATCGGAACCAGGAGCTGAGAATGCAGTGTGAGCAAGTGTTATTGTCAGTGAAAATGTGGTATCTAGTGTTAAGAAACAATAAAGCAGAATATAAGGAGCTTCATGTACGAGTTCCGATTTTGGGAGGCGATGGGCGCATGTGTCTTGCAGAACATCAGTATAAGGCGCTTGAGGCGCGAATAATAAATGACATCAACTTGGGTAGCACGGCGAGAAATACAAGACTCTTGAAACGAGCTATTGTTAGGGTAGAAGGTAGAGTGGAAACGACACAGTTCACCGAGGGGAAAACGGGAAGAAGGATATGAAGCTCAACAAAGGGAAAACCTCAAAAGATGAAGATACTTATAAATATTAAGGGGGCTCTGCCTACAGGGAAACAGGGATACCCTCGGAGGGTTAGAGGTGAGTCGATTCGATTCTAGAGAATGCGCAGGAAAAATGTCACAAAAACCGATCGCAGCTTCCCAAATAAAACGACGGAAGTGTGATCAAACGTTCCCATAGACATCAGAGTATTGATTTCATGTCCTCACCATAGGTGAAAGTCTCGTCCAGTCGTGTAAAGTAGTCCCTATTCGGGTGTCTTGCAGGACTTTACCACCCCACCGCTCGTTTGGCAACAGGCACTGGTTGAGAGCTGTGGCCCTCGGAGTCATCTCATTTGAACGCAAAAAACTGGCTTCCATTTGTTCAGCACTTCTTGCTTCTGATATTTTAAAAACCAGCATATTCGCAAGTGCGCGGGCATGTAGCTACCCGTTTAAAACATACCCGGCCTAAAATATCGCAGGCGGTTCTAACGGATGGCAAACCCATCTGTCCGCACCGCTTGGAGCTGCTGTCTAAGCAACGCGGAGCACTTAGTTGACGTAGTTGATGTAGGAGAAACGACTCTTTCTTCCTTGCCACTGGCGTACTAATTTAGCTTAACAAAGGGCGACCGCTTTCACCTCTGGCGCGTGCTTCAGCCATTCGCTGGCCCTAATCTCCGGGTCCTCCTCTTAAGCTGTAATGACCCCTCGAACGAGTTGGCGTAATGAACGGCAAGTCCGTGGCGCATCCGTCGTTCCCCAGGCCACACACATCCAATGCGTGTACGGTGGATATATTGCGTGGTGCAGCCGAGTCACTGAGCGGCCGCTGACACGGTGAATGCGCTAACCTCTTGCGATGCGCGCATGTCCTCCAAAGAGAGTTGCTCATCGCTAGGAGGAGGAAGATCTTGTGCTGTGGTAGCGAGCTCGTTGGCAGGTTCTTTGCCCTCGATGCCGCAGTGCCCGGTTTTCCTTGCATCGCTGCCTGAGTAGCTGGCTGCTTACAGAGCGCAGGAGGTAACCTCGGACAGCGTAGCTGTGTTTCTGTGGCCGCCGGGCAGTGCGCGCGTCCGCGAGCGAACACACGTGAGCCTGTGTGAATATATCGAACAAGCGGGCTTGATGACCCGCCTATTTCACCTCGCCAGATAGTGCACGCTGTGACCGAACGCTCCACGTGTACTATTCTCGGTCAGTGATGAGTCGCGGGTGGTGCGAATTAGAGTGTGGATAAAGCTGTGCAGTTAAGTGAACTGCGCTCGTAGGAAAGAGCGGGAAGAAGGTTCGGAGATTTGCCTTAAAGGTGTCATCGGTGGCCTTTGATGTGGCGTTCGGGCTCGGGAATTCGGCTAGTATTAGCGATAACTGCCCGTCACATAGTGTGTGCGACAGTGTCATCTACCTCTGCTGCGGCGAGTGATAAAATATCCACAGAGGTGGGACTGGCGTAGAGTGCGCCAAATCAGGAAAGCCCGTCGGCTTTTTTATTCTCCGGGCCAAATAATGTGGCGGATGTCGCTGGTTATTTCCGATATAAATGTTTGCTGATGCAGCTTTTACATACAGGATTGGTGTAAGAAAAGTTGTTGTTTCTGAGCGCGAAGGTAAGCGGCTTGTGATCATTCAGGTTGCAGTAAATTCAGCCTGCGAGGAAGAAGCGTTAGGGCTTAACGGTACAAGAAATTTCCAGCACCTTTCTGCCGACCGTGCTTTATTAGAATTTTGCGGGCTTGTAATGCTTATAGAACAAGCCTACTGGATGCCACGCATATCCCTCGTTTAGGTGAAGGACAGCTCTTATTTTTGTTGTTAAATATCCTATCTTCAGACGTGATAGAATGTTTGGAAGATGATCCACCAGAAGCGCTGCCTCGGTCAGCTTATGTTTGCTGTTAGGGCGTCGGCCTCTCCCTGGTTCCAGCTAAACTCCTTGGTATTCTTTGCGCCTCAGCGGAATAGGTTTGGGAGCATTTCGGTAATTTTAGAAGATGAGGCAATGAATTACCGGTGAAAATATATAACGCCAATGCATTCCCGAAGCTTGCGAAAACAATTGGAACGGGGAAGATCTTGACAGCTTCTACTCGGAATCTATCGGAAGGATGATTAGTACTGCCCTGCGATGGCAAAGGATATTGAGGCTCTCAGCGTCGAAGATGCCATTCAATGGTTTCAGCACCAATTTTGTTAATCATGAGCTACAGAAGCATGGGTACCAGCCTTCGTGATTATGATGCTGAAAAACTTATCACTTCAAGGTCACGGAAGGGGAGGGGAAACACCTCCAGGACGAAAAGATTTATCCCTACCTTCCACACAGACTCATCGAATTAAACTATGGATCTTACCATATGCCTCTAGCTCGGTGTTGAAAAGACATTGGATAGACCTGAGGGATTTCGTAAAGTATTGTAAACCTCGAACCAACACGCTAGGGTCCGTACTAAATCTGAACATGGCAAGACGTTTGTCTAGAAAGTAATGCACCTCTGCATTTGCCTAAACAGCGCTTCGCAATGAGTTTAACGAAACCCAACCGTAATATAACGTATGTGGCTGCCAAACGAAGCATGATGCCGTGCAGTACTTCTGGTAATAGGTGATGATTATCGAGGCATCGCAGATGTGGTCTTTGGATGACAATGTCCATGAAACAGCCGAAAATTGAAGTAGGGTAGTTGCAATGCACGTTATCCGAGGTGGTGGGATATCCTGGTTTGGGAATTAAAGCTAGCTTAGCCATTTGATAGTCATCTTTGATGCAGAGAGCCTCTCAAAGCACCTATCGCGGCGCAATCAAGGCTTTTAAATATTTTGTAAGTTATTGATCTGGGCTGGCCGGGGTGCTTGCCTTAGGCGACTGAGTTCACCCCTGGCTTCCCTGATAATAGGGTGCACGTCTACGACCTCGTAAAAATGTACTTAATAACCAAGGAGGTAAAACAAAAAGGCCTGGCTAGATATATGTGTCTATACAGAGTTGATTTATTGCGTGTGATTATCCACGGCGTTGGTGAAAGGTACACTATTAGTGCTCCTCGGCTTTGCCTCTCTGAAGATCAAGCAGATGCCAAAGTATTTGGCTAATTGCGTTATGGTCATGGTTTTCTGTGTTTTTCTGTGAGTCTCCTCATCTCAACTTCTATAGCTAAACTCTCGGCAATCGGAGCTCGTAGTGCAGTTAAAAAGTCTTATTAAGACGAAAATATAAGTAGGCTAAGGTGTGCCCTCAAACTCTGTCATCAGAAAGTGCCGCCGTATTGCTGACATCATCAGGCAATGTGACGTCGAGCCTTTGATCAATAAAAGTAGTAATAATAATTAATAAAAATAACAATTATTATGATAAAAATTTTCTTCAGCATAACATAACTTTTCTAATATATGACACTTCAAATTTACCGTACTTACCCTACAAATTGTTATTTAGATTTTATAACCTTCCAAGCGGACCAGTTGGCAGCAATATATTTTGTGCAATTCATTGATGACACGGCGGGCATATAACTGAAATATTTTACAGCACATAAACTTGAAAACCTCATATTGAGCTTTCCGAAATTTAACAATCAGAGCTCTAGACATCCAAGATGAGAGAAAACAATATATCAGTTGTATGTCTCTCCAATCTCAGCAGATAAATACCGTACACCATTCAGAGCTATGTTGACAGCCCATACTTTGTCACATCAGTCGTGATGACCTCTATGGAGTGAGAAACGTGTTTCCTTACATTGATGTGATGTCTTATGTTCATATCTCCAGTTAATGAATTTACCACGCAAATGTTCTTGTCCCTTTGCGCAAACTGTCACCATGTGGCGGCTATCCCATGTCTCCTCCCTGGCGGCGCCGCTGACAGCTTTATTTGGACATATATAGTTGCACGATGAATACAAAATCTAGCATTGCAGATATTCTTCCCTTAAAATCAAAACAAAAAGCTTTAGATTGTGTATGAAGACAGAGACTTCAAAATATTAAGCACTATTTCTCTCCAGATACTTAGCTGTCTTAAACTACATAATCTCAAGGCATATTAGAAGCGCCTACCTCGTCACACGATTCTAAATTCTCGTCTGGGAGAGGGTTGTTAGTTTTGCCAGCTCTACTTTCCATAATTTGTGCATGTCTTACCTGCTACAATATAGTTGCACACATTTTCTCTGGCTATTTTAGATCTATCAACCATTCTACCTGGATACTGAAGATCACGCTACCATATACCGTGCTTGATAAGTAACATAGCCAAAGAGCGATAGCCAAAACTTGTCGATGGGAGATGGGTGAAAAAAAAAGACAGATATAAAGAATGGAACGTATAGGATGGAAATTTGAAATAGTCATAATGTCCTTCTTGTTAGGTTTGTGGGGTTTAACTTCCCAAAGCGACTCAGGCTATGAGAGACGCCTTAGTGAAGGGCTCCGGATATTTCGACCACCTGGAATTTTTGAACGTGCACTGACATCGTACAGCACACGGACGCCTTGCTTTTCCCCTCCATCTAAAAGCGGCCGCCAAGGACGGTATTCGATACCGCATCATTGGGAACAGTAGTCGAGCGCCGTAACTACTGCGCCACCCCGGGCGGGGTCATATTCTTCTTCTCTGAATTCAGAAATTAAAAAGTTAGCCCGGAAAGAGAATTACGAATATGTGGAAATGGCATTGTCTTCAAATATTTTTCAGAGTTTCCACTGCGTCACATCGAAGACAAATCAGAGATTTTTTTTACGAAGGATTATGTCGTATATAAATCATATTTGTCTTTTGGGAATTTTTGCCCCTTTGTGTGCCGCTGGACAAAGTTAAGAAAGCTTTATAAATTTGACAGGGGTTAAGCAGCTGGGGAGAATTAGGTAACTACAGATTTGTTGAAGGATGGGAAATATCTTGGTAGGAAAAATAGGATACGCGATTCCTGGTGTCATTAACGGTGTCAGAATTATGGACCAACTCAATAGTTATCCTAATTCGTAAGAAAGGGGCCCTAAGAACTTTAAAAGTAAGACATCAATCAGCTTATTTTCTGTTAAATATAAGCTCTTTACTAAGGTAATTGCTGACAGAATTAGGAAAATCTTAGAATTCAGTCGCGCATAAGATCAAGCAGATGTTCGAAACGGGTATTCTACTATTCCTCATATGCATACCATTGATAAGGTGATAGAAAACTCGGCATATAACCAGACCTTATACATAACACTTGGTGATTACGAAAAAAGCATTTCAGTCTTAAAAACCTCGGCAGTCACACATGCATTGTGAAATCTGGGAGTAGGCAAGCCGTATATGAACGTGCTCGAAGGTGTTGCTGCGAGCCATTGAAACTTTTATTTTTTGCTTTTTCGACAGCCGGAGCGTGTGGCCTTATCACTCCTATTCTGGCACGGGGGTCAATTCTGTATATTTTGTTCGTTCAAGCTCTGTGTCGCGATAAGCAGTTTTATCGGTTTCTTTGTCGCGCAAGATGCGCCGAGATATGTCTTTAAGAGTCCGACACTCGCGTGTATTTCAGCAATGTTCCAGGTTGTGTAGTCACCATCAGTGGCATTCTGTAGATGTTTCTTCGCCGTCTTTAAATTGAGCTTCCACGAAAGCGATGGCATTTCTTTTGTTCGATTACCGTGGAGCACGATATTTGCAATCACCGCAGCAGATTGCTTGATTCTTCTTTTGCGGGCGCAAGTCAGTCCAGTGAAAGAGGGTATTCAAGTGATGTTCAAGCATCCGTTTTTGTTGACAATGGCATAGACACCACTGCGTAACAATATCTATAGTGACTACATAGCAGTTCTGAATGAAGAAAGTAACGCAATTCCCATAAAGAAAATGTCTAAGGCAAGGAGACACGATCTGCCCAGGACTATTAACAGCTTCTTTAGGAGTATTCTGAGACTCAAAATCGGAGCACTTGGGGATAGGGGTTGATGAATAATATCTCCAAAATCTACGATTCTCAAATGACAGTGTCTTCTTATGTAACTCAGGGGATGAACTGCAAATAATTATTGAGGAATTAAAGAGGAACAGCAGAAAGGTAGGCTTGAAAGGCAGAAGGCTAGGTTAATGCTTATTAGCCTCGCGAAGAAGGGGCAGTGCAAAACACGTAGCAAAGCACTGGAAGTTGTAGACTATTAGGACAGGCAGTAAGCGCAAATGTACACTACGAAATGAAAATAAAACAGGAAAATAAGATAGGGTTAGAGCGCATTTTGCAATAATTCCCAAATTATGACTAGCAGCTTACCGGTATCGCTCGAAAGAAAAGTATACAAATACATTTGCATCTTACCTATACTAACCTATATGCCCGGAACGTGGCAGATAACGAAAACGGTTTTATATTATAGAGGAAACGCAGAGGCCTATGGAATGAAAAGAGGTATGTGTAACATAAGAGATAAGAAGCGCAAAGGGTGGGTCAGAAAAATAACTCGAGTTAAGGACATTCTAGTGAAAATTAGGAAGAAATGGGCCTCGGTAGGGTATGTAGTGTGCAGATAGGACAGCCTATAGTCGCTAATGTTAACAAACTGGATTCCAATAGAAGGAAACGCGTCTACCACCTCTGCAGGTAAATTGGAGGAATATGGCAGAGACCTTCACCCTGCAGTGGAAATAGTCCGGCTGATGACGATATATGTCATTATTTGTGTATTTTAAATTGCATGTTTTCCAGCTGGGATTACAGCTACTAATACGCGTCCTGTAAGCCACTGGCTTTAACTAGTGCTTGGTTTACTAATATATAAATATATGCGGCCCATTATAGTCCCCATTATGGCGATCAGTAAGTAGAATCGGAGCGATTGGAGCCCTCTGGCAATCCTAGAAACCTGCACCAAGCCCATCCTAAATACGGCACTCGGAACCCTCAACTCGTAAGCCCCCTACTTCGGGCTGATGCCTAGCAGGCGCAGGGTAAATTTTTTTTTTTTTTTTTTTTTGGAGGGGGGGGCATTTGGCGCTTACTACTCAAGAGTACACGAAATTGTACAACTCAAGGGACTAAAAGCACAGAATACAAAAGCTACTGCTCAGTATGTTCCGGAAGAAAACATTCCAGTTCTCTCTCTGCGGCTATCCCGTCCAGTCTGCGTGCCCATTCCCTGTATAGGCTTCTGCCGGTCGTCGATTACCATGCCGAAACAGGTTATCACCCATTCCGCAGAGTGTTGGTATTTCATGCGGTCTACAAATCGGCGCACATTGTTATTAGGGTAGAGGAGCGAGAAGGAAGCCCGCGCGGAGTCTCTGCCGAGCGTCCGACCATATTTGGAAACGTCTTCTCTGCGTCAACCCCGCCTCTTCCTCACTCGGCGGCGATGGTGACTCATCCAGCTGTAAAATGCGAGTTATAACGAGAAGTTTTGGCCGCGCTTAACCAATGATGACCCGTGGCTCGATGGGTAGAAAAGGAGACACTCAAAAGAGCGAATTGTATGCGTGCACCCTATTTATAGAGGTCGCCTTGTTCGAGCCAGCCAGTGTTTGAGCTAGTGTTGCGCCGAGTTCGCAAGTGCTACTGCTCGGCTCTCGGTGTAAACTCGCTGCTCGCCAAGCCCACTGATTTACGAGGGAACTGCGCCAGTCTTACATGGCGGCCATATCGTGACTCCCCAGACGTCGATCTGTGACAGAGCCAGGACAACAATTTGATGCTTGCCTTTCTCGTGTATTGCTCAGTGTTGTAAAGCCTCTGCGTTATTGGATGCCTCTTTAGCTGTATCCTTAGCGTTGCCTTTCTGTGAAACTTTATTTTAAGTGTTAGTTTGTATTCCTCTTTATCGTCTCTTGTTATGTGTAAAGTTAGTCTTGTTTCTTACTTATGACTCCAACCCTTCCTCTGGCTTGAACCGCAGAAACCTGGGCACGAAACGGCCACCTCCGTTTTTCACTACAGATAGTTGACTTCCGGCTGAGCTTGCCACGCATGTGGAGGGCATTTCCTTTGATGCCGGGACAACTACCCACACTCACTCTAAGGGTGTCCGGGGGTGTGCGCACCATTAGTGGCGCATCGTTAACAACATATAATTATTAACGGGTGACATGCGTAAATTCTCAAAGCGCCGTGGCGAAGACAAAGAAATAGCTTACTGCAAAGATTATTCCCGGCCGCACGATATACATTATGGCAGAGCGAGCATACACGAATGAAAGGAAATACTGAGCCTGGCTACGTTTCATAGAGAAACGAAACTGCATGGGGATAAGGTTTCTGTCCGTAAATGGAAGGAAACAACAAAAATAAAACACTAACAAACAAGTCATTAGAAGGCGCAGAACTTCAACCTAACAGCTTTAGACACATCTTCTAAGAAATTATAAAACAAGAATTTCTTTTTACTCGAAAACATCGCCCTTGCGCTGACGCAGGTTACTGCGTTTTCGACGACTTCTTCATCTTTGTTAACCTTTTATGAGTTATTGTTCCTCTCAAGGGACTACATCCTTAGCAGCTCTCGCTGTCACGAGAGTGCATGCTGGGAATTCTTCCAGGCTCCAGCGCTCTCGACGCTGGTGAAGCCTTCCTTCGCCAAATTCTGTGGCGCGCGCGCCGAAACATTACAGAATATACCACCTCGGCCTTACAATTACAATGTATCTATAGTAGTGCAAAGAGGTTACGTCCCAAATAAAGATTTCGACAGAAGAAATAGCAGCATTTACTCTTCGACAATGCTTACAGCAATGTATACAAAGCACTAAAGAATCCTTAAGCACCACCTGAGGTCTTGGTACCTAGCACGTCGGTGCAAAATTCGAGCTTGTTATCTAACCAAAACTTATCTCTCTTAAGAACAGGATACAATGAAAACAAGCCACTGTCTGTTGTACTAAAAGAGGCTCCTCAGGCTCTCTAAAAAAGTCAAGTCAAAAAGAATGCTACCAATATATGCTGCCAATTTTCTTGTGAAAAACCTGCATAAGCTTTCAAATCTACCTTTTGAAACAAGAACTTCGGAAAAACATGAGATGGGGGAAAATAATATTTTGGTGAAGTTAGCGTGAAATTTAAACGCCCTGTAGTTCGTAATAAAACTGGACCAGGCGTACGCCAACGAGAACAAGATTCTTAGGGGGTTTATTATGGATCGGAACAAATTTTGACAGCCGCCAGTCATGGCGAAATTCAGTCGTTACCACATATTCCTTGCACCATTATCTCACTTTCCCCACTGTTGCACACATTCTCGTTGAGCTGCCAGATGTTTAGTTAGTCTCTGTCTTCAGTGTTTCCTAGAATGTCAAATGCGCATAAACAGATATGCTTCGTTTTCATGAAGATGTCGTTTGGTTTAATGGATTTCTTCATTTCTTGACGAACAATAGCTGCTAGAGCATTTACGAGCCGTACCATTTGCATGCAAAGATTGAAGCGAGCATATGAAAGAAAAACAATTTGAGAGTGAAGGGCACTGCGGATCGATGTTTGTTTTCATGAAGCCACAGCATTAAAATCGCACGTCTTCAGCTCTACTGGCAAATCTCGTTTCGCATGCATGCATTTTGCTACTAGTTTAATCAATACCTTGCCTGTTCAGTCTTCATTATATCATACATACTCATTATCACCCTATGCAAGGAAAGACAATTTATGAATCAACTGCTATCTAAATAGGCAAATTTGGGGGTATAGTTTTGCTGCACATTAAATGATAGGAGGTAGGAGCGTAACGTGCCTCGATTTGTCGGCCTTCTCCCTAAATGTCCTTTGCATAAATGTCCTTTTATAGAATATTCTATGCATCTAAATTTCTGCCTCTATTACTCGAAAGGTACGCACTACTACACTGCTGTAATCAACCTGATTAACCAAAAATCATCAGAAGAACCACTCCTACATTGGCCACAAAAAGGCGGCTCGCAGTACTGAACAAACAAAACATAAATGGCTGATTTAAAAGCGGTAGTAAGGTGCCTATGTTTTCTGGGGTAGCCTATGTATCGCCGTGTCGAGTAGTGCTGGTTAGGAGAATTTTTGTCACCTCCTCGCCTCGAAAAAGCGACCTCGAGTAGTCAATAAAGCCACGCCTGCGCTTTATAGCTCACAAAGCTAGGCCCTGAATTCCTAAAGAAGGGGCCATTTATTACAATTGCGTTTAAAAAAATGCTTACACACAAGTTTGAAAACTCGGGATTGGGTGGGCCTTAACCGGGCATAATTAAGCGCAAGCGTGGCATGCATGCCTCTATGTAACAACGAATTTGAACATGCTCTTAAATCAAGGTTTTTCGATGTGTAGTGAACGAAGAGCGGATTCACGAAGACGAGGAAGAGGACGACGAAGTGCCGCTGCGCTGCTCGAGCTCGCTGGTTTTGTGCCTCAACGGACTGTGTTCTTGTGCTGTTCGCCGTGCAGCTTACAGAGGGCTATATTCCATGTTGAACCCTCAGTAAAACCCCTTTCACTTGGAGGCGGTGGTGGTGGTAGTGGTTATTTATTGTATATACGAAAGGAAAGAAAAGATGTTTGGAAGCCCCGGTATCTGCTATCTGATATCTGAAGCACCTGACCTGGGGCGGCGGAAATAAAGGGATAGCGAGGAAAAGGTAGAGGAAATCAAAGAGGTGAGCGATAGGGAGAAAGAAAAGGGTAGGTAAAAATAAAAGAAATATATACAGTAGTTTGCTTGAGGCCCACCCGCAAATGTCCTAGGTCAGTGAGCACTCGGCACATCGGGTGGGCCTCCGCAATAGCTCTGCGACCAGGCAACTGTTCACAACGCACGCACTGGCGCACTGTACAAAACACTGACGGCTGTTGTGGGCGACCGGCCGCTATTGTGCGAAATAGCACACCCGGAGCGTTCATTCACAGCGCGCACTATTTGGCGAGGTGAAATAGGCGGGTCATCAAGCCCGCCTATGCGATATACTCACACAGGCGCACGTGTGTTCGCTCGCGGACGCGCGCACTGCACAGCGGCCACTGGAGCACAGCTACGCTGTCCGGGATTACCCCTGCGCTCTGCAAGCCGCCAGAAACTCACGTCGTGGTTCGGCTAGCGCGGCGCAGTGCCGTAGAAGATGCTCGAGAGTTTCTACCGCGCCACAGCCGTCACACACGTCAGTGGTGGCAAGTCTGTGGCGCATCCGTCGTTCTTCAGGCCACACACATCCAATGCGTGCACGGAGGATCACTGCGCGGTGCAGCCGAGTCAGCGAGTGGCCGCTGACACTGTGAATGCGCTCACCTCTTGCGATGCGTGGGTCGGGGTGCTGGTGAGGTGGGGATTTTTGTCCGCCCTGGAGCTTCGTAGCCGCGCACTACCAACAACAGCCATGACCGACGCTACCACACCTAGTACAACGAGCTGCTCGTCGCACGTCTTCTGCGCTTGAGCTTTCCGCCAATGGGACCCTCCAATCTTCAGCGGAAACCGGCGACCACGACGTCGAAGATTGGCTTTCCTCATATGAATAGGGGTGTACTCACAACAAATGGGACGACGGCCTCAAATTAAATATTGTCATATTCTACTTAAGGGACATTGCCAACCTGTGGTTCCGCTAAGACGAGGCCGATATCTCATCGTGGTCTGCTTTCAAGACTAGTTTTGCCGATATATTCTGGCGGCCTGCAGTGCGCAAGCTGCGCGCTGAGCAACGCTTGCGCGGCTGTGCGCAACTACCTGGCGAGAATTTTACAAGCTATATTCAAGATGTTGTAGACCTCTGCAAGCGCGTGGACAATTCAATGACAGAACATGCCAAGATTGGTCACACTTTGCAAGAAATTGACGACGACGCGTTCCAGATGCTTCTGGCAAGAAATACAGCAACCGTAATACAGCTCAAGGCCTCATATTTCGCCCACGATTGTGACAGGGGTCTCTATCGATGGTTTGTCTGTATATGTGCTGGTCGACACGGGGGCTGTAATGTCTGCGATTCATGAGCGACTTTGCCGACGGTTATGAAACGTTACGACACCATTTAGCGGTTTCGCGCTCCGCACTGCCAGTAAAGAGAGGATTGCACCTTTAGCAGCATGTACAGCGCGTGTCATCATTGAAGGTCTTTTGTACAGTGTCGTGTTCGGAGTTTTGTCGTCTTGTTCCCACGACGTGATCCTCTGATGGGACTTCTTGTCTAAAAGTACCGCCGCGATTAATTTCGCCCGAGGTGAAGTGGAATTTTCTGCACTGTGCGACGCACTGCCCGACGACAACCGTTCAGTGTGTCCTCTAAACCTCACCATCGCTGAAGATGTCGACGTAGCACCAGAGGCTCGTGCCCATGTGCCTGTTTCGTGTCCTGCCGTGTCAGCCGTTAGTGCTTTATTTACGCCATCTGCATCCTTCATCCATCGCAAGCACCTGTCGCTGCCGTCTGCTGTTCTCGATGTTTACGGTGGCTTCACGATGCTACCCATCTACAATCCGTCTACGCTCCCGATTACTCTGCTACGTGGGGATCTCCCGGTTCTGTTCAACCAGACAACCTTCTCTCTAACCTAGACGCCTCCGAGACCTACCGTAGTAACTACAGCGATGCTCTGCAGTCCGATCCGACTTCTGATTTGTTGCCAGACGATTTCTTCCGAACCGCCTTCGATGACGCTCTTTCTTGAACTTACCGGACGCTGCTTGTGGCCCTTTTACAGACGTTTCGCTCCGCGTTCGACGCCGCCCTCACACCTCTCGGCCGCACTTCCACAGTCGCGCATCACATTCAGACCGGCTATAACTCGCCTTTTCGACAGCGCCCCTATCGTGTGTCAGCGGCAGAGCTTCGCGTGATCAACGAGTAAGTTGAGCACATGCTACAATGTGGTGAAATCCGTCCATCTCAAAGCACCTGGTCTTCACCAGTGGTGCTAGTAAAGAAGAAAGATGGTTCGTTTTGCTTTGGTATCGATTCATCATCATCAGCATGACTATACCCACTGCAGGGCGAAGGCCTCTTCTTATTTCTCTACTTAACCCGGTTCTGTGCTAGCTGCATCCACTTGACCCCTGCCAACTTCTTACCGGCGCCTCAACAAAATTACTCACAAGGACAATTACCCCCTTCTGCATATAGACGACGCTCTTGATTGCCTTCAAGGTGACGAGTACTTTTCGTCTCTTCATTTACGTTCCGGCTACTGGCAAGTGGCAATGATCACTTGTGACAGAGAGAAGACCGCATTTGTGACGCCGGATGGTCTCTATGAATTTAATGTGATACCCTTCGGTCTATGCAATGCGCCCGCCACATTTGAGAGAATGATGGATAACATCTTGCGGAAGCTCAAGTGGCATATCTGCCTCTGCTACTTGGACGACATTGTTGTATTTTCCACCGACTTCGCTACGCACCTAGAGCGCTTGCGGCAAGTTTTGGTTTGTCTTACTGACGATGGCCTAGAAGTGAATCTTAAGAAGTGTCACTTTGGGGCCCGGCAGTTGACAATTTTGGGTCACAGCGCCTCTATAGAAAGTGTTCACCCTAATCCGGCCAAGCTGCGAGCAGTGGCGGAGTTTCCTAAACCGGTCTGACTCAAGCAACATCGAAGCTTTATAGGTCTGTGCTCGTATTTTCGGCGCTTCGTACGGTACTTCGCTTCTATTATTGCAACCCTGACGAAGCTACTCGGGGGCAAACAGTGACTTAACTGCCTGGTCGGCAGAGTGCGGCGAAGGGTTTACCGCATTGCGCCATCTTTTGACATCGCCACTATCCTTCGCCACTACGACCCGACAGCACCCACCTGAGGTTCATACAGATGCGAGTGGCGTTGGCTTCGGAGCTGTCTTTGCACAACGGAAAAACGGCTTTCGCAAATACGTTGTCGCGTACCTGAGTCGTGTCCTCTCTAAAGCTGAGTGCAACTACTCAGTTACGGAAAAGGAGTGTTTGGACACTAACTAAATTCCGACCCTACCTGTACGGTCGCCAGTTTGACGTCGTCACGGCCCACCGCGCCGCATGTTGGCTGCCCTTTCTTAAAGACCCGTCCGGCCGCCTCGCATGATGGGCTCTCCGCCTTCATGAATTTGACATCCGCGTTATATATCGCTCTGGCCGTAAACACATTTACTCCGACGCTATGTCTCGTTCTCCCCTCTCCAATGAACATGCTTGCTCCATGGCTGCTGATCCCGTCCTCTCGTCTCTAACTATCGCTGGTATGCCTGCGGAGCAGCGCAAAGACCCATGGCTCGCATCTCTTACCGACATCGTGTCCACTTCTAACGCTGCTGCGCCTTTTCGGACTTTACGCCGTCAAGCACCACACTTTTCCCTACAAAACGGTCATCTCTACCGCCGCAATTATATACCTGAGGGTCGACGGTGGCTTCTCGTCATTCCCCACCATTTACAACATGAACTTTGCGCCTCTTTCCATGACGACCCACAGTGTGCTCATTCTGGTGTAGTAAAGACGTTTCAAAGAATTTCTCAACGCTACTATTGGCGCGCCATGTACGGTTATATTCGCAAATACGTCCGCTCTTGCATCGCCTGTCGGCACCGCAAGTCATCAACCTCGTGCTTGTGGCCCCTTGCAGCCCGTTCTTTTGATCGCGTTGGCCTTGATCTTTACGGACCACTTCTCTGCACGGTCTCTGGGAACCGCTGGATTATGGTCGGCATCGACCACCTCACCCGATATGCGGAGACCGCCGCCCTACCTGCCGCTACTGCCCGTGAATTTGCCCTGTTTCTGCTTCATCATTTTGTTCTTCGCCACGGCGCGCCGCGTTGAAGCTATACTGGCCGAATGTCGAATCAAACATCGGACCACCACAGCCTATCATCCTCAAACTAACGGGCTGACTGAGCGCTTCAATCGTACTCTCAGAAATATGCTTACGATGTACGTTGTCGCCAATCAGACTAACTAGGACGCTGTTGTTCGTTTCGTGACGTACGATTACAACACCGCCACGCAGTCAGCTACCGGATTTAGCCCTTCCTTCCGCCTTTACGGCCGTGACGCATCGTCCACGATATACACTATTTTACCATATCGTCCCGACTCCTTCGGGGGACATCCCTTTCCGACGCTGCAAAGCATGCAGAGGAATGTCGCCAGCTGGCCCGCAGTTTAACATCTCCCTCTGAAAAATCCTGTACAAAATTCGTACAGAAAATCGTATACAGGTTAACTGTGCAGGATCTGGGATAAAGGATTGGGGGCTATTTCAGGAAATTCCTGTACTGTCCTGGATAGTCCGCAATGAAATCGCGCGGAGCTCTGATATCGGAATGGCCTGTATGGTTGATAGCCCTCGTTTCCGGAAAGAAACGCGTCGCCAGGATGTAAAAAGCATGCAACAGTATAAAATAAAACGACTACATTTAAATTAATAAATAAAAAAATAAACGAGATTTTACTACCAAGTGTACAATCGAACCTCGGTCCTCATGGTGTTGAGAGGGGCACCTTAACTACTAATCTATTTTTTTTATATCCTGTTGAGGCTAAGCAGGCCTTAACTACAAATCTACGGCGAATTATGGTTGGAGCGGTTATTATTCAGCATATGTAGCTACGTTTGCTCTTTCGTACTTTGTATATTTTCCTTAGCTGCAGAATTTGTGGCCGTAATTCACCGATCGCCCTTTAAACACGCTGAATATCTTTGCAGGCTATCACGAGGGTTCATAAATGGGCCGCATCTTTATAATGCATCGCTTTATTGAAGGCAAACCTCACGATATCATAATGCACTAGTGCTGATGTGTTTTTCATCGTCTACGAACGCTTGTACGTTTTCCTAGATACAGAGATATCCGGTCCACTAATACTTGTAATACTGGGCGTTTTAGCTTCACGTGCGACCAGCGGAGCATCGATGTCAGTGAATACACTTCCGACTGAGCGGTTTCAATACGTAAACATTCGAGAACGAGTCGCCCGGTGTGCGGCTATCTGCGCATCTTTCGATGGTCAGAGATGTTTGTTTATTTTTTTTTTCGAACAGTTTTTTGTCATCGCCAGCGAAACGATACGTTCGTGCTTCGACTTTCGCGTTGAAGGCGGCAGATCTTCAGTTGCAGATATGAAGACGCACCGCAAGATCGTACGAGCTGCGGCGACTTTTGTTCGCGCAAAAGCGACGCGACGCGCGTGTATGCTTGCTAGCGCATACTTCGACGGCTTCGCATTTTCGAAGCATTTGGGAAACGAAGCGTGCCCTTTACATACAGAATAGTTGCATACTATGTTTGGTATCATGCTTATTTAGTGCGCTGGCATGTCCGATATGGTCATTCTGGTTGAGCTTCGTCGATAGGCCCGGCTTCTGTTCAGAAGTGTAATACTGTGCTCAGTATCAGTTCCAGAAATGACGCGTTCGTCTGGTTTCTGGTTAACTGATACAGGCTGAACCGAAATGAAACTGCGCGGAACTCTCAAATTCGGAAATTCCTGTATGGTCCGTGGCCCTTGTTTCAGAAAAAAACTGGACGCCAGGCCGGAAAAGCATGCAGAGCTATAAAATAACATCACTACATTTGAAAAACAAAAAGAAAGGAAATTTAAAGAAAAAAGAAAAAGAAACATAAAGAGAATAGAAAAGAAAAAAATTTACATGTGATTCGAACTTCGGTCTTTTCAGCCAGCTAGCACTCACTTTAACCTCTACACTTTTTTTTCTTTATTGCCTGACTTCGGCAGGAACCACAATACACAAAACCACTTACAGGGCACAATGAGCAATCATTAATACAACAATCATCCAGGTGGGTTGTGGCGTCGTCATGCTCAAAATTCTCTTAGTGTCACTAATGGCTCCAATCTGCCGAGCCGCTCGGGACCTTCAGGAGCATGTTTCTGAATTTCAATATATCTATCCATGCCTTCCCGAATATAGATCCGTGCTGGCCATGCGTCAGGATCGCAATGGTATCCTGCCATTCTAGAGCGCCAAATACAGTGGAGGGCCATTAGCATAATAAGGTCAAATGGCACCCCATCCTCATTCTCTACTGGCAAGTACCTAATATCATGCGAGTCTAATGGAGATTCCTTTTTTAAAGTCCTTTGTAAAATATCACAAAAGTATACCCCTTCCCAACAATGTAAGAAAACGTGGTCTATAGTTTCTGGCTGTTTACAAATTAAGCAATGCGAACCCCAAGGTAAAAATAACTTCTTCCCTTCCAAGAACCTCTTTACTGGAAGTGTTTCTGTGTGTAACTTAAAGAAAAAAATTTTTGCATTTGACGGCACCTGCATCGCCTTCACCCGCTTAAGTACGTCGTGTCCTGGTCCTCCACTGTATAGGCCCTGTACATTGGTACGGGAAGAACTATGTCACACAAATCCTTGTACAGCTTCTTCCTGCTAAAACAAGATAAACATTCATAAGAAAATCGAACAGACAGGAACAGGAATCGCATACTCGCGACAACTTCTCTAAAATAACGAAAATTGCGTCTCGATACACTTTCGGTCGAGACAACAAAGTCCGGCAGTGCATTTCCGAGCCCTAATTGGCACACAGTACGCAAAAATGTATCTCTTAAATCGCGAACAAAAAGAAGTCTGCTGCCAATCTGTCGTAGAAATAAATGCCCCAAACCCAGTACACCGTCCTTCACCAGCCTAAACAAACTGGTCCGACTTCATCGTTTCCATTCTGCTGAACACACAAAAATGGCAAATATCCGGTGCAGTCTCTGTACCATCATCCTTGCACAATGCAACACATGCATCATGTACCACAGCTTCGAAATAAAAAACACATTGCACACTGTGGCCCTGGCGAAAACTGACAATTGTTGTCTTTCCACCCCTCTACCTTTTCCCGCGTGGCTTGAGTCTGTGCCCTCCAGTACGATTCGCTATCGCTATAACTATCTAGTGGGACGCCGAAGTACTTTACTGGTGTTGTCACCCAGGACATGTTTGCGAACTTCTCGGGTGTCGTTGGCCATTCTCCGTGTCAAAGCCCCAGGAAATTTGACAAAATAACTTTACAGCCGGAAACCTTTGTGAATTCTTTTACAGACGCCACGGCCTCGATTACCCCTTCGCGATTCACTGCGAATACAGCCACATCGTCCGCATATGCCAGCAGCTTAACTTCTGCAGCTTGGAATTGGAAGCCACGAATTTTGTCGTTTTCCATGATATTTAAACACAGTGTCTCAATGTATGCATGCAGAATAGCAGAGGGCTGAGGGAACAACCCTGGCGCACCGATTGCTGCACGTTTATGGGGGCCCCCAAACTCTTATTTACAATCAATCTTATTGTGCAGCTTCGGTACGCCATGGCCACTCCCTCGCGAATGACGGACCCTACATTCACATGGTCGAGTATGCAGAACAGGATTTCATGTGAGACACAATCAAATGCTTTATCCACATCCAACTGAAGGATGGCTACACAAATGTTTGTGTGATCACAGCGCTCCAGCACACCCCGCTTTATGCACATTGGAAACAATGGATGCCTCAAGTCAAAAATGAGTAGTGATTGTGTAATTAAATTTACCGTTATCTTGTCTGCAAGGTTGGTGACATTTTTCTTGGTTTATTTCAGCCAGTGGAGTTCAATTTTATTAGCCCGAATTATAATTTTTGCTGCTGACCTCTTGTTTAAGATATAAAGAGATAGTCCTGTGCGGTCAACGGAGATTCCTAGGCTACTTCTTACCTTCTCAAGCCCCCATTTGTTTCGTTCTTCTATGTTATTTTAAATGGTTGTTTGTTTCTTTCTTTTATTATTATTCACAATGTGAATTCAAAAAACGTTATCAGAAATGCTACTTATGCATCTGTCTTTCAAAGAAATTTCATGCAATTAAATGAAGTAGTGGAAATAATATGATGGAACATAAAACAAAAGTGGAAGTGGAAGTTGCCATGCAAAATTGTTTTGCTGATTTGTACATAAATCATTGTATGAGTAAAAATGCCTAATACGGACTCCTATGACAATTATTTGTTACTGTGGTTAGCAATTGCAATGTAACAAATCCCTAGCCGTCATGACAGCCGAAATATTAGTTTACCTGAAGGTTTCATTTGCAATATTAGTATACATTCATGCAATGTATACTAATATTGTTTAAGATATAAAGAGATAGTCCTGTGCGGTCAACGGGGATTCCTAGGCTCATTCTTACCTTCTGAAGCCCCCATTTGTTTCGTTCTTGTATGTTATTTTAAATGTTTGTTTGTTTCTTTCTTTTATTATTATTCACAATGTGAATTCAAAAAACGTTATCAGAAATGCTACTTATGCATCTGTCTTTCAAAGAAATTTTATGCAATTAAATTAAGTAGTGGAAATAATATGATGGAACATAAAACAAAAGTGTAAGTGGAAGTTGCCATGCAAAATTGTTTTGCTGATTTGTACATAAATCATTGTATTAGTAAAAATGCCTAATACGGACTCCTATGACAATTATTTGTTACTGTGGTTAGCAATTGCAATGTAAAGAATCCCTAGCCGTCATGACAGCCGAAATATTAGTTTACCTGAATGTTTCATTTGCAATATTAGTATACATTCATGCAATGTGAAAAAACGTTTAACGGCGCATATTTTGTGAGTCTTTTGTTTGGCAATGTTTTTACAGTTTTATTAAACAATTGGCTGCATGATCTAAAGACGTTGTAACACGGGTGTTACTGTTTTGCGAAACTCTGCTCGTTTGCAAAGTGCACTTGAATTTCTGAACGCCGCATCCACTGTTGCATAGGTTTGCACATGTGAATTCCAAACATGTTCTTCCTGCACCGTTGGTCTCAAATTTTAAGAGACCGTTCTTGCCATTTAGATACATAATATTTTTGTGCAAAGACGATTTCATAATTAATCCTAGCTTTTCGTTGCATATTAGGTACGAAAAAGTAAGGGACAACTTCCTTCGACAAGACGCAACGTTTGCACACGCAAACCAATTTAATCACAGTATATATGCCCCTTAGCTTGTAAATTTCCAAGAAAGACCTTATTTTTCTACTCTGATATTCCTTAAGTTTTATGAAGGAACATAAAATACAAGCGTATGGCATGACAGGAATGAAAAGCAGTTTCTTGAAGCTTGATTTTGCAGAATGGAATTCAGCGCCCTACCAATCTCAGTGACCTCGTTATTTAAATGCGCACTCTATGTAGACTACAGTTCACTGGTAAAATGAACACGCGACCACGCGGCCGCCGGGCTTTACGAAGCCCTCATGAGAGAGCCGGCGACAGATGGCACAAGGTACATGTACATTAAGCACGGCCGGCTGCTCTCCAATGTAAGTACATGGTGCCGGCCATTCTGCCCAGTTGGCGGCAGCATTTGGCAAAGTATTTGGGCCACGCGATCACACGTTCCCTTTAACTGTGGACCATACTCAACAGTCCTTCGGCAATGAAGGGGGATGGTATCAAGAAAGTGGCCAAATTCACTTTGTTCAAAACTAGGACCAAACAATAATTCCCCATATGAGAACATTTCCAGCAAGTGGCGTGCTCGAAGTTACTACACAAGCGATTCAACTGTAACGCCTATGGTGCACACCCCTTATAAAACTGTCTGGCATCGAAACAAATTTTCTTACATTGCAATTTTCGTGGTAAATAAAGTATTACAATTCATAAAAACAATGTTTTTACATAATACTAGATATAATGTATGCAAGACCACGTTTTCTATTTCCATAGTTGAAACATTTACCGCTAGTGGCACTGCGATGCACACCAAAAGGGCAGGAGATTAACGAGCTCTTGTTTTTCTGTGATTGCTGTCGTTGTGAGACGGGGCGCCGCCGACTGATGCGATTGTGCTACTGAATTTGTGTGACTACAAAACATATATACCTATTCTGTGTTCTCTAGCCACGTGGAAAACCAATGATGCATCTCTTTTCAGCCAATCCACGAAAGAAGAGCTAGTACTGCGATAATGAGTGCGCCGCTGTGCGGACCATCATGGTAGTGCGTCCTCAGCTGTAAGCGCATGAAGAGTCGTTCGATCTTGGTGAAACTAAATATACTGGATACCGTTTGAAAGAGACACCTCTCTTCCAAGTGTCTAGCCTATGTTCCCGCCTGCACGGTGTGTGAAAAGGGAAGCAAACATTTGTCATAAAAAAATGAAATCTGAGCGCCATTTTAAAGGTTATTTGCCGCTGAAAAAAATAACACACTTAAAAATGATCAAATAAAGGCAAACGGCAGTACTTGCAAGGAAACGAGAACGAGCTACTCCGCCCTGCGAACACCGCTGTTGTCCGTTATTGGCCCGACGCATCATAACGTCATTATCGGACTGCTAGGCCGGCGCAGGCGGTGTTGCGGTGGACGCGTCGCTTCAGGTAACTTGACAGCTCGATTTAAAATGTTACTGAATATTTGAACAATGTAAATCAGCTTGGACACTTATCGCACGCGTTCGGGCCAACAGCAGTTCGGGCAACCAGCAGGTCCTGTCAACGATTTTGAGATGAAAAACATGTTAAAGCATTTCCACATGAACTGGCTCAAGATACCGTGCATTCATTTATTGTTTCTTTTGCCGCTTTGACAAGTAAGCGAAAGCAGAATGCTAAGAACCCCCATCTGGAGCATGTCGGCTTGCGATTGTCCAACATCGCCTCCTTTCTGCCAAACGATGCACAAGACCTGCGCACAGTACTTTCTTCGCTTTCTGTTCCCAGACCTCAGGGATATGATCAAATGCGAATGCGAGACATGCAAAAACTTTAAAAAATAAAAAAAAATTGTGCTTTTAATTCTGAACGGCTGCAATGGAAATGGGGACATTCCTGCAGTACTACAGATCGCAGCAGTTAGGCCAGTGCCGAAGAAGGGCTCCAAGACGGATAAAACTAACGACAGACATGTAGTTTGATTGCCTGTATTAGGCATTGTCTTGGATAAGAATATTTATAAAAATATGGAAGCATTTTATAGAAAATATGCTGTAATTCATCCTACTAAGTGTGGATTTCAGCACATTTTACATGCTGAAGAAATTCTTGGACATTGTTCGGACCACACAATTGAAACTATAGATCAGAATGAAATTTCTCTCGAGCTCTTCTTAGACCTGGCTAAAGCTTTTGATACTGTTGACCACTCTATTCTGATATATAAGTTAAATAGGGCTGGATTCAGAAGGCCATACCATTTTGTTTCAGAACTATTTTTCGAATTGCTTTTAAACAGGTATGATATCGTCACGTAGTGGTGACGAGGTCGACGACACAAGTTAAGGGTCGATGATTGCACTAAACAAAACACTTTATTTGGGCTGACTTGCGCCCGCAAAATAACTAAGCAACTCGGCGGCGGCGATAGACACAAACGTGCTCGTCGATCGTCGAACAAAGAATGCCCGTCACACTCGGCAACGCTCAATTTAAAGGCTGCACAGAACAATCTAGATAACGTCGCAAACAGCTACCAGCACGGGCTGGAACATTGTGGAAAGACACCCGAGTGGCCGGAACCTTCGAGACACATCTCGGTGCATCTTGCTCTACAACAAAACTGATAAAGGTGTGACTCGCGACATCGAGCATTAACAAACAAAGATTACGGAACTGATACGCGGTCCAGAATCAGAGTGACAAGCCTGTATTCTGGCGGCTGTAAAAAAACAACAAATACTGTTTTGAAGGTTTCGCGTCATTACTCCCCCTTTAAAAAAACATCGCCTTGATGTTCCAAAACAAAGAAACTTAAACACTGCAAAGTTTAAACACCACAAATTCGTTAACGCGCATAATACGGCTTGAGTCGTACATGTACAATTTCTTGGCGTGCGAATCGCCGTTGTGATGCTGACGTTCCGTCGGGAATGACTTCATAGTCCAGTGGTCCGACGCGGCGAAAGATTTTGTATGGCCCAAAGTATAGACGCAACAACTTTTCACTTAATCCGCGACTGCGAATTGGTGTCGAAACCCACACTTGGTCTCCTGGATTGTACTCTGCGTGGCGTTGTCGTAAATTGTATCGTCGGCTGTCGGTGCGCTGTTGGTCTTTAATACGCAGCCGTGCGAGTCCTCTGGCTTCCTCTGCACGCTGCAGGTAGGCGGCGACGTCAAGGTTGTCTTCGCTGGTTACGTGCGGCAGCATTGCGTCGAGCGTCGTCGTGGGCTCCCTTCCGTACACAAGCTTAAACGGGGTCGCTCCGGTCGTCTCCTGGACTGCCGTGTCATACGCGAAGATCAAGTACGGCAAGATGGCGTCCCAGGTCTTGTGTTCAGCGTCGAAGTACATAGCGATCATGTCCGCGATCGTTTTGTTCAGGCGCTCCGTAAGGCCATTGGTCTGGGGATGGTACGCAGTTGTTCGTCGATGGCTTGCGTGACTGTATTCCAGGGTGGCTTGCGTCAACTCTGCCGTAAACGCCGTTCCCCTGTCCGTGATGAGCACTTCTGGGGCGCCGTGTCGCAAGAGAATTTGTTCGACAAAAAACTTGGCGACTTCTGCCGCGGTACCATTTGGTAGTGCTCTTGCTTCGGCGTAACGGGTAAGGTAGTCAGTGGCCACGATGATCCACTTGTTACCCATAGACGAAGATGGAAAGGCGCCGAGGAGATCCATCCCAATTTTGGTGAAAGGGCACGATTGGGGGCGGAATCGGGTTTAGTAGTCCTGCTGGTCTGATCGGTGGCGTCTTGCGTCGTTGGCACTCACGACACGTCTTCAAGTAGAGGGCAACTTCGGCAGGCAGTCGCGGCCAGTAATACTTCTCTTGGATTTGACGCAACTTGCGCGCAAATCCGAGGTGGCCTGCTGTGGGCTCATCGTGCAACGCCTGCAGAATTTCTTGCCGAAGGGTTTTAGGCACTACGAGAAGCTGCGCGGTCTTGTTGGGTGCAAAGTTCTTCACGAGGAGGCCATTGCTTAACGTGAAGGATGATAAATGTCGCCTGAACACACCAGGAGGGGAAGCGGTCTTTCCTTCCAAGTAATCGGCTAGCGCTTTCAGCTCAGGGTCTGATCGTTGTTGTTCTGCGAAACTGCTGGCGCTTACCAGTCCCAAAAAGGCGTCGTCGTCATCGTCCATCGGGGGAGAATCGACGGGAGCGCGAATTAAGCAGTGTGCGTCGGAATGCTTCAGGCCCGACTTATAGACTACAGTCATGTCAAATTCTTGAAGTCGTAGGCTCCATCAGGCCAGGCGGCCGGAAGGATCTTTCAAATTAGCCAGCAAGCAGAGCGCGTGATGGTCGCTTACCACCTTGAATGGTCAGCCGTATAGGTATGGACGAAACTTAGAAGTAGCCCAGATGATCGCAAGGCACTCCTTCTCGGTCGTCGAGTAATTGACTTCGGCTTTTGTGAGGGACCTGCTAGCTTAGGCGATTACTTTTTCCTGTCCGGCACTCTTCTGGACGAGAATGGCTCCTAGGCCTACACTGCTCGCGTCGGTGTGAATTTCGGTCTCGGCGTTTTCATCAAAGTGGCCAAGTACAGGAGGGCATTGCAGGCGGCGCTTAAGTTAGTCGAAGGCTTCTCCTTGCGGCGCTTCCCATTTAAAAGGTACGTCAGCCTTTGTAAGCTGCGTCAACGGTTCGGCGATCCGCGAAACGTTTCTGACAAATCGTCGATAATAAGCGCAGAGCCCAAGGAATCGGCGCACAGCTTTCTTGTCGGCAGGCGGTGGGAATTGTGCGATTGCAGCTGTTTTCCCGGGTCTGGGCGAATACCGTCCTTGCTAACGATGTGACCTAGAAATCGGAGTTCTTCGTAGGCGAAGTGACACTTCTCTGCTTTTAGCGTTAGCCCCGATGACTTGATGGCTTCCAGCACTGTCTGTAGTCGTTTTAGGTGGTCTTCAAAATTTGACGAGAAGACAACAACGTCGTCCAAATATACCAAACAAATTTGCTACTTCAAACCTGCCAGGACTGTTTCCATTACTCGTTGAAACGTGGCTGATGCGGAGCAGAGGCCAAATGGCATCACCTTAAATTCATAAAGGCCGTCCGGTGTTATGAATGCGGTCTTCTCGCGATCTCTTTCGTCGACCTTAATTTGCCAATATCCGCTCTTCAGGTCCATGGATGAGAAGTACCTTGCATTGCAGAGCCGGTCGAGGGTGTCGTCGATGCGGAGAAGCGGGTAGACATCCTTCTTCGTTATGCTATTCAAGCGGCGGTAATCAACGCAGAAGCGAAGTGTGCTGTCTTTATTCTTGACCAAAACGACCGTTGCCGCCCAAGGGGCTGTTCGATGGCTGGATTACATCATCACGCAGCATTTCCTCAACTTGATCGCGAATGGCCTGGCGTTCTCGCGGCGATACACGATAAGGGCTTTGGCGCAGAGGTCGGGCGTATTCGTCCGTAAATATGCGGTGCTTGGCCAGTGGTGTTTGTCGTACCTTCGATGACGATGAGATGCACTCCCGTAGTTTCGAAGCAGACTGAGAATCTGGTCTTTCCTGTTGTGGGTCATTGCCGGGTTGATGTCAAATGTGGGCTGACGGAATAGGTCCGGTGGGTCTTCCAGCGCTTGGTCGTGGAGGGCGAATACATCTTTGAGGTCCGCTAATTCGTCGAGAAAAGCAATCGTCGTGCCCTTGTTGAGATGCCGGTATTCTTCGGTGAAGTTTGTTACCAGAACCTGAGCTTGACCTCTCCGGAATTTCGTGATGCCTCTTTGGATGCCGACACCTCGTGCTAAGAGAAATTGGATTTTTCCTTCGACGATGTTTTCAGCGGTTTCAATGTTGGCGCTACCTACGCAGACTGCGATACTTGATCGGGGCGGGACGTTCAATTCTTTGTCGAGGACGTTAGAGGGATGTGTTGCATCGACGTCGTCGTTGCAGGAATGGGTTTGTCTGCAGAGAGCTTGATGAGTTTGGATCGCAGGGCGATGATAGCCCTATGTTCATTTAGGAAGTCCATGCCTAAAATCACGTCGCGGGAGCACTGCTGCAAGTCCACAAAGCTGGTGGGATAAGTACGCCCATTTACGGTTATTCTTGCAGTGCATCGTCCCGATGGAGTAATCAGGTTGCCACCTGCTGTGCGAATCAGTGGGCCATCCCAAGCGGTGGTAACTTTTCTGAGCTGAGAGGCTAACGGTCCACTAATGACGGAATAGTCAGTTCCGGTGTCTACTAGGGCAGTGACTCTGCGACCGTCGATATCAACTTCATCGTCACTTGTTCGCGTCCTCGCATTGCACGTTGGCCTTAGTGTCCGATCTCGGCTGCGTCGTTTCTTCAGGTCATGGCCGGGGCATACTGTTGTTACTTCGCTGGGCGGCGGTGTCGGCTTGCACTCTGGTCATGTTGTCGTCGGTGTCGTCGTGTGGAGCGGCGATGAAATGGTTGCGTCGTCGTTAGTGGTCGTCTGCGGCGGAGGAATTTCGTCTTTTCGCCGTTGAGCAACCTCACCTCCAAAGGTTGCTCTGTTTAGTTTCCCCTGCGCGGGCTTGGGGACCTTCCACGCATACTCTCATCATAGGTACGGCCTGGCGACGCAAAGCGGGCCCTGTACGGCGATGGAGATCTGAACCGACGGCTCGGTGGCGCAATCTCACCGCTACGCAGATAGTTGTCAATTTCTTGTGGTCGTTCATCTGGGCGTGGTCGTGGAGCGTCAACTGCAAATGCGCGGACACCGATTCGTCGGTACGGGCAGTGGCGCAGAATGTGGCCGGCCTCACCGCAGTGGAAGCATAATGGCCGGTTGTTTGCAGTCCTCCAGGCTTCGCACTTCCTGGGGATTGGGGGTCGTTGGTATGCTTGCGGGCGAGGGCTAAGGGACGGTTTTCAGAAACAGGACGGTAGCAGCGAGGGTTCGGAAAGTCACAACGTCGGGGCGCAGGGCGACGCAATGCACCAGCGTAGTTCATTGCTGTTGCTCCTTGTGCTGGAACAGTCGCAGCCCTCGCTTGAGGAACGCCCAGCGCCTGCTGGACTTCTTCACGGACGACGTCCGCGAGCGTCGCCACCTGGGGTTGTTGCGATGATGGCATCAATCGGCGGAGCTCCTCTCGCACGATCTCCCGGATGAGGTCACAAAGGTTATCTCCACTCGCAGATGCGCTGGGGTAGTGGCTTGAGTAGTCTGGCTGAAGTGGTCGCTCGTAGTGGCGCATCCGGGTGTACAACGTCTTCTCGATGGCAGACGCTTCCGTTTCAAATTCCGCCACGGTTTTTGGCGGATTTCGGACAAGATATGCAAAAAGCGATTCTTTGACGCCTCGCATTAAAAATTTGACTCTCTCACCTTCAGTCATTTTAGGGTCGGCGCGGCGAAACAGACGCTTCATCTCCTCAACGTACGCCAGGACAGGCTCGTTAGGAAGTTGAAGTTTTGACTGAGTAGGGCCTGGGCTCTTTCCTTTCGGACGACGCTTGAAAAGGCTGTCAAAAACGCTTCCTTGAAAATGTCCCACTCCTTCATAGCTGCCTTATGATTTTCGAACCAAACTCGGGCATGTCCTTGAAGAGCAAAGTAGACCTGCCTGAGTTTCGCAGCGTCGTTCCAGCCGTTGAATTCTGCCACATGGTCGAAAAGGTCCATCCAGTCTCCAGCATCTTCATCCGGTCGTCCGTGGAAGCAGGGGGGCTCACGGGGTTGGACGAAAACAACCGGTGCTGTAGGCTGGGCCATTGTCAGCGTCGATGCCTTCCGAGATCGAATGGGGTCAGGCAGCAGACCGTGTTCGGGTTGTAGGCCTTAAGTCGGCGGCTGGCTCGGTGACCTGTAGGCGGGTCTTCCATGGCGACAGGAACACGGCTTGGGTCTTCGCTTGAAGGATCAAAAGCAGCACCTCCACCAGATGTCACGTAGTGGTGACGAGGTCGACGACACAAATGAAGGGTCGATGATTGCACTAACGAAAGTTTATTTGGGCTGACTTGCGCCCGCAAAATAACTAAGCAACTCGGCGGCGGCGATAGAAACAAACGTGCTCGTCGATCGTCGAACAAAGAATGCCCGTCACACTCGGCAACGCTCAATTTAAAGGCTGCACAGAACAATCTAGATAACGTCGCAAACAGCTACCAGCACGGGCTGGAACATTGTGGAAAGACACCCGAGTGGCCGGAACCTTCGAGACACATCTCGGTGCATCTTGCGCTACAACAAAACTGATAAAGGTGGGACTCGCGACATCGAGAATTAACAAACAAAGATTACGGAACTGATACGCGGTCCAGAATCAGAGTGATAAGCCTGTATGCCGGCGGCTGTAAAAAAGCAACAAATACTGTTTTGAAGGTTTCGCGTCAATATAATAGAATACAGGGATTTTGACGACGTTCAGTTCGAGGTACCACAGGGATCCATACTTGGCTCTTTATCATAACATATTTATAATAATGACTTCAGAAACCTTGAACCTAACTACAACATTTTTCAGTACTCAGACGACACAAGCACTAGTTATGACTCATCGATCCTTTCAACATGCCAGAGATATGCTGCAACAGATATCGAAAAAATATTGCAGTGGTCTGCTTTGAACAAAATATATTAGAATAAAAACAAAAATATCCAGCTGTGCTTCGTAAACCAGCACAAAAATGTAATCCTGAGTGAAACGATTGTTCTACATGAGGCTGAAAGTAGTTGATGTCCACCCCCCCGCCCAATGTGAGCGTGTGTCATTCTCTTCTAATGTAAAATATCTTACCTTTTACTTTGATCAATATTTTTCAATAGCTACAATACAGCATATAGCCAATCAGCCCAACTATACAAGCTAAGGTTCATCTGCGCAAATAGGCACCATAAAATGGTTTTGGAGCTTTTGGTGAATTCGTATTGCGGTATAGAGTCATAGTGTACGGCTGTTGCTCCAATTTCAGAAATTTATCTGTAAATAAAGAACGTACCGAATCGCAAACATTCTTTGTATGAAACTGTCCCAGAAAACTAAGATGACAGTGCTAAACGATTAAATGCAGAAATCTGCCCTCTATTACATATTTTTGGTTTCGTAATTATCACATGAAACTTTTTCGTCAACTTCGTCATGATAATCCCAGACTCTTTCGCAGAAATGAACTTTTTATACTACCAAGGGTGTAAATAAATCATGAAAAAAATATAGGCAGCGGCTTAGCTCTGGTTAAGCCTGGATATACAAGAGAAAAGCATCAGTATATGCTTGGTTTGACGTCATGGTTATGCTTCGTAGGTTAGCTGGTATTGTATATATTGTTTATCTATAGGCGTAGGCTTGGTTCATCATCATCAGCCTGACTATACCCACTGCACGACGAAGCCCTTTTCCATGTTGCTCCAATTAAAATGGTCCTGTGCGTGCTGCATCCACTTGACTTGGCTACTCAATGGTATATGTTTCGGAGTTTAGCTTTGGCTTTATCATTTTTTCGCTGTTGTGCAGCCAACTCCCAAGCGAGTACTTCTGGATCGGGCGAATTTAGTTTCAGAGCTTTTCTGCGTTGTCTAGCAGCAGCCGCACTCTCCTTCCCTTCCATGTCTAGTGCGCACACCTATTCTCTGGCAAGCTCATTATATAACCTCCTTGCGCATGCGTAGTAGCGCGGCGCGCATCTGTGGTAACTCGCGGCTGTAATGAAAGGTAAAACGGTAGGCGAGGAGGCGAAGCGCGCAGTTGTAGCGACACCGAGGAGGTGACGCACATGTGCAAGAGCTCGTGGCTGCGCCGATAGGTCTGCCAACGGAGTCGGCGGCGGCGACGGCTGCGGAAGCGGCGAGGAGCGACCACCTGAGCGGCGCGAGACATCAATCGGTTTCGTGCACGCGCATAACTCACCAGTTCTGCTCACGCGAAGCTCGGCTATGACCCGAGTACTGAAGCTTTTCGCTTCAAAAGTTGTCTTGCCTCTTAAGTTCCCTATCACTTCAATATATTGCCAAACGAATCCGTACAGTTGACATCTCTTGCTCAAGCTGACCCAGAAGCTAAATACTGATTGTTTAACCGAACTACACAGCACGCTATCTGAATGTGTTTTTGTGATGTATTGTATTTCGGGGTATACCTTTAGTTTATTGTTCTTTATTTTGGGGAGGAGCACGTTCCCGTAGATTGCCATGGCCAGCCTGAAAGCGCTCCCGCACTTCTGCGGGCACGAGGATGTACTGTGTATTGAGTGATGGTAATGAAATTATGTATGTATGTATGTATGTATGTATGTATGTATGTATGTATGTATGTATGTATGTATGTATGTATGTATGTATGTATGTATGTATGTATGTACGTACGTACGTACGTATGTATGTATGTATGTATGTTTTATG
Organism: Amblyomma maculatum; assembly: GCF_055883805.1. Taxonomy (NCBI): domain Eukaryota; kingdom Metazoa; phylum Arthropoda; class Arachnida; order Ixodida; family Ixodidae; genus Amblyomma; species Amblyomma maculatum. The sequence continues at coordinate 90,786,197 of NC_139353.1, read as the reverse complement.
TATGTATGTATGTATGTACGTACGTACGTACGTATGTATGTATGTATTAAGTCGGTTCACAAAATCTTGTACTTTGATCTCTCCCTGCGGTTTCATTTGTGTTATCTCGACAGCACACTTCAATACATCCCTAAATTTATAAATCCCTAATAAATAAATCTGTAAATAAACACTATCAACACTTCAACAAATTGCTAGAAAGCACGCTGTAATGCCCGTTCTGTTTGCTTCCAATCGTCAGTAGCCTCCTGGTAGCCGATATCTGTAACTTCAGTACTCAAGGTGCCTCGTCATTTGCATATCAGGTGCGGCAGAGGCCGCTGTCAGAGTTCGAGCTTATAAAACGCCTGCGTCCCATTACGCCACAACATGCTCTCGTGCAACCAGTGCCGAAATTTCTTTCATAGTACATTCCTCCGAATAATATTATGATGAGCGGCAGTTGAGCAACGCAACCTCTTTCGCCGTGGCGGGCGTCTTTGCTCTTCCCTTTTAGCAACCATGGCCAACTGCGTTTCCTACCATTGAGAGATGGAATGAACCTGCGGGGAATAGCGGCAATGTATACACGTACCACATATAACATTATCTACCACAAACTCGCTGCTAGTATATACGCGGATGTAAATAGATTTTCCTAAAGTGTAAATGCGAAAAGGTATCTGGCACCTTGTTGAACTCCTCACGGCCTGACTTTCTGCACGTGAACAAGTAGTCTGAAAATACTATGATTGCAGACTTCTGCATCAAAATAGGAAGCATCAACACAATATGCGGTGCCATACACAACCAAAGCTCTCAACCATGGGCGTATTTGTGATCAAGTCGGCACTCACCTTGGTGCCTTCAAGCTCGAACGCGCATTGCGTACCTATACGATTGTTGTGGTGAAGGAACATGACGTCCATACCGCAATAATCTTAGTTTAAAGGCAGAAGAAAATGCTCCACAGAAAATTCCCATCTCATATTTGAAAAACGTTTAATTTATTAACTGATATGCAATTCATCAGTTACACATCACATAAACATTCCCACTATGCATTGACCGGAAGATTCACAGTGGGGACGAGGAGAACATGGTCGAACAAGATAGTAACAAAATATACCCAGCATATATCAATGGACAAGATAACATCTCCAGTGTAACGACAAATTAAGATACTGGGCTAACATACTTTTGGCATGTAAAAATGCATAAACCTATCTCCCATCTTGGTGGACACCACACACTCCAATATTCTATTGTAAAGAAGACAAAGAACGGAAAACCCTGCGGAATCGCCATCACCATCGCTTGTCTCCGGCGCTCACCTCTCATGCTGAAGCTGTGCCCGGCGGCTGGCAATTCGACCCTGCTGTGCCCGAATTACTGGCAGCGCTAGACGTTCAAACCAACTATTAAATCCACATTTCACTTGGTGGAGGTCAATCTGAGGTTCTCTGTACCCATCTCGACCTGGAACTTCGCAGCAGAACGTTGACTACCCCAATGACGGAGCCGACATCATTTCACCTACCGCCACCCGTCACTTGCACAGGTGCGCTTCGTCAACGGGACCCCGCTACCTTCAGTGGAAGCAGCGATGACGACGTCAACGATTGGCTGACCACTTACGAACGGGTCAGCCGTCACAAGAACTGGGACGACAATCGTAAGATCAATAATGTCATCATTTACTTGAGCGACGTCGCTAATCTGTGGTTTCGAAACCACTAGTCGGACTTTGCCACCTGGGCGAATTTCAAGACAAAATTTTCTGATATCTTTGGCCGCCCCGCCGTCAGAAAACTCCGCGCGGAACAGCGTCTTCTGCCGCGTCTGCAGCTGCCCGGTGAAACGTTCACCAGCTAATTGAGGACATTGTTAATATGGGTCGTCGCGTTGACCCGACCATGACCGAGGCCGTTAAAATACGTCATGTCCTCACAGGAATTGATGACGGCGCTTTCAACATGCTCATCGCGAAAGGCCCCACTACGGTCAAGGAAATCTTCGACCTCTGTCAAAGCTACGACGAGCTTCGGAAGGAGCGTGTTTTGATTCGCCAACCTCATACATTACTTGCTGGACTAGCCGCGGAGAGGAAGTCATCTAGCCTCTCTAAAGACATCAAGGCTTTTGTACGCCAGGTGGTCGCGTGACAACTGTCCCTGCAGCCATATGTTAAGGAGTCGTCAACAACTGGCCTTGTTCCGGAGCTTCGCCGTGCTATCCAGCAGCATGTATCTGTTGTCCTCGCTAATCCTGTTCCTCAATCAGCTCCGGTCGCACCCTCAATGCCGTTCCCCACGCCCACAGTTTCATCGTCCGGCGTTGCGCCACTGAGCTACGCTCCAGCGTTCGCGCCGACTCCTCCACAAGTATTGCGTCGCACGTATGCCGAAGTCACTTCAAGTCCCCCGCCTGAGCCAGCATATGCCTATGCTTCGCCCCCCATGCGGTCGGCACCAACAGCTTTTGCTCCCCCCTTGCTTCCGACACGATCTCCATGGCGCACTTCAGACAACAGGCCTATTTGCTACCCCTGCGGCATCCCTGGGCACACTACACGCTACTGCCGGCTCCGAATAAATATGGCCTTTGCTGCACGGCCTGCGCTACCTTATTTGACCCCCCCGTTCCCAGTCCCATCGGGTCTTCCAACAGCACCCCCTGATCCTACGGACTTCCTCCCTCGTCGTTCGCCATCACCACGTCGCCGCTCCATTTCGCCAATGCGCCGACGACCCTCTACCCAGCCGAAAAGCTAACCGCCGCAGTTCGCGAGGCACGAACTGCGTATTCGACAGAATTTCAAAGTCCTCGTCTTAATCCGGCGAATGTCATTCCTGTCATCGTTGAAGGTGTCCATACTCTTGCGCTCGTCGACACCGGTGCCGCTGTATCAGTTATCAGCCAAAAAATCCTCTGCCGCTCCATCCGAAAGGTGACTACGCCTCTCGAGGGACTATCGCCTCGTACTGCATCCGCTCACAGTATACAGCCGACAGCTATCTGCACTGCTCGCGACGTCATTGCTGCAGCCTTGTACATCATCGAAATCGTCGTTCTCCCCACATGTTCTCATGACGTCATTCTCGGCTGGGGATTTCCTGTCCCAGCATCATGGTATCATTGACTGCGCCAGTACTCAAGTAGAGGTCATTGAATCGAGTGATGCACCGTCTGATGCCCTGCTCCACGAGCCGTGTTCTTGTTTTGCTACCAAACTCCTCGTAGCTCATGACACAACCATCCCACTCGTTAGCGCGGTTCTGGTTCCCCTCACTGCCTCTTCTACCACCGCCGCGACAGTCCTCTTTGTGCCCTCTAACGTTGTCTGCCGCCGCCGCCACTTACCGGTGCCGTTTGCCGTCCTTGACATGAACAACGGCGCTATCACACTTCTGGTAGCCAATCCTCTTGCGTCTCCCGCTATGTTGATCGAAGGGGAGTTCCTTTGCCGCATCGAACCCGTGGACCTTCTGTTCGCCTTTGATGATGAGTCATTCCCTGTTTGCCAAGTTGACGCCTTGACCCCAACTCGTGTGGCTTCCGATCCGCTACAGCGGGACCTTTTTGACCGCTCTGTGGACAGCGCTCTAGAGCCGCGCCAACGCGAGCAACTTCTTGACCTTCTACACCAATTCCGCTCCTCCTTCGACATCCCGCAATCTTCCTTGGGCCGCACGACGACCGTTTCCCACCTCATCGACACTGGCGCTCATCCACCTCTCTATCAGCGGCCGTATCGTGTGTCCCCGACTGAGCGCCGTGTTATTGCCCAACAAGTCGATGACATGCTCCAACGCGGAGTAATTAGAGAATCCTGTAGCCCATGGTCGTCTCCTGTGGTCCTAGTTAAAAAGAAGGATGGCTCCATACGATTTTGTGTTGATTATCGCCGCCTGAACAAAATCACTCGTCGTGATGTGTACCCCCTCCCACGAATCGACGATGCCCTAGACTGCTTGCAAGGCGCCGAATTCTTTTCCTCACTCGATTTACGCTCCGGGCATTAGCAGGTGTCCACGGAGGAGGCGGATCGTCCTAAGACCGCCTTTATTACTCCAGACGGACTAAACGAATTTAATGTTATGCCATTCGGACTCTGTAACGCCCCAGCCACATTTGAAAGAATGATGCATACTGTACTGCGCGGCCTGAAATGGAACATTTGTTTATGCTACCTCGATGATATCGTCGTCTTTACAACCGACTGCCCGACCCACCTGACTCGACTTCGCCAGGTCTTCATCTGCCTAACCCGCGCCGGTCTTCAACTGAACCTCAAAAAGTGCCGCTTTAGTGCCCGCCAGCTCACAATACTCGGACATGTTGTGTGTAAAGATGGAGTTTCGCCTTATCTTGAAAAGCTGCGCGCCTTCGCTGACTTTCCGAAACCGACAACTTTGAAACAACTGCGAAGCTTCGTGGGCCTCTGCTCGTACTTTCGTCGTTTTGTTCGGAATTTCGCAACCATCATAGCCCCCCTTACACAGCTCTTGAAAGGCACCCCTAACCTCTCCTCTTCGTCGCCAGCCTGCGATGATGCATTCGCGACACTGCGCAGTGTTCTGACGTCACCGCCAATCCTTCGCCATTACAAACCCTACTGCACCTACAGAACTTCACACCGATGCCAGTGGTGTCGGCCTCGGCGCCTTCCTCACCCAGCGCAAGCCTGGCTTCTCCGAATACGTTGTCGCCTACGCTAGCCGTGCTCACAACAAAGCCGAGTCCAACTACTCTGTAACCGAAAAGGAGTGCTTAGAAATCGTGTGGGCTGTAACGAAGTTCCACCCTTACTTATATGGTCATTCCTTCGAGGTAGTTACAGTTCATCACGCACTCTGGTGGCTCGCATCTCTCAAAGATCCGTCTGGCCGTCTCGGGCGTTGGGCTCTCAGGCTTCAGGAATACGGTATCCGTGTAGTGTACCGCTCTGGCCGCAAGCACTCTGACGCCGACGCTCTTTCTCGGTCACCGGTGCCCTCGCCTAACTCATCGTCCCCTCCTCAAGCATACTTGTCAGCACTCACCATTGAGGATATGCCTTTCGAGCCACAAGATCCTTGGGTTTCTAACCTGCTAGATATCCTTGACACTACTTCCGCGGCTACGCATCCTCGGGCACTCCGCCGACAGACCTCCCATTTCGCCATTCAGGACGGCCTTCTCTGCCGAAGGAACTACAACTCAGGCGGCAGAACGTGGCTTCTTGGCATTCCGCGCCACCTCCGCTCCGAGGTTTGTGCCCACCATCACTCAGACCCGCAAAGCGCTCATGCCGGCGTCCTAAAAAACCTATGATCGACTTCGTCAGAGGTATTACTGGCGGTGAATTGGTTGGTTGGTTGTACAACTTTTAATTCCATCGGAAACGGGGAGTCGTGAGCCCGCGGATTAGAGGCTTGCAGGTAGCCCTTGGCTTCTTGCGGCCTCTTCCGCCAGATGGACGGTACGGTGCTGGATCGCAGGGTCCGCGCTTCGCAGCAGGGCATCCCAGGCTTCTCTACTTGTAATATTTTGCCCTATCCCTGGAGATTGTGGGCACTCCCAAATTATGTGCTCGAGGGTCCCTCTCGCCCCACAGTGTTTGCAGAGATCATTGTCCCTAAAGTCTGGTAGCGCGTGAAACGCCCAGACCGGGTTCATGAACGTATTAGTTTGTAGCCGCCTCCACGCGACAGCTTCTCTATTATTTAGTCTAACATCTGGCGGGGGTACCAGTCTACGTCCCAATTTATAATGGTCGATGATTTCCCTGTAATTTTGCAGACGCTCGTCGTATGCCCAGTGTTCGGGGGGCTCGACGGCTACCCGGAAGTAGAGAGCTCGGGCTATAGCTCGTGATCCGCCTCGTTACCAGGGACGGCAGCGTGAGCGGGTGTCCAAATTAACTGAATTTTCCTATTTATTGTTCTTTGGGTGAGGATTTTAGCCGCCTCCGGCGATATCCTCCCCTTCCCAAAATTTTGAATGGCAGTTTTGCTGTCGCTAATTATGAACTTGACTTCTGTTCCTACGCAAGCTAGCGCTATCGCAACTTCCTCCGCAGTCTCTATGTTGCGGCCTCCGATGGCTGCCGCGGATACCGGTGCCCCTCGGCAATCGACTACCGAAGCTACCGCCGCACCTGTCCTGCCACTTGCCGCATCGACATAGACTACTTCCTTTGCTCCCATGTTCTTGAACCATCGCTCTAAAGCTTCAGCTCGTTTGGCCCTTCTTTCGACATTAAATTCTGGATGCATATTCCTAGGGAAGGGGGGGGGGGGGACTACCAAGGCATTCCTGATTTCACTATTAATTGTGACTTTTTTTTGAACTCCCCTGTCTGGGTTGAGGCCTACTTTTGCAAGGATTACCCTGCCCGTCTCGGTCGTGCTTAGTCTCTCTAATTGGGAGACTCGCACTGCCTCCGCCAATTCTGCCCACGTATTATGGACACCGACTTCGAGCAGTCGTTCGCTCGAGGTACCCATGGGCAGTCCTAGCGCCTTCTTAACGCATTTTCGAATCAGGCAGTCTAACTTCTCTTTTTCACCGGCCTTGATGTCCAGGTAGGGCGTGGCGTAACTGATTCTGCTTATTACGTATGCCAGGATTAGTTTTAGTAAATTTCTCTCCTTGAGGCCTCTTCGTTTAGTGGCGACCCTCCTCAAGAGCCCGAGGGTTTGCATCGCGTAACTTTCTAATTTTTTCAGGACCTCTCCGTTATGACCGTGGGATTGAATGACCATCCCCAAAATCCTGATCTGATCTACTTTTGGCACCGGTTTGCCCTCCACCTGAATATGAAACTCCCCGCTATTCTTGCAGCGGAGGTACTTTTGGTTATAAACGAACAACTCAGATTTATGCGGGGAGAACGAAAGTCCCCTTTTAGCCGCGTAATCGACAATGATGTCGGTCGCTGCTTGCAGGCGTTCCTCCGTACTCGCATCGCTCCCATGGTTAATCCAGAGGTTAATATCGTCCGCATACATGCTAAAATTTAGCCCCTTGATTTGGTTAAGTTTACCCTGGAGGCCTCTCATGCGCAATTTCGTACGTCGCTACATTCGCTCTTGTACCACCTGTCAACAATGCAAGATTTCTCGCCACCCCGCTGGCCCTCTTCAGCCTTTACCGCGTCCAGCTCGCCCGTTTGATCACGTGGGAATCGACCTTTATGGTCCGTTACCATGCAGTGCCACTGATAATCGATGGGTAATCGTCGCCGTCGACCACCTGACCAGTTACGCAGAGACTGCTGCACTTTCCGCGGCACCACTTTATTCTTCGACACGGCGCCCCACGTGAGCTACTAACTGATAGAGATCGTGTTTTTCTTTCCGAAGTAGTCCAAGAGCTCCTGTCGTCTTGTAAATCTATACATCGGGCTACAACTGCGTACCACCCGCAAACAAACGGCCTCACGGAGCGCTTCAACCGTACGCTTGGGGACATGCTCTCAATGTATGTTACATCTGAATATGGAAGCTCCAAATGGGACCATGTACTGCCATTCGTAACGTTCGCGTACAACACTGCCACCCAAGCAACAACTGGCGTTTCGCCCTTCTTTCTCTTATACGGCCGTGAACCATCTTGTACTCTGGACACAATTTTGTCATACCATCCAGATGCCTCTGAGTACAGTGCTTTGTCAGATATTGTACAGAAGGTCGAGGAATGCCATCAGCTAGCGCGCACGTTTACTTCGAACACTCAAGGCTATCGCAAAGATCAGCATGATACCGATACCCCTGATCCCACGTTCCTGGCCGACAACTTCGTTTGGCTATGCGTTCCTGCCACCAACCAACTAGACACCAAATACCACGGACCTTATCGCGTCTTGGAACGCACATCCCCTGGGAACTACGTCATCGAGCCAGTCACCCCTTCTTCCGACCGCCGCCGTCGCGGCCGCGAGGTTGTCCACGTTAGCCGCCTCCAGCCATATTACAACCCTCTGGTCGTCTCTTCTCCCTGAGTCGCCAGGATGGCGACTTCTTCACGTGGGGGAAATGTAAAGAAGACAAAGAACGGAAAACGCTGCAGCATCGCCATCACCATCGCTTGTCTCCGGCGCCCATCTCTCGTGCTGAAGCTGTGCCAGTGGCTGGCAATTCGTCTCTGCTGTGCCCGAATTGGACATGGGCAAGACATGTAGTGCGAAGAGAGGATAACCGATGGTCGCTTAGGGTAACAAATTGGATTCCAAGGGAAGGAAAGCGTAGCAGGGGGCGGCAGAAAGTTAGGTCGGTGGATGAGATTAAGAAGTTCGCAGGGGTGAAGTGGATGCAGCTAGTACAGAACCGGGTTAAGTGGAGAAGTATGGGAGAGGTCTTCGCCCTGCAGTTGGTATAGTCAGGCTGATGATGATGATGTTGATAATGTGCCCGAATTACTGGCAGCGCTAGACGTTCAAATCAACTATTAAATCCACATTTCATATACACGTTACGGCTCAGCATTTAAGCATGATTTAAGGATTACATCCTAAACCTTTAGACTCGCCATGCTGTGCCGAACCTTAAGCAACGAACACCACGGCTCCTCTTTTATTTGGGTGGACTTCGATAGCCAGTGCATGGCCTTGAAGCCAAAACATGCATGCAAACGTCTACGAAGGTTGTGGCCGTGCAGCTTTAATGTTGAAGCGTAAGTTGTAGTTTATTTTCATTTCAAAAAGAAGTGAGAGACCCGAAAAAAAAGTGCACGTTAATTCACTAGGCGGCGCTCGGGCCCCATTACATCGCAACAGCGACGTCTTAGTGATAAAAATCTTGGTGCATCTAAAATTCAGATTGTGATTTCACGCAAGAGTTACAAATATAGTCTTTCTTAATCTACATAATTCAGTCTGCGGAGGATTTCAATATAACGGCACAACATTTAAAATTAACAGAATCAATGAATAGCATCAAAATGAATTCAGCACGATATCCAGAAAATATGAAAGAATGAAAGAAAACAGCACATCATATTTACAATTGTGGCATTGTGTTTTTATTAATCTTTTCAATATCAGGTTTGTTTTGGCGAATATAATTTAACAGAGAGGGCCGAACATATCTGATCATTTGCTAGCCAAAGTTTCTCTCGCGAAAGGCACAATCCAAGTATCTGTAGAACATGAAACGTGTGTTCGTGTAAGTGCTCTTAAATTGGCGATCGAAAGTATTGTACACTGATGGGTAGCTATGTTCTGTTTATAGCGAACATCTAAGGGAAAAAAGGTAGGCCACTGTTAGTATTCTAATTCTTGAAATGCGGCATGGTATATGCGTAGCAGTCTCTTCCTGCTATATGGTGAGCCGCCTTTTTCTGGAGTGCATACAACCGATTTAAATTTTTTTTTGCGTAGTTTTACCTCATGCAAGGAAACAGTAGTTTATTTCAGACAAGAACAACAAAATATGTGTATAAGGACAATAATTTTGGCCAGTTGGAAGTAATCGAATTTTTCTAATATACTTCCTTGTTTGGAAAAGCATGAAATTGCTTCATTTGCCTGCCTATTCTAGCACATATGTTTGTAAAAGTAAACACCCAGTGCTTTTACTTAATCAACAATTTCACGATCGGCAACGATGTCTTTCTTGCACAAAAAAAAAAACAAACATTGCTTTTCTTTTGGTTAAGTTATTTCTAACGGATTAAATTTGCTCCGTGTACACAAATGATTCAACGATTGAGATGTCAGTTACAAGCTGGCTATAGTCATTGCTTCGAAATAAGAGAGTGGTGTCATGCGCGTAAATTGTATACTCTGGACTTGCACTAATATTTATAATATCATTGACATAAAAGAATAAACATTAGGGGCCCCAGGATGCTCCTTAAGGTACACCCGTAGTAACGTATTTTGAGGAAGAAAAATTTTCGCATATTTTAACACTTTGTGTACGGTGCTCTGGGTCGGAACGTTTTAAGTCTAGGGCACATCTCGGATTCTGTATGTTTCTAATTTTTTGAGTAATGTCCTGTGATTTATACGATCGAATGCTTTGTAGTAATTATTGTTTAATACCAGAGACTAACTTTTTTTTTTCAAAGCTTAGCCGAATAAATTCTATTCTTTTAATAGAACTAGTTCGGAAGATCTCTCTTTATCAGCAAGGGCAGTGATTCTAGTTTGTATTAAATTTTCTTAAAGGTTATAAAAACTGGTAGAAAAGATATTGGACGATAGTTTGACAAGCTATTTTTTCGCCTTCTTTGTACAGTACTGCCACTTTGATGCCTGCTTTTTCTGAGGAGTTTCCTGTCGAAAGGACCAAATTATATATAAAAAAATTGCAGTAAGATCAAATCTAAAACGTATTAAACCGGCTTGATTTGTTTGTTGTCAATATCACGATCCATATTGTTATTCAAAGAAATGGATTCTGCATGAATCTCGCTCTCATTTGTCGGCCCTAAGTACAATCTATCGCTGTTTTAGTTAATTTCCTTTATTGCCTCAGGATGATGTGAATTCGAAACTATATTGACAAAATAATATTACAACCTTCCGCCAAATCATACCAGATACCAGAGAGCCGTCTATATTAATTCGAAAAAGCTGTGCTCTGTAAAAGAACGGTTCAAATTTTTGTTTATGTTTTTAAATAGAGCATGCGATTTAGAGTTGCACTCTGGCTGAAAAAGATTAAAAGGGTATTCTCGCTTCTTATTCCGTATCAGAGAATCGGTTTTATTTCCATGGCGTTTAAATATCTGCCAGTCATTTGTATCTGGTGTGGTTATGAATTTTTGAACCGTTTATAATTCCTTCGTATCATCTTAAGGCACTGTTTCGATATCCAAGGTTTCTTTGATTTAGTAGACTTTTGCGTAAGGACTGAAATATATGATGACAGGTAAGACTTTAAACACATAGACAAAAGTATTATAGACTTCATCAGAGGTTTCTGAGCAACGACTGAAGCAAAGACTGAAGCAATGACTGCCTCACAGTCTGTTTCTGAGATAATAGTGCGAATTTTCTCCAATTATGTTCTACATTTTCTTGAAACGTTCGGTTTCTTTGCCCTGTTTCTAGTTATCGATCGACTAAACAGAAAAACTGGCATGTGGTCAGCGATATATGAGGCGAGAACGCCAGCGTTAGTATATTGTAAAGCTTGGTTGGTTATAAACAGGTCTATCAAAGTATTTCTATTTGGTGTTACGCATGTAGCTGATTTAATTAGGTTGTTTAAGCCATCTCTTGGTGTTACCTATTACGTATAGAATTTGGTTACCGTTTGAGGCTGGCAATCAGAAGTGCCTTGTCCCAGAATCACACATGTCACAGACCAATAGGCATGCAACCAATACCTCCGAAAACCTCACTTTAGGGCCAGCACAGGCTGGGATAGCTTTGTGTGATATACGTGAGGTCCCCCCCCCCCCCCCCGGCCAAACAGGTTGTCGTGCGACGAAACATTCTAGGCAGTTGCACATAGCAGTAAGTGTGCCTCTTACCCCTTCAGACGCGAGCCTACCAACTTATGGGTGTTTATCACTCCTCGAATGGATGGAAGGGCAACTATTTCTATTTATCCGTCACAGCAACAGGTTTTTTTTTAGGGGAAATCAAGTAGACAGCAAACAACTATGAAACACTTCTCACCGACGAGACGCCTAAACTGCAGCAAGGACAACGAATCTTCTTTCACTCCTTTCGTTTTATGAAGGCCTGGAACCCTGTTGCGAACTCGTCTCAAAACCTGCTAGCCATACTAAGTTTGCTCACTATACGAGCAGGACAACAAAATGAGGGCAAAACGCGTTGCTCGGGCAACGAGTTCAAATATAAAAGTGTCCACTACGACACATCTGGACGGTGAGCAGATGCGCTACGCGAGGCGGTAGAGGTGCATGGAGAATGCACATTGTAGATGTATGCACAGTGCGCTGGCACATCACTGGACAGGTTGGACGCAAGCCGATTCGCATGAACGCCTTGCAAATGAGAAATAGAAATTCCTTCGCCAAGAAATAGACAAATTAGGTCCGGCTTCCCTTCAAGATGTCAGCGGAGGCCAACTTCTAGCGGGAATTCAGATCTGCGAGCTCACGTTGACGTAAAGGAGGACAATGATCAAGGGCTTTAACTATCGCTTTCAACGAAATTGACACAACTGTGTTATCTGCCTGTTCTTTGTACAAGCGATCAAGGCTGTTAGCGGCCTGAGTTTAGAATGAAGATCGGAACCAAGACCTGAGAATGCATTGTGAGCAAGTGTTATTGTCAGTGAAAATTGGGTATCTAATGTTAAGAGACAATAAAGCAGAATATAAGGAGCTACATGTACGAGTTCCGATTTTGCCGAGAGGATGGGCGTATGTGTCTTGCAGAACAATAGTATAAGGCGCTTTAGGCGCGAATAATAAATGACACCTACTTGGGTAGCACGGCGAGAAATACAGGACTCTTGAAACGAGCTATTGTTAGAGTAGAAGGTAGAGTGGGAAAGACACAGTTCACCGAGGGGAAAACGGGAAGAAGGATATGAAGCTCAACAAAGGGAAAACCTCAAAAGATGAAGATACTTATAAATATTAAGGGGGCCCTGCCTACGGGGAAACAGGAATCCCCTGGGAGGGTTGGAGGTGAGTCGATTCTAGAGAATTCGCAGGAAAAATGTCACAAGAACCAATCGCAGCTTCCCTAATAAAACGACGGAAGTGAGATCCAAAGTCCCATAAACATCACAGTATTGACTTCATGTCCTCACCATAGGTGAAAGTCTCGTCCAGTCGTGTAAAGTAGTCCCTATTTGGGTGTCTTGCAGGATTTTACCAACCTACCGCTTGTTTGGCAATAGTAAAGTAGTCCTATTCGCGTGTCGTGTAGCCTTTTATCACCCCACTGCTCGTTTGGCAACAAGCACTGGTTGAGAACTGCCCTCGGAGTCATCTCATTTGAACGCAAAAAACTGGCTTCCATTTGTTCAGCACGTCTTGCTCCTGATATTTTAAAAACCAGCATATTCGCAAGTGCGCGGGCATGTAGCTACCCGTTTAAAACATACCCGGCCTAGAATATCGCAGGCGGTTCTCACGGACGGCAAACCCATCTGTCCGCACCGCTTGGAGCAGCTGTCTAAGCAACGAGGAGCACTTAGTTGACGTAGTTGATTTGGGGGAAACGACTCTTTCTTCCTTGCCACTGGCGTACTAATTTAGCCTAACAAAGGACGACCGCTCTCACTTCTGGCGCGTGCTTCGACCATTCGCTGGCGCTAATCTCCAAGTCTTCCTTTTAAGCTGTAATGCCCCTCGAAAGAGTTGGCGTAATGAACGGCAAGTCCGTGGCGCAACCGTCGTTCTTCAGGCCACACACATCCAATGCGTGCACGGTGGATTATTGCGTGTTGCAGCCGAGTCAATGAGCGGCCGCTGACACTGTGAACGCGCTCACCTCTTGCGATGCGCGCATGTCCTCCAAAGCGAGTTACTCATCGCTAGGAGGAGGAAGATCATGTGCTGTGGTAGCGAGCTCGTCGGCAGGTTCTTTCCCCTCGATGCCGCAGTGCCCGGGTTTCCTTGCATCGCTGCCTGAGTAGCTGGCGGCGTACAGAGCGCAGGAGGTAATCTCGGACAGCGTATCTGTGCTTCTGTGGCCGCCGGGCAGTGCGTGCTTCCGCGAGCGAACACATCTGAGCCTGTGTGAATATATCGAACAAGCGGGCTTGATGACCCGCCTATTTCACCTCGCCAGATAGTGAGCGCTGTGACCGAACGCTCCACGTGTGCTATTCTGGACGATAACGGTCGATCGCCACACGTCAGCCGTCAGTGTTTTGTACAGTGTGCACCTCCGGGCGTCGTAAACGGTTACATGGAAGGAGAGCTATCGCGGAGGCCCGCCCGATGTGCCGAATGCTCCGTGACCCGAGACATTTGCGGGTGTGCCTCAAGCAAACTACTGCACATTGTTCTATAGTGTATATATTTATTTTCATTTTTACCGACCCTTCCCTTTCTCCGTATCACTTAACTCCTTAATTTCCTCTAACCCTTCCTCGCTACCCCTTTATTTCCCCCGCCCCAGTTCAGGTGCCTTAGACATCAAATAACAGATACTGGGGCTGGCAAACATCTTCTCCTTTCTTTTGTATATAAATAAAATAACCATTACAAAAACAACGGCAGGTCGGCGGTGTCAGCGCTTTTCCGCACGAAGCCATCGTTACGGACACATGGGCGCTCAAAACCGCACAAAGGAAGGGCGCGGTTGCTCCCTCTGCAGCCGGACGAACCCATGCGCAATGCCTTTCCGAGCCTATCGCAAGGGAGGCACTTGGGGATGTCCCAAGCGGGCAAGTGGTGGCCATACATACTGATAAGCGGCCGCGCGAATATACACGGTCGAACACACAACAGAAGAGGCGCTGCTGAGTGTTCGTCCGTGTATATTCGCGCTGTCGCTTATTAGTATATGTGTTCTCATCAACAAGCCCAAATCAAGACTCGAGTAGATTCCCTTCAGAGTGGAGGAATGGCAGAGCCGAGTGACGGGCTCATACTCAGAGTGTACGATCATTTCGGGCGCGCGCAGCCTGTTCGGTTGTTGTCAAAGACATATTTGTAAACCCCAGACGAGGTTTCTAGCGAGCGCGATGCGGGGCGCATCAGAAAAAAATTAAGTGCTCACGGAACAGAGATTCAAAACTTATTGTTTTATTTTCCAAGCAAAATGAATGCGAAAGAATTGTGCTGAAGCGGGGAACAGAAGAAAACGTTATTTGGCATATAGTGGGACCCTCGCTCTTAGCAGCTTGCAGGACGTCTTGAATGTCCGACGAGTAACAACTGTGTGGAGCAGAGAGGGATGGGACATCCACAGTTTTGAGCAGCCGACCAACCGCCGTTGTAACTGGCTCTTCCTGCATGGCTTTTGCCGGCCGCGCGTCCCTGACCGGCCTGCAGATAGAGTAGCGAAACAAAGAGTAGTAAATTAATATATAGACAAAAATGAAAAGGCAACAACTGAGGCCTATAAAAGTACAGAAGGGTAGTTTTCAAATGCGCAGGCTTCAAACAGCCGGGGGCGAAATTTCTTCTACGCCTCCCTGTAAATGGTGGGGGTTTTATCGCTAAACCGCAGTGAATGAAACGGTCAGCCGTAGGCAGGAGTAGGCGGTGCTTTCTCCAAGTTCCGGACCACAAACATATGCGTGGCCGTGTCCATAGTAGGGAATCAGGACACTTACTGCTTAGTCTGTTAAATGGGGTGGGCGGCCATATCGCTTGCAGCCACGCTTGTAGCCGTTGTATTGTAGTGCAGTGTTGGCGCAATACGTGGGAGCTCTCAAAACATTTCGCCGCGTAGACGGATACGTGTTCCTATAGCACCTCTGCCGTACTAAATCCCATGTTCTTTAACAGAGACCACAGACAGTATAGCACGAGAGGGAGCTTTTCCGCCTAGTACTGAACGTGAAGCTTCGCTGTTAGCGAGCTCTAAACGGCTAGTGGAGGCACTCCACAATGTCATTGCGTGATGCGTGGTGAGCTCTAGTTTGGTAGATGCTTGCGACGAGAAGTCTTGAAAGTGCAGAAAGCAGGCTACTCTGGAATTATCTGCCCCGATCAGGGGTCACCTGGTGAGGACACCCACATCGCAACAGAAGTCTGCGCACTCTTTTCGCTGAAATGTCTGTGAGAGGCATTGCGTTTGGTCACCGATAGTACATGTCGCCGCACGTGCGGAGATACCGGAAGCCTCGGTAGAGCTTCAAACGCCCTACTTGATCCAGGTGAATACGTTCGAAACAGGCCTCAGGTGGACTAAATGGTGGATGCGTCATCCAATTTCACCGAATGAATTTAGCGTACAGGCAGAATTAAATGGTGGATGCATCACCCGATTTCGCCAAGTGATTTTACCTCAGAGGCACTGTTAACATATCTGCGCCCAGCACTGGACTTCGGCGTTCATACTTTCCAAAATGAAGCGGTCGGTGATGAGTCGCGGGTGGTGCGAATTAGAGGGTGGATAACGCTGTGTAGTTAAGTGAACTTCGCTCGTAGGAAGGAGCGGAAAGAAGGGTCGGAGATTTGCCTTGAGGTGTCATCGGTGGCCTTTGATGTGGCGTTCGGGCTAGGGAATTCCGCTAGTACTAGCGATAACTGCCCGTCACATAGTCTATGTGAAAGTGTCATCTACCTGTGCTGCGGCGAGTGATTCAATATCCACGGAGGCAGGACTGGCGTAGAGTGCGCCAAATCAGGAAAGCCCGCCGGCTTTTTCATTCTCCGGGCCAAATAATGTGGCGGATGTCGCTGGTTATTTCCGATATAAATGTTAGCTGATGCAGCTTTTACATACAGGATTGGTGTAAGAAAAGTTGTTGTTTTTGAGCGCGAAGGTAAGTGGCTTGTGATCATTCAGGTTGCAGTTAATTCAGCCTGCGAGGAAGAAGCTTTAGGGCTTAAAGGTACAAGAAATTGCCAGCACCTTTCTGCCGACCGTGCTTTACTGCAATTTTGCGGGCTTGTAACGCTTAGAGAACAAGCCTACAGGATGCCACGCACATCCCTCGTGTAGGTGAAGGACAGCTCCTATTTTTGTTGTTGAAGATTCTATCTTCATACGTGATAGAATGTTTGGAAGAGGATCCACCAGAAGCGCTGCCTCGGTCAGCTTATGTTTGCTGTTAGGGCGTTGGCCTCTCCCAGGTTCCAGCTAAACTCCTTGGTATTCTTTGCGCCTCTGCGGAAAAGGTTTGGGAGCATTTCGGTAATTTTAGAAGATGAGGGAATGAATCACCGGTGAAAATATATAACGCCGATGACTTCCCGAAGCTTGCGAAAGAAATTGGAACGGGGAAGTTCTTGACAGCTTCTACTCGCGAATCCATCGGAACGATGACTAGTACTGCCGCGCGATGGCAAATGATGTTGAGGCTCTAAGCGTCGAAGATGCAATTCAATGGTTTCAGCACCAATTTTGTTAATCATGAGCTACAGACGCATGGGTGCCAGCCTTTGTGATGGTCATGCTGGAATACTTATCACTTCAAGGTCACAGAAGGGGAGGGGAAACACCTCCAGGACGGAAACATTTATCCCTACCTTCCACACAGACTCATCGAATTAAACTATGGATCTTACCATATGCCTCGAGCTCGGTGTTGAAAAGGCATCGGATAGACCTGAGGGATCGAGTAAACTAGGGAAAACCTCGAACCAACACGCTGAGGCCCGTACTAAATCTGAACATCACGTGTCATGGCAAGACGTTTAGCTAGAAAGTAATGCACCTATGCATTTGCCTAAACAGCGCTGCGGAATGCGTTTAACGAAATCCAACCGCAACATAATGTATGTGGCTGCCATACGAAGCATGATGCCATGCAGTACTTCTGGTAATAGGTGATGATAATCCAGGCATCGCCGATGTGGCCTTTGGATGATAATGTCCATCAAACTGCCGACAATTAAGGTAGGGTAGTTGCGATGCACGTTATCCGAGGTGGTGGGGTATCCTTGTTTAGGAATTAAAGCTAGCTTAGCCATTTGACATTCATCTTTGATGCAGAGAGCCTGCCAAAGCACCTATCGCGGCGCAATCAAGGCTTCTAAATATTTTGTAAGTTATTAATCTGGGCTGGCCAGGGTGCTTGCCTTAGGCGACTGAGTTCACCCCTGCCTTCCCTGATGATAGGGTCCACGTCTAGGACCTCGTAAATATGTACTTAATAACCTAAGACGTCAAGAAACAAGCCTGGCTAGATATATGTGTCTATACAGAGTTGATTTATGGCGTCTGATTAGCCACGGGGTTGGTGAAAGGTACACTATTAGTGCTCCTCGGCTTTGCCTCTATGAACATCGACCAGATGCCAAAGTATTTGGCTAATTGCTTTATGGTCATTGTTTTCTGTGTTTTGCTATGAGTTTGCTCATCTCAACTTCTATAGCTAAACTCTCGGCAATCGGAGTTCGTAGCACAGTTAAAAAGTCGTATTAAGACGAAAGTATAAGTAGGCTAAGGTGCGCCCTCAAACTCTGTCATTGGTCAATAACAGTAGTAATAATTAATAATAAAAATAACAATTATTGTGATAAGTTTCTCCAGCCCAACATAACCTCTCTTATATTAGACGTACTCTTCAGATTTACCGTACTTACCCTGAAAATTGTTATTTCGTTTTTATATCCTTCCAAGCGTGGCAGTTGGCAGCAATATATTTTGTGCAATTGATTGATGATACAGCGAGCATATAATTGAAATATTTGGCAGCACATAAACTTGAAAACACCATATTGAGCTTTCCTAAATTTAACAATCAGAGCTTTAGACATCTAAGATGAGAGAAAATAATATATCAGTAGTATGTCTCTCCAACCTCAGCAGACAAATTGTGTACACCATTCAGAGCAATGTTGACAGCGCACTCTTTGTGACATTAGTCGTGATGACCACTGTGGAGTGAGAAATGTGTTTTCTTACATAGAAGTGATATCTTATGTTCATATTTCCAGTTAATGCATTTACCACGCAAATGTTCTTTTCCCTTTGCGCAAACTCACCATGTGGCGGCTATCCCATGTCTTCTGCCTGGCGGCACCGCTGACAGCTTTATTTGGACATATATAGTTGCACAATGAATACAAAATCTAGCATTGCTGACTCTCTTCCCTAAAAATCAAAACGAAAAACTTTAGATTGTGTATGAAGACAGAGACTTCAATACATTAAACACTATTTCTCTCCAGATTCTTCGCTGTCTTAAACTACCTAATCTCAAGGCATATTAGAAGGGCCTACCTAGTCACATGATTCTAAATTCTCGTCTGGGAGAGGGTTGTTAGTTTTGCTAGCTTTACTTTCCATAATATGTGCATGTCTTTCCTGCTACAATATAATTACACACTTCTTCTCTGGCTATTTTAGATATATCAACTTCTCTACCCGGATACTGAAGATCACGCTGCCATATACCGTGCTTGATAGTTAACATAGCCAAAGAGCGATAGCCAAAGCTTGTCGAGGGGAGATGGGTGAGAAAAAAAGACAGATATACAGAAGGAAACGTATAGGATGGAAACTTGCAATAGTCATATTGTTCTTCTGGTTTGGTTCGTGGGGTTTAATGTCCCAAAGCGACTCAGGCTATAAGAGACGTTTTAGTGGAGGGCTCTGGAAATTTCGACCACCTGGGGTTCTTGAACGTGCACTGACATTGCACAGCACACGGCGGCTTGCTTTTCCCCTCCACCGAAAAGCGGTCGCCGAGGCCGGGATTCGATACCGCATCGTTGGGAACAGTAGTCGAGCGCCGTAACTACTGCGCCACCCCCGCTGGGTCATATTGTTCTCTGAATTCAGAAATTAAAAAGTTAATCCGGAAAGAAAATTAGGAACATGTAGAAATGGCATTGTCTTCAAATATAATCGCAGATTTTCCAGTGCGTCACACTGAAGACAAACCAGTAATTTTTTTACCAGGAATTATGACGTATATAAATCATATTTGTCTTCTGGGAATTTTCGCCCCTTTGTATGCCGCTGGACAAAGTTAAGAAAGCTTTATATACTCTGACAGTGGGGAAGCAGCTGGGAAGGATTAGAAAACTACAGATTTGTTGAAGGATGGGGGATATCTTGCTAGGAAAAATAGCATACGCGATTCCTGGTGTCATTAACGGTGTCAGAAAAACGCAAAAGTTATCCTAATTCATAAGAAAGGGTACCCTAAGAACTTTAAAAGTTACACATCAATCAGCTTATTTTCTGTTACATATAGATAGATGGATTTATTGAAAGGAAAAGGCAGAGAGGTTGGCCCGAATAATTCAAATCTGGCCTGCTACTCTGCACTGGGGAAGGTGAAGGAGAGAAGAAAGAAGGTCATGATGGGTGACGATGTGGGAGAAGGTATATGAAATATATATACAGACACAGCAGCTTGTTTTACAAACGTGAATCAAGTCCGCTGGCACTCAAATAACGGCAAAGAGCGCGCACTGCCTGGACGCCCTTCCCCTTGTCCTGCCAAGCGCCCAGCAGCAGTTCCTCCGACAGAGGCCTCTTGTCTAAACGCTTCAAGGAAGCAGCTAGCACATTTCTTTCGTTCGCATACTCTGGGCACACCAATAATACATGGTCCACAGTCTCTGGGATGCCACAAGTTGAACATTCCGGTGAGTCCATCTGTCCAATTAAATGTAGGTACTTGCGCGTGAAAGCCACGTTTAAACGAAGTCGATGTATCAAGCATGTCTGATGACGCGGAATATCACGCGGAACAATAAATTTAAATGTTCGATCGAGCCTTCTCAGACGGATGTGTCGGGCGTCTGGTTGAGCCCAGTAAGTTGCTGTAGCAATATTCATATAACTCTTTAGAAGACACGTCGTATCCGCCCTTGAAAAAGGCACAGCTGTTTGGAGGCCACTGATGTGTGCGCTTTTCGCTTCAACATCGGCCTGCTCATAACCATGGAGGCCGCAGTGGGCAGGAATCCATTGAAACATTATCATGTGGCCTTGCAGCTGAGCAGATGTGATGAGCTCCATAATGTTTAGTGCCAGGGACTGATAGGCAGTGTGGCGTAAGAAGTTTTCCAAAATTTGTAATGCAGTCTTCGAGTCCGTGAATATACACCATTTTTGAGGTGGTTCCCCACATATATAGCGAATAGATTCTCGAATGGCTACAAGTTCGGCAGCGGTTGATGTAGAGGTATGTCCCAAAAGGAAATGCAGAGTCGTTTTCTGAGCTGGTATGACCACAGCTGCAGCGGATGCCTGTGCTGACACAGATCCATCGGTGTATACGTGAATATAACTGGGATATTCTGACCAGATGTGTGCCAGAGTAAGTTGTTTGAGTCCACTAATTGGTACCATTGATTTCTTTAATATTCCGGGAACACGAAGGTGCACCAAAGGTTTATCCATCGTCCATGGTGGTTGGGTGGGACGGTATGGGAGGGCATATCCTGTCGGTACTTGCGACTGATGGCAGCGGAGTGCACTTGTAAAACTGCAGTCCGGCCTCTCATCCAGAATCTTGCTGAGTGGGTGAAAACGGTGTCTTGTAAGTGCTCGTAAATATACACGAAGTGGTTCGTGGGACAAGTATATGGACATTGGGCGAGCGTGTGCCTCTTCAATTGTGCCTTTGTTAGAGGTGCATCTGGGCAGTCCAAGGCATATTTTCAGTGCCTGCGCTTGCACGCTCTCTAAAGTCCGCAAGCAGGAAATGCTCATACTAGAGAGTACTGGGAGACTGTACCGGATGTAGCCAACAAACAGAGCCTCGTAAAGCCGTATTAAGGAGCGCTCAGTTGGACCCCATTTGATGCCAGCTATGTACCGAAGTACATGGCAAAAATTAATTAGCCTCTTCTTCACCATAGCAATATGTTTCGACCAAGATAGTCGGTGGTCGATTATTACTCCCAAGAATCTGTGCCTGGAGACGTATGGTATTACGACTCCATGAAGGGTAATCGGGTAGCGGCTGACACATTTTCCCGTAAACGCGATCACTGCACACTTTTCTGCCGCTAAAAATAAACCTTGACGCCGTAAGTACATCGATGTTGATGACACAGCTCGTTGCAGTCTCGCACGTAGTTGTGGGCGCGTCGAACCAGAGGCCCAGATGCAGATGTCGTCAGCATATGCACTAATGTGGATGTTAGTTGGAAGTTCACTCACCAGGCCAATTAGCGCAACGTTAAATAAAGTTGGGCTGAGAACTCCTCCCTGTGGAACTCCACGACTGACCTGAAAGTGGGTAGTATCTCCTTCAGGCGTAGTCATGTAAACAGAGCGGCCGCTGAGATAGCTTACAATCCACAAGTACAGCCGGCCACCAACTCCCACGTCGTCAAGTCCATCAAGAATAGCTTCATGGAGGACGTTGTCGTAAGCTCCCTTTATATCTAAAAAGACAGCAGCTACTAGTCGACAGTGACGCTTTTCGTGTTCTACTGTCGCCACAAGGTCGATGACGCTATCAATGGAAGAGCGTCCGCGGCGAAATCCAGTCATCATATTCGGATAAAGATCATTACTCTCTAGATACCACTCAAGTCTTGCCAGCACCATGCGCTCCATAACCTTTCCAACACAGCTTGCTAGGGCAACTGGCCGGTACGAGGTAAGTTCGAGAGGAGGCTTTCCAGGCTTCAAAAGAGCAACCAGGCGGCTAATTTTCCAGTGTTGAGGAACAGTACTAGAAGCCCATATATCATTGAAATAATTAAGTAGTGCAGTTCTACCATCCGTGCCTAGGTTCGATAAGGTTGAATATGTAATCCCGTCAGGACCAGGTGCAGATGAATGCCGACAAGAAGCAAGAGCGGCGTCTAATTCAGCTATTGTAAAGGGCACGTCGTATTGATCATTCGGCGAAGGTGGTGCAAAAACCTCTGAAATTGGTAACTGTGCCTGGTTTGTGCCCACAACCATTTTACAAAAATCTTCAGCTACGTCAACTTCATTGCGGCGTTGGTAAAGGGCCAGGGCACGAAAAGGGTGCCTTTCTCGCGGAGGTGTGCGCAAGCTTCTCGCAACATGCCAGATACGCGACAGGGGCTTACGGGGATCCAGTGATGAGCAGAACTGTCTCCAACGTTGTCGTCCTAACCTCTCCAGGTGACGCAAAACTTTTCGTTTAGCTCGGCGAGAAAGTGCGAGATCTTGCGCGGATTTCGTTCTCCTGTACTTCCTTTCAGCCCGCCGACGGATCGCGCGAAGCCGCTCGAATTCCACGTCGATGCTGGACACTGACACCGGCACACTAACATAGCGAGTGTTCTCATTGAGAGAGGAAGTAATGAGTCCCTCTATTTGAGATGGTGACTGGAGGTCCACGCTGGAAGTCTCCAACGCTGCCCTAAAGGTGGGCCAGTCTGTGTATTGCACGCGAGGTGAAGTGGCAGGTGCAAACCACTTGATGCATATGTACGTTGGTATGTGATCACTCCCATGTGTTTCCGCATCACAACACCAAGAAACGGAGGGATGGAGGCTTCTGGAAACAAACGCCACATCCAAGCAGCTGCTGTAGGTTGTTCCGCGTAGAAACGTCGGTGAGCCGTCGTTTATATTGACGAGGTCTTGTGTATGCATAAAGTCTGCCAGGTCTCTTCCTCTATTGCTCATTATTGCACTACCCCACTGAGGGTGGTGAGCATTGAAGTACCCCACAATAATACGAGGAGCTGCACAACACTGGATTGTTGAAAACAGATATGATTTGTCCAAGCCATCCCTCGGTGGAATATAAGCGCCTATTACAGAACATACTCGTCCTTTCAGGGTTAACGTCAAACAAATGTAGTGGTTCGTGTTGTGGGGCTGCAGAGCATGGCGGACGTGCGCAATGTCTTGGCGTACACATACCAGCACTTTGGTTGTTTCGTTTGCTTCTCTAGACCATAGCAGAACATATCCAGAAAGGCGGAAAGCAGCCGGCATGTTGGGCTCACAGATCACAATCACAGGAAAGCGGTACTTCTGTACCCGCTGTCGGAAGTCACTCAGCCGACCACGCAGGCCTCGGGCATTCCATTGCATCACTACACTGCGGCGCAAGTGCATCGTCACAGAGGTGGGGTTAGTTTGTTGCGCCTACTGAGGTAATCGCTAACAGAATTAGGACAATCGTAGACTTCAGTCGCGCAGAATATCAAGCAGATGTTCGGAACGGGTATTCTACTATTTCTCATATCCATACCATTGATAAGGTTATAGAAGAACTCGGAATATAACCAGACCTTATACATAACACTTGGTGATTACGAAAAAAGCATTTCACTCATTAAAAACCTCGGCAGTCACAAATGCATTGAGAAATCTGGGAGTAGGCAAGCCGTATGTGAACGTACTCGAAGGTGTTCCTGCGAACCATTCAAATTTTGATTTTTTGTTTTTTCGACAGCAGCAGCGCGTGGTCTTATCACTCCGATTCTGGCACGGGGATCAATTCTGTATTCATTCAATATTACAGCGCAAAGACGGAAGGAACAAGAGGAGGACACAACAGCGCTGACTGTCAACTAAATTTTATTCGAGACCAGTAGGTTTTTATACCGCCTGGCGATCAGAAACAGAAAAAAGCAGGGAAACATGCTAGAATAGCAACAGGAATGTGCAAGGGTACAAGAATGAAGATTAGCCAACACGTATCAGATTTCACATCCTAGATATTTCACCTCTTTCTGGGACAATGCCACTGATGGTGCACTTATGCAATCGTCCTGCAATCTTATAATCATACAAGCTTCTATAATCTCTCTTGTTAATGCGTCTCGGTGTTTCCCTATGACACTGCATTGCCTGTACATAGGTTCACATTGATAGTCACTATCATCTTCTGCGCAGCAGTCCCTGCAATGTTTGGCTACGTGGCCTGAGGTAGCAACACGTGCGACATTATCACTGTGCTCTTTTAGCCTTTTGTTGAGACAGCGGCCAGTCTGCCCGATGTACTTTTTTCCACAGGACACGGGCAGAGAATACACCACACCTTCTTGACACGGGACAAAATGATCCCCATGTTTAACTTTTCACCTGCGCGGCTCAATAGTCGTGCAATTAACTTTTTTGCACATCCTGGAAAGTTTTTCCGGCGCTTAAAATACTACATCAACCCCCGCCCGACTTCCAATTTTTCGGAGGTTGTGCGACACCTGATGGAGGTAAGGCAAAACAACAACCTTCCCTCTTTCCCTTTGCCTAACCGGTTCGCTAGTGAGGCGAGGCCTCAAGCTTTTCAGCTGCTTTTCTGCCACCGACACTAGCACATCGGACGGATAGCCAGCCATTGTAAGGCGATCAACTTGTTTCGCAAAGCTTTGTCCCATACTATGCTCGCAACACTTCTTTAAAACATCATTAAAAACAGAATGAATAATGGCCCGTTTTACAAGTTTTGAATGAGCTGATGCGTATGAAAGGATGGGTTTTTTAGCTCGAGGCTCGTACGACCAACACACATGGGACGGAGTGAAATGAAGGGCGAGATCTAAGAACCTGATAGTGTCATTAAGTGGGGTTTCCTGTGTTATAACTGCACCACCGAGTTCCTTTGGAAACAGACGCTCCCAGCGCTTCGTGCACTGCTTCCTAAGAGGGCTCCAGCTAACAGACAACATATTCATGTCATGGAGGGCATCTCCCTGCCCGACAACATCAGGCAAGTCCTTGGCCGGGGGCCCAGGTTTGCGGTCGAGCCAAAAACTTTGAGACCGGAGCTCTTGGCGATGGTGAAACAAGTTTCTCGACGCGCAAAGAAGACCGAAGAAGACCGTTGCATCTCTGAAGGTGTAGACGTTTTAGCAAAGTACAGACAGGCAGGCAGGAAGCTCCCCTTGTTCAAAACAATTAATTGGCTGAAAAATAACTCGCTGTCTCTTCTTCCTGCAGACAAAGATGGAGGTTTTGTTGTTTTAACTAGAGATGTGTACATGTCGAAAGCAATGGACAGCTTCCTTGCAGTGTTTGACAAGCGCGATGATGTAAAAATGTCGAAAATTAAGAGTCAAGCAAAAAAGCTAACTAACAAGTTGATTTTAAAGAAGTTGTCGAGTATGACTGACAACTGTCACAAGAGCCACCTTGAAATTTTCTTCTCTACAAAGACCCATAAACCCAACTGGCCGTTTCGTGCAATTGTTTCAGAAGTAGGGACACGGCAGAAGCAGGTCGCAAAATACATGCAACAGACACTCAACGTTTTAACTATCAATGACCCTTTTAGAATAAAAAATTCTGACGAAGTAATCACCTTCATAAAAGTATGGGATCACGATAAAAAACTGCAGGGATTTTCACTCGACGTTAAAGACTTGTATTACACGATTCCCCAGACTGAGATACTGTCAGCTGTGAATAACCACATTGAAAAGCATGGTGTCATAGCTTTCCAAAACGAGTGCGGAATTGCTGCAGATGCCTTCCTAGAATTTTTATCTTTTATCTTAGTTCGACTTTTGCGAAATGGAATGGGGATATGTACTTTCAGAAAGACGGAATATGTATTGGTTCATGCCTAGCCCCGATTCTGAGCGATATGTTTTTGGCCTTGCGTGACAAAACACTGCAAGATCGTTTGGAAGGGTTTGGTGTGTGCCGCATTTTTAGATTTGTTGACGATTACTTTGTGTTTGTACAGTACGACAACCTCAGCTTTTAGCAGCAGGTCCTAAAGATTCATTCAGTGTTCACAGAGTGTCTTGAACCATTGGTTATAACACAGGAAACCCCACTTAATGACACTATCAGGTTCTTAGATCTCGCCCTTCATTTCACTCCGTCCCATGTGGGTTGGTCGTACAAGCCTCGAGCTAAAAAACCCATCCTGCCATACGCATCAGCTCATTCAAAACTTGTAAAACGGGCCATTATTAATTCTGTTTTTAATAATGTTTTAAAGAAGTGTTGCGAGCATAGTATGGGACAAAGCTTTGCGAAACAAGTTGATCGCCTTACAATGACTGGCTATCCGTCCGATGTGCTAGTGTCGGTGGCAGAAAAGCAGCTGAAAGGCTTGAGACCTCGCCTCCCTAGCGAACCGGTTAGGCAAAGGGAAAGAAGGAAGGTTGTTGTTTTGTCTTACCTCCATCAGGTGTCGCACAACCTCCGAAAAATTGGAAGTCGGGCGGGGGTTGATGTAGTATTTTCAGCGCCGGAAAAACTTTCCAGGATGTGCAAAAAAGTTAATTGCACGGCTATTGAGCCGCGCAGGTGCAAAGTTAAACATGGGGATCCTTTTGTCGCGTGTCAAGAAGGTGTGGTGTATTCTCTGCCCGTGTCCTGTGGAAAAAAGTACATCGGGCAGACTGGCCGCTGTCTCAACAAAAGGCTAAAAGAGCACAGTGATAATGTCGCACGTGGTGCTACCTCAGGCCACGTAGCCAAACATTGCAGGGACTGCTGCGCAGAAGATGATAGTGACTATCAATGTGAACCTATGTACAGGCAATGCAGTGTCATAGGGAAACACCGAGACGCATTAACAAGAGAGATTATAGAAGCTTGTATGATTATAAGATTGCCGGACGATTGCATAAGCGCACCATCAGTGGCATTGTCCCAGAAAGAGGTCAAATATCTAGGATGTGAAATGTGATACGTGTTGGCTAATCTTCATTCTTGTACCCTTGCACATTCTTGTTGCTATTCTAGCATGTTTTCCTGTTTTTTTTTTTCCGTTTCTGATCGCCAGGCGGTATAAAAACCTTCTGGTCTCGAATAAAATTTAGTTGACAGTGAGCGCTGTTATGTCCTCCTCTTGTTCCTTCCGTCTTTGCACTGTAATAATGAATGTATGTAACCAACTCGCCCAAAATGTTGTATTATGCAATTCTGTACATTTTGTTCGTTTATGCTCTGTGTCGCAAGACGCAGCTTTATCGGTTTCTTTGTCGCGCAAGTTGCGCCGAGATATGTCTCGAAGAGTCCGACATTTGCGTGTATTTCTGCAATGTTCCAGGTTTTGCAGACACCATTAGCGGGCATTCTCTAGATGTTTCCTCGCGCCTTTAAATTGGGCTTCCACGAATGCGACGGGATTTCTTTGTTCGATTACCGTGGAGCACGATATTTGCTATCACCGCAGCAGATTGCTTGATTCTTCTTTTGCGGGCGCAAGTCAGTCCAGTGAAAGAGGGTATTCAAGTGATGTTCAAGCGTACTTGTTTGTTGACAATGGCATAGACACCACTACGTAACAATATCTATAGTGGCTACATAGTAACCATAGTTCTGCACAAAGAAAGTAACAAAATTCCCATAAAGAAATCGTGCACGGCAAGGAGACACAGTCTGCCCAGGACTATTCACAGCTTCTTTAGGAGTATTCTGAGAATTGAAATCAAAGCAGTTGGGGATAGGGGTTGATGAAGAATATCTCCATAATCTACGATTCGCAAATGACATTGTCTGCTTATGTAACTTAGGGGATGAACTGCAAACAATGATTGAGGAATTAATGAGGAATAGCAGAAAGGTAGGCTTGAAATGCAGAAGGGTAAGTTAATGCTTATTAGCCTCGGGAAGAAAGGGCATTGCGAAACACGCAGCTAAACACTGGAACTTGTAGGCGAATCTGTCTAATTAGGACAAGCAGTGAGCGCAGATGTACACTACAAAAAAGAAATAAAACAAGAAAATAAGATAGAGCGCATTTTGAAAGGATTCGCTGATTATGACTAGCAGCTTGCCGGTATCGCTAGAAAGAAAAGTATACAAATACATTTGCATCTTACCTGTACTCACCTATAGGGCTGAAACGTGGAGGATAACAAAAACGGTTTTATTTAAGTAGAGGAAACGCAGAGGCCTATGGAATGAAAAGAGGTATGTGTAACATAAGAGATAAGAAGCGCAAAGGTTGGGTCAGAAAAATAACTCGAGTTAATGACATTATAATGAAAATTAAGAAGAAATGCGCCTCGGTAGGGTATGTAGTGTGCAGATAGGACAGCCTAGAGTCGCTAATGTTAACAAATTGGATTCCAATAGAAGGAAAGCGCGTCTACCACCTCTCCGGGTAAATTGGAGGAATATGGCAGATACCTTCGCCCTGCAGTGGATATAGACCCGCTGATGACGATGTATGTCATTAGTTGTGTATATTAAATTGCATGTTTTCTAGCTGTGATTGCAGCTGCTAATATGCCTCCTGTAAGCCACTGGCTTTAACTAGTTCTTGGTTTACCATTATATAAGTATATATGCGGCCCATTATAGTCCCCGTAATTGCGATCAGTGAGTAGAATGGGAGCGGTTGGCACCCTCTGCCAATCCTGAAAACCTGCACCAAGCCATCCTATGGATGGCACTCAGAAGCCTCTACTCGGAAGCCCCCTACTTCGGGCTAATGCCGAGCAGGCGCAGGGTAAATCTTGGAGGGGTTATTTGGCGCTTCCTAATCAAGAGTACACGAAATTGTAGAACACAAGGGGCTAGGAGCACAGAATGCGAAAAGTTCTTCTCAGTATATTCCTGAAGAAAACTTTCCAGCTCTCTCTGCGGCTATCCCGTCCAGTCTGCCTGCCCTTTCCCCGTATAGGTTTCTGCTGCTCGACTGTTACCATGCTGAAATAGGTTAGCATCCATTCCGGAGAGTGTTGGTATTTCACGCGGTCACGAAATCTGCGCACATTGTTTTTAGGGTAGAGCAGCGAGAAGGAAGCCCGCGCGGAATCTGCGCCGAGCGTCCCACCATATTTGGAAAACGTCTTCGCGCGAGGAGAGGCCATAGTCTTGCACGCGTCGGCGTCAACCCCGCCTCTTCCTCACTCGGCGGCGATAGTGACTCACCCAGCTGGAAAGTGCGAGTTATAACGAGAAGTTTTGGCCGCGCTTAACCAATGGCGACGCGTGGCTCGGTGGGAAGAAAAGGAGACGCTACAAAGAGCGAAGTGTATGAGC
Source organism: Amblyomma maculatum (assembly GCF_055883805.1). NCBI lineage: Eukaryota > Metazoa > Arthropoda > Arachnida > Ixodida > Ixodidae > Amblyomma > Amblyomma maculatum. Next base: position 90,756,820 of record NC_139353.1, on the reverse strand, counting down.
GGGCCCTATTTATAGAGGTCGTATTGCTCGAGCCAACCAGTGTTTGAGCTAGTGTTGCGCGGAGTTCGCACGTGCTACTGCTCGGCTCCCGGGGTGAACTCGTTGCTCGCCAAGCCCACTGATTTACAAGAGCGCGGCGCCAGTCTTGCATGGCGGCCACGTCGTGACTCACCAGACATCGGTCTGTCACAGAGCCTGGTTAACAATTTGATGTTTGACTTTCTCATGTATTGTTTAGTGTTGTAAAACTTCTGCGCTATTGAAAGCCTCTGTAGCTGTATCCTTATTGTCTGTTTAGCTGTTGTATGCCTCTTTAGTTGTAGCCTTTCTGTGAAACTTTCTGTGAACGATAAAAGGAATACAAACTAACACTTAAAATAAAGTGTTAGTTTGTATTCCTCTTTATCGTCTCTTGCTGTGTATAAAGTTGGTTTTGTTTCTTACTTATGACTGCGACCCTTCCTCTGGCTTGAAACGCAGGAAGCTGGGCCCGAAACGGCGACCCCCTTTTTTCGCTACATATAGTTGACTTCCGGCTGAGCTTTCCACGCATGTGGAGGGCATTTACTTTGCTACCGGGACAGCTACCCACTCTCACTCTAAGGTTGTCTGGAAGTATGTTCACCATTAGTGGCGCATCGTTAACAACCTCTAATTATTAACGGGTGACATATGCGTAAATTCTCAAAGTGCCACGGCGAAGACAAAGAAATAGCTTACTGGAAGGATTACTCCCGAGCGCACGATATACATTGTGATAGAGCGGGCATACACGGATGAAAGGAAATAGTCTGGCTACATTTGGTAGAGGAACGAAACTGCACGGTGATAAGGTTTCTGTCAGTAAATGGAAGGAAACAGTAAAAAGAAAACACTAACAAGCAAGTCATTAGACGGCACAGACCTTCAAGCTAACAGCTTTAGAAGCATCTTCTAAGAATGTATAAAACAAGAATGTCTTTTTAGTCGAAAACATCGCCCTTGCGCTGACGCAGGTTACTGCGTTTTCTACGACTTCGCCATCTTTGTTAACATTTATGAGTTATTATCGTTCTTCTCAAGAAGGGACTACATTCTTTGCAGTTTTCGCTGTCACGAGAGTGCATGCTGGGAATTCATGCGTTGCATGAGGCTCTCCTCCTGACATCTGCTCAGGTTGACAATGCGGGTGTGGTTCAGCACAAGGCCAAGATATCGCGTATAACATGACAAATGGTTGCTGGTTCCTAACTGTACAGGTATTGTCCTCAGGCACGAGGCAATTAGGCTTCTTAGAGAACTTCGGTAGCTTTTGAAGAGCGTTAGCTCTCTTATCTTTCTTTTTCGATGTCACCTGTGTCTGATATAAACGTCAGATAAGAAAAAAACCAGCAAAATAGTGATCGTTTAGCTAAACTGAGTCGCATAGCGACAGCCAACTGGACGCGCTTTGAATAATAGCCATATTTCCAATTTTTTACATATGTACCTGTTTATCGGCAAAGTCGGACTACCTCTACCACCATCAGAATAAAATTAGGGCGAAGCTCGTCTGATGAGCAATATGTTTTAGCTGGATTGAGGGAGTAATTGCTCGTTGACATCCATCCTGCCACATGCAAATGGCTGCAAATTGCGTCCATCTTGGGGGATTCTCCTCTGATGATAGAAAATAAACAGCTCACACTTGCTACTTGAACATTGAAACAAACGACGAGACAGCACTGTGTTGTCGCTTCTTTCATTGCTCATGTTTCCTGAGTGTGCTGTCTTTTTCGAACATCAACTACCGACTAGCCTGTTCCTCCACCTTGCATGGTTCCGATGGGGTGCAATCATAGCTACATAATGCGACCTCTACCACAAACAAAAAACTTTAAAAAGTGCATCTAAACAAATATTCAAATGAGCTAAAGAGCAATGATTAACGAAACAATGTCAAATACCTCCACTTAGAGCTTAGAGCCGGGGGTGGGAAAAGACGGGGCAGCCTTTATAGAATGTTGGAACACACGTTCAGTTCAAATATTTATAATCACCCTTTACTATCTTTGTGGCGGAGCGGGTGAAGCAACCACACTTTAACTGAAATCAGCATTTAGTAAGAAGGAAGGCAACATATTATTACAACTAATCACAATAATCACAATCACAACTAATATCACAATAACGTTTGCTAAACAGCTGTTCTACTTTACATTTCTATGTAGCACTTCAGTACAATCACAATAACGTTTGCTAAACAGCTGTTCTACTTTACATTTCTATGTAGCACTTCAGTAAAATCTCAGGTTCTTTGTTGTCTTCAATTCTTCCACACCTCTCCAAGGTGATCGTCGATTCGGCTGGCGACGTGTTGTTCACTCACACACACGGTGAGACGAGGGACGACGACTTGCAGCAAACGACGAAATTTAAACCTTATAGAACAAAAACACGAATTAATGAAAAGCTTTTTAAAACAGAGAGGCGACTACACTACTAGAGATGTTGACTGAATTAAAACTACATGTAGCTCCACGGGCTGACGCGCTAACAGCAGCATGAGGTCTTTGCTATTTTTACGGCTGCTTATTCGGGGCCTGCTACCGCTAGTTCCTCCTAGTAAGAATCAGAACCATAACCGACGATGGCCATGTGGCGCGCTCTTAATTAACCAACGCCGAAGCTTCGAGGCGCAGAGGAGGAGCGGCATCAGCTTAGCGCCGCCAAAACTATGCCTCTGCCCCTCGGCTTTCTAGAAAGAACTTGAAAGTAGTAGAAAGCCGTCATCAGCGCGCGCGACCTTCTTAGTCAAGAGCAGGGACAGGTCCGTGCGGGGTGGATGCACACGTGCGTCAGCCCATATCGATGGATACGAGGAGGCGCAGCGCGGTGGCCGAGATTGCGACATCAGTCGCGTAGCGATCTCGACGCTGCTGGAACCTTCCTTCCTCACATTCTGCGGCGCGCGCGCCGAAACATTACAGAATAGACCACCTAGGCCTTACAATTACGATGTACCTATAGTAGAGCAAACAGGTTACGTCCCTAATAAGGATTGCGACAGAAGAACTAGCAACATTTACTGTTCGACAATGCGCACGGCAATGCTATGCAAAGCGCTAAAGAATCCTCAAGCACCACCTGAGGTCTTGGTATCTGGCCGTCTTTGCAAAATTGGAGATATGTTATCTAACCAAAAATTTTCTCCCTTCATGACAGGATACAATGAAAAGAAGCCACGGTCTGTTGTATTAAAAGAGGCTCCTCAGGCTCTCCAAAAAAGTCAAGAAGTCAAAAGCAATGCTACCGAAAATATGCTGCCAATTCTCGTGGGAAAAATCTGCATAAGCTTTGAAATCTACTTTTTGAACCAAGAACTTCTGATGCGGAAAACAATATCTTGATGTAGTCAGCGTGAAACGTAAACGCCCCTTAGTTCGCCTTAGAACTGGACCTTAAATACGCCAATGAAAAGAACAATCTTAAGTACTTTATTTTGGATCAGAATCAATTTTGCCAGCCGCCAGTCATGTCGAAATTCAGTCTTTATGACATATTCTTTGCATCACTGTCTCACTTTTCCCACTGTTGCACACATCTTCGTTAAGCTGCCAGATGTTCAGTTAGTCTCTGTCTTCAGTGGTTCCTAGAACGTCAAAGGCGCCATAAACAAATACGCTTCGTTTTCATGCAGATGTGCTTTAGTTTAAGGGATTTCTTCATTTTTTGACGAACAATACCTTATAAAAGATTTATGGGCCGTACCATTTGCATGCAGAGATAGAAGCGAGCTTAAGAAAGAAAAAAATTAGAGTGAAGGGCACTGCAGATCAATGTTTGTTTTCATAGAATCGCGCGTCTTCAGCTCCACTGGTAAATCCCGTTTCGCATGCATGCATTTTGGTACTAATTTATTCAATAACCCTGTCTGTTCTGATATTCTCACTATATCATGCATACTCATTACCACCCCATGCAAAGAAAGAAAATTTCTGAAGCTTCTGCTACCTAAAAGGGAACATTAGGAGTATAGTTGTGCTCCACATTAAATAATATGAGGTGGAAGCGTAACTAGCCTCCATTTGTCGGCCTTCTCCCTAAATGTCTTTTGCGTAAATGCGCTTTTATAGATTATTCTATGCATCTTCATTTCTGCCTTTATTACTCGAAAGGTAGGCACTACTACACTGCTGTAATCAACCTGATTAACCAAAGACCATCCGCAAAACCACTCCTACCTTGGCCACAAAAAGATGGCTCGCAGTTTTGCTAAAAAAGAAAATAAATGACCGATTTAAAAGCGGTAAGAAGGTGCCGACGTTTTCTGTGGAAGCCGATTTATCGCCGTGTCGAGTAGTGCTAGTTAGGTGAATTTTTGTCACATCCTCGACTCGAAAACGCGGCTTCGAGTTCGGTGCGCCGGCCAGCTGGACCATAACCTGTGATCGCCGCCAACACAGAGCAGTTCTGTGTTATCTAGCAGGTAGTCAATAAAGCCACGCCTGATCTCTATAGGTCACAGAGCTAGGCCCTGAATTCCTAAACAACTGGCCATTTATTACTACCGAGTTTAAATAAAGGCTTATACACCAGTTAGAAAACTCAGAATTGGGTGGGCCTTAACCGGGCATATAATTAGGCGCAAGCGTGGCATGCATGCCTCTATGTAAGAACAAATTTCAATGTGCCCTTAAATCAAGGTTTTTCGATGTGATATTTTCGTGCTTAATCTTTATGAATTGTAGTGCATGGCAAATATCAATTGTGGAGAGAAGGATTGTAGGGCAATATGTGTATGTAGATAAATGAACTATTGACATCCATATCGGGACGAAGCTTTTTTTTACTTCCTGGAGATATTGTTTCCCGGTAACAATATATTTAAAAGGTAGATATCATCCCTAAACAACATTCCTGCCAATTGATTTCCTTTAATATGTGGAACTTAGCTTGGAGTATTGTTCTCAGTCTTTTTTGTGTGATCGTTCTGTATGAGCGTAGCTTGACATTTTGCTGACTGTTGTGGCGTTTTGTATCATTATCGCGAAAAAGGAGCTTCGGCATTTAAAGATCACTGCTGGGCTGCATCGGAATAGGTATTTTTATAAGTGCACATTCCGTTTTAAATAGATTGTTCAAAACAATAGCTTCACCGCTTGTGTTCTGTGTGCATTTCTTCACCCCGACATCATGAAAAATATAAGCTCTGAGCTGAACCCGCACAATTCGTCACATATGAAAGATTACATCACATGGACAAGATTTCTAGTTTCAGAATGGTGGGGACGTTGTGAAACATTGTACGTCAATCCCACACAGCATAGACGCTATAAAAGCACGTCAATTGCTCAGGAAGGTAGAAGCAAGAGTATAATGTTGATCCTACCGTGTCAAGTGAGAATATTTCAATTTTTTATTTATTTGTTAGCACAATTAGCCCAGGTTATTTCAAACTTGTTCTCCAGAGCATATAGCGTATTTGCGTTATTTCAGGTCTGCGGTTCAAAATACTGGCGACTGAAAGCAGAGGACGGCAAACCTTAAGCTCCGCATTTAAGAGCATGACAAGGCAGTGTAAAGAGCTGCTGTGCCTGTCTCGCTTCGCTGATTTTCTTTCGCGTAATGACACTTTGCGAGTCGCCTAGTTAATAAGCTCTTCAATCGCTCCTCTGCTATCTAAGACTTAGGCTTTACAACACAGTCGCCAGCTATAATTTCATATGAAAACGTGCCCGACATTACTGAAAAGAACTGCCTCTCCAAGCGTAGAAATCGTGCCGGCATATCCTAAGGGAAACAGGTGCCGGATTCCGGACACCTCTCACAACTGCACGAGCGTGATGTCGTCAGAATTACGTAGCCTTGATACATTAATCGTGATAGATTACAAAACCATACAATCACAAGCTAAAGTTACGGTGGCTTGTAGCAGGGCTACACCAAACGCTGGCTCCACAGCGTTTACTCGTTCGAAAAGAGAACTTCTGCTAACTTTTTGTTGAACGGCGCAGTGAATATGCAATCAACGAAATGACTGTTTTATTTTGCGAAAGAAATCTTTCAGGCTAAACATCAAGAAGAGTTAATTCATCCTTATTTTTCCAGTTAAAATTTGTTCCCATGAAATTTGTCTTGCCGCGTGAGTACGCTGAAGGCGTCAAAGCATTCACTTGACATGAAAACAACGCAGCTGATTTGTAGCCTAATTGCTTTTTCTTGACGCTTCGTCTGAGGTCGGGTTCTATGCCGCTATCGTGAGTGCAGAGAATTTTTTTTTTTGACGCCCGTGGAAGGAGCGTATGTGCAGACATACATGCATAGAGCGCTGCGCACGAAAGCCGCCGAAGACAACCTGCAGAGGAGTTTCATGCAGCGCTCAATAGGATTGCCGACAAGAGTACAAAGTGCAAAGTGCAATAGGCATGCGTTCTGCTGGTCTATTTGCTTTTTTTTAAAAAATAAGAGACAGTCATGAAGCATGTCCATTCGGTCATTTGTGCAATGGGATTGAGTGTTTTACGGTTCATCTGTGCTGTTTCATTCTCGATACATTATCAGTAAGAAATACTGTATAGCAGATTTTTTTTTTACACTTAACTTTCATTGATTTGTGTTGTAAATGCTTTGAACTTTTTTTGTTCTTTTCATCCTGCGTATTTTTTCTATCAATGCTGTTTTTTAATATTGTTTTTTTTTGTCTTTTTTGCGTGCATGGCTCAGCACGTATGCAATGACGCTGTACTGCCCAGCTCCGTTCACAAGAATGTATGCTTTAACGGGCTGTTTATTATTTCGTAAATTTGTTGCCAATAAGTTATTATATTATTATTATTTATTTATGCGGACCAAAATGAAGTTCTCTGTGCACAGATCATCTGTGTGTGTAGCCGAGCAGCCGAGGGACACATCACTGCCACATCGACGCTCCTATTTGGGCCGTGACCCCTTTTCCCAAGTATTTCACCTCTGAAGAGCCGAGCACTAGGCCGGGGGAAAGATTGTGCCCATTGAAAAACCGGTGGGTAACCGGTGGCACCAGGGATCGAACCCGGTACCTTCCGAATGCGAGGCGGATGCTCTACCAAAACGCCACCACTACATTATCCTGGGACGGCTGCGGAACCACGTCGGGGTCGTACTTGAAGCCTTCGTTTTCTATAGTAGCAGAGCACTCCATTCATTCTGCCACGTAGTAGTGCTGTGGACGTAGCGTCCATTGCAATGTGGGCTGTATTTTTACAGCGTTCTTCATGGCTGTTGATTTTCATTTGAGTGTCAACCTCCACCCACACGCCGTTTTCTTTATGCGTCTGTGATTTTTGCGCCTGTTTTATAACTACAGGGATATCATACGTATGCTACAGTAATTCTCATCACTAAAACTCGCAATGATTGTTATGCATCGTTAGCCTCTTTCTTGATATGCTACAATATTTAGCATTATGCAAAGCTCCCAATTTCATTCCACCAAAATGACACCATTCGTGATATGCGCGCATTGTGAGCTTCATAGCGGTATTTGCAGTCCTCTAGTCCTTAGATCTTCATTATGACGACTAATATGCGCAAAAAATGTATGTAGCACTTATGTTATGGTTTTGCACTGTTATATTTTATATTTCGTTTCTTGGGAATGTGCCAAACCTTAGCAGCTTAGAGTCATTAAGCGGTTATTTTTTGCCAAATCTGCCTCAGCATTGCAAGAGTGAAGTATTTTATTGTTTATACAAAACAGGGCAGATGCATCTGAATACAGTTTGTTTCGCTACTGCAAAATAAGCTATGAAAAAAGCGGCGGAATAGTAATGGTATGCTATGTGCTGCTGAACCCTCTAAGAGATTTGCCCACTACGATAGGCACCGCAGATATTAGTTTCAAACATTTTATAAAATTTAACACACGTACAAACACAACCACCAATGCACGCGGTTTTGAGCAACACTGAAGGAGTCTACAAAAATCAGTACGGATAAGAGGTTTGATCGCATGGTACAACTCGAAGAGACATTATTTCACCGCATATATTAGTTTCAAACATTTTATAAAAATCAACACACCTACAAACTCAACCACCAATGCACACGGTTTTGAGCAACAGTGAAGGAGTCTACAAAAATCAGTTTCATTTGACGGATAAAAGGTTTGATCGCATGGTACGACTCGAAGAGACATTATTTCGCCAAAGCAGGCTTCTGGAACACACAGGAAAGCGGAACTGACAGATGGCTGCCTGTGACGAGTTGGTTGGCTACATGTGGCAAATCATGGCCGGCAGTTCTGCTGAAAATAGCGTCACAGCTGTCGTACCATGTGCAGGTGTTGCAGTCTCTGCTGGAGGTTCCCTAGAATAGGCATTCAACATTGCTTTGCATGATGGTTTTCAGGATGTATGCGTGGTCGGCCAGATGATATCACATCAGTGTAGTCAGTATGCAGATCTCACATATTTGTAGTCCAAGTCAGTAGCGTTTTTTTCGTCCGCAGGAGAGAAGGTACCCTAGAGGTTATGCAGCCCGGCAAATGTTGCGACCAAGTAGGCTCCCAGCTGCGGCTTGTAGAGCAGGGCTTAGTATCTTTGCAGCCAACGTAAGCGATTCTTCAGCACGCCGATGCAGTAATCCACCACTAGCCTTGTGGAAGTGTATGCCGTGTTGTATAACTGTCCTGCAGGGGCCGGAAGGCGTTGACAGCCACGTCTACAGCAGGTGTCCCTCTCACGTGATAACCGAACTTGGCGCGCGATTATTCCTCGCCAACATTGCATGGGTGCTGAAGTGCCTCTATTAGGTCTGCTTTTTCGACATGAGAGAATTTCTATATTTTGTCGATTTATCAAGATAGGCATCAGAGAGAAGTAAAATAATCATGCCTAATGTTGCTTTATTTGTGCAAAATTATGGAATCAAGTTATGATCTGTGACGACAAATGATTTTGCGCTACAGTTTTTCGTGTTGGCTTGCTTTGATTCCCTGCATCCTAATTTCTATTTTTTCCCTTCTGGCAACAAAACTGTTCATTGAATATGCTGTAGTATCAGGCACTGAAGTGCATTGGGCACTCAATGGCCTATTAGCAATTTACATAATCTAATATATATGTTAATACCTCCAGATTCGACATTTTATTTGTTAATTTTTGCTGCATGATTTTTGCTAGTACCTCTTTTCACATTATTTATCACCTTAGTACAAGGAATAGTCACCAGCCTTCATCTTTAATTGAACAATATCTTTATTTTATTAAACGCATTCTTCATTTCCTTTGCAAAATCATTATCCCTAATTAATAAGAGGTACTGTTACTACGCCGAAATGCGCTCCAGTTCTACTCAGTGCTTCAATGTTAGAATTTGCAATTCTTGGCTAAATAGCGAGACTGAACGCGCTTGAGATAACCATCGGCCATGTGCTGGCATAAAAAAAGCCCTAATAAGATCAAGTACTCACACTAGCAATGTGTTCAAAAATGCGTTTCTACAATAACTATGTAGCAGCAATTACATCAAGGGGCACCCTCGCCGGGCTGGCACACTCATTTGTCATATAAGCAAGTCTTCCCTGAAGGTAACGCGGCCTTAAAGAGGTCGCATTTACAGCAATAACATTATACGCACTCTACACACGGAACATAAGAACGATAATAGAAGTGAAATTTTTAACACGTCTCAACCAGTCTTTTAAGAGCAAATTTTCTGTGGTTCTCACTCAGACCCACTGTATGAGCTTCAAAATTTACTAAAAATAGAACGTCATTGAAATGGCTTTCTCAGAACTAGCCCGAACCGACGTTTGCAGAAAATTCGAAAGGCAGATTCTTGATTCGCACATCTTCATAAGACATTATTAAGGCAGACATCGTTCTAAAACTGGACCCTCGCTATCCTGCTTAAAGAAACAGCGCCGTAGAAGTGGTTACCTTGAGCACACATTTTTCAGCGAACCTGCTTTTTCGTATTAGCTGTAAACCTGGCCCCCTTAGAGTTTGTCGTATACAAATTTGTATGCTCAATGTTGGTCTTTTCTATTTCTAAAACAACTATTTATTCTTTAGGTCTCATTGGCTGCAAGTACCACTATGATCGGTGCGAATATCACTACAATTATTTTTCTTATCATGGGAGTTACTCTGATTATCGAAGGTAAGTTCCAATAAACCATATTGCCGAGTGTGCTGCTTAATCCAAAGCGCACGTCTCAGGAAATGCAAGAAGACTCAACTGTGCTATGTGGCCCAACGCCGAGCAGATTTTTTTTTCTCTTTAAAATGTGACACTGCGTTGCTTTAAAGCTGTCTCACGATAACAAACTGAAGGTGTTACTCCGTTGTCCGCAGCCAATATGTGAAACATCACAGAGACCGCTTTTGATGTGAAAGGTCTTGCACCTGTGCATATGCCTAGAGCAGGCTATGCAATAAGGGCAATGTGTCAAATGCTTCGCAAGTTACCGTCGAAAGAGCCAGTATTAGGGTTGAAAGACGTCGTTCTCTGCGTCGTCCTCCTCTGTTGTGTTCCCCCTATGTTATTTTCGTTGTTAACTTTTTATTAGATCACCAACAAGTCCAGACGGTTTTGTATTTAGGGTAAAGTTTTCGTTTTGGTAAAACGTCCGCAGCTAACCGTTGCCGGCGGTTTATGCCGCCTACGCAGCGCGTACACCGAGGAGAGGTTATGATATTAAAAGCTGAATATTTTGACAGAAATGGCTAGTTAATTGGTTCGGTATAAATACCGCAAAAATGATTCTCAAACAGGCGGTCCACGTACCTAGTGAAAAGTTGACACGTATTCACATGGACAAAGTGAGGAAAACAAGGACGAGCTCTAACTCACAACTAAATGCTATTCAAGACACAAGCTCGAGTAAAAAGAAAAATCAACAGTCACAAAACAATGCTGACAAAAAGAACATCACGTGTTAGGCCGGAAATCTTAGTTGGCCAAGGTCTACATGTCCTTTTTTATTTGGTCCAAAAGAACGAGCCATCTAGATGAGTTCGTTTGGCCGCTATGTTTGTTATCCAACTAATATTAAATACAAAGAGGGATCTTAAGGTTCAGAAGGATCTTTCCGATGATGAAATAGCCAATGTAGGCCCCTTATTGAGCGGTAGCTTCGAACAGAGATCAGCTGCCTTCAAAGGAAAAGCACCGGACTACCCGTCATTGCTTATATCTCATTGTCTGGTTTTTCCGCCAATCGACAGAGGCATTTAATAACCTAAATATCATTTTTGTCTAAATATCAAAGCTGTCTCGGTCTTGTTCTCCAGCTAAATTGAATACACACCGCTCTCATTTCCCATGAATAATTGCCCGTAGAGGTCTAGAATATGACCTTTTTGTTGACTTCTATTCATTTTACTTAATTTTACTGTTTTAATTGTGTAATGATTTCGTTTGTCCTTCCTTTTGTTATTTATGTCAATTTCGTATACTGGTAAAAGAGGAAAAAAAATTCTAATTGCGGCTTGAATGGCAAATGTATGTGTCTGAGGTCCGTGCTGTAAAATGTCAGCACGGAATGTCAGTAAAAAATGTGCTGTAAGGTGTCTTCGAATAAAAGTTTACTTTCAAGATGTTTTAGCTTTTGAAATGGATTATATGCTTCTGATAATGCAGGGACCGTTACTTTCGAGCGTTATTGACATAGTGAAAAGGTACAGTAAAGTGAGCATTGGGAAAGTGCGAATGTGGTTTTATGGAAAGGCGTGAAGTTGTTGCCTTTAGATTTCGGGGCATAATATAGGGCTAAGCGGAGACGGCCGTTTATATTTGCTTTTTCAACTTTTCGGATGAAAGCGTGTTGTGGTCGGCCTGCATGGTATCTCCCGCAGGAGGCAAAGGAAGAAAAGTTTCTTTTTTCGGGTAAGAGTAGACACAAACTCCCACTTTATAATAAGGTGAAATTTTATATTAAAAGACCTTTGACGGCAGTTGAATTGGCAAGGCCTAATTTGCGCACTTGCTATTTTGAGCTCACTTATGCAGATATCTCCTAATATTGTGCTTCTATAACCTCACAAATAGCGCTAGTAAACAGGCAGAGGTTGTCACTGAAGTGAGACAACTGAACATTGACATAAATTTCCGCTTCACGACTCCGCACGGGATTTGCCAGCGGGGTGCAGGGGCAACACGTAAGAAATGGAATGCATATGTCCTGGACAATCCGACACCCCTCTTCATCGGATTTCATTTGAGAAGCCTGCATTAGCAGCTCCTGCCAAATAGGCACTTAGCTCAAAGAAGTTGCCATTAAGCACGGTGTCAAAATGCTTTCCTCAGCCCCCCAGATATTGACTAACATGTGCGTTTACTTGACGAGCGCTGGAAGGAAAAGCTCCACAGCGGTATGTCTAAGTAATCTGTAAAAACGTATATCGAATGTGACATCGGGGTCGTGTATGAAACCTCCTTAAATATGGGAATTAAATATGTGTGAATTAATGATTGAGAATCAAAGCACTAGCGTTGCATCAACAAACATTTGCAACTACCTGCCGATTTCGACCTTGCGATTTTAATCCACAGCTGAGTCAAACTTCACAGAAATCAGAATTTGAAACGGGAGCAACGAAGTAATATCCCGTTAGTTGTTCGGAGCTTTCTATATGAAACGTATTTGTTGGGCTTCCGTGAGTAAAACCTCGATGCCCGTTTTTAGTGCCAAATGTCGAATGCTTAGTTTTATTAAAAGGGGTTCCGGAAAGTGAGATTGATCTAATTTTTGCTCTGTGAAGTTATTTGAGGGCGTTTACATGACCAATTTTTTACACATGCGCAGGAAGTCCTTTTAACGTGTTTTTTTTAAATAACCAATTTCAGTGCAGCGAACGTACTGTCCGTGCCGATGTATTCGTCTTTTTTAGCGCTATAGAACTTTCCCTTTAGTCCAAATGCACCAACTACCCCAATAGGTATTTTGCTGGAACTAGTTTTCAAGACCACTCTCAAGCTCGCCGCACATATGACTGAGCAATGGTCACTATTCCTGACAAAACATTTGCACTGCTTCAAAAGGTAAAAGCATGACCTTGACCTGAAAGGTCCAAACTCAAACTTGGACGTAACTCATTTTCTAAGGGAGCTAGCTGAAAATTATATTATTCGTGGTCTTTAAACGCCTGAAAATATTCGAATAAACATTACTATTCATTTATTATGAATTTGTTTTTTCAAAGTATGCTGGGGGGGGGGGCGCATACAAAAACAAGGACGAGGAGGGTACCCCCCCCCCCCCCCCAACGAGCGCAGACTCGCGACTGAATTTGATATTGAAGGAAACACATTTTATATGCCTTCAAGCGTCATATCTAGACCCATGCGCAGTTTAGAAATCTGCCTTCTTTTTTATACAGGTTTATTGAAAGGTCACTTACACAATCATCGCCACGCTTACCGATGAGCTTGCCGAGGCGTTTTTCATCGGTAAATGTGGAAATGATTGTGTAAGGGACCGTTCAATCAACCTTTATAAAGAAGAAGGCAGATTTCTGAACTGCTCATGGGTCTAGATATGACGCTTGAAGACATATAAGATGTGTTTCCTTCGATTCCAATTTCAGTCGCGAGTCGGCGCTTGTTGGTATACCTTTCTCGTCCTTGTTTTTGTGTGCGCAGTATACTTGGGGGGGTGGGGGGGCAAATATGTCTGACCGACTCGCGAAACGACGCATTCTTTTAAGCTTCATTATGAAATTCACCGGCGATGCGATTGCGATGATTAACGACATATAGGAAAGAATTTCTACCACGGACGAGTAGAACTTCCATGTTATTTGAGTGTTGGACGAAATTTAGGTAAAAGATGCTAAAGTTCCTTCAGGATCAATGGAAATTTTTTATCGAGCAATTTTGGTGACAGAGTTATGACAGCGAGGACCTCGCTGGCAATGAACCATCTTACTACTATCTAGAAGCTGGGGTCATCACTGAGCAGCCATTCGGTTTCTTTGTGATAAATGGTCTTATAGAAAAGACAAATCTTGCACAGCTCATTGCAAAGCAATTTTTATTCCGGAGGAGACTAGAGCGGTGGTTTTTCCAGCAAAGCTGCTGCACATCAACATTCGATAGCCTTATAGAAATTAATCATTACATCTAATTATTCTGTAAATATTCTAGAATGACAAAATTTTACTGAGCATGTAGACGGCCTCTTAGCATTCAACGTTTTGAAATAACAGTAGTGGAGTTTACCCCCTCTTCTGATATGCTATTTTTTCGCTAACAAACTACGGCATATCTTGCATACCAAAACTTCATTTTTCTGTGTGTACACATTTACCATAACCTGTAAATTTTCACGGCAACAAAAAGATGAAAATCGGGCCTTGATTACCGATCACAATTGAGTGCACCGATAAAAATGAAAAGAGCCGACAGGCATTCATAACATAGAAGATTATGGGAATATTCCTATTTTATCAACATGAAAGAATAATTTAATCATAGAAATAATGAATCGGAAAGTAAAGGCGAGGCCAAAACGAGCACATGCTGCATGTTGTATACGACCGCACAACCTTGGTATTTGGCATCTGGTTCTGTACTGCTGAGCTGCGGCGTTGGGATGTTCAAACTATTTTTTATAATTTATATTTGAAGATCCACAAAACGAGGGAAACAATCGCCGTTCATATATCCGACACCGTCGCTTTCTACATATGGTTACCAATAAAATCAAGCACTATTTTTCATTTCATTGGTGTTAAGGCATATAGAGATCAATAGACCTCCATCACTGTTCCAAAACTGCCAGACTGGTAGCGTCAACAATCTGTTTCCATTGAATAAAAACAGTACTAAGCGTAAAACGAGCCAGCTTTTATGCAATCTTACCATCAACCAAGAAATGCTTGGGAATCTATAGCATAAATAAGCCACTTAGCAGAGCCTCGTCGGTGGACGCAACCCATAAAACAACGGTCATGAGACATGTTGACATGATATATGGATGAATAACGACTTTTAATGTCAAGCGGAAATGGGGGCTCACTACACGACTGCACGACTCGCTCCATCAGTTTCCCTACGCAAGAGATAATTGAGATTTGCCTGAGAATTTCAATCTTAGGAGGCTCGCCCGGCTTTGGGAGTAGGACCACGTGTGCCTGCCTCCATTGCTATGGTAGTTTTTTGTTGGCCCAAACTGCGTTTATGTACTTAGTGATGATCAAATCGTCCTTTGAGTTCCTGTGGATTTTCTTTGTATTCCCCTCGGTGCGCGGCACGTATTTAGTTTTAAGCTGAAAAGTTCTGCCCTTAACTCTTTATCTGTTAAAGGGAGCGTCCAGTATCTCGCTCGTCGCTACAGTGTTCACCGGGAGGGTGGAGAAGGTGGTGTCTCTAATGCACATTTGTTTTAATTCATTCATAAACTCAGGATCTGTGCCTTCGTCCACGCTTCTAGCGTTAACCAGTCGCCTGACGCCTGATTGAGTTGTGAAGTTTATTGGATCTAGTATAGGTGTCATAGCGGATGTCATGCCTTGGAAAGGCTCATGCCTCCTTCTATTTTGTCCCACCTGTTGCATCAATATTGTTGGCAAATAATAATCACGTACTTTTTATTTCTTTGTTGTGTCTAGTTAGACTTCTGCTAAGGTTACCGTTCCATTTTCATATTTAGGCCTACGCTGCATACCGTGCGTGGCCTCCCAGATGTGGAGCAGTGTACAGTCTCCCATTTCTGAGGCGTCATCACCTGCTGGTGTTTTCGTCGCCTCTCAAACGTGTCGCTTGAGAATTTTATCTGCCGTACAATATTCGTAATTTTTGCCTCCGGGCATCTTTGTATCTGTAACTTTTCAAACGTGGGCCCATTTATAACCTTTGGTGTACGGTTCCTGAACGACTTTACGCCTTTTTTAGGAGTAGAGGCCAGGAAAGTGTGCTTGCTTCTGAAGTTATATTCCGTATTTTGCCAGTTTAGATCTACTGCGGTTCAGGGAATGTTTGGTCCCGGTAAGTATCTGCGCTAATGCTACTCCCCATCCGCGACGGACAGCCAGGGTCCATATGAAGGCTTAGTCCAAGCTCGTACGCGTCGTCCCATAAATGCCTGCCTTTCGTGTCTTGTTTATTGATAATGAGTTTGCAGTTGACGTAGAAGTTAAGGACACACACTGCGGTAGCGCACTGCCAAACATTCTCAGCAATCATCTCGTGAACGAAGTGAGGCGAATTAAAGAGAGAGCGCTGCATTTTTATAAAAGAAAAATTGGCTGCCCAAGCATTTATATGCCCTGTTTTCAAGAATATTATGGAATGAACTACTAGCAAGGGACAACTTCGGAGATTTCTACTCCTGCCTTTTAATACTGCTATACTGTTCCGAATTTCAGGTTGCTTCAACAAACAGAGGTTGGGATTCTGTCCGCGAAGCCGTATTGTTTTTCAAAAAATGTGTCCTGGCGTGGATCCTTGGAAATGCAATCACGCAGAACTTAGATGTGGATGTGACAAGGGTGCGGCGCGAAGGAGCGACGGGAAGTGCGTCGCGGAGGAGGACTGCGGTAAGTGGTCGCGAAGAATCGCTCGTTAAAACAAATTAATTGAAAAAAGCAAATTGGCTAAATTCTACCGGACATCAGCGAAAACTTGCACCAAACCAATGTAACGCTCCTGGCAGAGCTGAGCAGCTTCGAGAATGCGTTTTTCAATGTTAAATGCTTAGGATGTTTAAATAGATGCCGGAGTTTATATGCGAGGTATGCGACAGGGCGACTACATTTTTTAAGCATACCTCCCATTGTAGTATCAGTTTTATCTAGATGCGCTCAATATATTTTTGTTCACTGCATTTGCATACACATTTTGACAAGTGACATTGTGTCTCTATACTATTTTGTATACGTTTATACACCTCCGTCTACTGATCACTTGTCTGAATTATCCGTCTTGTCCATCTAAAACGCACGCTAGGCCGAGGTACTGGATACAAAACTACTATTTATCCCATGAAGGGATTAGTATGAGGCGCCATGTAAAGGAAAGCGCATTGGCAGACTACGGTAAATAATTTTGTTCTTGGTGTACGAAAATAACGAGTCACTGTGCCGATTGAAGGGCGTCAGGGCCATCTTTTTCAAATGATTAGTTACCTGGAGATTAACAGAGTTATCACCGTTGTCTGTAAATTCACATTCTGGTTAAGCAAAGTATCATGCCAGCGGTAAAATCAGGAAGGAGCTTCCCGATGATGCTTACGACTGATGCGATATTTTGTGATTTCAAATAAAATTTTTAACCAGCATGTCCCAAGATATAGAATTCTGACTAACACACTACAAGATAGTGATTAGTGTCTATGCTCTTAATCTAAAAACTGAAGCTAAATGCAGTGAATAAAATATATGATATTGCCTTCATTTAAATACAAATATTATGAACAAATTCACATTGAACTTTCTTCCGCCTTGGCTACAGTTACCTAAATGAAACATAGGTGTGCAGTGTAGTTACTCTTGCTTTTCAAATTCCTGGAAATCTAAGTTTGAACTTATTGTAAAACGTTTAGCTGCATACTGACGAGATAAATTTGTGGAGTGCTCTGTGCAAGCAGTTAGCGGCCACAGAACCGCGATCATTAGAAAAAGGCGAGAAAGACACCATCTGGGAAGGGGGGGGGGGGGACTTTTTCTGCCAGTGCGACGCTTTTTATTCACCCCTGCACGCAAGAAAGCATTGTTTGCGCAAAAAAGTCATAAAAAAGAGATATCATTTCGCTTATCAAAGAAGCAATCATTAAAGATGTGACAACTCCTTGAGCTAAGACGTATCTCTGTAAAAACTCCACAAACAAATATGATATTCAGTAGTGCAAATAATTCATCTCGAACTCTTCATTGCAAGAAAGTTCGCGTACTCTGCTTAAGTGAGAAGCATGAAATCGCTACGCAAAATCCGCAGTTCTACAGTACACACTGTTTGCTAATAAGCAGTGTCACATAGCGTTAAATAGAAAAACATTTTAAAGAAAATTTTGACGCTTCTCGTATGTGTTCAGAGTGAGACCCGACAGTTAGTTGCACAGTGATGATATCTCAGGAAAACGGATGAAAGCGTAATAAAACGCCATACTTCTACGTAATCCGAGTCGAAACTCCGTACAAGAGACTTTCTATTTTCACAACATTTCTGTGCGGTTTTTGACAGTGAACCTGTTGTGACAGAAGAAATATCTCTAGGAATGTCAGCAATTTCAGCAGTTATGACATAGAAGTACTATAGAACTACAGGAAACAGAAAAGTAAGACAGAAAGTATAGCAGAGCTATATGAAAGTAATACTGAAGTAAAGTAAAGTTTTACATTTACGACAGAACTAAACAGTATTTTGTACTTAATTGGACACAGTTCTGTAGTTATTTTCAACAGAGGTGCATTGTTGCAAGGTGTTTGATGCAATGCGTTTTTAAGCGGAAATTCATACTTGAATTATGCTTATGCTGCTTTTGTTTTGTCTATTGTTTCTACTTCATACCCTTCCACAATATTTCTGGGACGTGGATCAACATTTGGCGCCACAATCCAGCGGCGCCTTTTCGAACAAAAAAAAAACACGGTAGCACGAATGGGTCGCTTGGTAATGCTACGACTTCCATCCAAATCTGAGACTTTAATATTACGCTAGCCCAAGCGGAATTTTTTTGCTGTTTGCAAGAGTGCCGGCCCGGAGCACCGTACATGCGGCACCATTATTCTTTGCAATCATGTTGGAACGGAACAGTCTTAGGAGGCCCATGAGAATCCCAACTCTTCCTTAGTAAGACTGATATGTGTGTGATCCGGGTTGCTATGGTGGGAAGTTCGAGCCCTAACATGCCCTTTCGCCAATGTTAGTCAGTGACAACAATAATAGGAGGGTCCGTGGACAAATCTGTAGGCGCCCACTGGTTAATTTGTTGACGACGTCGCTGCATCCTTTAACAGCCACCGAAAAGCTTAGCTCTAAACACTTTGTCGAACAGCGTCCATGTAATTACTAGCGTGCGAAACTCTGAATGTAAAATTGACAATGAAAGATCGCCTGGAGCTGATAGCGAACTACGGAAACTTGAACAATGTACTGTTGAATTTCTCGCTTTCTCTTAACCATAACGCACTTCATAAGCTTCCAGGAGCACATTGAAAATGATGGGTTATCCAGTCCGGTCAGTATGGCGCGCTCGGTTTGATTTTCTTTGCAGGCGCCGGCTGACCAAATTGTCAGAATATTGTAGGAAAGAAGCCACGCTGCGCGCTGCCCTGCCTGGCGTAAATCGTACTTCCCTTTCGTGCAGTTGCAAAAGGTCTCAAAACAAAGTACGAATGGCCGCTCATTCTGCTTCTGCCTTTTAAACGGTAGTGAAAGAAATAAAACCAGTAATACTTTCACCAACATTACAGCATGGCCTACTGCGCGAATTGCATGCTGCAGAAACAACCCTTGATGTTTTTTTAATTTCTGTGAGAGAATAATCATATACCCTGATAGTTGAAAACGGAATCATCTCACAATTTGACAACTGGAAATCCAACTTTATTTGAAACCTTTAGCAGTGCATCCGGCGTTGCCGGGTATGTGAGCGAAACTGACCAGCTTGGCTTTGCAATGTACCACTTGACAAGAGGAATGCTAAGGCCCTGAAGGACAGAATCTCATGAGACTTCACACTGCCACATGATATGGCCGAGGTGGCAGTTGGCATAGGGAGACAGCTCATTTTAGTATTGAGATTCAGATGGGAATCAACAGCTCCTAGATACTTGGAACATTTTTCAAACAAGCTATTCATAAGGCATGCAGGTGATTTCGTGTGGCTTGGTTTAAGTGAGGCTTTCAAGGCTTCAAATGCGTGCGAAAGCTTATGTGTGACATATGAGAGGCACAAACTAGGAATTATTGTTTTACGCGATTAGTAAACCGCGTATATGTTGAGGAGGACCCGAAGGGGAACTGCAGACGGCAGCTTTTAATGCTTTCGCCTCATAGTTTCCTGATTTAGCTTTAAGAAAAGGCCAGACATCTCCAAGCACACATATCACTGCTTTCTTAGATTAGGTATTTAGAGACCAGAAACTCTAACGGGTAAGAATAAGGTTTGTTGTAGAACACCTAAGTTAGTTGATTCGGTGACGAATTGAACTAGATCTAATGAATTGAAGTAGCCTAGAAGCGGTCAAGAGAAAACAGCGAAAAAGAAAAAAAAACATATATGAGGTTGAATAGGAGGCGCGGAATGTCGTTATGATTATCAATAAAATATCCAATCAGCCCATGAGTCCCAATTTGGCCTATATATTGTCAAACAAAAGCAGTAAACAGGTCAATCAAACATCGTGCATTACATAAAAAGGAAAGAAATGATGCATTTGAAAAAAAGAAAATGGTAAATCAGCTGATAAGGAACCGATAAATGCATATTTTTCTAGAGATAGAGGAGAAGTCGTACTAGAAAAATGACCTCCTATTACATGTAATCCCTCGTGACATTGAGTATCTGAATCGTCCAAGAATGCTAGCACAATCTTATAGCACAGTGATAAGCAATATACATAACAGAATAATTTTAAAAGCGAAAAGCGTTTCTTGGCTAATATGTAGCGTGGAGAGAGAACGTCGGCATAAGTGTTGGCAGAAGTGTCGCCCAAAGTGTCCGCACTAACATTGAAAAATTCGTTTAGGGAATACTACAATAATAATAGGCTATGCAAACGGAGTATGGCCAACTTGATGGGGACCTCAAAATGTGCATACGCTATCAAGAAGTTTGGCACCCGAACCCCCAAATTTCATCCTTATCGAAGTTGGACGATAACTGATGTCTAACACAAATCGAGTATGCCGATTTAATTTATGGCATCGAAGCTGGAATGTGCTTCCACGCAACATTCGCCCCTGGAGCAGCTATGTTTTGCCTCAGAATAAAATCGATTTCGAACTTAATTCGAGTATGATGAATTCGGTGATGGATTTTGAATAGTTATGGGCCACCAGAACATTTTGCCCCTGGGCAACAAAATTATTGACTCGTTATATTAAACCAGAATTCATGGTCATGCATTATGCATGCCATGAATTTTGGTTTAGGCAAGGATGGCCAACTCAATGGTTTTCTTCGAAATCGGATGGGCTTCCTCCAAAGTTTGGCTTCTTGGATCTCTGAAATTCAACCTGATCATGATTTGCCAAGACTGATGTCTAACTTAAGTCGATAACAGTAATTTCAATGGTGACCTTAGATGTAAGGCGGAGGGTCCAAAATTATGGTTCTCTGAACCCCCAAATATTGACCGTGTTAAAAAGTAACCGTTTGAAGCTGTAACTAAGGAGCCCGACTGAGCAATAAAATGCGGAACTAATAATAAATCTAGGTAGGGCACCAGCAGTGCTTCCGCAATTCTACACCCAAGGGCGGCTTCTTAATATCGATCATCGTACTTGCTAAAAGATCGTAGAACAGAAAATAGCAGGTAGACATTATTTTGTGTTGTAATGTGGAATACTTTATTCAATGCCAGCCGCACGTACGTACAGTTGATTTAGCTTTTTCCAAGATAGGCAGCATTAAAAGCACTGACGCGAACAGTGAATAGCAGTGGACTGTACTTGATAACATAACCGTGGCTCTTGTGGCAATATCTGTTTAATTCGTGTCTTGTGACAGTACAATAATCGCAGCAGTGCTCCTGAGACTGATTTGAAGGCTGACCGCATTAAACGAAAGCTTCATAACCAACAATCCACTCGCTCGATCGTTACAGGTTTGTGGTATACCAGGCGGTGTTAATTACGATAATACCATATTTATTTAACAGGCCGACACTTAAGCTTGGTTGTTTTTGATCCATCAGAGCGAAGAGGCGTTCTGCTTCCACTGGTTTATAGACATCGCTTAAAATCCCTGGTGAAATCCCTTTCACCTGAAGTTCCGGCTTCCACCTGGCCTAACCCGATGTGAAGAAACTGTGCTGTGCCGCCTGTGCCTTGGCGTAGCATTTACAAACTCGTATTCATTTGTGATAGGTATGGCAAATAGCCCTGCATGCACAAACGGCGGGTGCGACGAGACTATAGGCCACATTCTTTGTGAGTGCCCCATATACAGCGAGGAAAGACAGCGCCTATGCCGTGCGCTGGAGCATCTAGATGGACGCCCACTAACTGAAATTAAGATCCTAGGTCCCCGACCACGGCGATCCGCTGCGGTTAAGGCCTCCCAGGCACTGCTCCGCTTTATGAAAAGCACAGGACTGATCGAAAGGCTATGATTTTTATATTACGTGATATGACTGTGACGTGATGTGATGTGAGATGTCTGTGATGTAACTGTACTGTCATCGCCCATCCCTCTCTCACCCACAACTTTTATACCCATCTACCCCTCCCCCCCAGTGTAGGGTAGCAAATCAGTTCCTTTACCGGTTAACCTCCCTGCCTTGCCTCCTCATTTTCCTCCTCCTCCTTAATGGGAGCTACGCCTTGCTTTCCAATTAACTAAAGCCCTTGAGCAGAGCTTTCGGCTATAATTAGAGGTCTCTATAACGTCAGATTGCAAGCGTGTGTGGCCCGGAGTTACCATGCGTTGCACTGGAACATGATCTGCAGAGAAGGGCGGAAGCTGTGCCGAAGCCCTTTTTTGCTCCTTATGCCTTCAAAACTTTCATAACTGAAACCTTTGCAATCTATTAAGCAGAATATTTAGGGGGAATTAAGAGCCCGTTATATTAAGCAGGAAACGAAAGCAGCGAACAGTTGGTGAAGCCAATAAAAGCGTAGAGTTAATAAAGTTTATTCTTGGCAATACACCTGAACAAGTACTTCAACCATTTGAGAAGGAAGGCTAATTCGTTGAATATAAAACGAAAACAACCCACCGATTATGAGAGCCGATTGTGAGACCCGAACCGGAGGAAGATGGTTCTGGTAAACATTCTTTAGGTTCGTTTAGAAGCGACAATATTAGCTGAGAAAGTAGAAAGTAGAACTGCCATTGCATTACATCAGTTGATAAGAGCACAGTATGTGATATTCGGAGCTCCTGAGGTCGAAGTTCACATCTTCTGCTCGTTGTTGTCCTTCTTTGTATTCAATTACCTTTCACAGCCTTCACAGATTTCCGTGGTATTGTTACCGGCACTCTTGAGGCCATAGACAACGCAACAGGGCTATCGCACAGCTTCTGCCCGAGTTGTCGATCACGTTCGCTGTGACACTAACGGTAACACAAAACGTTTGGCTTCCGCCGCATGGATAAGGATTGCCCGGTGAAGGCTATCACAGACGACTACCACAGAATGCGAATGTCATTAAAAAGTTTCGCCCTTACTTGTTTGGTCGCCTGTTCTCCGCAATCACCGACCACTACGCTTTATGTTGGCGTTCTACGCTGAAGGACCCTACTGGTCGGCTCGGGCGTTGTGCCCTGCGTCTTCAGGAATACATTTTTTCTGTCGTCCCCAAGTCCGGCGGCTTACCCACTGATGTCAAGTTCCTGTCACGAAAACTGGTAGATTCGCCAAATGAAAGCGAGTGTGACGATGACACCTGGGTATTGTCCATCTGTGTGCTTTTAAACATTTGCCATGAGCAGCGCTTAGATCCCAAGCTTTGCAACATTATCAACCACCTCAGCACTGATCGGTCTCATGCTACAATGGCTTTTGTTTGTGCTCCACAACGGCACTTTCCACTGGCTAAATATGCGACCTGATGGCGATGAGCTTCTGCTGGTATTCCGCGACCAACTGCGTGTTAACGTTCTTCAGCATCTGCATGATGCGCACACTACGGGCCATCTTGGCGTATCTCGTACGTACGATAGCGTCTACTGGTGCTTTTTTGGGGGGTCAAGCCTCTACCGTCCTTACGTGACTTCTTGTGACAGGTGTCATTGACGGCAGAAGCCCTCGGTTGTGCCTTCTGGATAGCTACAGCTGACGGATAACCAAATACACCCGTTTTCCTGATTTCGCCTTGATCTCCTCCGCCCTTTACCTCTGTCTCCTTCGGGTAACTAAGGATTTGCGATGGCTTCAGATTATACTCCGCTCTCTGCCATTTTTACCATTTTAGTCGTTCTCTCGAAGTGAAAAAAAAGAAACGAAAAAAAAGGAGAGGGAGCCCGGACCGGCAAAAGCTTTGCCAGGCTTAAAACCAATTAAAGATAAATAAACGGGAACAGAAGCTCGAGAAAAAAAAAATTGAAGCGAAAAAAGGTATTAAAAAAAGAAGGCTCTATGCCATTACACGAGCGATACCCACCAGCTGTGCAACTGACGTGGCTGCGTTTCTTCCTTCTCCACGATGTTATCTTTCTCCCCGGTGCTCCACGCCAGCTGCTCACTGATCGCGGTCGTTGCTTTTTTGCTCAAGTATTCGAAGACGTTTTCCGATACAACTCCATGAAGCACTTGTTCACCACTGCTTACCATCCACAAACGAATGGTCTCATCGAACGTCTCAATCCCACACTCACGTACATGCTGTTAGTGCATGTATCGGTGGTCGCCTCGACGGGGATATTTACCGTTTATAACCCTCGCGTATATATCCTCCCGTCAAGATACAATGGGCTACTCGCTCTTCTATTTTCTGTTCGGCCGTGACCCTTCACTTCCGTTTGACAGCGCACTACCTCCTACCGCTAAGGCAAGTTCCTGTGTTCTTGACGCCATAGTCCGAGCTGACACCACCCGTGTTATTGCTCTCCGCCGACTGGCTTCCTCCGAAAACTCTCAAAACACCGTCATCGTTTTCGTCATTGGGATGTTCACTACTCTCCAGGTTCTCTCTTCTTGCTCTGGGCGCCGTCTCCTTGAGTTGAGCTCTGTGAGACTCTCTTGCCGCACTACGCAGTCCCCTACCATATTTTATGGCCAGTCACTTCCATGATATCTGAGACCATTCCTGTGCACCCTCCCCAACAATTACCTATGCCACGTAAAACCGTTCATGCCGCCTGAATAAAGCCGTACTACTCCAGCCGTAGTTTACGAAAATAGTGCGCACCGAGACTGTGCTTTTCGTGGGGGAAGGCGGGGGGGGGGGGGGTTACGGTTACGTATATGCGATTGAAGAACGCAGTGATCGACAAGAAGAGACGACGAACAGAAGCTAAGGTTGGTGCTTGCTGAAACATTTACCCCTGTCATCAGCTGTTCTATTTCTTGGACTAGCCTTCTGAGACGTATAAATATATGCTGTTACGAGGTGGCAAGGTGTTACGAGGTGTTACGAGGTGGCATGAATAAAGGAGACAGAACATGACCGACGGTTCTTCTTCTTCTGCCTTGATATTTGGCACATACCCACGAAGGGGGATTGGCCAGGGTTCAGTATGGATTGCCAAATGTCCTACACAAACTGAAATAGTGCAATAAACTAATTAACAACTAACCAAAAACATAAGATTTAAGATCACAAAAGTTATTGAAAGAAAAATATGAAGCAAAAATTTGGAATTTTGTAAATTTAGAATACAATTAGCAAGGAAATCTTGCTTAATGTTTTCGTCTTATAGCCGCAGGTTAGCGGCTACAAGAAGAAACCAAAATAATACAAGGATTCCGGCATTACGTTCCGTTAAAAGCTTCGAGGTTCCAAAAGAAACACACCTGTCTAAACCTAGTCATTTGAAATTAAACTTTATGGCCCTGTAGTGCGCTTAATATGGATTGAGGTGCAGAGCATGAACCTTTTTTGGGCGCTCGATACCCCGCTGGAATGCTTCACGGCCGTCGGCAGTGACGTTGCAGTTCATTTGGGCGAAGCAACACAAAGAAACACAAACACATTTAGGCTTCGTTTACGCTCAGCTTTGTGTGTTGGTTCACAGGAAGGGACAGGCGCAGTATCTGTCACACTTGCTCTGTGGACACCTGAACTGCGCCGTAAGGGAAGGGAGGAAGGTGGGAGTGAAAGTTGAAATAGAGAAAGGGGAGCCATAGTGGAGGGCTACGGAGTAATTTCTACCACCTGGGGATCTTTAACGTGCGCTGACATCGCACAGCACACAGACGCCACTTCGTTTCCCCTCCATCGAAACTCAGCCGCCGAGGTCGGGTTCGAACCCGGGAACTCCGGCACAGTAGTTGGGCGTCTTACCACTGCGCCACCCCGGCGGGGCGCTCAGCTTTGTGTTGTTGTGGTCGTGGCAGTAGGAAGAAGGAAATGAAAATGCATGGACTTGCTACTGGCTCTGTAGGTGAGCCAACTCCACTGCCTCGTGCAGATAGAAGAGAGAATAGCGAAGAAAGAAAAGGATGAGGGAAAGAACGACGCGCGCCACAACATCCGTCATCCACCACCAAAGCGGTGGCGGGTGCAATGACGGTCTACAACAGATAAATATTCGGTGGCAGGCTAGCCCCCGCCGCAAGCAGCGGTGACCTACCTGCCCCAGCTTCAACAGGGGAGTCTCCAAGTTGCCGAAACGCAGCTTATCACTTCTTATGCCACGCGAGATGTTCAGAGACATATTTTGAATAGTTCTAACAATCTGCCTTTATTGTACAATATTCGAGAGAGTTGTGACCTTTTTCGGCTATGAAAAACACATTTCACCGCCGAATTGAAATTGAGCGCTGACAAATGCAACGAGCATTCGCACTTTGACGACAGACAGAGACGCTTTCTGCTATGGTTACCGCCGAGTTGCTTATTTCTTTTTCGGTTACAAGAATGCCCAATGAAGTTATTTCATGTATTCTATCCCCTTCCTGCTCTGCTTTCAACCTCGTAA
This sequence comes from Amblyomma maculatum, assembly GCF_055883805.1. Lineage (NCBI taxonomy): Eukaryota > Metazoa > Arthropoda > Arachnida > Ixodida > Ixodidae > Amblyomma > Amblyomma maculatum. Next base: position 90,730,125 of record NC_139353.1, on the reverse strand, counting down.
CCACCAAGTACCAATGGCGTACTAACATGTCTAGTAATGAGGTTGTTAACATAACATCACATCTCTAAGGAGGAGGAGGAGGTGGAGGAAGGCGAGGAGGAAAGGCAGGGAGGTTAACCCGTAACAGCAATCGGTTTGCTACCCTGCACTGGCGAAGGGGATGAGTGGATATAAAAGTTGTGAGAGAGAGATGGTTGAAGTTAGTACAGTCACATCATATACATGCCACATCAGATCAAGTCACAGCCATATCACTTAACATAAAAGCAAACTGGTAGTATTTCGATTAGACCCGTGCATTTCATAAAGCGGAGCAGTTCTTGGGAGGCCACACCGCAGACGATCGCCGTGGCCGGGGACATAAAATCTTAATTTCAGTCAATGGGCGTCCATCTAGATGCTCCAGCTTACGGCACAGACACTGTCTTTCCTCACTGTATACAGGGCACTTACAAAGAATGGGGCCTATAGACTCGTCGCATCCACAGTTTGTACATACAGGTCACATCTTTAAATTCCTGGACACAATGCATTCAATGATTCTACATTTAAGCACATGAGGTGCCATAAGCACCACTTTTAATTTTTCACAATTTTCCGGCAAAAGCCCTTGTCCGTGCATTAGAAGTGAGCAGACAGAGTGTTCTTCGTGACGAATTTGGTGCTGTTGCGATAAATATCGCCATCTCCATTTACCGATTCAAAGCCTCAGGCATCTTCAAATGTTAGAACGATACAAATTTCTCTAATCCTGAAAAGGGACTATATAAAAAGTATCGAAGGCTTAGGCTTGGTGTTCGCTCCCACAAATATATTTGTTCAAATGATTATAATTAGGTAAATAATCGCCTAATAAATCAATAAACTAAAATGCCAGACTTCTTTTGTAATACGATTTTTACGAAAGGTATCGCAGTATAAAGCTTATGACAAAGTGGTGCGCAAGAAATGCATCGTGCAGTTTCAATTACCTCACTTAAAATAAAGGGGTTTTCTTTGTCGAATATATAATTGTCATGCATATACACAAAGAAAACGACAGCTTTATATATCTACGATGGCACTACTACCCACGATTGGGCTTCATTGAGATCATACTGAAATTCCGAATTTGCACTCTGTTTTTTAACTGTTTCTTTATGTCTGTCACCCACAAAGTCTCCATTGCTATAGTTTGGAATAAAAGCAAATCTCCAATTTTCAATAATTCCAGGCAAGCTCGCGACACTGAACTGCTCACCCGCAGAAAGAACGAACCTTAAATCCCGACTAACTCTTTAGGCATAATAAGTAAAACGCGGAGTCGCAATTATACTATACTGAAATTTGCGCTACAAATTTGAGCTTAGGACATGATAAGAGAATACTATAAATAAAGCATATAAATATCGCATGTTCTTATTCTTACGGAGAGGATATCTTTCTGTAATTCTAGAGATCGTTTTTACTGCACTGAAATATTTGCAAAATGAAAGGCTTGCTTGCAGAGCAATTTGCCTTACCTCAAGGAATATATGTCAGCCTTCATAACACCGAAGCGGCCCTATCAATAGCAATATGACGTCAGAATATTAAGCTGTTGCTCTGAATTGTAATCGCAGAGTATACGGTTGCGCTTTAAAGCTGCAACCCACAACTGATGTTTTGAGTGTGTGGCAATACTTCTTCATACTGAATCGAACTTCTTCAAAGCGTGTTTAACTGCATTGTCAGAACAAATAAACGTTAAGGAATATTGTGCGCTTTCTGTATCAAATTTCTTACAATTAGAGGGTGACCGACCGAATCAGAATTTGGGGGTTATATATATGTTTGTGAACAGCAGGCCTAACTGTACTGAAGTATTTTGCATATCTCTGTAGGCAATTTTAAGTCCTACAATAGCGCTAACATGTCCACACTTTCTAGCAAAATATTCGCTGACAAGAAATGAGCTCTTCGAAAAAATAAAAAGCGTGATTTTTATTCAAATATCTCCTTGTCCTTCAGCTAGATGGAGCACCCAAACCCACAGAAAAAATACCGGACTCAAAAGACCCGGGCCCTCCACCAAGCCCAGGGACGCCTCCCAGAAAATTAGAAATGTACTTCAGTGGTGGTATGTATGAACTTCAGGTGCAAAGTTTTCTTATAGCTGGTAATACTCAAGAGGTAACTGTTACCTTAGTAACACTTAGATGATATCTCCAAAACGTAATGCAATTTAATCAATAGAAAAAAATGTAAAAGTTATTGCTGCAAAAGTTTAAATTTTTAAAGTTTACACATTTGCTAGCGACTCTGTAATGCACTGTACGCATCCTGGATGGCGTGACAGGAACCTTGTTTAAAGAATTGTTACTGTGGTTTGCATATCTTCGGGGTGCCAAAAACGGACTCCTTTATGGGCCCTGTTGAGGTTTTGGAACAGAAAGAAGTCTTCCTGAGCAAGGTCTGTATTATAGGGGACCAGGGGAAGCGGCGCCAACTTCTGCGTGCCCAGGAACTCCCTTATGCACATTGATGTACGCCTGGGATGCCTAGTATGAGGTATCGTTCCAGGTATTGTGATCGCAGGACCCTTTTTTTACAAACTCTCCAGCACATCCACGTATTACAATGAGCTTGTTGTCTACCCTTCTGTTACGTATTCCTTAAGACACACACACACTGGGCGTCGGAAAGGGTAATTAGTATGGTAATCGTATTCGACATGGTAAACCTTGAATTCATGGGGCGAGAAGACCCTGAACTTTGCCATTCAGACCTTTGAATTTTTGTCTCAAGGTTCTACTGAAATATGTATGTTTAGACGCTGGTGATGGGGTGCACTGTACAAAAATAGTGCAATTACCACGAGCCCAAAAACGTCGCTCGCTATCATCACTCAGTTTGTCCTTGTGATCATTGGCCAACAATTTGAGAAAGGCCATGGCGCACTTTCCGCATGTTCATGTTGTCAATTCCTAACCCATGCATGGTAATTTCGGATTATTGAAAGTTTCCACTTTTATCGCCAAGCTCATTCGATTGTCATTGTTCCAGAGATTACGAACCATAGGCACATTTCTGTGACATTTGCACGTTGATCGACTTGGAGAGCGCGCTTTATCATCCTCGTCTTTCGTGTCCAGCTTCAACGTCTTCAATTACAGGAGGCTGCGCCCTTACCGTATGTAATACTGGCAATACATGTTTCCAGTACACCCTCTTTAAACTTGCGAGTATTACATATAGAAATCCCGAAGGTTTACTGAGTAATCTGGTAGGTGTCATGAAGTGTTTTATCCTATTTAGTACAGAACTTTATTGTTTGTAGTGTTCGCGTACAGATGGGATCACGCTCCCTGACAAGACTTATCAGCAGAAGCAGGGACACGCTGAGTCTGATGATCCCAGATTTTGGACAAGGCTTTGATAGCTGCATACCCCAAACAATCCGAACTCGGTGCGACCAATTGCAGGGGGTGAAGAATAATACTCTTACTTTCCGAATGCAGCCTGTATTCGCGATGTGTGCCGTGGAGCAATTTTAATTTCGTTCCAAAGGGGGATGTCTTTGCCATGTTAACAATTCATGCCAATAAAATAATAGGCTAAAGTATATCCGTTTTTGCATTGAACCACTATGAGGCAAAACGACAATAAACCACTAAAGAGACGCTTACTACGGGCTTAGTAGACAAAGAACTTGTGTTTTAAAGAAGGAATCTTTAAATTTGGCACGGAGTGAAATCTGGACAGAAACCACTGTGGGACACAGAAGTCATGATGCCCAGAGCTGCAGCAAACTAGGCAGGGACCGCGCCTCAACAGGAGAACTTCGATTTCTTCGCCTTGACGAGGCCCACACTCGCGATCAACACAGAGTGAAGACAGACTGCGCCGTGTCAATGCCCCGTTGCGAGTACAAGTAGCATCGTCCTAATGCTAGACCTGTGTTCTGCAGATAAGAAAAGTAAAAAAAAAACATTGCGCGGAGGGTAGTTGCTCGGCACACAGAAAGAGTCGACACTATTGGTAGTATACTGTTTACGGTGCACCACGTGGACCACCTCGGCAAGCTTGGAGCGTCGGGACTTTTTATATCCATCAGGAAGGACCGGTAGGTTAGGTACCCAACTGGTCTTACAACTTTCTACGGGCCAAAGCAACGACAGAGGAGTTTTTCGCTAAGGCCTCGTTGACGTGTAGGAAACCAGAATAGGACATGGTCTGCAGCTGTGTACCGTACATCACGATGTCGGTGGTGTATCGTTGGGCATCGCGGCGTTGCTGGCTCTGAATTCGCCGCCGGGCCAGCTGACGGACCTCTTCAGCCAGGTGAAGAATGGTGTGAACATCAGCTTTTTGGTTTTTGGAGTTTAGATGTGGTAACATGGCATCAATCATCGTGGTCACCTCACGGTCATGCACCAGATGGAAAGGTGGCATGTTCGTTGAATCCTGAACCGCCATATTGCATGCGAAGGTAATGTACGGCAGCGTTTCATCCCTAGATTTGTGCTCTACATCTACGTCCATTGAGAGCATGTCAGTGATGGTTTATTCAAGTGTTAGGTCAAGACATTCGTTTCAGAATGGTATAGTGTCGCCTGCCTGTGTTCGGTATGACTGTAAATCAAAATCCGCTGCAGGTATTCGGATGTGAATGCAGTACCTCTGTCAGTAATCAGAATCTCCGGTGCGCCATCAGGCAGGATAATGCAATGGATGAAAAGTTTTGCAACCTTTAGGGCAGTTCCGTTGAGTAGAGTGGAGGTTTCCTCCTACCATGTAAGGTAATCCGTAGCAGCGATGACGCACTGGTTACCCCAGTGTGAAAGGGGAAATGGTCCCACATATCCATGCCATTCCGCTGCAAGGGGGTAGCGGGTCTATTGGCTTGAAGAATCCAGGGGAAAATGGTTACCTTAGCGTACCATACTTTTTCTTTAGAAGAACGACAGGTGCAGTCCACGAACTGTGCGAGGGCTGGATAATAGTCCCAAAGCAGCTGTTTCACTTGGAAGGTGATAGCACGCTGTCGAGGTGGCACGGTGTCGTCCGTAACTATATGGTGCTTGGTGAGATCGGTTCTGCCAACGCGTGAAGAATTATAGACGTTCGCCCGATAGCGCTGCAGGAGCTCGTTCGTATGGCGTTGCTGCAGTTGTAAAGGGCAGCGTAATATTGTTACGACGGAGGTATGACGCCGGAGCGCTGAACAACACTATGATAGGGCAGAGAGCTCAGCTGGTCCGGCACGAGAGTCTTTTCAACGTATTTCTGCTACACTTGTGCTGTAAACTTCATCTTCTTCTGGACTGTTACATTTCCCCCCGTGCAGACGAAGTCCCCCAGGCGAGGTAATTATTCGTTTCCACGAGAGTGACACGGCTTCATCTGGGCGACATGGGCAACTTCGGTTGTGACTGAGCGACGATCACTGGCTGTTATATGTGCTATTCGGTAGCTCACTTCGCTGGCGCGTTCAAGCACAACGTAAAGGCCAGCTTAATGCGCCATCATTTTCTGGGCTAAACCACGCTTCCGGAGAGGTCGCCAAAGCCACACTAAGTCTCCACGGGCGTAAGACACATGGTTATGCCGGCTGTCTTACCGAGCTTTTGATCGCTCTTGCGAAGCGAGAATTCTCAAACGGGAGAGACGGCGAGCTTCTTCGGCTTGACAGAGCATCCGCGATGCACGGTTCGTCATGAATAGAGTAAGAAAGAATGGTGTCTAGACAATACCGAGGAGGACGGACATGTAAATGGAAGAATGGGCTGTAGCCGGTCATCTCATGTGTGGCAGTGTTGAAGGCAAACGTTATAAACGGCAGTATAGTATCCCAATTTTTGTGGTCAGGTGCGATGTGCATAGATAGAATGTTTAAGAGCGTGCGCTTTGTGCGCTCCGTCAAGCCGTTGATATGGAATGGCGAAAATGCGACGCACACAAACGAAGCTCTTTAACAACATCTACCATAAACTGGCGACCTCGATCACTAATGATCCCTCGCGGAGGCCCTTGGCGAAGGTTCACAGAACATGGCAAGAACAGGGACACGTGGTGAGCGGTGACTGAAGTAAGAGTTGCTGTTTCGCAGTAGCGGTTGAGATAGTCGGCAGAAACCACGATCCAACGATTTCCGTCGGATGACTTCGGGAAGGGACCCATGAGGTAGATTCCCACTTTCTCAAATGCACCACGTGGTAGAGTCACAGGATGCAGCAGGCCTTGTGGCGTGGACGTAGGCCGTTTGTGTCGTTGGCGCTCAGTGCAGCTCGCCACATATCGCTCAGTCATCTGGTGCATCTTTGGCCAATAAAACCGATCGCGGGCGCGATGGAGCGTTCGTGCAAAGCCCAGGTTACCGGAAGTGGGGTAGTTGTGCATGGCACGCAGGATGCACGAGCGGCAGCTCTCAGGAACCACAAGCAGAAGATTCGTGCCGGTGCTTGAGTAAGCCTTTTTGTACAGAAGGCCATCACGGAGACAAAATGGGCTGGAAGCAGTGGAATCCCGCGCCGCCGCAAGCAGTGGCTCGAGGCTTATGTCGATCTCTTGCGTAGTCCGCAGAGCCGAGGCGTCGGGAAACTCCGGCACGATGGAGGCGATGTAGTGATAGAAATCAGCCGAGTCACTTTCGGTCGTAGGAAGGGGAAGACGTGAAAGACAGTCTGCATCGGCGTGTTTGCGGCCACTCTTGTACGAAACAGTGAAGTCGTACTCCTGCAGACGAAGAGCCCAGCGTGCCAGCCGACCAGACGGATCACGTAGGTTGACGAGCCAACACAGACAATGATGGTCCGTCACAACCGTGAAATGTCATCCATATAGGTAGCATTGAAACCGCTGAGCAGCGAAAACTACAGCGAGAAACGCCTGCTCCGTAACAGTATAGTAACTCTCAGGTTTGCTGAGGGAATGGTTTGAATACGCAATTACATGCTCACTGGTTGCAGAAAGTTACACAAGCACAGCGCCAACACCAATCCCACTTGCATCAGTGGGGACTGAAGGCGAAGCGGAGGGGTTGAAGTGCCGTAGTATGGGATGTAACGTAAGCAGAAATTTTAGCGGGCAGATATCAATATCTTCCCCTGCTTCGCCGGCAAAGGAACGAGGCTCGCGAAACTGTAGCGACGCATTCGTGATGATCGGCGGCACATCGCGAGATGGGGGTAGAGGATCCAGCGTTGATGTTCGGGGCTGCTCGGTAGCCTCTGCGGAGGGATGGCGCAGAGATTTTGACCTTCATAATTACGGGTGGTAGTGCGGTTGCCGAAGGTGAGGCTGGAAAGATGGGGGCGTCCTTGCAGTAAGGTGAAATTGCTGAGGCGCGAATTCGGGTTCAAGACCTCGCAGCCGTCGGCTACGCTGAAGAGTAGGCATAATCACAATGGTAGGAGATCCCTGAGGGCTGGAGACTAGGCTGGTTGGAGGTGTTCGGAGCATAGGATGCGTTACCCAGCAGCTACACCAGATGTCGCGGAGTCACGTCTGGTCATCATCATGGCAAACAGAAGTTCACAGTGCAGAGAGTGGCTTGCAGCAAAATAGGCAGGGCCAGCGCTTCACCGGGAGAACTTCATTTTCTTCGCTTCGAGGAGACACACTCTTGATCAGCGCAGAGGGAAGACAAAGACTGCATTGTGTCAATATGTTGTATCCTCACCATATGAGTTATGAAACGTAAGTCGCACAGGCATTTTCGGTTCAATGCATAACCCATACTACATACATAATACAAAACATGTAATCACTTTTGCTCTCAAAATGCACTGAAACTTTGCGTAAGAGTCATCAGGCTTGTAGACTACATGACAAAGCAGTCTACGTTATGCGTAGTCCTCCACTTATTCTCAGCTCACAGCCTTTGTTTTCCTCGGTGCTGCCAACCTGCCGCTTGCTATGACCTCAAGTAATGCGTTCGTATTCGGCAGACCCTTTCGTGAGTGCTGTTGCCGGTTGCCGTAAATCCCATCGCCTTTGTAGACGACAGGCACCGCTATAAATGTTTTGAGAACCGAAGATTACCAAGTGCAACGCCTTTGAAAACGTTAAGCAGTAACTTTGAACATCAAAGAGCAGAGTGAAAAATTTCTTCCGTAGCAATGAGCGAGAGTATCTACTTCACGGGCTGACAGTCAGATACAACAAGAACGCCTTCGTAAGGTGTGGCCGAGAGGCCTCGACAAACAGCTAAGCGAGTGTACACACAAACACTGTGCAGAAACTTGGCGCTGTCCTCAGCATTTGTGACATCTTTTAATGATGTTGTCACAGTGGTCGCCAATTTCCTTCGCGAACTAGTTTGGTCACAATTACTGTTAACCCACCTAAATCCAATAACAGAAGTTGGGCCTTCATTGACAACATCATTTAATGGCAGGTCGATGCAACTACTATGAATTATTTGTTTTATAGCAGTTACCATATGCCGCTACTCGCGGTCCTGCCCAAGACAGCACACAGTGCACGCGTCATTAAAACTATGTTTCCTCAAAATCTGTACCATCCTTGTGGCAACAGAGCATGAGTTAACACACATTCACTCTTCCAGTAGACTACTTAAGGGGTAGCACGGATTAGACAACCAAAACGTTTTAACATTTCCTTTTCCTGTCCTGGTGGGGATCAGTTTTTCCCCACTGGGAAGCAAGATCTTCCATGACACCTGTTGAGTTTTCGTCTAGTAAAAGCACTAGAGAAGTATATATCGCGTATGCAAGATCGTAAGGCTGCCCGATGTGTAGTCGTGCATGGCATACAGAAAATATACAAACACAAACACGGATGCCACATCAACCGAAGCGTTTTCTTATCCTGGAATTCAGGAAGTGGGTTTTTCTAAACATGAATGAAGCAAGGAACTCGAGTGGTGCGCGCGATCGTGAGCTAACCTTTACTTCAGAAGTAAACTTACACAAGATTCGTCCATCTACTGAGGCGATGTCTTCAGAACCCGGAACGGCAATGCTGCGACACTTGTAACTTTAAACAGTGAGCCTAACTTGGGCTATTCCGCCGCAATATCTGCACCTCAAGTACACGCACAACTCCATCACATTTGCTGCAGTCCCCTTCAAAAGGCGGACCTGCTTGCCACCTTAACACATTTTTCGAGAGACAAGCTCGCAGACTGGGAACACTGTCGATATACTTCGTCCATATCTCCGCTGTGACCTGACGTCTTTGTGCAAAGGCTGGCGCTGATTTTTTTCGTCCACACATTCGAATGCGTTTTTGTGAGGAAGCAGTCGTGATTCTGTATTCAACGCAGGGTGTTCGCATCGGGAAGGGAGAAACAATTACTTGTTGGAGCCGTTCGATGCAAACAGTTGTACTTCTTGACTCGTTGGTAATGCATCAGCCACACTTTCATGTTGTCCTCAGATTCGCAGGAGAACCTTGCGGGTGTCTCGTTGGTGTGACCAATTACCAAATTGTACAGTAGGATGCACCTGAGCCTCTTCAGTTTGCATTATACAGACTTCTCACGGGAGTTGTGGCAAAGTATCAAAGCGCCTGCTGCGACGAATGGCCAGCGGATAAAGAACGAGACGGTCAGCGGGCCTCCACTAAACATTGTTACAGTGAGGTTTATAGAGATGAATACAATATGAACTAGTAAAGAAACAGGTAGACATGTGAATGTCCTTCGCACCTCTTCCTTTTCTATACACAATGAATACTTCTGTGAACTCGATTGTTGCATTACATGTTGAAACTTCTGTGGTGGCTTACAGAGCTCATCCTCGAGCAAGTAAGATTACAAAACGGCAGGAGCGTTTGAGACAAGCCACGCGGATTATTTGAGTGATGCGGGAGTAGCGATAAAAAGATGAGTACGCTTTACATTCTGCCCAAAGGTTCTAAACACGAACATATTTCAGATTCAACTGTGTGTCCGAAGGAAGATGATTGTAACGCAGTATGTAAGGGCATGGGTTACGAAGGTGGAGTCTGTGATTCTTTATTCATAAAATACTGCTACTGCTACACCCCTACAGGTACGTACCTACAATAAAATTTGTACCTACCCTATCCATAGACATTACAGCTATGTGCTTAAAGCCCAAAAAGTACAATTGCTTTCTGAAGCTTCGCCGTAAATAATAGCTACACAGTGCAATTAAAATATTTAGAATTTGAAATAGTTGTATCTTACAATTTTCCAGAAGCTAATGTTTTCAGTGTTTAAGCCTTACACGTGCTGGAATAATTGAGACTTAATGCTGTATATTTCACAGCAAAATGTTTTACTGCACAGTCGTCAGGTAGAACACAGGGGGTTGCGCTAGCTTTTACTGCGGCATAAAATGTTGACAGTTCTCTCGACAGTCATAGTAGAGGAGAGGTGCCTGAGTCTTAAAGACAAGTATTACAGATTTCGTTTGTTATACTAGCTCTCATAATGACATTGAGTCGTTCTCTACAAAACAAGATTCAATAGTATTGCAGACTTTAGAATCGTTGGCATCGTTGCCTTTGGTTTCTTCATTAAATGACGTGAGCCACATTGCGATGAAACAAATAATAATAAAGATATAAATAATAATGAAATTGAAAATAATAAATATCCCATTAATATTATTATTGCTGTCATTATTATTATATTGTTCATTAATAAGAAAATGATGCTCTAGCTGGCCCTTAAAATCAGATATTCTCTTTCACAAAGATAAGTAATTCGGACGAAAAAAACAACTTGATTGAAGATGAACTCGGGTGAGATTCAAACATTCACATCCGTTTTATGATGCAAGCTGAGTCCTCAAAGAGAATGAAAGTTCTTTTTACTACGAAAGCAGTGATACAGTCACACCACCATTGATCTATATTCTTCACAGACCTTGTTAGGCTGTTGCTAAAACAAGGTATAACAAGCTAAGCGGTGGCGAGAGGTTGTAATATCGTGGCCTCGTGTAGATAATTTTTACAAACGCTGCCATAGTGGCTCCAGCGAACGTGCCCTCCGGACGGGTGTTTCATGTTTGTCAGTTAACTGAGTGAGTGATGAAGCCGATGTCTGAGCAATGATTGACTATGAGCTCTTGTCGTGCTTTCACACTCGAGGAAAACCATTCGGGCGAGCACGGACAGATCGGACTGGAACCTGAAAACTTGCTTTCAGTACCCTGGCGTCTTAACTGATCCGCAACCATGGATACTTTGGCCCATAACAATCTTGGTAATTGGGAAAAAGCATGCGGCACTTGAAACGGCGATCCCTCAGATAAGAACCAATCACGCTCATCGATGCGCTGGAGCTGGTGGCGAAGGCCACGATTAAACCTCCGTCATTTAAACCAGAGGCTCTGTGGTGGCAGTACGTGCACAGCGCCTACGGCAGTCAACCAAGCCAATAACCAAAAATCAACTCAATTTTTATACTTCGTGTAAAAACCGCAAAAAGATGTTGCACTTATGGCAGCGACACCAACACTTCGCTGTGCCTCCGTTACGGCTGCATGGCTGTGAGTTCGTTGTGTTGACATGCTCTGGCCAGTGGTTGTACCTGCCGTAAATACGGTAGCTGTAAGCAGCAAACGCAGTCGAGCTATCAGCGCCACAGTCCCCGGTTAACTACTGCTTGGCCGACAGCGCAATTTTCGAGGTGTTTTGCTGCACGCGATTAGGCTGTTCGCAACGTAAGATTTGGAGGCCATCATGTCCAAAATACCTTTTGTTTGGTAAGCTCTCAGCGCTTGCATCTCCCAGGTACTCTATCTCGCGTTTGCATAGCTCAAAAAATAGAAAGAGAAAAATTACCCTCACTGGCAACTTTTTGATTCTTCACCTAAGAAGGTACAGTGACATATGGAAGTCGAGTTTGTCAACCTGTCATGTTAGGCGTGTTTTGAAATATCCAAAACGGCGCTTTTCTCCCTTTTTGCACACCAGTGCGCATAAACTAAGAACGTGACGCCAAACACTCAGAAAAAGGGTGTGCAGGTAGCGGCAGCTTAGAGGCACCCTGTCCTCGAACAGGGACGCTAAAATTGGGAAGTACATGCAAGGCTGAATAAGCTCGTAACAACGATAGCCTTTATTTCACAGTCAAGAGCCTTTTCTTCAAAAATAAATGGTAATATTTTGCTCAGTGCAGACTCCTAACAGTCCAAACTGACAGAAATGCAATTGCTATTAGCTCCGCAGAACGTAGCCGTGTCCATTCTTGCCGTGCTTTTCGGGCAGGATTTCTTGTACACCGCGTAAGATGATGCCAACTGTCCAATAAAGTGACTAAGGACGCTTGTTTTTAAACATGGAAACCGGCGGCTTATTTTGCCATTTTGAATGAAGTACCGCAAGTCTCAAGAAATTAGCATGGGCTATGAAACAGGCAAACAGACAAGTATGTAGCGCTATTTTAGCTCTATAGGAGTAGATATTGATATTTTTTCTTGTGTTCAGATGCAGTTTCACCATTCATGGCGTAACGTGTATTGTACTCGCAAAAGGCGCATCAAACTGAGGTAGAAACATTTTATTCAGACACATTTTTCCTCGACTGTAAATTGGGTTTTATTTACGCGTGCGACAAAATAGAGATCGCGATCATAGAATCGCTGCAGAAAAGTATGAGCGCGGAAAACTAAGTGGCGCCTTCGCTGCTACGCCGTGGTTTGGAACTACCTCTCTACATCGCTGGCATAAGTTCCTCAGTCATAATAATCACTACGAGATAGGTATTAGCACTTTTGTTTGCTATATTAATCGCTCCACCTGAACAGATATGCCACGTACAAGTTTAGGGGCTCCATTCTCCGATTTAAGTTTTGATGCAAAAGAAAGTTTTGATGCAAAAGAATGTTTAAAAAGAAAACCTGTTTTGTTTTTAAACATAGTGATTCGGCAGGATCCGACCCTGAAAGCCATTTTGGGAGCACCCACACAAGTACGGTTGTCATTACAGAGCTTGTCTGTGAATTGAGTAAAGAATTTGCTGTGATGTTTGCGAACGCCGACCAGGGTTTTCGCTTATGTTGGAGAAAATACAACGCTTCGCGTGGTTGAGGCAAGACGCTAAAAAGCAGCTTCCAACCTCTATGAATCTGGCAAACGTCACGGGCATAGCTGATCTCTCATTATGCGGCTCGCAGTAAAAAACGTACACAGATCGAATCTTTAGAGGAATGCTCAGCTTGTCGCATATTCTGCCTGAAACATGAAAGGAAACATCGCAGTGCTTCAGAGCATTTTTATCGGACGAATTGCGGAAGGGTCGATTTACATTTCAGGATATAGCATTACAGCGCCACCTGTAGATTTTAGAACAAGGAATTAAATGCTTCTTGGAGTTTGAGAGCTTAAAGACCTTACTCTGCTTCTCGGTCATGCTACCATCTTCTTTTCAGTTAGGAGCTACCGCATCTGACTGCATTCGTTTTTGAAATTTCGAAAGTAATAGCGCTAAAATATTTGCCACCACATCCGCGATATAGCTAGTTTTATTACTTCCCAATAGCTCAATATAAAATGATATCCTGCAATCCACTATACTCCACAATTCATTGATATTGCCACGACATATTGTGGCTTGAGCTATTTCTTGAGTTCTCTAGACGGGTTTATTGTGCATCACAGAACTCGGATGAATTACATAACGTCGGAAGCAAAGCCTGTCTATAGGACCTTGTTTCACCTCCGTACCTTCGTGTTAAAACTTAAGCTTCTCTATAATGAGTTTGTCTCAATAGAAAGTTTGAATCTCAACCCAACCGAACATCAAAAGTTAAATCTTTTCCTCACAGGCTGTACAATTTCTTTTAGCAATACTTTCATCTCTAGAACTGCACACTGCAATCTTTTTAATCTAAAAATGCCAGTTCTGTAATTATTTTTTTTTGTTTGCCCTAACAGAAAAGAAACTGGAACAGTTACCAAATGAAAGCGATGGTATGTACCAGTGCCTGTCCTAATTTTATGCATATAAATATTGCGCACTGAACTGAGTTAGCTAATGCTGCTTATTACATGTTACCGCTGCAGAGCTACGACCAACTAAAGAGCGGGTGTCGCAAACATGTGGCCGCCTGAGTCGATGGGCACTCGCAGAGTGCATAGAAAGAGAGGAAGTTCCTTCTTTTAATCAACCCCAAGGCAGCGAGAATTCCGCAAACCAAGCCTGTTCGAGCAGAAACAGCAGAAATAACAAAAATAGCGAAGAGAGAGAGCGCCGTAATCTTCTCGAAGCCACAAGAATTGTATTAAAGATTACACTTTTCTAATTAGCCATGTGTTTAAAGCTGATAACTTCTCTCTCATGTCATATTAAACCGCCCGTACTTCGCGTTTCGTTGATTCAACGAATTTCCCGTAATATCTGCTTTCCAGGAGCAGCAGCTATCATGTGATCTGTCTGACAGTATTATGCAATTTTGGAAGTCGAAGGAATGGCACAAATTATGCAGAAAGAATTTTTTTGGTGGTCGCAAAGCTGCAAAGCTTGCCAACCTCAATCGAGATATTTGTATTTCACTTCTTTGATATCGTATTGGGGAAAGAAGCCTTCTATACCCTACCCTGTATGTACGTTGCTTGCTGCATCAAAATTGCGTACGGAAATAATTAAAGCATGCTGGTATGCAGCTGTTGTAATATTCAAACGCAAGAAACTATGTACCTATGAAGAATGGAATTGGAGTACGCTTTATAGTCACCATAGTTTGCAGACAGTACATAGCGAACTTTAAGGAGCAGGGAATTTATTGGAATGGCCAACAAGCGCGAGGTGCTGTGTGTTTCACAGAGTGTTGTGCATTGTCGTTCCTCACTGCACCAAAAGGCTTCAAGTCTGCTGTATTTATTCGCATTCATTAATTTTCCCAGTCCGCTTGCATTACTTTCTCTTCTTGTTTCTTTTTGTGCTACCGACTCCTTTTTGTAATGCCAAATGACCCTGACAATAAATAAACAAAATGAAATTAACATTTGCAAGTTTTACCTAGAAATCAGGCCACTATTTTGCCTTTGAATTCTGTATCTCCTCGCGCATGGTATAGAATAGTGTCAATTATCGCTCTGAACCGATGTAAAAGAATATGTTTTTCTCAGAAAATCTAATGAACGAGCTAAAGACAATAAAAAAAAGAAACATTAAAAAAATTGCCAATGACATTTTTGGACCACTGAAAACAATGTAGATGTTGAGAATGGATTGAGTCTATTTTTACGCGAGAACGCTATGAATCTTGGTTGTGGGTGTTTTAGCAGGACTGCATGGTTTGACGTTTTAATTAGGGTGTGCTCAAGCTTCACCTTGAAAGATTTGGTGTTATGATGGTTACAATCTTCCTCCACGTTCCCACTCAGCTGAAGCCGCGACTTCGCTCGTAATCCACGGTCGAACAAAGGGGCATGGACAGGTACGATATAGGGTCAATACGTACATTATCTTTTTGCGTTTGCAATTAACACAGAGCATGGCCAGTTATTTACACTTCAACAAGGGTTTCTTGAAAGGCGAAGGTTATATACTTATGAAGGGCTCCCGACTCAATGGCTGGGGTATATGGGGCTCCGACTGCGGCGAATGTTTTCAAGCACCGGAAATGATGGCCGGGGCGCCTATTTCGGTTTCGTCGGTACGGTGGCCCCGCAAGGGACAAAACGACAGAAGAGACGAAGAAAGCGGGCTGTTCCGACTAGCATCTACCGCCCCCAAGAGACGAGCAGCCTAGCGATTAGCGGCGCATGCTTTTTCAATGGGCGTCATGTTGGACGCGGCACTAGCTTGAGACAGCCTATACTACTACTACTATCACTACTACTACTACTTCTACTACTACTACTACTACTACTACTATTATTATTATTAGTAGTAGTAGTAGTAGTAGTAGCAGTAGCAGTAGTAGTAGTAGTAGTAGTAGTAGTAGTAGTAGTAGTAGTAGTAGTAGTAGTAGTGGTAGTAGTAGTAGTATAGAGGAAGACTCGTTTCACTAAGTTGGCACTGAATTGTCTGTAGGTAACGGCCAAAATAACTGGCTAAATATTATCTTCACAGTTTTAATTAATAATGATAATAATATTAATTGGTTCACAGGAAGGGAAAGGCGCAGTATCTGTCACACTTGTGTCTGTGGACACCAAGGGATGAAGGTGTCCACAGACACAAGGGAAGAAGAGAGAGAGGAGCCGTAGCGCAGGACTACGGAGTAGTTCAGGTGTCCAAAGACACAAGTGTGACAGATACTGCGCCTTTCCCTTCCTTTGAACCAATTATTATTACTATTATTAATTAAAACTGCTAAGATAATATTTAGCCAGTTAATTCGGCCGTTAACTAGACAATTCAGTGCCGACTTCGTGAAACGAGTCTTCCTCTATACTACTACTGCTACTACTAATGATAATAATATTATTATTAATAATAATAATTAGCAGAGACATATTACTGTGTATTATTATTATTATTATTATTATTATTATTATTATTATTATTATTATTATTATTATTATTATTATTATTATTTAGTAGTAGTAGTAGTAGCAGTAGTAGTAGTAGTAGTATTATAGGCTCTCTCAAGCTATTGCCGCGTCCAACGCGACGCCCATTGAAAAAGCATGCGCCGCTAATCGCTGGGCTGCTCGGCTCCTGGGGGCGGTAGATGCTAGTCGGAACAACCCGTTTTCTTCCTCTCTTCTGTTGCTTTGTCCCTTGCGGAGCCACCGTACCGAGCAAACCCAAATACGCGGCCGGGGCCCCATCTGACACACCGCGTAATTGCGACAAACCCATACCGCGCCGTCTGCCGCGGGCAGTGGCCAGAGCGTGCGATGATGTTCAAGCAGTTCTTAGATCGGAACCAAAAGAGGGGCGGCCGTGCATGATGGGTGTTCCCGTCATGCACGACCCACCCACCCTCTTCTATTACTTATGGGAATGCCGACATATCATCCGCGTTCCTCTCGTCAAAAGCCCCACCCCCTCCCACCCCACGCAAACCGCACTCAACCTGAAGATCAGTTATAGCTGGTCAAATGGTATAAGCTAGAAGGAACAGCCAGAGGGCTTCTGGACTAGGGGTCCTCCTGGGAGTGTTTACATTATTTTTTTCAAATAAAGTTTTGCCTCCTCCTCCCCCCTTGTGCGCCGCATACCTTCTCTGTCTCTTGCGGTGAGAGGTGACGGGAGACTACCGCTTGCTCTGCCGGTTGAATCCAGAATCTTCTTGTCTTCTCGCGAGATACCGCGTAGATGTCCCGGTGGCACACCCGCCTCTATATCGGCTTCCCGCAAAGGGAGGTAATCACTAACTTATCCAGCTGGCGCTGTGCGGACGTTGGATTGGTTGGTGATGATCGGCCGCATACTGAACGAAATGCAAAACCGGAATTCTGGGAAAACGTTGTTGCGACTGTAGGAAGGAGGAAAAGAGAATGCAAGGGCCTGCTACTGGCTCTGTAGCTGAACCACCTCTGCTGCCTAGTGCGGACAGGTGAAAAAATAGAGAAGAAAGGAAAGAGGGACAGAGAAAGACGAACAGCCGTCGTCCTCCACCGAAGCGGTGGCGGGTTCAATAACGGCCTACAACAGATACAACCGCCAACGACAGGCTAGCCCCCGCCGTAAATTGCGGAGACCTGCCAGTCCCAGTCCCATAGTGCCAGGTGCAGGCACCCCATCTCACCGGATTCCGGCACAGTAAATGGGATATGAATATACAAACTTTATATTCCGTATTTTTTGCCTTGTAATAATTGAGTAATAATTTGTTTCTACTCAACAAAAGGCGCAATTATAGGCCATAATTCTCGGTGGAAACCTGACGACCTAATGAGAAAGAGGAAAAAGGTTAAATGAAAGCAAAAAGAACAAACGAGATTCCATAGTGGAGGACATCGGAGTAATTCTGATCACCTGGGGATCTTCAATGTGTGCTGACTTCGCGCAGCAAACGGGTATCTTTCTCTTTCGTCTCCTTCAAAAATCACGAAACTGCCAAAAATAACATACAGACATATAATGTTTTCCTTCCTTCCTTGTCTCACAATTCACTCGCCGGCGGTCCTTTTTTTACCCGAGCACTTCAGAACAGTTAGTTGGGCGTCCTAACCACTGCGCTAACGCGGCGGGCGACTACATATAATTTGTTCACAGGAAAGAAGAGGCGCCGTATCTGTCACAGGTGTTTCTGTGGGCGCCTGAACCGCGCCGTGAGAAAGGAAGGTAGGTGGGAATGAAAGGCGAAAACAGAGGCGTAGTTGATGACTACGGAGTGAATTCAACCACCTCTCTAAATTGAAGCCGGGAGAACGAACACCTAATTATGTCCGATTATTCCTGTCCGAGGGACCGCAGAGCTTTATCTAGGTATCCCCAGATTGGATCCCATTCCACCGAGAAGCCTAAACACGCCACAAGGCTTGGTTTTGTCGCCTTTGCTCTTAAATCTTGCACTCATTACACTTCCCCCAAGCTCGCTGCCCTGCCGGGGCTGCAGTACACCTTTTACGCGGGCGAAATCACCTTGTGAGTAACAACAGGGAACGACGGTAAAATACCGGATAATCTGCAGCCGGCAGTCGACATAATCGAAACTTATGCGTTGGGAGCGGGCCTTCAATGCTCGCACCTGAAATCAGAACTGCTGCTCTTAGCGCCAATCTGCGCGAAACGATATCCCGCCAACCCCCCTGAATGTATGTGTTAGACGACTACCTGTCAGGGAGGTACAAACCGTACACATACTGGGGATGTAACGTCTTTGCCAAAAGTAACCAGGCTGCATGTTTTGCTTCTCGCTTGTATTGCAAAGCCAACATGGTTTTACAGAGCATCACAACTTGTTAAGAAGTGAGGACAGAAGCTCGTCTGTACTTTGCACATATTTGCAGCTTCAGAAGTGGTAGCAATTCTCTACTACCCGACTGAGAAGCGGAACCCGCTGCCTGGTTACTTTTGAAAAAGACGGTACATACAAGGTAATCGTAAAAACGCGGAAACAATCAACAGGCTTGTGGCCACCGTCAAAAAGACTGTAGGCTCATCCGATTGATCGCCAACCAACAAAAGGTCATGAAAGAAAAACATCTCTGTCGATTAGCCCAGGCTTTCGTACTGAGCATGATTGCCTTCTCCCCTCCCCCTCGTGCCTGCAATTGCAATTCGGGGAGATAATGACGGTTGAAGGCCTAATCCGACAGGCCTACAAAGCTACCCTTGGGGTCCCGCACAGCCCGTCTACGAAACGGTTGCTGGCACATCGGGTCCATAACACGCTATCGGAGCTGTGCGAGGCGCACCTTGTCTCCCAGCTCCGACGACTCACTTGCACGAATGCGGGAAGGGCCATCCTATAAAGAACACACATTTGCGACCAAATTTCTCACAGGAACGCGAGAACACAGTTACCTACACACATTAGGTGAGCTCTATTAAGTAAATCCTTACCCAAGCACATGCACCCCGCTCACTACGAACGTCGATGCATAGCAAGGGTTCGCGTCCTACATGCCGAGTACTGTAGAAACGCTACAAAAGTGTACATGGACGCGGCGGAATATCGGCATACCCCGAGACAAGCATTCGCACTGGTCTCGACGAGTTGAAAAGGTTCTCTGTTGGCGCCAGCATCAATCGCAACCACCTCCTCGGAGACGGTGGAGGAAGCGGCCATAGCCTTAGCTATTGCAGACACGACAGCTGATACTATATTCAGTATTTATAAAGCAGCCATTGGCAATTTCGTGAGGGGCTGCATCATATATACATCGCTCCACGCCCTCCGAAACACCCCTGTTCCAATTACAGACATCGAACTAATTGGGCTCCCGACCCACTCGTCTAATCCGAGGAATAAGGCGGCTGACTCGCAAGCCCGATGCTTCGTGGACAGGGCAGTGAGCGCGCCCACTGGCCCGAACTGTACGAGGGACTAGGTAATTTATTTTCATAATATCGCCCACTATTTCAGATTAGCAAGGCGCACGTATCCCCCTCCTCACAAACAAATATTTAACGAAGGTGCAAGAAGTTACCTGGCACTGACTAGAAACACGCTCCCTCCTAAATCCGGCGGTGCTTGCTATCATGTACCCAGGCCAGTACATTCCAACCTGCAATAACTGCTGTGACACAGCGACTTACAACCACATTGTAAGGAACTATGAAAATGAGCCGCCTGCGGCGTAGTTATTACAGCTCCCCTCTCCCGAGCGGGAAGCCATGCTGGTCAGCTCGGAGCCGAACAACCAACTACGGGCCATCGAGACGGCTAATGATGTGCTCTCCAGCCATGGACTAGCGGCCATCTAGTACGTCTCTCCTTAGACCTCCAAGAGCGACAAAATAACGTTTTACAATTCTATCCAATTGACCACTTTGGGGTCATTAACGTGCGCTGACATCGCACAGCACACACACGCCTATTCGGTTCACCTCTATTGAAACGCAGCCGCCGACGGGTGGAGCCGAATCTGGGTTATCCAGCACAGTAGACGGGCGTCTTACCACTGCACCACCGCTGCGGGTCTCCGCGGCGGCAGCGGGAGACCTGAGTTATTTTTAAGGGAAAGAAAGGGGCAGTATCTGTCTCACTTTTCGCTTTACACTTAATTACGTACGAATATAAAACGACGCACGTTATCTGCACAGTGATCAGATTCGAGGGGGTACGCGATGTGGTTGCTTCCCTGCCCTCCCCAGGCTGGGTAATAAATATCCTTCACATTTTGCGGCGGGGTCACCTTCCCACAATCGTCTTGGTATCTGATGTACATGCCGTACTAGCACTCTTCACAGCTTTGTTGCCGCACGGCAAATGTTGATGTGCGCGTCTTCCTCGCTCTCTCTATTCTGAATTCTCTTCTCTCCGCACGAAGCAGCGGCGATAGCTGATTTGTAGAGCCAGTTGGCAGACGTGAGAATTTTTCCCGCTTACTAAAGTCGAAATAACAAGAGCTCGAGAGAACGTCTTGCATTCAGAGCCTTACGAGTAATACACATAGCCAGTTCTATGACTGAGCGAAGCCGAAGCACCAAGCAGTGCCTATGCTTATATCAGACGAAATGCGAGTCGCGTGATTAAGCGCAACATTTATGCTAGTCGCGTAGGAAGCGGCGAGCCAGCCCCGAGTCCAATTAGTAGGCGTGCCTTCCGAGTGAGCCACGATGCATCTGTCGAGCGAACGAATCACGCGGATAAGCGCACCTACCCAGCGTGTGGGTCACACAGTTAGGTCCATGCTTTCAATGTCCCTGGTGCGCGACAACATTACCTTCAGCTTTGCACGCTACAAGTGGAGCTTAAGCTTCAAAATAAGGTATCCACGGACGTTAGCTGTAAGCCGGAAATATTACACCTTCTGTTGTTGAACATATACAGAAATTACATTTGCAGATTATCTTTGCAGGACGTTATCGCTTATCCTGGCCTTATGGACAAGTGTTGCCCAGCGGTGATCTAATCGAAGAGCTGAGAGGTAGGTACGGCTAACCTGAATAGAAAAACCCAGCCTTCTTTCGAGAAGTCGATCTTCAAGATATTTTAACGTGTCTTCATAGGAAGCATGCGAACAAAACGAGTTTTAAGCATCAAAAGAACAAAATCATTTTACAAAATGAAAAGGCATACAGCCTTATATTCAAATACAATATAGTGAGCTGATTAATACATAGACTTCCTCTTCTGCTCTGCACAGAGCGAAGGCATGGGGAATATTTTGAGACATAAATAACCCACAGCTTAGTTTCGGCCCAAATTGCAAAAGTTCTTTGTTACTTATAAACTGCTGTTTATATTACAGATAAGGTACATGGCAGACATTAGCCGCACAAGCAGGAATAGGCTATTCTTCCAATGGGGCATACAGTCTTCCAAATCTTGTATGAAAGAACATTCTTATTTAACATAGCAGATACTCTATTTGTGCTCGATCATAGTTAGTCTGAGCATATCGATGATGACCTGAATATTTCGGAAGATCATTTATGCTTCGTGCGTGTGCTCAATTCAACACGCGGATTTGATGATAGCAATTTTTCAAAAATTGACACCACACCAAAACTGGTTTATCTCTTACTAATGTGATCTGCATGTTATGAATGACGCGCTGAGCGGAGAAAACAAAACCTTTCATTTGGATGTCAAATATGCATAGAATGCAGATAAAAACTAGTGACGAGGCAGGGCTGTACTACTTATATGCTCTGGGCAGAAATGTATGCCAGTATGTATTCATATTTTTTCTTACCCGGAGACATTTGTTCTCTGCCACTTTGTGTATTTTAGACCTTGCACTGTAATGATCTGATTGGTTGAAATTTTAACAATCATCAAATCTGAAGTAGCATAAATTGAATTAAGAGCTTGGTCTTCAACTATAAATAATTAACAATAATTTATAAAATCCTTTATTTATCTGCTAACAGTGCTATATCGCACTGTCGAGCGGCTGCTCAATTATCTTTCTGCCTAATCTGTACCTCAAATTAAAACGTACATATATTTTTTCTCGGCTCCTTCCAATTCTTATCATATAGAGTATTATTAGCAGCAGAGTTGAAAAAAAACTGTCTTAATCCTTTGCGCACCTACGCAGTGGTACTTATTCTTTCCGTTTTAGCAACTTATATATTTTAGTGTGTTTTGCAATGCAGATTATTTAAATATTGACTGATTCATTTGATTAAATCAGTAATATTACGCTAAACAACGGTTTCAATTTTACGCAGTTGAATGCCCAGTCTATATCCAAGATTGCTAAATAAAAGGTTTCGAGTTCCGCTCCCGAAATAGCTATGCCCCAGAAATGAACAGAAGACTACTATTTGATTGCACATAATTGAAGTCCTGCCACAAGTCCTGCGACTATGTTATTACTTTCTGCCGAAGACGAAATTACTAATTTCACCCCATGCATTGGTAAAATTTGTTTCACGTGCTATTTTAACCTATCAGGGATGTTTTGTTCATCCTGTCACGTTTAAGACTACAAATTAATTTGATTTATTTTGTCACCAGCTGTCATAAATTATCTTATACCTCATTAAGGTTGCTAATACTTGAAAAACGACCTTCCTCTTTACACTCAGTTCGTTATCAGCATGAGTGGAATTTCGGCAATCTGTGCCGATGGCCGTTTATGAAGTATGGTTTCGCGTTTCTTCCACTTTAGATCAGTTAGTTCTAAGCAGCTTCTATTCTCCCTTTCTGTGCTGCCCTCTCAATTTGGAAAATTATCCTACCATCGCTCCTAATTATTATTCAGCTATAACCGATTTAATGCAGCTCGCAGCATCGTTTCCCTTGCCGAGCTGATGGCGCAGTACTGGAAAATGTTCGAGCCCATAAGAATGCTCTTACATTGTGCAGAATATTTTAAGTCACGTAATCAAGCTTGGACGACAGAAATGGTTGCAGGACGTTTTTGTCTGGTGTACCGGAAATTGCGACGGCAGCGGCGCTTCAAATATTCGCTGACCAATATAACTGCCGAATAAATAGTGCAATACATTACTGTAAGTTCAGGCTCAGTTCAAACTAATCATTCAGCACCCCGCACATGATGAAGACTGTTGCGTGCCAGCATCGGCCGTCTTAGGCTGCAAAATATTGCAGCATTCTCCGTATTCACCCAACCTCGCAAGAAATAACTTCTTTCTGTTGCTTCCACGAAGAACAAACTGAGCGAGAACACTACTAGAATGACGAGCAAGTGATCTTTAAAGTGAATGCTCTTTGAGGGCAAAAATAATTAAGAGGCTTAGAGGGATGGTCTGCGCCAGCTCACCAGCTATGGTAGAAGTTCGTGGTTGTGTGCAGAATTGCATGCTATGAAACAACTCTCAGCCAAGCCACATTTTGCATCAGCCTTTCTTCCTGCCAATAATACTAACTTTATTAACAACCCTCGTAAGTGTAAATGTGGAAGTTTATGTACTGATAATAACTACCTAAGCAGCCAGATTAACCAAGGTATTCACTTTGAAACGGAGGTTTTACTGTGTTTTAAGAAGAATAATAGCCCTCTCTAAGCTGCACAGCGAACAATACAAGAACACAGCCAACCTAGGCATGCACAAGAAAAGCTCGTGCAGCGCAGCAGCACTTCGTCGTTGTCATTCTCGTGTTCGTGATATCCTCGCATAGGTCACTACAATTTCCTACGGAGCGAAGAGGAGCCACCCTGGCGACCTATTGTGAGGGCAAGAGGAGCGAATCTTAGTACGTTTTGAGGGGGTTCACGTGCACAGTTTCGCGGCCGCGATAAAGCATGTCTGAAGAGGGAGTGAGGGGCTCCACGATATAATTCACAGGAGAGGTTTGGCGTACGATGCGGTAGGGGCGGTGGTACTCGGTTCGAAATTTTGATGACAATCCTGGTGGGGTGCCAGGAATCCAGAGCCAAACAAGGCATCCTGCAGGAAAAACGTGTGGCGTCTGATCTTTCGGTGATGGTGCGTTTGGCGGCCTTACGATTCCGATGTGAAACTCCGGGCCAACTGGCGACATTCATCCGCATGTTGGAAATGTCTGAAAGGGGAGTCCACTCGGAGGAGTCCGGACGATATGGTAAGTTAGTGTCCATCGTGGACGACGCCTCACGCCGCTAAAGAAGGAAGAAAAGGCTAAATTCAGTGGTTGACTGCGTGGCAGTATTATATGCTTACGTCATGAAAGAAAGACCACCATCCCAGTTGGTCTGATAACCGGCAGCGTACATTGCGAGCATATTTCCGGGAGTACGATTGAAGCGCTCAGTCAGCCCATTAGTTTGAATGTGGTAAGCTGTAGTGGTCCGATGTGTGATGCTACATTCACCAGTAGATTTTCAAAGACGTTGGAAAGAATGACGTGGCCTCGGTTACTCAGCAGCTCTCCAAAGCGCCGCGGCGAACAACAAATTGATGTAGCAAGAACAGGGCAATTTCACGGACAGTAGCGGCTAGTAAGGCGGCGGTCTCGGCATACAGGGTGAAGGGGTCGATGCCGACGATATTCCACCGGTTCCCAGAAACCTTGCAGGGAAGTGGCCCGTTAAGATCAAAGCCAACACGATCAAAAGGACAGGCCGGGCATGGAAGTGGTTGCAAGGGCCAGAAACACGAGATGTGGATGACTTCCGGGCGCTGACATTCGATGCAGTAGCGGCGGACGTACTTGCGAATATAACCGTACATGCCGCGCCAATAGAAGCGTTAAGAAAGTTTTTGGAATGGCGAGAAGCCATCGTCGACCATCGGGCACATAGTTACGGCGGTAGAGAGGGCCGTCTCGTATTGTGAAGTGTGTTGCTTGATGGCGTAAAGTTCGAGAAGACGCAGCGTTAGAAGCAGTGGACACGATGTCGATAGTAGATGCGTGCCACGGGTCGTTTCGCTGCTCCGCAGGCATATCAGTGATGGTTAGAGATGAGAGGCCGGCACCAGCCCCCGAGGAGTAAGCAGCGTCACTGGATAAAGGAGAACGAGACATAGCATCGGCATCCATGTGTGTACGGCCGGAGCGATATATAACGCGAATGTCAAATGCCTGAAGGCTGATAGCTCAAAGTGCGAGGCGGCCGAACGGGTCTTTACGAGAGGACAGCCAACATGACGCGTGGTGGCTCGTGACGACGTCAAACTAGCGACCATACAGGTATGGTCGGAATTTTGTTAGTGCCCACACAATGGCCAAATATTCCTTTTGCGTAACTGAGTAGTTGCATTCAGCTTTGGAGAGGACGCTACTCGCGTACGCGACGACGTATTCGCGAAAGCCATTTTTTCGTTGATCCAAGACCACTCCGAGGCCAACGCCACACGCATCAGTATGAACCTCGGTGGGTGCTGTGGGGTACTAGTGGCGAAGGATTGGCGGTGAAGTAAAAAGACAGCGCAATGCCGTGAACGCTTCGTCGCACTCGACAGACCACGCAGTCAAGTCACCGTTTCCCCCGAGTAGCTTCGTCAGGGGTGCAACTATAGAAGCAAAATGCTGCCCGAAGCGCCGAAAATACGAGCATAGACCTATAAGAAGCTTCGAAGTTGCTTGAGCGAGAGCGGTTTAGGAAACTCTGCCAGTGCGCGCAGATTGTCTGGATCAGGGCGAACACCTTCCTTAGAGATGATGTGCCCCAAAATGGCCAACTCCCGGGCACCCAAGTGACACTTCTTGGCTATCCGTTGTAGGCCGTCGTCACTAAGACAAGCCAAAATTTTCCGCAAGCGCTCTAGGTGCGGGGCGAAGTCAGTGGAAAAAGACAACAATGTTGTCCAGGTAGCAGAGGCAGATGTGCCACTCGAACGTCCGCGAGATGCTATCCATCATCCTCTCAAATGTGGCTGGCGCGTAGCACAGACCGAAAGGCATTACATTAAATTCATTCAGCCCATCCGGGGTCACAAATGCGGTCATATCTCTGTCACAGGCGGCCATTGGCACTTGCCAATAAGCGAAACGTAAATCAAGAGACCAAGTACTCGGCACCTTGGAGGCAATCAACAGCGTCGTCTATACGTGAAAGGGGGTAATTGGCCTTGCGGATAGTTTTGTTCAGGCGCCGGTAATCGACACAAAAGCAACACAGTAGCGTCAGTCATTGCTGGTGTCGGGTGTGTGCGGTTGCGGAGCTCCAGGGCGGCAGGACATCCTCCCTCCACCAGGGGAAAGGGCGTTTTACTGTGTTTTTAAAGAGATAATAGCCCTGTTTAGGCTGCACGGTGAACAATACAAGGACACAGCCAATCTAGGCACACACAAGCGAGCTCGAGCATCACAGCGGCACTTCGCCGTTCTCATTCTTGTCTTCATGATATCCTGGCATAGTTCACTACACCTTGTACGTTCCATAGAAACTCGTCATAGTAATCGGTGGCTTCTTACTACTCTTCACGCAGCACATGGGTCTAAAACTATTCCCAGCGCTGTCATTTAGTGTAACTGGACTAAAATGCATCCAAGAATTTCAGACCCGTATGCCCATTTGTGTGCGCATTATTCTAGTTCGGTTTAGATTAGCAACTATATCCAGTGGCTGGCATGAGAGCTGGTAAGCTGTGGGTTGTTAAAGAAAGAGCACACGATGTTTGGAAAGGTATCCTGGACAAGAAGGCAGTGGACATTTCAGGGTGCAGTAATTGATACAACAAACTCTGTTATCCTATTCCTACAAACAGCCCGCGAAGCATGAAATTTCTACCTTCTTGAACATCAACCTATCCGCTGATACTACAAAACAGGTGGCATGTCCTATTAAAAATGTACATAACAGCAACATTTCTCTCTGCATATGTTTTGAATTCGTGGGTGCTAAACTCATTAGAAAACTTGAATATTGTTCGCCCTTCGTATGGGGACTCGTTTTCAGGTACTATTTAATTAAACGTATTTTAAGATTATTCGTATACATTTCACTAGAGGTTCTTATGCGGTTATATGTTTTGTTAATGCTTTGAAGTTCACAGTACGTGTGTCGCTTTTATTCACGAACGCTAGAAAATAGCGAATTATCTCGAAGCTCCGTAGTAATCTACAAGAGGTGCTATCCTGCAAAGGATTTTTAGAATCAATACATGAAATCAATAGCCTACTTAACGTACGTTCGACCACTGCTCGAATACGCTTGTGCCGTATGGGACCCTTGGCAAATAACACTGAGCAATAAAATTGAAAACATCCAAAATAGAGCAGCTAGGTTTGTCCTGTGTCGGTACTCGAGAACTGATAGATGCACCGTCATAAAAAAGGAATTAGGATGGGAAACCCTCTCCTCTCGAAGAAGGAAATTACGACTTAAACTGTTGTACCAAATATACCACAACAAAACAGGCATTCGAAAGGAAATATACTTACATAGGCAACATTACGTCTCTGCTCGCGCAGATCATTGTTTTAAAATTTTGGAATACCGTGCCAGAACTAACATGTATGCCAGTTCCTTTTTTGTTCGATCCATCAGTGAATGGAATCGGCTTTCAAGTCATCAAGTGTGCTCCATAAATGAAGATGTGTTTTTGTTTGCACTCTGTAACCCCCCGGCTGTAGCGCCCTCGGGCTAAGCGGGGTAATCATTGAAAAAAGAACAAATAAAGAATACAGCAATAACGAAATGGCTTAGGGAAAATGAGATCAGACGAAATGTTTTGTCCGCTGCCAGGAAAAGTTGCTTTTTGCTGTGTTCTGTATTACCGGCGCATATTTTCCTTACAAAACTGACCAAAATATTCTAATTATAATAAAATCGCTTATGTTCTCACGTTGTCTTCCCCGTCCTAATTTTGACTGCCTTTTAAGAGAGCATTGTTGTTTTAATTTGTTCCTTGAATGTGTTCTTATAGAGTCATATGGCTGCCCAGATGACGAAAGCCAATGCTTCCAGGAATGCCGTCGGAGGGGTGTGGAGGGCGTGTTTTATGGACGAAATCCTCCGCATCACTGCTTCTGTGAAGCATACCTTCCAGACAGTAAGAACACATTGTCTTGTCGAAAATATGTTTATTTAGTTTTTTGTAAACTGTCGCTAAAGATATTGCGGGCACTCGCGTAACGAAAGGATTTTACAGCGTTGAGCTGCATCTCTTATGGTTAATTGGGGCCCTCCCGGTGTCACTGGGTATTAGCAGGCAGTAAAGCCCTGCTTAACAATCGCCAGCGTACGATCTTTTGTTCTGCGGACGTGTGATAGCACAATGCATGCGCTGGCCAGCAATCACGTCCGGTGGTAATACCGGTGGTATGCGCCACTACAAGCGATAGCAGAGCTGACGCTTCCTCGTTTTGCAGCGTGAAACTGCATCTGCTTGGTTTATGGGGTAAACAGGCCAGGGATGAAATCTAACCATAACAACTATAAAAAATAATTTCCTCGCCAGTCGAGGCAGCACTGCAGGTGGAAAAAGTATTGTTTGTGCTTCTCCGTGTGCTTCCCTGCACTCTATGCTGCCTCTGCACGCTGACAGGCAGCATAGTAAAGCACAGGGCCCTTCCCACTTGCTGAGGGCGCTTATACTGCTGAAGCCACAGCCACAGAACCAGGTGGAGATGCAAATACCCTTTTATTCTCTCCCGTTCAACCCCTGCTTGATGGCGGTGTATAATTGCGTGAAAGGAGAGGAAAATTTGCTTCCTGCATATATGAGAGAGGTTACCAGCAGCAAGGCTCTTCATGCCTTCAGTTGTAAGGCAAATTAGAAGGAATGCTATATTGGAGACATGAAAGGAAAATAGAGAGCGGCCAGTTCTGAAAAAGCTTATAAGGAAGGATGAAGGTTCAGCAACCTGATGAAAGTGCGCCTAGAGGCCGAGTGGTAGACTAAGAAATAATGGCGAAAAACAATCCTGCTGATTGCTAAAGACGGAACCACACACAGTGGATGAGTGTGCGGTGGAATTGAAGAAGAGAGTGCCGAAAGAGTGCTGTAAGGAGAAAAGCGGAGAAAAAAGGAAAAGGGGGGGGAGGGGCCATAGTTGACATCAGTTTGCGCTGATTGATGCCCCATATTACAGAAGGCGTGTCAAGAATTCCATGCGAGTTGAAATCCTTATTCGGTTTCTCGCTATTCTTAACAATAAATCAAGAGCATGCCTCATGAATAACAAACTTTGTCGGGTCGCATAGATTGGCGGCACAGAAATTAGATTGGCGGCACAGAAATTAGATATTTTTGTTTGAAGTTGCACCTGCCAAATCAGTGCCTGAAAATTTCAAATGTGGCTTTAAAATCGAGCCGAATGCCTACGCGAAACACGTCAGGCACGAAACTCTTATGCGACTCCTGGGCCAATGGGTGAAGTTTTAAAACACTGTGGGGTGAGCTCTCACATAACATGGTATCTGAATGTACGTCATGAATATGTGAGCTGAGTATGCTTGAGATAATGGAGGTTAAAACTAAGAGAGTGATGATGAAGTAATTCGAAGCGCGCATTCATGCGCACCTCGACCCCAATGCACATTCTCGCACTACAGCCATTAACGTGGTCGCCTCATACATTTAATGACGGAGATTCAGTTGGTAATATTACAGAACGAAATACGCTGGCGCAGAAATGCATATGTACCTACATCGCCCAAGCGCCGGTCGAGGCAAAATAAACCACGGTGTTGCGAGGTCACGCGTTATGCCAGAACCAATATTGACTGTGACTGGAAAATACGTTAGTACAACTACGAAGGTGATTATGTGGAATAAGTGTAGTGAATCCTCCTTTATAGAAGCATGCTTCAATAAAACGGTTTATTTTAGAGTGTCGAAAATCTGAAATTGAGACCAGATGTGCGCTAAAGGTTTCCTCTACGGGGTACTGTGGTTGTCGGCCAATTATTTTTACCGAGGTGCCGGGTATTTGTCATAGCTCAAGGAATATTGTAGTTTTAGTCACGCCAATATCCTATTCGATAAAGCAAGGGATGTATCAGTCAGATCTATATACATACGTTTGTTATTTTTGCGTACTGATGGCAGCCGCATAAACTGCCTTTTTATTTTATTTTATTTTTATTTTTATCTGTGAATATTTAAATGTCCTATATTGCCACTCCTGCATGGGTAAATTATACTTCTGCAGCATTTTAAAATTATATATATATATATATATATATATATATATATATATATATATATATATATATATATATATATATATATAAATATATATATGTATATATATTGCCACCTAGCGTTGCCAGGTGGCGCATGACTGAGTTAAGGGCGACGAAGTGTCGCGTGTGGGTTATGCGTCTGTGCTGCTCACCGCTGTTGTATCGGAGCTAACCCCTTGATATTCTCGATATCCTCAATCTCCTTGTACGTGACATTCTGGTGGAGCTGCTGGGTAAGATCACCTATGCAAGAGTCTCCATCTGAAACACGTCGCGCAAGCCCTGTGCCATTGGACGCCCCCGTGCGTCGCTGCAGTCGACGGCTCCAGGGACTACCTCCGGAGTTTCAGCCATCACCCGCCGCCATGACATCTAGTGCTCCTGCTCAGCAGGTAACGGACGTCGCACCGGCCTCTAACTACACCTTGCAGGCCCCTCGGGTACCGAAGTGTTTTCATGGTGACCTCTTTGAGGATGTGGAGGACTGGTTCCTTCAGTTTAAGCATGTCGCTGCTTTTAACCAGTGGGACGACACTGCCAAACTAAGGAACGTCTACTTCAGCCTTGAGGATGGCGCCCGGATCTGGTTCGAGAACTGAGAGCAAATGTTAACATCGTGGCGGGAATTCCGTCGTCAACTGCTCGAGGCCTACACTAGCGCGGATCGTCGCGAACATGCAGAACGTACCATTCACTCCCGCATCCAGATGCCGAATGAGAGTGTCCAAGCGTACGTCGAGGACATGATGCGCCTCTTCAGGCGAGCCGATCCCGCCATGTCCGAGGACAAAAAGGTCAGGCACTTGATGCAGGGTTTGAAAGAGCAACTGTTCGCAGGCCTTGTGCGCAACCCACCGTCCACTGTAAATGGATTCCTTGCGGAGGCCGCCACAATGGAAAGGGTGCTCCAACAACGTGCCGCGGCTTATAACCGACCTCTCCATACTGGCACAACTGCGGAGTCATTTGAATCTTCCGAGCGGCATCCTGATGCTTTGCGTGAACTAATTCGCAGTGTCATGCGCGAAGAACTCAGAAAGTTCTGGAACCCCATGCAGCAATCGCCAGCTTCCATTTCTGCTATAGTGCAAGAGGAGGTACGACAGGCGCTCAAGAGCCCTCTTTCGCCTATAGCTACGAGCCCACCATTGCTGTCGGGGACCGAAAACCGTCCCACATATGCGGAAGTTCTGCAGAGTCAGGCTCCCCCTTCACCGCCACCCATTCCCGCGCCGCCTACAGCTCCGCTGCCCTCGGTGCAACCAGTGCAGTACTTCGACGAACGTCCCCTGCCCCGACGCAAAGCCGACATTTGGCGCACGCCTGACCGCCGTCCACTCTGCTTCCACTGCGGTGAACCAGGCCATCTTTACCGGGATTGTCCTTATCGACGCCTCGGTCTTCACGGCTTCCGCATCGACGCGCCTCCTCCCCGGTTTGGTCAACGACTCCGAGTAATTGAAGAGTATCTGGCGGAACAGCGTTCATCTCGTTCGCAGCGTCAGTCCCGCTCCCCTTCACCAAGGCGCTCATTGACGTCCACCCAAGGTTCCTCGCGAGAGGGGCAAGGCCACTCGACTAGCCCTGGTCGGGAAAACTGAAAACAGCGACCTTCGGGGGCGAGGCTGCTGGTAGTCGGTGCGTTGAAGACCTCCCGTCGTCGCCGCTTCGATCCGACCGCGAGGTACTGGTACTGTCCCCTAGGGAAGCCAAAAGCGTTTCTCTGGACATTCCTGTTATTTTAGACGGTCGTACTCCAGTCAATGCATTAGTGGACACCGGTGCGGATTATTCGATTTTGAGTGGTCGCATGGCGACTGTTTTGAGGAAGGTGCTCACTGCTTGGCCAGGTGTGTACCTTCGAACCGCCGGCGGTCATATAGTTACCCCAAAGGGGATGTGCACGGCTCGTGTTCAGATTAACAGATATACGTTCGTCGTCAGTTGCGTCGTTTTGAGTGACTGTTCCCGTGAACTCATCCTCGGCATTGATTTTCTGCGAGAATACGGAGCAGTTATCGACCTGCGAAATAGACGCGTCACATTTTCGATGGGACAATCTGCCGAACGAGATAGTAGCAGCCCTTGCAATGCCGCACTTCGCGTTTCCGCCGAGAGCGTCTCGCTGCCGCCGCGAAGCAGTGTTCTTGTGGAAGTTACCTGTGACGATTTCCGTGCCGGCGATGCTGTAGCGGAAGCGAGCCATTCACTCCTGCTTGCTCAAGGCATCTGCGCTGCTCGAAGTTTATTGTCGCTTCACAATGGCTGGGCTGCACTCCTTGTCACAAATTTTTCTAAGGAGCACCGGCACTTGTTTCCGGGAACTGCTATCGCTTTCGCTGACCCTTTTACGCACGATCCGGTCTGTTTTACATCCACGGCAGTCGAAACTAATGAGCCATCTCTTGACAACATCGACATTAACTGCCACTTGTCGAAGGAGAAACGGCGGGCCTTAGAGCTACTGTTGCTGGACTTCAAGCACTGTTTTGCTTCTTCCTCGAAGGTTCGTCAAACGCCCATCACACAACATCGCATCATCACTTATGAAGACGCTCGCCCTATACGACAGCAGCCTTATCGTGTGTCTGCAAAAGAAACGAGAAGTGATCCAGATGCAGGTTCAGGAGATGCTGCAGGTGTTGTGCAGCCTTCACAAAGCCCGTGGTCTTCAGCAGTAGTCCTGGTCAAGAAGAAAGACGGCACTCTTCGATTTTGCGTCGACTATAGGAAATTGAATATTGTGACAAAGAAAGATGTATACCCGTTGCCGCGCATCGATGACTCACTCGACAGATTGCGACGTGCGAAGTATTTTTCATCTATTGATTTGAAAAGCGGCTATTGGCAAATCGAAGTAGACGAAAGAGACCGAGAAAAAACCGCATTTGTCACTCCAGATGGCCTATATGTATTCAAAGTACTCCCATTTGGGAGTACTCCCAAAGTACTCCCAGAGTTCCACACACCGCCTTTGTGTGGAACTCTCAGCAGCAGACGGCCTTCTCTTTGCTTCGCGAGCGCCTTCAAACATCCCCTGTTCTGGTGCACTTCGATGAAGCGGCTGACACAGAGGTGCACACTGACGCCAGTAGTATCGGTCTTGGTGCGGTCCTTGTTCAGCATCAAGACGGGATTGAGCGAGTAATAGCCTATGCTAGCCGCACACTCTCCCGCGCCGAAACGAACTACTCTACCTCGGAAAAGGAATGCCTGGCGGTCGTGTGGGCCACTATGAAGTTTCGCCCCTATCTTTCCGGCCGACCATTTAAAGTCGTCACGGACAATCATTGTTTGTGCTGGCTGGCAAATCTGCGAGACCCATCGGGACGACTTGCACGCTGGAGTTTACGACTTGAGGAATTTGACATAACTATTGTTTATAAGTCAGGCCGCAAACACGAAGACGCTGACGCGCTGTCACGAGCCCCCGTTGACACTGACGATGCTGCAGCCGATGGCGACAGCGGCTTTCTAGGAGCTCTCAGCGCATCTGAGCTCACGGATCGACAAAGAGCTGATCCAGACATCCTTCCATCTATCGATTATCTGGAAGGGCGTGATACGCCGCTCCCTCGACGTCTATCTCGGCACATTGGTTCATTCTGTATGCAGCAAGGCGTCTTGTATAAAAGAAACTCCCAAGGCCAAGAAAGAGCTTACCTTCTGGTAGTACCATGCGAGCTCCGTGCGGATATTCTACTTGCTTGCCACGACGAACCGACGTCTGGTCATTTGGGTTACTCACGAACGCTTGCTCTCGTCCGCAACATGTATTACTGGCCAGGACTCTCCGCAACTGTGAAAAGCTATGTAAGAAACTGTCGCGAATGCCAGCGCCGTAAAACACCGCCTCTGAAGCTTGCCGGATTTCTCAACCCCGTTAGAGCACCACGTATTCCGTTCGACCAAATCGGCATGGACCTCCTTGGCCCTTTCCCTTTGTCGCAGGCGGGAAACAAATGGATAGTAGTCGCTACTGACTACCTGACCCGATACGCTGAGACAACGGCAATCCCTCATGCCACAGCTTCTGAAGTAGCCGAGTTTTTCATGCATAACATAGTCTTGCGGCATGGCGCCCCTTCGTATGTCATTACCGACAGAGGGACAGCTTTCACTTCGCAGCTCATCGATCACATATTTGAGTTAAGTTACACGACGCATCGCAAGACCACAGCGTACCATCACCAGAGCAATGGTCTCACCGAAAGGTTAAATAAGACGATTGCGGACATGTTGTCAATGTACGTCGATGTGCAGCACAAGACCTGGGACAAGGTGCTGCCGTGCGTCACATTTGCGCATAATACAGCCCAACAGGAAACAACGCGCTTCACACCATTTCGACTTGTGTACGGGCGTGAAGTTCAGAGCATGCTCGATTCCATGCTTTCGTGCCCAGATGATGACCAGCTTCCGCCAGGTGCCCAGCAGTATGCCATCCGCGCTGAGGAAGCCCGCCAGCTTGCCCGCGTGCACATCGGGTGGCAGCAGACCTCTGACGCGCACCGCTACAACCTCCGGCACCGCCAGGTTCACTACAAACCTGGGGACCAAGTCTGGGTGTGGACACCAGTTCGCCGTCCAGGCTTGTCAGAGAAACTCGTTTCCCGCTACTTCGGGCCGTACAAATTGTTGCGTCGTGCGAGTGATCTCAGTTATGAAGTTATTCCAGACGGCGCCGCACTTTCAAAACGTCGAAAGCCCAGCTCGGACATTGTGCACATTGTGCGGCTGAAGCCGTACTATAAACGATAACGCACGGCCACATCCTGTGACGACTCTCTTACTTTTCACACCGTTCTCACCGCCCGTCTTCACTTTTTTTTTCCATTTTTTTTTCGGAAGGGGGAGTAATGCCACCTAGCTTTGCCAGGTTGCGCATGACTGAGTGAAGGACGACGAAGTGTCGCGTGTGGGTTTTGCGCCTTGCTGCTCACCGCTGTTGTATCGGAGCTAACCCCTTGATATTCTTGATATCCTCAATCACCTTGTACGTGACAATATATGTATATATATATATATATATATATATATATATATATATATATATATATATAGTGCGAATGAATTCTTGCCCACGCTAAGTTGTGGGCCAGGGTCAGCGCTTATGTGAACGTCGATCGCGCCACCTCCGGACATCTCACGCAATAGTTTTTCTCTAAATGGCGGCCTCCGCGAAAAATTTCGATCGATCATCCGCGACGAACTGCACGGTTCTTCCCCAGAATCTGTTCTCTCCGTTGGAAATTCGTATTACTGCCCGGCAAGCTATTCTAATTTGCGTGTTATAATCAAAGAGGCACTCGCTTCTATTGTGGGCCCTTCTTTTTAAGAGCATTAATGCCCCCTCACATGACAACATTTGCTGAGTTTTCTGCCACTTCTCTTTCACTTATGCAGCCTTCCTACTCCAGTCCTCCGCAGACTCCAAGAGCCGTCGTCTCGCGCATCTATTCCTGTATCAGGCCTAACTTCTTTTACTCCCTAGCATTATACCGTTCACCCAGGCTAGTCTGCTTCTACAGAGACATTCGCGGCCATGTCGCTTGAGTATGTCGGCAGCGTATGTGGGAGGAGTAACATCACTACCAGGACATTCGATGGGGGGATACATATAATTAGTCTCCGCATCGTTTGAAGTACGCTGCTACCGACCATCAATGCCCGTCTTCCCCGCCACCGCCATCTGAAAGCGTCCACAGGTCGCCTTTCAAGGCGGCGTCACGATCTCCTCACCGTCGCTTGCCACCACACCTTCGACCAGCAGTGTACAAATCTGAACGCCGTTGATAATCAAAATGAGAGCAAACGTGATGAACCGTGTGTACCAGCAACGATTGGGCTGCAGTGCAGATTCCGCAGTGCTCTCAGAATTCTTTTTCTCA
The DNA here is from genome assembly GCF_055883805.1 of Amblyomma maculatum. Lineage (NCBI taxonomy): Eukaryota > Metazoa > Arthropoda > Arachnida > Ixodida > Ixodidae > Amblyomma > Amblyomma maculatum. The sequence continues at coordinate 90,693,730 of NC_139353.1, read as the reverse complement.
CGTTTAGACCTCCGGTTCGATTACTGACAAATACTTATACACAAGGAAGACAAAGAAAAGACTGTTTTCACCGCTCCCGATTTGTTCAGAGGGTTTAATGTCGTGCCATTTTGCCTATAATATGCTCCGGAATTATTTCAGCATATACACGACACCGCTTTGCAAAACCTCAAATGAAAGACATGCCTCTGTTACCTGAACTACATAGCAATCTTTTCTCGCATGCTTTCAGAACACCTAAAATGTCTCAAACATTTTTTAACTGATGTTTTGGCGCCGGCCTTCAGCTCAATACGAAAAAATGTCGGTTTGCCTCAAAATCCACCAAAATCATTGAACATAACGTCAGCAGGGATGCATTAGGCCTGAACCCAAACAAATTGCATCTCTTCTTTTTTCATCACCCTCCTGCATCAATGATCTGCATAGATTTATCCCACTAGCATCTTATTTTCGCCAGTTTTTCCTTATTTCGCTTCAATTGCGACCACTTACAGCGGCTGCTTCCAACCGCTATGCATTTTGACTGGGCTTCCGAGTGTAAGACGGCCTTTAAGAGGTAAAAAAATTTCTGACATATATATAGTTTTGTGCCATATTGATGAGTCTTCTCCAACCATATTGTAAACTGATGCAATTTGCCACTGCATTGCCGCTGTGTGTACTACAACAAGATTCGTCCATCGAAAATATTGCTTAGGCCAGCCGCTCGCTAACTCCAGCTGAGCAGAACCACCCAATCATCAAACAAGCGAGTCTTGCAGTTTTAGGGGCTGTTTAAAAATTTACCCTTATCTTAACTGTCGGCATTTCCTTGCAGCCACTGATTACCAGGCTTTTTACTGGCTCTCATTCCTGAAATATTTAACTGGGCGTCTCGGGAGTTGAATTTTACGACTTCGAGAATTCAAGTTCAAATAAGCTGTAAATCTGGCAAGAAGCACCACGACGTCGATGCTCTCTCTCGTCGCCTCTGTTTTCCGATCATATAATTCTCCACACAGTAGTTCCTTCCCCGCACCTGCAAATGTTTTGTCCGCCCAGGATCTGCATACCACGTAGATTGCTCTCTTGTGCGATATCCAGTATGATCCAGTCTCCCATCAGCAAGCGAAAGTGTACTATTTCACGCTGATAGGTTGATTCAGCCATACTTCGCTACCCCCATTCAAGATTATGCTGTCAACTTGCTAAATTTAAAATTCAGGATGTAATGTTTTACTGGCATAATCAGACCCCATCGGCAATCCATTTGCACCCGCTGATCACAGATATTCACGATCATATCTTGCACTCCTTCCACAATTATTCCTCGGCTAGTCACTGGCTACCATACGACCTACATATGACAAAATCAAGAGCCCCTTTTTCTGGCCCAGTCTCTTAACTAGAGTTTCCAACAGTATTATCTCTTGTGTGTGGTGCAAACGTCATAAACGGTCGATTTCACCTCCGCCAGGCCCGCTTCAACCACTTTCCGACCATTTCACAACTTTATTGTTGACCACGGCATGTAATTGTTGGATACCAACAGATGTAGACCTCGTCACCTAGTATGGCAAAACTGCAGCTAGACCATCTGGTTCCGCTGCGCAAATGGCAAGCTTTTTCTTGGGAGACATTTCCTGAGTGAAATCATAGGCCAAGTTCCACATGCCACTAACACTGCTCTCAAAACAATATTCGCCTTTCACCCTCAAACGATTGCTCTCACAGAACGCTTCCCTCATGCTCTGTCCGATATGCTAACCACATATATCGACCCTATTCACAATAAGTGCGATCCCTTGCTTCCTCTTGTCACCTTCGCATCCAGCACTCCAGTTCAGCGCACGGCCCGCTGCTCTCTATTTTCGGTCCATGGTCGGTTCCCTGATTTCTGCTGGAAGCGTGCTTCTCTACACGTCTTTTCTATGATACGCGCTCCTATGTACAATTCACGTATTGCCAACAGTCGCAAACGTGGCAGAAACAATACAAAAGCCACTCAGATGGCGCGGAAAGCGGTTACGTCTTCTTTTATCGTAAGGTGTACTTCAATCCAGGTTTTGCTGTAGATTCCAACCCGCACACAATGCTTGTCTGTCAGAAATCTCGGCCGCTTCATCGGTCATTACCCAATGCACGAACAAATGCCACCAGTGAACTATTGCGTAGCCCCCTGTCTCCTGTCAGCGACCTTCGCTGTTTTAGAACAGATATTGTGAATGTAACCTGCCTCAATTCTTCGCCCGCTGAACTCCTTCCCTTTAGTTCCCGCGATTAGGATGGATAATGTTTTTGGAGGGCGGGCAAGAGTGAGCCCTTATTGCGAACTTCATCCCCACCTGTGCTTACTGATCATCACCGTTTTTTGTCATGTGGAATCCTCATTTGTGAATCACCATCAGTAATATTCTGTGGGATCGTTATTCGACACCATTATTGGCAGGGCAAATAAGCGACTTTCGCCCAGCTCACACACACACAGACATATATATATATATATATATATATATATATATATATATATATATATATATATATATATATATATATATATATATATATATATACTGCAAACCCGAAGCTGAGAAGCGGCCGTCTGCTCGAATGCCTATCTTTCCATTCGATTTTGTCTTCCTCGGTTCCGCTCCTGTGATCATTTCAGCTTTGTTGTCCCGGCATCACACTCGGCCACGACTGCGGACCTGAAAAGAAGAGACACCATAACATATTCAGTCCACGACCAATTCAGTTCTGCAGGCGAACGACCTTTTATTGCGAAAGCAATACTACTTTCACTTTGAAGCCTTTGTGGTGCGACGGCGTTGCACATGAAATGACCTTTCGCATGAACTCTGTTTGACGTCACGCCTCAAATCTGGGCGACCAACTAGCGCCGTCCGTGAGAGACGGCGGTGCGCATGAACGGCGGCCTAACTCCCGCTATCTCCGCCAGAAGCGCTACAGGTGTTACGACGTCACGCCTCAAAGCTGGGCTACCAACTCGCACCGTCCGTGAGAGACGGCGGTGCGCATGAACGGCGGCCTAACTCCTAGTCTCTCCTCCAGGCGCGCCACAGGTCTTATGACCCAACTCGCTCCGTCGGCTCGCGGAGCAGTAGCTACCAACCGCGGCCTAACTCCCGCTCCCTCCGTGAGGGATCGCTACAGCCGGATTGACGTCATCCCTGAGACTGTTGTGAGACCGTTTAGACCGACCTTTGGGGCGTCAATTCGGGTACCGGTTGTACCGGTTGACTACTGCTGATGTTGGCCCAGGTCCAATGTGGTCAGTCATTATGTTGTCAGATACAGTCTATGGTGTCAAACACAGGTAATTCATTGTTGGCCACTATCCGCTTGGGGAGCGGGTGAATGCCCTCCAAAGAAATTTTATAACGGAGGTAGGAGATCACCAGCAAGCAATATTTACAGTTCACGCTTTGCAGCTAGCTGGCAGCCAGCTTGGTATAACCTAGCATGAACTTTACCTAGATTCCGGAGATGCTCATCGCAGCCAGCGACGACTAAAAGGGCATCGAAGTAGACAACACAGGGGTGAGCTTTCAGAGAACCGAGCACCATGTTCATGACGCGCTGGAAAGTGCCTGGAGCAGTACGTAGCCCGAAAGGTGACGAGTAAACTCGCACAGCCCGGTAAGGGTTGCGAAAAGCAGTCTTGTGTTTATCCTCTTCTGCGAAATTGATCTGCCAATATCCGGAGCGCAGGTGGAGAGATGAAAAGTATGTTCCGTGTCTCGTACGGCGCCAATTGCGTCGTCGATACGGGAATACGGGTAAGAGTCTGGGGTTGTTTGCCTATTGAGTCTCTATATTCTAGGCAAAACCTCAGTCCCGTTTTTGTTGCGAGCGAGAACAACAGGGGTTGCCCAAGGGCTCAAGGAAAGCTTTATGGTACCAGCAGCCAGAATGTCGCGTACCTGATCAGCGATAACCGTTCGCTCGCGCCCTGCGTAGCGCCGCAGCGGAATAGTTATGGGCGGGTGATTGTCGTTTGGTATGCAGTGGACAATAAAGTCAGTGCCAGAAACCTTGGCTGTAGTCTCCGCGAAAATGGCACTGAGCCGGTGCAACAGGGAAGTCAAGGATTGAGGACCGGGAACCTCACCTTTAGGATGCTTGTCCATGGGCGGGCTACGGGCGGTACGGCACGAGCGGAGCTGCACTTCTCCGTTTTGGATAGACAGGACAACGTCCCTGTAGGCAGGCTGGCAGTCGGTGAAGAACAACGTGTATTGCCGATAGGAAACTGGTTTATAAAGAGAAAGGAAGGTGACGTAACTGGTCACGATGCTAGGTTGCTGTCAGCGTGACGTCAGTGACTCAGCTCTGCTACATCTTTCCTTTCCTAAACAATTATTTTAACGTCTCTCCGGCAGTGGGTAGCGGCAGGGCTGGTGACGTTGGCGACCCCACAGAGCTTCGCCGTAGCTCTGGGGGGTCGTGTGCAACGTCTGGGACGTCAGACGCTCGAGGATCGTCGGACCGAGGGGTTACGTCGCGTATACGCTCCCGGGTTCCCCTGACCTCCCGGCCGTCTTCCGGTTTCAGGATCGCGGAACGCGGTGTCTCCTCTGGCCTCAGGAAGACAGCAGGTGGCAATGTACGATGAAGCGTATCGTACGTTGTTATCTGCTGTCCTTGCGAGAGGAGTGGCAGCTGTCTGGAGCCACGGTTGTAGTAGGTTCTCTAGCGTTGGGGAATTTTGTGGAGTCTGTTGTGCATGGCTCTGCTAGGCACATTCTCTCGAACCAAATGTTCTGCCGGTACTGGGAGCAGAGTTCTATTCTGCCTTCCCATAAGCCTCTGCACAGGCGACTTCAGCACAGGATCTCTGGGTGTATTGTACCGCTCGAGTAAGGCCGTTTGGAATTCTGGCCTCCTACACGAGCACATTTTCAGTAGCTTAGCGCCTTGGGCTGCCCTCTCAGCCATTTCGTTAGAGCGCGGATGATGCGGGCTCGAGGTGGCGTGTGCAGTACCTAGCGTGATTAGAAATTCTTTTAATTCTGCACTGTTGAACGGTGGGCCGTTATCACTCCAGAGCTTTAATGGCAGCGAAAATTTCCGCACACCATGATATGCGCAGTTTCGCTGTCACATATTGGAATTCACGTATTTCCAAGAAGAATGAATAGAAGTCAACGATTATGGCAAACTGCCGGCCACCGTAAAAGAACAAGCCTATTCCCACGGCTTCCCATGGTAAGGTAGGAACATCATGGCTTGAAAGTGGCATCTTCGCGTTTCCGTAGTTGATGTGTTAGGCAGATTTTGCAACCATTGGAATACTGATTGATCTCACCACATATGTTTGGCCAAAACATGACACCTCTCGCCCGCTCTTTTATTTTATCCGCTCCCTAATGGGCGATGTGAAGAGGACACAAAATGTCTGCTCTCTTCGAATGTGGCATGATTACCTCATTACTCCAGAATAACAGGCCGTGCTGTTTGTGAATTTGCTCCCGGTATGAGCGGTACGGACGAATGGCTTCGGGGACCTCCCTCTTGTCGTCTGGACAGCTTGTTTCTGCATATCCACATAGCTGGATCAAAGCAGGATCACCCTCGGTTGCTGCAAGGAGCTCTCCGAGACCTTCACTTCAAGCAGAAACAAAATCTAGCATATTCACTTGAAACTGCTCTGTCTCTTCAGCCATGCACTCATTGCTGGGAAGCCGCGACAAAGCATCTTCGAGAAATAGCTCTTTTCTCGGTTTGTAGATAACAGTGACAGGATATCGCATATCACTGCAGCGTTAGTCTCATGCTTTCCAAATGAAGAGGACAGTGATGCAACTGCTTCTTGAATATCGGAACCAAAGGGCGGCGATTGATCTCAACGGTTACTTCTGGTTGGCCGTAAATGTAATCGTGGAATTTCGTGCAACCCTGCTCAATAGCGAGTGTCTCTTTTTAAATTTGCGCATAGCACTGTTGTGCGCCTGTAAGCGAACCAGACGAAAAAGCCACAAGGCGGCCTTCCTGAATAAGAACCGCGCCAACACCCAATTGGATTGCATCGACTGAGAAGATGGCAGGTTTACTCGGGTTAAGTACGGTAGCACAAGTGCTTCCACCAAGGACTGCCGCAGCATCTCAAAACTTCGTTCGTGCTCTTCGGTGCATACCAACGCAATATTTTTCTACTGCAATGTTCGGAGCGGGGCAGTCTTGTCAGGCATGCTGGGAATGAACTGCTGCGCGCTGTTAATCATGACAAGAAATACTTGTAGCTCCTTACAGTTCTTAGGCCCCGGCAACTCGTTGTGGGTCTACCCAGAGGCCTTCTGCAGTGAAGATGTTGCCCAGGTAACGCACTTGAGGCTGCAAAAACGCACATTTATTGAGGTTCAGCCTCAGACTTCTCTTGGCAGCGTGTGAAAGGAGTGCCAAGTGATAGTCATGCTCCTCTTTAGTTCTTCCCTAGAGCAATACGTCGTGTATAACTGCCGCTACGCATAGTAATCCTTCTAACAGTGCATTGCTGCTTATAAAATCTCTGGAACAGAGGCCATTCGGAAGTGCATACGAAGAAATCGGTATCGACCATAAGGCGTACTCATTGTGCTCTCGGCCTCGCTGGCCTCGTCCAATTTATTCTGCCAAAATCTTGATGCGACATCTAAAGTAGAAAAGAACACGGCCCGGAAAGTCGACTAACTACGTCCTCTATTGTTGGCATAGTATAGTTTTCTCGCAAAAGTGACTTGTTCAGCTCTGTTGGATCGAAACAAATGCGTACTTTCTCCCTTTTCACCACTGTGATCATGGGACTAGAGGAGTCAGTTAGCTCTGTTACCTTTGTTTTGACGCCTTGCTCTTCCATGCCTTCACCTTATCTTGAAGGGCCACCGAAACTTTTCTCGCTGGCGCGACGACTCCCACGCCACCAGGCTTCAGCTTCATGTTGTACTCGAAGTCTTTTAGCTGGCCAAGCCTTTTGAAGACTTCTAAAAAAGGCTGTGCTGGGGGTAGAGTTTGTCGTGCTGAATGCTCTGAACGTGGTTGATAAATCCCGAACTTTGGGCGGCTGTACAACTCAGTGTTACCGGCACGTTCTGCTCCACAATGAAAATGTTTATTCGTGAGCTTTGTCGTTTGTAGAAAGTAACAGCTGTACTTTCCCAAGGGAAGTGGTTTTGTGCCCAGAAAATGCCGTAAGCGTGACCAGGTAGGTCTGTTCTGGCTTATCTCGGAGTTTTCTAATGACCTTTTTGGAAATAACGCAGCAGTTTGCACCCCTGTCTAAGTTGCACTTCATTGGTGTGCCTTCAATGTCCACAGTCGCATTCCTGTTGTCTGCCGTCAGTGTGTGCACTGTCAAAGTTTTCAAGAACTAATCTTCGCCTTCTTCTACCTGCAGCTCCAGCAAATCTTTCCTTCCCTGAATCGCGCCTCGTGTATGCGGCAACGACTTACATTCCGGTGCAAAGTGGTCCCGCCTGCTGTATTTTTTTCAAGTTTCGACTACGGTGCGTCTGATAACCGCATCTATTGAAGACGTCATTTTTAGCAGCTACAGCATGGACGCTAGTTTCATGGGTAGTTGCTGCCGCTTCGCTTATCTCGCGAACTGTTCTTTTCCTGGTTCTTGGGTGCGACAGATTTCGACAGTTTTCTGATAGGAAGGGTTTTCTGCGATCAACGTTTGCTACACGTTCCTGTCCCGAATGCCCAAAATAATGCTGCCGCGTAGCATAAAATTTTCAAGCTCTCTGATATCTCACTTTTTGCCAGTATTTGTAGTTCTGTCAGCCATTTACTGAAGCTTCCAGCTTCCTTTTGATTTCTGAAGCCGAAACGAAATTCGTGAAACGTCAGGTTGGTTTCAGGGTAATATAAATCCTCAAACATTTTTAGCAAGTCGTCGATGTCATTTTTGCCTTCTCTTGCTTGAAACTTCATCGTGCTGTACGCCTTTCTAGCTTCTTCGCCAATCGTCACTAGCAGTGTAGCTTCCTGCACCTCTTTGCTCTATTTGCTCAGCTGGGTAGCGGTATAAAATAATGTAAATTCACTCTTCCATGTTTGCCATCCTAGCCCAGCGTTGCCTGGTGTGTCCAAGGGCTTCGGTCGCGGAAGAAGGGACGCTGGCGTCTGCATGCTGACCAGGGACCGAAGACACTATGTAGGCAGGCCGGCAGTCGGTCAAGAACAACGTTTGTTGCCGATAGAAAACAGGTTTTTAAAGAGACAGGAGGGCGACGTAATAAGTCACGATGCTAGGTTGCTGTCAGCGTGACGTCAGAGTGACTCAGCTCTGCTACAGTCCCCTGACAGCCTCAGTGCGGATGCAGAGATGTGCACCAACGGGAACAGTGCTCACCCAAAACCTTGCAGGGAAGACGAGAATTTATTCAGAGGAACCGGCGCATGACTGGATCACCGCCGTTCGCCGAGCGCCGGTGTCAACATGTGCGGTCAACTTCCAGATGCCGTCGACATGCAGCGGCATAAAAGGGTGACGCTAGTTCTGGAAATGTATGCGCAGGCGGGGAGCATCCTTTCCCTTCCTGTGAACCAATTTAACTTATTTTTTTTTAGGCGGGGAGCATGCTGGGGTGCTGCTTATGGTCCGGCGGCAGCAACGCTTCCACGACGACTGGAAGTTTCATACAATGCGGCCACCCAGTGCACAAAGTTAGAGAAGCTTTCAGTGTCCAGTGTGATCAAAATCGACTCGTGGGTGACATCGTGCAGCCCGTTGGCGATGTACTGCTTAGCAGACGTGGGCCACTCGATATTGCAGGCCTGAAGAAGACGGACCTTGGCATAAATGTATAGGGCGACGTCTTCATCTGGAGCCTGGCGCCTCGATCTCATCGTCGTGAATTTGACGTCGTGCACACTGGCCAGGGGTGTAAAGGCGGCAAAAAAGGCAGCGGTCCAAGCCAACCAATTGGTGCAGCGGCGGCCTTCGTACAGGTGCCAGGCGCGGGTGGCACCATGGACATGGTCTCCCGCGACGACGAGCGTGGTGGCCGCCGACTACGCGGAACGCCAGGCGGCAGCGTCGACTACTTTAGTTCACGCCTCGGTTTTGTGAGCAAAACCATGGATCTCTAGAAGCTGTAGTGGCGGTACTGGGCACCCGGAGCACCCGGAGGTACTGTGCACCCGGAAGCATAGTCACGCGCTGCGTTGAATGAGGCGGATAACTCCCTGAGGGTGGAGAGGGCTTCAGTAAGCAGGGGTAGGGCCGAATCCATGGAGTAGGTGTGGACTCCATTCTCGGATGGGATAGAGATCTCAGATGCCGAGTGATCTGACCTTGTGACTGCCAGGCCGCTTTGAAGGAGGAGGGGGTCTTGGAGTTCCGGGTCTGGCCCGAAGTTAGTGCACTGCGCCATTGTAAAGGTGTGAATTTGTGATGCGGTCGTCCGCTCGGCTGCCTAACCTTGCATTTGGCTTCCTGGTCTTCCTCTGCTCCACTCCTGCTATCTTCACTTTGTTGTTCCAGAATTAAGATATAACAGTATATATACGTGACGCTCACGATGTAACTGGATGTTCCAGATCCGCCGCTAGGGATGAATGTGGCGCTGGTAAACGCTCAAAGGTTTTGGTTGGACAACATAAATACCCAAGTAAGCCGACGGGTCGACAGCCGTTGATGTAGCTATGTTTACTGATGTATTTGTACCAACTCATGCAATAAAGAAAAAAAAAGTTGATGTAGCTATGTTGAAAGAGCACTGGAGGCGACATTTGGAGGTCATAGGTTCGACTTCCGCTATCGGCGGGTTCTTGTTTCCACTTCGCATTTAATATTTTTTATTCGGAAGATTATAACACTAACTTTGTCACATAACAAGAAGAAAAATAAAACAATGAAAAAAATATCCCCGACGTTTGGGTAGACTTGTAGACTGTTGGCGTGTGTATATTGTGGTATTTTGAGGATGCTAAATTATGTAGTGTGTAACTGATCAATGATTTCATTGAAGTGTTTTAAAAAAATGAAATGTAAGTAGAAAAGGCCTCAGAGGCGTCGAAATTCTCGGCATGCAATGCGAATGCTTCATGAAGCTAAATGCTTAAATTTAGATTGTGTACATGATTAATTATTGAAATAATTATTCAAACAAAAAGTTGCAAAATGTTGCAATCATGCATAATGAGAAGACAATGGCTGGGCATGTTAATTATGAAAATTTTGAGTGTTAATTATTTAGATGTTTAACTGGAATATTTGTAACTAAGATCAAAGAGACGTTACATGGTTTAAAATGTCTAGAATGAAAAGCCAATTCTTCCTGGCAGTAATTAGGAAACTTTTAAGAGTTCAAGTGAAAAACCTGTAGTTGACAATTCCAAATTAGAAAAGGGGAATAATAGGTGTCAGAAAGCTCAAATTCAGAAATCAATGCCTGATGCTTCGAAGTTAGAAAATTTAGTGTGTAACTGATCAATAAAGTGAGTCATTGATCAATAAACTTATCATTAAAGTGAGCAGGGTAAAAGTAAAAATAATCAGACAAGAAAGGCAATCTTCGGTGGTGATAATTTTCAGCGTATAAAAAAGTTGAAAATATAAAACATGGAAATCATCTTTGTGTGTGAACCCCTTTTGCGTCTACGCTTAACTGTAGAGTCCCGCAGCGTTGCATCGAACGCAAACATGTTCCGCTGAGTGCGCACTGGGACGCATTACATTTCTAGACGCTGTGTCCAAGCGAACCGGTAACGTCATCAACTGGCCGACTATCGGAAGAAAAATAAAATGAGAGAGAATGTCGTTCTGCGTATGAAACGCTACGCGTCATACCCTTCACGACCGAGCCTAAGTCACGCCCTAATTTTTTCTCATAGGCAGCCTGAACTATGCCAAGCAATACGAGGACCCCCTAAATATGGCAGGTATGTATTAATTTTTTCTGTATATTACCTTCACAATGTAACTGGGCAATGGCTTTTAAAGTTTTAGTGGCCATTTCGAACCAAGGTCATCGGCGCGGCGTTTTATTGTTTTCCTCCTCGACCACCACTCGCCATCTGGCTTCTCTACTGAAAGCTCCCACTTCAAAATGGTCTGGACACCTTGGTGTCATCTAGAATCGGCTGGCTGTGGTGTCCTTGAGGTTTGCAAACAGCCATTGAAGAGTAGCGCACCAGAACCAAACCATTGCTTTAGCTGCATTTCCTAGGCGTTCGGAGACAACCACGGAACAGTTACACTAGAGCAAGCTGCGTCTAAACATGCTTAATCGAGCTTCCGGTATGTATATTAGGTTATTTATAAGAATCTTGCCTGGATTTTCAACACAGCATAAGCGAGCATAACACAGCTTTCGCTTGCATAGGGCGTAACCAATATAGGCGCATTCAGTTTAAGACCGCTATAACTTACTGCTAATGTTTATACATTTTAGTCGGTCCTAGAATAAAGATGGTGGCCAAGTAGGTTTGGTTTAGTTGGGTTTGTGGGTTTAACGTCTCTTAATGACTCAGGCTATGCGAGACGCCGTAGTGGAGGACTCTGGAGACGGTGGCCATGTAGGTTGGCCAGTGGAGGAGTGTTGCAGTTTAGCGTTACGTTATTGTAACAAGTGACCACCCTGATGTATGTTAAGGTTGTGATCAATGTGTGTACACCATGGTGGCTGAGGTGACGTGCCGCCATAGGTATGACATCATTCAGAGGTGACCACCAGATTAATGGATACAGTGATTGTAAGGTCGTCAACAGTGCATGTTTTCTCGAGTTTTCTTTTTGTGTGTGTTTGTGTTTCCTGCTGTTTCGGGCAGCCGGCCCGCGAGGCGCGCGGGCGGAGTGGCGCCCGTACCCAGGGAGGGGGGAACTTTTTCTTGTTTTTGGGTTACAGTGTGAAGTGTCCCTGCTTGTGCGCGTTATCTGTTTTGTGTATTTCTTGAGGGGCGAGGGGTCTCGCGCATTGAAAGGCACTCTGCCGTTCTGTGTTTGGCCTGGTGGTTAGCGCGCGAGCCTCCGAACGCCGTCGGCGGACCCGTCGAGCGTCCGTTTGGTGTTTTTTTTTTTTTTTTATTGTATGTGTAAAGCGCGGTCGTAAATCTCGTGCGCGTCCTCGAGAGTGGAATGCCAGTGGTGGAAAGGCCGGGGTTGGGACGCTTCGGCGAACTGGACCTCGGCTACGATTTGCCACGAATCTGTGTGAACGGGGGGGTACCAAGGACGTTTTCACGGAAACGGAAAGCGCGCGAAAAGGACGAGGTGTGATGGGTGGCCCGCCGAGTTGCGTCCCGAGCGAAGAATAAGACGGACGTTCTCCTGCACGCTCACTTGGGACGACGGACTGTCCTAAGCCGGAGGGCGACCCAACTCCGTGTTTTATTTGTTCTTTCTCTCAACTGTGCTGTGTTTGTTCATCAATCCGACCTATTATTTTAAGTAAATCAGTTTGTTAATTTAATTCGGCCCATTGAAATTCTTTCGGCGAAGCAAGGAGACGGGACCATTACAAACGAGAAGAAAAAAAAGGAACTTCAAGAACCATCGAAAAGAAGTTTACTGTGATGTCGTTAACATCCCATGTAATCAAGTGGCTTACCACTGTATCAATGACATCATCACAAAATCATCACCTGGAGGCTCACCTTTATAGCAATGACATCATCACGCCATGTCATCACGCAGGAATACCACCACGTTGTGAGCCACCGTAATCATTTACTTTGTCTTCGTCACGGGTTCCTCCTCTGGCGCTGGAGTCAGTCGCGCCAGCAATGAACCCTTATGCTGTAGTTTCGAAGATGTATTCAATGCGTATAAAATACGTTTTGAAGCTTCAAGACTTCCTACCAACAGTAAAACTCAATAACTCGCTCTTCCTGCTCTAGCCAATGCTCAGGATGATTTTAACCCAGGGTGCCGCTTAAAATCGGAGGCCCTCAGAGGTGCTTGACCAGACAAGGCCGTAGTCAGCGTTGGGACCTTCGTTCGATGTCTAACAGGGCCCAGCAGCAGACCGTGTTTGAGTTGGAGCCGGTGACCTGGCTCGGTGACCTGTAGGCTGCTCCGCCAGGGTGACAGGAACATGGCTAAGGCCTTCGCTTGAACGGTTAGACCAGAGCTGAAAGGGGAGCACCTCTACCGGATAACACATGATAATGAAAATTCCACGGGAACAAAAAAGAGGACAAGCGTAATAGCACTAAAATATGCTCTTTATTAGGCAGACTTGCTCCTGCAAAAGAAGTGTACAACTCAACAGCGGCGATAGCACAAATGTTTTCGGTTGTCGTCGAAAAAAGAATGCTCGTTTCAGTCGTCAGAGCTCAATTGAAAGGCAGCTAAGAAACATAGAACTAAAGTCATGAACGGTGACTAGCCTAACTTAAACATTGTAGAAAGACGTGCACGTAGCTTGAATTCTTATAAATACATCTCGAAGCATCTTGCGCAACAAAGGAAATGATAAAGCCGCTTCTTAAAACGCGGAGCATCAACAAAGTATTTATATCAGTCCGTGCGCCACAAGACGGCATGTCGTTGACCGTCGAAAAACAAAAAGATAGAGATTTCAATGGTTCGCTTTCATATGCCACTCGTGCGGCGATCAAGATTGCACCCCATAGAGCCACCATTGCTATCAAAGCTTTGGCCGATCAGCTAGCGAAGTGGTTCGAAGTGAAGGTAAACAATTCTGTAGATGGAGCAAAGACATACTAGTCGAGTTGAGACCAAGCCTATGTGAGCGATTTTCACTGCTGATCTTTGGTCTTCGAAACTGTAGTACGTTTAATAGTCAGAAGGCTGGACTGGCCGCACCAGTGGTCGCAGAGGGACGTGGCGTCGCCACTTTCTGTCAAACATTTCAACTCGAATTTCTTGCCGAAGAGCAAAATTTTGGCTTAAAGATTTAAACCCCCCGAATATAACGAAAGCGGTTGCCAAAATGGATTAGTAATCTGCTATTAGGTGGAGTTGGAGGGATATTTGAGGAATATAGAACGCATTGCCAACGTTTATCTCCAAGCCACATTACATAAGGGGGTGGTCAAATTTTTTTCTTCAGTAAAATTATTTTCTTCAAAACCTTTGACCAGTGTCTCATATCAAGAAAAATAAAGTACCTTGCCTCAGTGACCAACCCTCGTGGACATTATGCTACTTTAATATATTATTTACGTCACTTGAACGGTGTAAGCTTCTTTGAATGTTTGGTGTATCAGCAGCTTAATAATGGCGACTTTAATGCATGACTGGTTGTGAAGGGTCAGCTTTTGGTAGCTCTGACGCAGTACTGTTCGGCTTGAGCTGCTGCAGTTTGATACCCAGAAATTTCAGGAATTTTGCGGAAAAGTTTCTGAGCGCACTCTTTTCCCGTGTTATTTGAAGAAAATGGCACAGGAGACTAGACAAGGAAGTAAACACGAGCGCCACATCCTTCCTTCCTTGTCTCCTCTCCTGCGATATTTTCTTCAAATATGCGTAGTCACCAACTCGCCCAGCAGCACACTTTGATGCTTTTCCCGTGCTTTTCAAAGCCGCGATTGCGATCAGTATATTAGCCGACCTTTCCTCTAGAGGCTTCTACATTCTGGAATGCATTTTAAAATGCGATTCATTCATTATTTTTAAGTCCTAGACATAGACAGATATATTTTGCTAATCGAAGTGATAGATATAGAACTGAAATTTCGGTACACATACAGCAATTAATATTTCATAGTAATATGGTCATTGTACTAAACTGTAACTTTGCACTATGGATTCCAAATTATATAAAATTCTCCCTAATGGTTTCTATGGGAAGTCGTCATTGCTCGTTGTAAGTGGTTGATATGACTTCAGAACAAAATAGTGCAAGACTCAGTTCAGTCAGTCCAGTCGATCAGTCGTGTCCGACTCTTCGTGGCCCTATGGACCATGTCACGCCACGCTTTTCCGGTCTCTCACTATCTTCCTAGCATCACACAACTTCATCTGCAGTGCCTCGAGGATGCCATATAAACATCGCGTTCGCTGCCTACCCCTTCTCCGGCGGCCCTCAACTTTCCCAACATCAAATCTTTCTCCAGCGACTCCTCTCTTTTCATCAGATGACCAAAGTAGCTGAGCTTTAACGTTAGAATTTTACCCTCCAATGAGCCGTCAGGGTTTATGGCCACAATATCGACTAATTTGATCTTCTGGCAGTCCAAGGAACTCTCAAGAGTCTCCTCCAGCACCACAAATCAAACGCGTCAATTTTTCGGCGGTCAGCCTTTTTCACAGTCCAACTCTCGCATCCATACATCACAACTGGAAAGACCATAGCACGAGTTATACGGATCTTGATTGGCAGACTAATGTCTCTGCTCTTTACTAGGCGGTCAAGGCTAACCATTGCTCCCTTTCCCAGACGCAGGCATCTCCTAATTTCATGCTTGCAGTCTCCTTCCGAGGAAATCTTGGAGCCCAAGAAGAGAAAATCTGTGACAGCTTCCACATTTTGTCCATTGATGCTCCAGGACTTGATAGGGCAAGAAGCCATGATCTTTGTCTTTTTATTGTTCAGTTTAAGCCCAAACTTCGCACTCTCTTCTTGTACGCGCATCATAAGTCTCTTGAGTTCCACTTCACTTTCTGCCATTAAAGTGGTATCATCCGCATATCTAAGGTTGTTGATACGTTTTCCAGCAATCTTCACTCCAGCTGAAGACTCGTCCAGACCGGCCTTCCTCATGATGCACTCTGCATATAGGTTAAATAGGCAGGGCGACAGTATGCAGCCTTGCCTCACTCGTTTCTCAATCGGAAACCAATCAATAAGACCACCCTTGTCATTCATACAGGTTCCTGAGGAGACAGATGAGGTGAATTGGAGCTCTCATCTCTTGGAAAGCTTGCCACAATCTGCTGTGATCTACGCAGTCAAACGCTTTCGCATAATCAATAAAGCAGAAGTAGATGGGTTTCTGGAACTATCTTGCTTTTTCCATGATCCAGCGAAGGTTGGCAATTTGGTCTCTAGTTCATGTGCCCTTGCGAAACCCAGCTTGCACGTCTGGACGCTCCCGATCCACATACTGCTGCAGCCTGCCTTGGAGGATTTTCGAGGATTATTCAGAAGAGGCTTTTTTGAAAGTGACAAAGCTGGAGCTCAAGCTGGATTTTGAATTTTGTGGTGTGGCTACCATGAAAAGATGCGCCAGAACTAAATCACTGCGTTTCTAATTGAAAGTAGGCAAGAGTGGCCCACCTTTCGCTTTAAATTACAAGAAACCACCAGACTTGCCGCCGCCGTCGGAAATGCGTGCTCGCTTTCTGCCAAAGCAGGTGCTTAAAATTAACTTTAAAGTCCCGCGCCCAGTCCCCAATAAACTGTCACCGCCATAAAACGGCAAGAAAGAAAAATCAAACTGTAGCTAACTGGTCGAGAAGAACGCGCCCAGTCTCCAATGTGGAACAGAGCGTGTTTGTAGGCAGGTTAAAAACGTATTTTCAAATACGTTTTATCAGGCCAAAAAACTCATTATTGGCCTGATTTGACCTTAAAAAGAAATAGAGACTCGGCGGCTGCGGTAGCAGCAATTGCGCCCAGCTGTCATAGAATATCAAATGCCCATAGCATTCATTAGCGCTCAGTTTAAGGCCTGCGAAGATGCAGCACGATAATTATTGCAATCATCGCCAGAGCGACCCGAACATTGTGGAAGCAGACGAAAGTGCCTCGAATATTCTAGGTATATTTCAGCAATTTTTGCGCAAACCAAAGATATGAAGCCGCGTGTCGCGGAAATTAGCATGGGCAAAGAATATTTCCGTGCGTTGCAATTACGGTTATAATACCGCATTCTGGCGGAGCTTTAAAAACGATAAATAAAAATAGGAATGGTTCGCGGAAGTCTATTCTACAAGCAACTGATAGTTGCGATTAAACAAAACCGTTTATTACAGACTTGCGCACATAAGTAACAACCGCCATCATCGATTAGACGTTTGATATAACCCGTGCTATGGTCTTTCCAGTTGTGATGTATGGATGCGAGAGTTGGACTGTGAAAAAGGCTGACCGCCGAAGAATTGACGCGTTTGAGTTGTGGTGCTGGCGAAGACTCTTAAGAGTTCCTTGGACTGCCAGAAGATCAAATCAGTCGATATTGTCGACCATAAACCCTGACTGCTCATTGGAGGGTCAAATTCTAAAGTTAAAGCTCAGCTACTTTGGTCATCTGATGAGAAGAGAGGAGTCGCTGGAGAAAGATTTGATGTTGGGAAAGGTTGAGGGTCGCCGGAGAAGGGGTAGGCAGCGAACGCGATGGTTAGATGGCATTCTCGAGGCATTGCAGATGAAGCTATGTGATGTTAAGAAGATAGTGAGAGACCGGAAAGCGTGGCGTGACATGGTCCATAGGGTCACGAAGAGTCGGACACGGCTGAACGCCTGAACTGGTTGAGCCAGTGGGGAAGAATCACCCGCTGTCCACCCAGTTTTTGGCAGACGTCTCCCCCTTTGTCGGATCTTGCTTTGGCACCCCGCAGAGCACACCTAGTGATTTCTGCGATTACGTGTGCGTGGTAACATCGCCTTTCCTATTTGTTGAAAATGGAAGGCCAAAAGTGCTGATGCGATGAAGCCGCCTATGACTGTCCCTAATTTTATTGTCTTAAAAGGTCTTCTGCGGAAACATCTTTTAGGCGCCGGCAGGTGACCATCGATGAGAGATGATACATTCTTTTGAGGATGTCTTTTTTGAAACAAAAAGCGTCTTCAAGCGATATCATAGAACAACAAGCACTTTCATTGGAGAACACAAGAATTTTACCAAGAACAGGCGAGTTCACTTATAACAAATTTTTGGACAAAGAAGCCAAATAAGTCTGACTATAAATTTATTATATGCGGGCTTAATTATAGCTTTATTCGGAACATAGGAAAAATTTGGAGATAAATTAAGATACTCATAAAAGAGATGAATTTAGCCTTTACATGCATTGCGCCGCAGGTTAAACTATCCGGTGAAGGAAGAGAGGTAATTCAACCCAAATTTTCTGATTTCATTCGCACTGCATGTCTTACTGGCTGAGTTATGTACACGAAGGTTGCACCTCCTAAACGTTCTACATGGAGTGGTTGCTCCGAACTAGTCTCCCGAGACCTGCTTGAGCTCTAATTTTGTCATCGATCGCCCTAAAGTCTTCGCGGCTCCTCAGTTGGCTTCCTTAGTGTAATCCTCAGTCTCACGAAGAGCTTTTACAGCAAATTGTAATAATTAGTTATTTTTGAATTTGCAATTAATTTTAAGCTGATTTTCGAATGCAGTGTCCAAATTCCTAGTCACACGCCATCTTTGTTTCAGGATTGTGAAACACATTTTTACCAATTTTATGCTCGTAAATATTAAGTCACATCTTTGAAGAATGCCTACTATTGCAGCCGCTGCATTGTAAGATTGCACAAGCAAAGCTCTGGTCAGTTCCAGTGTGCAGAACAAATGACCTGCTAATATTGACTCACGCGCTTTTTGCCGGCCAAAACCCACACGACATGCGTGTGTTAATAGGATCCCCGAAATTAGGTAGCGCATTTGAGCCTAGTAGAGGAAGATGATAAAGGATTGAAACTCAAGAGGAACCATAGATCCTTAGTCTGATAATTTACATCAAGGATCCGCAAGCATATACTTTCGGCTTGATTTAATGCAGTCTTTTCATCGGTGCTGTATTGCGTTTCACGTAAAGCTGCGGCTTACGACAAGGCTAACCAGCCTACGTGGGAACCTAGAGGCATATATAAAGTGATCTTTGATTTAGCGGATACCAAAATGTAAGTAACAAAAGAGGGTTTACAAGAAAAGAAGTACAGTGCTGTGAGCAATGCTGCTGCAACATATGATTAAAGGCAAATAATGAAGATCCCTTTCTCATTTTTGATCTGACACTTCGCTACGAGACGTGTTTCTGCAATAAAAAGGTGACACTGAATTTTTGTGGCTTTAATATGTTTAATACAAGTAACTATAGTGCTCTGGTTGGATTTGGTTACTGAGATTGAATGTTCCAATGCGGCAAAGGCTATAAGAGACGCTGTAGTGGAGAGCTCCGAAACGCTCGACCACCTGGTGTTCGTTAACTTGCACTGACACTCACAGAACATGGGCGCCTTGCTTTTCGCCTCCATCTAAAAGGGGCTAGGATTAAATCATGCGTCGAGAGGCCAAATCACTACACCATCACGGCGGATGATAGTTGATTACATTTTCTACGATGATATTTACCTCTCCAAACAAGGCGATTCGGCTCTGTGACGCAGGCTTAAAATATTGGGGGTTTAAGCATCCTAGTGATAGTGGCCTGATTCTAGTGATAGAGCGAAAGCTGTGTGTGGCACCGATTGCTTCTACGAACACTTCGATTTAAGGTACACCGTCACAAACTTCGAACGAACCCTGTGTCCTAACAACTCGCTGTTGTCGTTCGCCTCTACCAACTACCGAGTTATCTGTCTTCTTCTTCCTCTTCTTTTACTTTTTCTTCATCTACTTCTTTTACTGCTTGTTCTTCTTCTTTTTCCTCTTCTTTAACTTGTTGTTCTTGTTTATCTTTTTCTTCTTCTTTTCCTTCTTCTTCCTATTTCCTCCTCCAACTCCTAGCCCAGCTCTCGTCTATACAATGGGATATTTGCTAGGCGATGGTCACGTGGCATGGTGATATGCCGACGGCTTGAAAACCTAGCGTAGTGTAGCTTTCGCTATAAAAATATATTCACAGCATTTACACAAACACACTGCTAGCTACAGAGGAGACGTAACATAGGTCAATTCAACAACTGTAACTTAACAGTTTCATATGAAGAAACTATGTGCAGAGATTTACTTTTCGACTGAACGCTTCAGTCATTGCATAGGTACAGTAAACTAACTTGGGAAACGCCGAGCTTCGATAAAGGCTGAACTCACTCCGATCATTGTTTGTTTGATTCCTTGATTGACAAGTAAATAGGGGATAGTATTATGAGTGGTCTGCCTTTCATGTGAGGCTCGTACTGATCTGCTGGTTGAGTTCAGACCTCACTTAAGAAATACATTTATAAAAGAATAAATGACATGCTATTTTCTCCGGTTAAAGTATGGCTCCCTTTTGGTCAGAGAGTTCTTTCCCACATTATTCCCGCAGGCCGCCTCTTTTTCCCAGACTCCTGTTGCTTGTGCACTTTCCGATACCTGTGTGCTGCCTCTAGTAGGCCCTTAATAATAAGAGGGAGAGATTTGCAAAGACTGAAAAAGGCCATAACGCTACTATACCGATGTTGAGGTGGCTTTGGAAGTGCACGAAAACCAGAAGATTCTGTTCACCTAGCTTTGCATATTGTTCAATGCAATAAAAAGCTGCGCTAATAAGACACGGACGAAGGAAAGGCAGGACGCACACAAACGCAGACTGACAACTTTATTTCGTGAAGAAAACCAAGGGTTCGTCGCAGCTCGTGTGAATGAGTAAAGGATGACTTGTCTGTTCCAGTTATCTTAATTCAGAAAAAAAGGGACGATAATGTTTGAAAATTACAGAGCAATCAGTTTACTGCCTGTTACATATAACGTGTTTACCAAGGTAATAGGTAACAGAATTATGACAATCATAGACCTAAACCAACCAAAATATCAAGCAGGTCTTAAGGAAAGGTACTCTACTATCGTTCGTATTCAAACCATCAACCAGGTGCTAGAAAGATAACCAGCCCTTACACATAGCATTCTTTAATTACTAAAACGCATTTGACTAAGTAAACTCTGTAGTAATACAGGTGTTGCGAAGTCAGGATGTAAAGGAGTGTATGTGAAAATACTGGCAGATATTAAAGTGGCGGCGCAGCAACCATAGCTCTGCATAACAATACAAATGCCCTTATGAGCGGCGTCAGGCAAAGAGACACGATTTTCCCAATACTATTCACAGCTTGCTTTGAGTAATTATTCAGGTATTTGGACTGACAGCAGTTAGGGATGTGACTTGATGGATGACCTCCGTAATCTGCAGTTCGATGGTGACACTGTCATGGTAAGTATCTCAGGGTATGAACTGCAAAGATTGATTGTTGACGAGACAGGAGTAGCAGAAAGGTAATCTTGAAGATGAATATTCACAAGGCTAAGGTATAGAAAAACCGCCTCGCGAAGGAACAGCAGTTCAAAATAGGTAGCGAAGCACTTTAAGTGGTAGGTCATTGTGTCTACTTAGGAGAAATAGTAGCCGCAGACCCTGATCATGAACGGGAAATAACCAGGGCAATAAGATTGGATTGGAGCGCATTTGGTAAGTATTTGGAGAATATGACTAGCAGTTTGCTGTATCGCTGAAGAGGAAAATATACAACAGTTGCATCTTGGCTGTACTCACCTATGGGGCTAAAACGTGGAGGCTAACGAAAAGGGGTTCTATTTAAGTAGAGGAGGAGGAGGAAGATGGGGAGGAAAAGCAGGCAGGTTAGCCGCTAAATGAAACCGGTTTGCTACCCTGCACTGGTGGAAAGGGGTGAGTGGATATAAAGTTGTGGGTAAGAGAGGGAAGGGCGATGTCAGTACTGTCACATCACACACGTGTCACATCAGATCACGTCCCATTCATATCACGTAATATTAAAACGAAATCATATCCTTTCGAACAGGCTTATGCTTTTTATAAAGCGGAGCAAAGCCTGGGAGGCCTTCACCGCAGACGATCGCCGTGGCCAGGGACCTAGAATCTTAAATTCAGTCACTGGGCTTCCATCTAGACTCTCCAGCGCAGGGCATAAACACTGTCTTTCCTCACTGTATATGCGGCACTTACAAAGAAGGCGCCCGATAGTCTCGTCGCACCCGCATTTTGTACATGCAGGGCTATTTGCCATACCTATCACAAAAGAATGTGTTTGTGAATGTTACGCCAACCCACAGGCGGCACAGCACAGTTTCTTCACGTCGGGATAGGCCAGGTGGAAGTCGGAGTTTAGGTCAGGGTCCAGGGATTTTAAGCGGCAATTCGCGAACTATTCGCACTAGCGAATGGCTTGGCGCCACATTTGAATGTACCATGAACTAAAATAGGTAAATAAATCAGTCAGTTAAGATGGCGTCAAGGATGTGACATGACACAACCCAAAAAAGGGCATACGAAGGAATTAGTGCTAAATTTGAAAGTACCAGAGACTAAAGTTGCTAATTAAGGCACTCAATTAGGGTGACGTCAAAGATGTGACGTCTCGCAGCCGTAAATAGAGGCGAATAAAGGCATAATAAGAGATTGGCGTGAAATTTCAAAATACCGAAGACTAAAATGGGTAAACAAGAAGTGAATTAATGTGGCATCAAGGATGTGACGTCACGTAAACAGAAGTAGAGGCGAAAAAGGACATAGGAAAGGATTGGCTCGCAATTTGAAAGTAACGACGACTACAATGACTAAACAAGAAGTGAATTAATCTGATGTAGAGAAGTGAGTTAAGCAACTAGAAGCAACCAGAAGCAACCAACAGCAGCAACCGCGCTTTCGCATTACTGCAATGCAGATTCTGCTGTGCTCTTTATTTTTATTACATCACGCAATCATCCAAGAAACTTTACATGTCGCTGTTTGTGTATTCACGTGTATTTCTCATTGATAAATAAGAAATAATTCTACTTGCTAACTTTTGGATTTCAGAATTGAAAAATTGCACAAGTATTGAGATATGCGAAGGGAGCTGCTTATCGCAGGAATATAGCGGCGGGTTTTGCCCGAAGAATGATCCATTCTGCTATTGCTATAACATGTACAGTTTCGGTAAGCTCAGGCTTTTTTCTCTGCTTTCTCAGGTTGATCTTTAAGATTACGTGATGTTGAAATTGTAGGGTCATTCGAGTGCGATAATATACACATCAGTAGGTAGGTTTGTGTCGCCGGGTTGCAAAACACTTTAGTCGACAGACACGCTCACTAGAACCTTTTATAAATATATTGCGGGTACATGTTTAGACTCAGCCCTTTCAAAGCCGGGCTATTGCACCATTGAAAATAGTTTTAAATACCAGGTGACAAAATTGATAAACGCCGCTTTTTCGCTATTCGGCGTGTCGTCAGTGATAGTGAAATTGCTGAAACGGGCTAGGGCAGCAAGGCAGGAGCCCCAGAACCAATCTAACGAAAAAAAAATCTAAAATAAGCAATGGTGCCCTACATGCATAAAATCAACTAGCCATCGTTTAAAAGGTAGGTCCTCGATACGGCCTCCAAGTGTTCGCATTTTCAAAGAAGCTTGGACAGAACAGCGTATGGGCCCACACAAGGGCTGAGGCGAATGCCAATTGAGGCGGCTATATTCGTCGCCCGATATGATATGTGACATATGTCTGAGATGCATACTAGAGACTTCCGTTATTGTGTGAAACATTGCGCATTGGCGGCGCAGGAAGGTGTTTTCATACCAGATTATGGTGGCATTTCTTATCCCTCTCAAACCACGTTTTCAAGAACGTGGCGCGGCTGTGCAATTCATGAGGCACTTGCTCACATTTTTTTGTTAGGAAAGTGGTGCTCTTCAGGCACCGAGCAAAATTGACAAGAGAGCTAGCAGAAGACAGCCACATAGTAAAAGCTGGATAAGCGTGCTCTCATAGCACTACACCGAGTATGCAACAAAATAAGTATCGTTTTTTGGCAGTTTTGTTGACTGACGGTGGCCCAATGCTTTTTGACAATGCTCTCAACCTGTCAAAATAGCAATGTTCCAAAGGATGTTTTTCTGGTATAAATTTCTGTTGATATTGAGCATCCTTGTCTTTTCATTGTCCGTCGTTCGTGCGTGCTTCTGGTTAGCAATGGAAAATGTTATGGCTTACTTTCCTCAGAAAGCAGGGCGTTGACATTGGCGACACGAACATCAGGAGCATACCGCCAGCAGGCCGCAGTAGGAGGATTGATGGGCCGATAATTTTACCCCGCTACCAGCCCGGGTCCATTCTACTATTAGGAGGCCGTTCCCGGCATGACGCTGCAAAAGACTGAGCCCACCCCAGAGTCCAGACTTGAGGCTCGTGTCCGGCTTGACCCTGCATGTTATAACTGCAAAATGTATTCAACGATGAAGACATAAATACATTCATAATGATGAGTTTTAGAACTCATAGTTATCGCGTTTGGGCTGGCATATTTTGTGGTATATATGCAGTTGCACACCTCATATAGAATTATATGCCTTTGCAGTTAACTATAAAAAGAAAGTTGTTCACCCTATTGCAAAAACCAGTGCCACTGGGTCCCAGCGCCCCAGCGCCATACCTGATTATGGTCCCAGTGTGACGCTGGAAACTGAGCGCACTGGGACGCGGCATACTGGGACGCGGCATACTGGGACGCGGCATACTGGGACGCGGCATACTGGGACGCGGCATACTGGGACGCGGCATACTGGGACGCGGCATACTGGGACGCGGCATACTGGGACGCGGTATACTGGGACGGTCCGCACTGGCGGCGCTGGTCGCCCGGAGAAAAAAAAAGGCGTGGAATAAAAATGAAAAAGTAAAAAATAACAAAAGTTAGGTACATAAAAAAAGAACCTGAAAAAAAAAGTAAAAAAATAATTGAACCAAGCGCACCTCGAACTCCGTCCCTTGGCAGTTACCCATTACTAGCTCAGCACACTAACCACTCGGCCACCCCGACTTTTTCTTTATTTATTGCCGGTCATCACCAACACAAAACAAAACCAACAAAAACGCGCTACAAACAGAATGCTCACAGCAGAGCGGTTACCACAAGCATGACACTGTTAATACAGAAGCCGGCAGGCTCATACGAGTTGCCTTTGTCAAGTTAAAATTCCTTCAGCTCGCATAGTGGTTCGACTCTTGAAATCCAAGCTGGCACAGTGGTCTTCAATTTGCGCATTTCAACCAATGTGTGTATACTCTCGGGAAAGTAGAGCCTTGCAGGGCGGGCGTCAGGGTCACAGTGAAAACCCGCCATTCTGGACCGCCATAGACTGTGCAGGCCTATTAGCATAACCGTATCAAGTGGAATCCCATCATTATTTTCAGTTGGCAGGAATCTAATCCCGTATGAGTCTAATGGTAATTCTTTTTTAAAAATTTGTTGCAGCACATCCCAAAAATTGACTCCCTCCCAACAGTGCAGAAATACATGGTCTATTGTCTCTGGCTGTTTACATAGTAAGCAAAGTGAACCCCATGGCAGATAAAAGCCCTTGCTTTCAAAAAAGTTTGTGCCGATAATGTTTCTGTATGTAACTTAAAGAAAAACGTCTTTACCCATAGAGAAACCGGCATTCCTTTCACACGCTTCAGTACGTCTTGACCTTGACGGCCGCTATACAAGGCTCTGTACACAGGAACAGAGAAGTCGTCACAAACAGCTTTATACAGGTTCTTCTTTTTCACTGAACTTAAGTATTCTGTCGAGAAGCGAGCTGACAGAATTCGAACACTGCTGACCTCTTTGAAAAAACTAGAAAGACGCTCTGGCATGCTTTCCGAGGCAACAACGAAATTGGGCAACGCCCGCGCGAGCCTCACTTGGCACACAGTGCGCAAAGAGGGGTCGGTGACGTCGCGAAAGAAAATATATCTGTTTACAAGCTGGCACACGATTAAGTGAGCAAGCCCGAGACCTCCGTCTTTAATTGGCCGGAACTGGTTATCACGACTACATCTTTCCCAGCTTGATGCCCATACAAACACACCAAAGATTCGGTGTAGCTTTTCAACACTCAACCTAGAACAATGAAGTGCTTGCATGACGTACCACACCTTGGCAACAAAAAATATATTACACACAGTTACTCGTGCAAAGATAGACAGCGGCACTCCTTTCCACTTGTCAGCCTTCTCCCGTGTTTCCTGAACTTGGGCGAGCCAAAATGGCTTGCTCTCTTCATAGAATTCTAGAGGTACGCCCAAATATTCACGGGTGTTGTAACCCATGTAACGTTTACAAAAAAATCAGGCGTTGATGTCCACGCCCCGTGCCTGAAGCCAAGACACTTTCCCCAGTTTACTGGACTTCCTGTGGTCGCACTAAAATCTTTTACAACTTCAACTGCGGCGCGAATACTTTCTTTGTTCGCACAAAACACTGCTACATCATCGGCGTACGCCAAACCTTTGACCTCAGACATGTGCAGTTTAAAGCCCTGAACAGATGAATTTTGCATAATAGACAGGCATAAAGTTTCGATATAATTGCAGAATAGAACAGGGCTGAGGGGACAACCCTGACGTACCGAACGCCGCATATTTATGGGTTTCCCCTAGTACTTTATTAACAATCAATCGCGTTGTGCAGTTTCGGTACGCCAAGGCTACGCCCTCTCTGATAATGGAAGCAACATTGATATAATCCAACATTGCAAACAATGCAACATGTGTAACACAGTCAAACGCCTTTTCTAGGTCGAGCTGAAGAAGCGCGACCCTCGCGCAAGCAACGTCACAACATTCCAGCACGCACCTCGCCTTATGAATATTTGTTGTAATTGACCGGCCCTTTATACCACACGTCTGGGTGGAGCCAACGATATGTTTTATCACTGTCTGTAGCCTGGTTCCCAGAACGTTCATCAGTATTTTGTAATCCACATTTGTTAAATAAATAGACCTGTATGAATTCACAAATTTTAGTTTCTCTCTTTGTTGTGACTTAGGAATTAACACTGTGTGTTAGGATGCGAACGAAGGAGGGAGTGCACCAAGTTCATAGCCTTCGTTAAATACTGCAGCTAACAATGGGGACAGATCTAGCTTGAATGCTTTATAAAAGGCTGCGCAAACCACCCGTCCGAGGCGACTTTCCTGGGCTCAGATTATCAATGGCGCGTTCAACCTCGTCCTCGGAAATCGGCTGCTCTAACTTTTCTCTTGTGGTGGCATCCAGTCGTGGCAAGGAGGAAAGAAACACCTGCTTAAACGTCTCCAACTTCATGTCCCGAAACGCAAACAGCTCCTGATAATAGTCGAAGAACTCACGTGCAATGTCGTTCTTATCTGTCACGAGGCTTCCGTTCCATTCTACTTCTACGTCATTTCGATGAGCCTGTGCTTTTTCAAGACCCAGAGCCCGCTTAGTGGGCGTCTCGCCGGCGACCCATCTTTCGGCCCTGGCGCGAACGAGCGCTCCTCGATATCGGTCCTTGTCTAATATTTCTATTTTCTTTTTTATCTTTCTGATGTCCTCTTTGTAAGTCCCCGGCTCCTTACACTCCTGCGCTATTAACTTCTTCAATGTTGATTTTAGACCTGCTTCTCGCTTTTCGTTATGGCAAATACAGCTGGCTCTTTCTATCGCTTTCATTTTAATTTCTTGCTTGCACAGTTCCCATTGCTTCCCAATGCTGTTGTTAGGTCGTTTATTTATTTCATTTAGCTTCTGTACAATAACTTCGATTAAGTTATCGTCGTCTAAAAGTATTGAATTCAGCTTCCAAAGGTCCCACACAAAACTTTTGCTTGGGCTTCTAGCTCCTATAGTGCATTTCAACATACAATGATCGGAGAAGGACATTGGGATAACAGAATAATTTTTACACTTCGGTATCACATCCCACGATAAATAAATTCGATCAAGTCGAGCATGACTAGAACTCTGAAAATGGATGTATTGCACGCTGCGTGCTCCCTCCAAGCACTCAGCAACATCCTCTAATGAAAACTCTGCAATCATCTGCAACAAACAATCGGTGCTTGCATCTTTAAAGGGGCGGTTAGAGGTTTTGTCTCGGGCGCTTAAAACACAGTTGAAGTCACCCATAATTATCAGCTGTCTTGTTGAATCTAAGTATCGTTCAATGTTTTTAAAGAAAATGAGCCCCTCTTCAGCTGCATTTGGCGCATAAACGCAGAGAATGCGCCATTGACTGTTTGAAAGACCAGGTCACAAACAATCAACCTTCCGCACGTAGACGAAATCACTGCCTGCACTATAAGTCCTGGCAACCGTTTGACAAGAAGAAGGCACCCAGCCGACTTGCCCACTGCATGACTAACAGCCACTTCGTACTGCGACGTGAAACGCTGTGCCATGCTCCCTGTCTCCTCCTCTCCCTCCACTTTAGTTTCCTGAACTGCCAGCATGTCTAAGTTTTGCTCTGGTAAAAGGCGAAGTACTTGGCTTTGCTTCCAACAGTCAACTCTCGGACGTTGAGAGTTGCAACTTTCAGACACTGATTCCCGACTTTTTTATTAATAATGTATTTACTTCAAGTATTGTATTGTGCTCGAATCAATATACAAAGGTTCCATCGTGTATTTGCGGTCTTTATTTGGTCGTCCACTGGGAACGAATTAGCAGAGATAATCTCTTTCGGCGAGTTAAAGACGAAGGGTTGTCTCTAATGCATCTATATGTGCGGCAGATGGTTTTAAGGTTTTGTTTCCTACGTGACCAAAAAGATGCATTCCTGAGAACCTTTATGCAAATCATGCTATCCAGTGCAATTCCAGAGTTTATAGTCTCTTCATGCTCTGCTCGCGGATACACTGTGTCACGCTTCCGGCGAGAAGTGGTGTGGTCGTTCAGGTTTTTGCGCGTGCGGTACTCTGTAGAGTATTTAGCGACGGTACCACCTAAGCGGCTGTACAAGGATCTTATTTCACAATTTTTCCCAGCTCCATTGTACAGAACCTTATACTGTGAAGGCCCAGGGAAAGACGTGCTCAAGCGAGTTAAAAACATGACTGTTGCTCCGGACGTAAAAAAATTCTTTTTTAAATTGCACACAGGAACCCTCCCAGTCAAAACATAAATGGAAGAAAAGGGCCTTTTTGTACCTTGGGGCTCTAACTGTCTACTATGTAGGAAACCTTAAACAGTTGAGCACGTGTTCCTGGATTGTTGGGAGGCGGTGTTTTACTGGGATGTGTTACAAAGGACACTTAAAAAAGACCTGCCATTGACGCCACGTAGAATTCGGTACTTGACAACTGTTATGATGATTTTCAGAACGATCTCATCATGCATATTGGGCCTTCACAATATTTGGAGGAGTAGGATGGCTTATAGACACTGTGATGTCAATGCACGATCTGTATGTGATTATTTTGTTGAACAAGTGCATAAACTAAAAGAAATTTTGAAGCAGCAAGACGCTGCGGAGAAGGTCTTGAGTCTGATGGGCGAACTTGTGGTAATGAAAGCCCATTAGACACGGTTGTCAGCCAAGGGGCATGGCAAACACGATCTTGTACTGATGTATTTGTACCACTCGGCCACCCCGACAACTGGATTTTCTGGAAACATTTCTGCGTTTTATGTCATGACTCGTATTTATAAGGTTGGGACTGCATGTTTCGCAGTAGACAGCCCCCCCCCCCCCCCCCCCCATTGCTACCTCTCTAACAATTACAACTTCTTGATCACTGGAGCTTGCTGTCTGTTCTCACGACTTTCAACTAATGTTCTGGGTGCCTATGCGCACTATTTTATGCACTGGAATCATTTTGACATCTGGAGTTTGACATCGCTGGTAAATTTACCAACGCCGGCTCTGCGGTGGTGCTCTGCTACCGTGGGCGTACTTTTCGCTGAATACGGAGTTTTAGTACAAACCTTCAAGGAAAAAAGTGCAACCAAGATTCAATACCGGCAAGCGCCGCAGCGATTACCCTATATTGCGTGTAACTAAACCTTATTTGTATGTAAACATTTCGCGAAGCGTTGCGATGACCGAGGGCTCGGCTGCTTCATACGCAGAGTAAGAAGGAGTGCAAAAGCTTGAGAAACACGCCAAATATTATGCATTACATGCGCTGAATGTTGTTATTTTTGCTCTCATGGACCCATTGCTCGGTAAACTACTCTCTTCGTCGTTTTAGGTTTTCTTTCTGCTGTTTATACTGAGCCATGGTGCAGGCTACGCTCGCCTGCGATTGAGCCCACATTGAACATTTTGGCAATAATCATTGTGTTATACTGCCCTTAAGATCAGTTGTGAAGTTGGTTATGCATGATAGCCCACATTATGCAATTCCAGCTTTAGTTGTGCGTTAATCGTCAGTGTGTCATGAGATAGAGGCGCGGCGGTCGTGAAATCTCTCGAAACGCTCGAAACGACCTGTCGAAACATGGAAACTTCAGAAAAAAAAAATACATGATTTGTTTTCTTATAAATGCGTGACGACTTCGCAGCAAAAAGCGCTTGCTTGAACCATATTTTTCATATGCGCCCCGATGGTCGATTCCGAGTACGCTGTTGCCCTGTTGGCCCCTGAGGGATGCTACTCCGGCTGACGCCGCAGGCCGCATCGGCTATACTGGGGCACAGGTACCAGTGCGGCTCCAGCGCACATACAGCGCTTCTCCCAGTGCATCGCGGATGCCAGCGACACACCCAGCGTCAAAAGGCTAATCCCAGCGTTTTTCTCCCATCGCACCAGTGCACCCAGTGTTCTTCCCGTTACTGCTCCAGTGAATATCGCAGTCCTCCAGCGTGTCCATCAAATCCAGTGCACAACCAGTGCGAAAATCTTACTGGTTTCGCACTGAAGACATTGGTTTTTGCAATAGGGCACTGACGAAGGTTTAGATATGTGCGTCACTCCTCCCTTATAGATTCGCTAGCTGTAAATTACCAGGTGCCTAGCATCGCGTGGCCTCCGTACCTGGCAGCAAAGACAACGAAGCGGCTGCTTGGCGAGTGAGGACCTATCGGGCCAGAGCATGTTCGAAGATTAAAAACGACGCTTGTTCTTGGGTTGGCCTGCTCATCCCTGTATGTCTGCAGGACGCGGCGTCTACTCGTACGTCTGCTGCTCCGGTGACATCATATGTTCCCTTCTGGGATCAACAACGCGACCCACCTGCTTCTCGTGCCCACCAATGAGCATTGCGCAAGACAGCCTACGAGGCTTCTTATTGAGTCCTTTCTGTATTAGGTAATGCTCCTGTAGGAGAAACCTAGGAACCATAGCAACGCCACCGCCTCACCGGCCGGAAGTGCTCCCTTTGCCGCTCCTGCCTACCTGGCCGTTGATACTCATACGACCCTAAATTAATTCCATGCGACCATATTGAGGATGGCGATGTCTGTCTGGCTAACGTTTAATGAGTCGCAGCGCTCAACAAGTGCGACATCATTGTTAAATTTGGAGCATATGCTTAAGTTTAAAAGATGCGTCCTGACATGGTTTAAGCATTGCGAGGTCACGGCGTACACCTGGTCAGCCTTCCAACATCATATCGGTCATACTACACCAGCAAGATCCCTACGGATCTCTTTATGGTACTGCATGATTTGATTCTTTAACCGCTCACCTGAAAACTGCTCCGCCAGCTATTGTAGGTGAGGTCATCAAAAGCCGATTCGCCGAGAAGCTTCCACCGCCGCCCCGATCACATCGATTCAACGATATGACCGCCGTTTCACTCACCAGCATTCATCCGAGGAAATTAGTCTGAAGTGGACCGTTGCATCATCAAACAGCACCCGTTGCCGCTCTTAGCCCTATTCGACGCAGGCAGGCTCTAAAAAAGGCTGGATCTTCATGAACATCTCTGTTCTCATCGACATTCAGGAGGTCAATAGACATAAGTGCGGATTATTCCGTCTTTAGTGGACGACTCACGACGGCTCTGAAAAATGTGACGAGTCCACGGCATGTTCCCAACACACGTACGACCGAGGGCATGTTGTCGCACGCGTGCTGTGTGAATGGTCCAAGTTAAATTTCGTCGCTGGACGTTGGTCGCCATCTTTTCATTCTACACGAATGCTCTCGAGGTGTTATCCTGGGCATCGAATTTCGCTGCGAGCACTGTGCCACACACAGGTTTGTCGAATCGGTTGATAACGTCCTCTCACCCGATGGTGACGAAAACCTCAGGTCATTTGGGTTTGATATGCACCGGCAATAGGCCAATGATAACGCCACAGGTTACCCTGCTCATGCCAGTATCCGCTCGAGAGTTACCTATGAATAGTCACAGTGGGGACTCAGAGTTGTAGACCCTAATGTATCTCTAACGCTCTAGGCTTCGACATCGAATCACGGCCTTGGCGGCAGCGTTTCGTTCGGGGCCAAGGCGCCCGTGTGCTATGCGATGTCAGTGCAGGTTAAATAAACCTGAGCGGTTGAATTTTCTGGAGACATTTACTGCGGCGTCTTTCATAGCCTGAGTCACTTTGGAACGTTAAACCGCACAAACCGAATAGTTCATTTTCATGAAAAAAGTGCCACCATCATCTACATACATCTGAGTCTTGGCCAATCAAAACCACCCTTATTTGATACATGGGTCCAATAGCAAGTTTCACAATAGTAATATTAAAGCGCTGTGTTACAAATACCGTTGGACAATGTAGAAATGAACCTCCCGAAGCCCTTTCTTCTTTCGTCAAGTGGACTGAAGTTGTCACGGACAACTTGACTTGCTTAGCCGAGACGAAAGCCTTTGCTCGAGGTACAGCCGCAGACGTGGCCCAGTTCTTTATGCCCGACTTTGTTCTTCTACATGGTGCACCTGTTCCATTATACTGACCGTTTGTTTTTGCTGCTCGGACCGCTATTTGGAAGGTAACATACTTTCTAAGAAAGGGCACGAAGATTTGCTACGCGAGTTCACTGCTTCTTCAAAAGTTCTGTGAACAAATCTTTGCAAAATTGGGTTGGGTTTTTCAAAGTGTTCGGTAATCTCGTGTCGCAAACCACGTAAGTATAAGTAGTGCAGTCCCGTGTGCCTGTCAATTATTCGCCACCGAAATGTCTGACCCTATGAAGAAGGGGCGAATAAAACAAGGTCCATGCATTTATTAGATTCTACTTTCCGCTTCCGCCGAGGCTGTGTCTAGCCTAGGACCAGGTTAAAACAGGTACGCATGAGAGAAAGTTTGGCGCTAATTATTAAACGGGTAACTAAACATCTTTGGCGGTGCTATTGATACGGAAGGTGTGAATAGTAGAAACTTGATACACAACGGGAGGCACTTCTGTAGCTTTTTACTGTAGGCAAAGATCTTTTTTCGCGAGGACGTGTGTGGAAAAACATCAGGAGAGAAATCGTGCTTTCACATGGAAGGAGGGCACAAGAAAACATTTCCTGCGTTGTATTCTATTCTCAAGTTATCGTTGTTGACCCAGCTGCATTCGCTGCCGATACAGCTCCTACAGATAGGTATATGGCTCCGTATATTAAATATTTTTCCAGAGCCAGTGCTGGTGCCAGAAAGGTTTCAATGTGGCGTTTTAGTGTGCCAGTGTCACTGCAAACTGGGGGAAAGGTTCGAAGTCGGCTGTCGCATCGTCGTTGGGAAGTATAGCCACCAGCTTCTTATTTAGTGTCCACACACTATTTTTCCACTTATTTTGGCCCCTATGAGGTGATCTCTTTGGCTGTTTAGAGATAAAGTAAGAAATTAATTATTTTTGTTTAGGTGAGTTGCAAAGTTGGGTGTGTCATTTTACACGGTTTGTTTCTCAGTTATGCGGTCTTTAATATGTAGCGGAGGACACCTTCCTCTTCTCTAGGATTCAATGACAGAGCTCCTGCTATATATTCTAAGCGGTTTGATGGCGAACTTGCTACCAAACTTGCGAGCATCGGTACAACAAAACTTAAACGTAGGAAGCCACGCACACATACAGGTTTAAGCATCTACGCGCGATGAAACAGGCGAGGCCAGTAACTAAGGTTTAGTGGAACCCCACCCCGTGGCACTGTAAACACTGTCAGCAAAATAGTGTCTTTGGCCAGAAATCGCATTTTCATGAAAAGAAAGGCGATTAGTTTACAAGTAAAATATTTTCAGTGACGTTTGTTTATCACAACTAAATTCGCTTTAGCACCCAAGCTCAAGAGGTTACCGACATATATTTAAAATGTTTGAAACTTTTATGATCTGTAGGTAACGGCCGTGTTTTATAACAACTATGCTAACATATGCATGTGCAGGTCGACATTTTTCTAAGTTTTCGGTTTTGAACTGCTGTATTTTATAGACCCGCTTCTGAGTTTCTTTTTCGCTTTATTTTACGAAAGTGTCCGCTTTTACTTTTGATTTAATTAGCCTTCTCCCTGTCTTTATTATTATTTCACACATGTGAAGGGAACATATGTGATTTTCCACCATAATACATGACACTTGTGTTGTGACCCTGCCCTTTTTAATTCTCCTGTATTATATGAGTGCGTTTTGATGCTATAGCGCAAAAGCAGCGTTGTGCAAAAAAAATTCTACCTTTACGACGTTGTTGCTATTGTCATGTAAATCATGGGCATGGCTCGGGCAGACCTTAATTGATAGGTAACATAGCGAGGTATTGCTTCAATTGTCCCATAACGAGACCTCAGAATGTCAGTATATTTCGGAGGGGCTAAAAACTCTGTTTTTATTGATATGCGAGAGTGCTATAGCATTCAACATTTCAAGTCACATGGGCGTCAGTAAAATACACTTCTAACCCAGAACACACAATCGGAGGAGTTCGTTAAAGAGGAGCTTTATATCTATGTCAGGTGGGTACTTACGATCGGTAGCAAGATAACGTAATTGCTTATGGCGAGCGTAAGAGGCTCTAATCAAGAAATTGCTAATGAACTGATTGAAAGTACGTGTACACGAACGGGTGATCCCGATGGGAAGCCACGCTAAAATGCCCTAAGCTATCGCGTCATACACTTAAAAGAAAAGTATGTTTCTATTTTTGCTGGAAATGAGCTCGGTTCATTATACGACTTGCACAATGTGTTTGTTTTTATATGTGCAGTTTATGTTTTGGCTATGGATCTTTTGCTTCATGAGTCGCCAAATAGTTAGAAAACGAATATTTTTCAAATTAGGGTTCAATATTTTGCGGATATGAGGTTGGTAAGTGGAGACGGGAGAGCCATAAGTGTCCTAAGGTAAACTAAGTTTCCTACATGCTGCCCCTACTGAACGAACGTTCAACTCTACCGGATTCAACGTGTTATCAAAAGGGGCAAAACTTGTGCCTTCAGGAAAGAGCATGGTAATGGCATATTACAATTGCAGAATGTGCGGTCTTTTTTTATTCTGTGTTAGTGAAAGGCACGGTGGTGAAAGGACACCATGAGATGGCTGCAGTATGTGTGTCGAGCGAGCAGTGCTACTCGTAGACCAAGCGTTTAGGAAATCTTGAACCACTGGTCCCGAAAATCTATCTGTGATATATTAAACTGCTGAGCCGCCATCTTCGCATAAAATGGTGTATGCAGGCCAAACTGAGGGGCAAGAAATTATGTGCGTGATAGATCCAGAGCTGAAATAAACGTGAAAATTAATTAGAAGCGTACCGCTTCCGCATTTTGCTCAACCCCGCTGATTTGAAACCATTTATTCCTGCACTTATATTGTGATATTTCTTGTGAGCAGAAAAAGCATTTTCGTGGGATCAATGCAAAATTTATAAATTGAAGTTTATGAATTGACTCGAAGTCTTAGGAAACTACTGGCTGTAATTTAAAAAATTGTGTGTGCGGACAGATATACTGTCATGAATAAGAACTGAATGAACCTCGCATTTTTTATGAAGATATATTACCAGCTTTTTGTGCTTAAAAGGCTGAAGCGAAGCACCTGAGAAAAAGAATGCTGCGTCTGAACGACAATGTCAATGTCATTATGGATGCAGAGGCTTTAACGCACTATATGATGAACAGTCCGGCACTCTTGCTAAAGCAGGATAACTCGCACTTCGCAATTGAACCGCTGTATGAAATTAGCGAAACTTCTTACGTATGCAGAAGATGCCAAAAAATAACAATCTAGTAAAAAAGAAGTAATGTTTCATAGGCTCACCAGCGGATGAGAAACCCGCCTCATCAAAGAGCTTGCATCATTTCTATAGACCTGCATGCACAGTATCTCAACTGTTCGCGTTTCTCTTTCGGAAAAATATTCAGATATATTTGTTGACAAGAAACAATATCTTGTGTTCCCTTTCTGCAGATATAGCTGCTGCGCAACATTTTGCGAAGCAGCGTGAAACGCTTCAAAATAATTTGTTGGACGTCCGAAAGGTATGGAGTTGTATCGTTGTGTCCATTTACCTTCTTTACAAACATGAAAATAGGTGTGATTGATATTGAATTCGAGATTTCGTGCTTTACGTTGCGGCTCCGTTCACAGCCTTCGGAAAAATGGTGTAGTAGAAAATTAGAACGTCTGCACCGGTTACTCCTTGTATTGTTTGATTTTCAATGTAACCATTATTATAATTTATGTAACCATTAATAGAATTTAGGTATTTTGGGGGTATTTTGCCAGACAAAAAGGCAGAGACTCTCAGACGGAAATCTGCTTTTGTAGCTGGCAAAACCCGTTAAAAGCAGTGACACCGCGAGGTAATTAAATCACTACACGGGAACTTTCCGTCTAAAATAGAGACACTATGTACTGTAATAGGTGTATAAATAAATATGCTCGTTGGAAGCAATTGTTTGGGGAAATCTGTATAGGTTCTAGACTCTCAACCAGCAAAAAGAAGTATAAGTATCAAATAACCTCACCTACCAGATTCATACACGTGCTGTGTGTTCTGGGACGCATATTTGAAAAAGGTGTAGATACATAACACGCAATATACACAGATGAAACTGATCACAAACTCGAAACGTTGGAGATGTGCACAAAATATGCAGTGTGCGACACTTTGACGGTACAATTTTGAACTAATGACTCTACAATATGTCTCACAACTCGACAAAATAATTTCGCTATTTATTGAATCTGAAACTTTAAGCACATTTCTGTTTACTGAGTGCTTGTTGGATCTTACGATGCAGCGTTTTATTTTTGAAAATAGAAGTTAGAGGGTTTAAAGTGTGTTTAAAAAAAGTTTACTTTAGTTCACAAATGAGGGACAAACCAAGCATCGGGGATGTGAACATTATGTATTAGCGACAATGCTTCAGCAATAGAGATCTTCAAAAGGCCAGCGAGGCGAAGAAACAAAGCATAGCATCAGCAAATCATACGGGCCGTCTATTTAGAATATCTGGTCGTTTTCAAACAATGTCATTGTTTGGGATAACTAATTTACCTTTCCGCCGTCGGGAAAGATTTTATATTTGAGGGGGAGAGCAATCGTGAATATTGTTTTGGTAGTAGTTGCGCAAACTACCGGAATAAATATTATGGTATTGTAATCATGCTTACCAAATTTGACACAACCTTCTAAGTCAGCAGCTTTGGGAATTCTGACAAAGATCATGGTCCCGCAGGCAGCTCTTTACAAATAATACTCACTTGCGCATTTCAATCAATATTATCTCAGAAAACAAATATGTCAAATTCCCCCTAAGTGTACATAATAGCTTTTTGAATTCACAATGGAATATATCTCGCTCGGAAGGTAATGTATTTCGCTTTCGCTGTAACGATATTTATCTTGCTGCACTCGTTTCAAGTATGCTGAAAAATGGAGCCTTCTGCCGAAAAATGATGTTCACAGGTGATGCACATTTTAGCCGAAAAAGTCCAACTTTAGGACTGTACAGGTTTCACAATATTGAGTGCGAAAATGTACACATTCTCTGGCTCGTGTGACGGTTTCTGAATGACGTCCGAAATACTTCACAAGTTCGATTTATTGGAGCTCGAAAATTTGGCCGAATAAATTGTAGATATTGTGAGGCAATCGGTCCTTCTGCTACGCCATTGCGAAACTTGTAGGCGCGCATACTCGCATCTAGTACGTTAAGGAAAATCCGCCTCCGCTGAGCCGGAATAGCGGCATTCTAAAAAAAAAAGCTAAGGTACCGAGGGTGATGGACTTTTGGTCCTGCGTTTAGCATTTTGCTATCGAAGCTGTGTTGTCTCGGATTCTGAAAGCTTGGCGTGAGTGTCGAGTGTTGTTCTTGATGCTGTTGTCAAGTGCACTTGTTTGACCTTTGGCAGTTTGTTGTAACTGTTTTTAAGCGTGTTATTTTTCCTACTTTCTTTTTATAAGGCCACATGTCTCAGATATGGAGGCGTAATAGAGGCGAAAAGGCAATAAATAAATATGAAGTGATCATAATAAGGAGTGTACCAACAAAGAACGCACAATGCTTTGAACGATAACCAATTATCAGCCACCGAAATGAGATAAACTCCAGGAGCACAATTTGAAAAACATTTGGGAGTCGCAATTGTGTCGTAAAAACAGAAAATTGTCTGCAGTCTTTTTCCGGTTGAGTTTGATTAATGCACTGCAAACTGCAAAAAAAATGGCGGTCAGAACGAAACAATGAAGGAGACTGGAACCCTTGCTCTCATCAAGAACGTTACATTAAAATCATTTTATGTCATTTGTGCATTCGATGCACCTGCATTACGCACAGCGTAATTCTTGAAAAACAAGAATCTAACTGCAAACTGTGAAGAGAAAAGATGACAATAAATCACATTTTATGCTCACGCAAATGAGTGCACGAACTAAGCAAAACACTTCCCACAATTCGTTCATGGATGCATACCTTTCCCCCCCTGCCGGCTCTTATGATAACATTCACTCGTCAATATTTCATGTTTTGTTTCATTCCTGAAAGAAGCATATCTGTTAAATAGGTTAGAGCTTTCTAAATAATCTCTTTTGATGTCTCTCATCTATATTTGCACATCAAACCTCCCACTTCGCGCGTGATGGCCTTATTAGTCTATATGCGATTAAACCCGACGCAAATCAACTCTGAAGTATAGCGGAAAAAACACTGCTTGCAAATGACCTCTAACGGAACCCGAGCCGCCGCTACAGCTGTGCACTTCGCAGTGACGTCCGATGCCGCTGCGACCGTCGTTCCGCCTGTGTTTGCCAGTTGTGTCACGTGGTTCAACCAGCGGCTTGTCAGATACGGGGTGCTCGTCGCAGAGGAGACCGGTAGACGTACCATTCAATGCGCGCTCCGTCGCCGAAAGGAGGAACGTAGTTTCCGCATTGCGCTAGCGCGCGCCTAGAAGATGTTACCGAATGCGGCTGGAAAGTGTCTGCTTTCAATCACAAGCGCAAGGCATGAAAGCTTGTGCTGCACAGAACGCCAGTGCATTTTGATGCGCTCAATGGTATCCCGATTTTGTTCGATTCAATGTTTGGTCGCCAAGAGCCAAATCGTTAGGCCTACATTCGGTTCAGCAGCGTTGAACCCGTCTCATATTTACATAGCACACGTCTAAGGAAAAAGGCTTCAATGGATCATCGTTTACAGTCTGTTGCCATAACCTGTCACACTACAGCTGTCAGTCATCCTGCGCCATTCCTTTGGCGCTTCCTCGAACGCCACAGCATTTAGCCTACGCCTCCGATCACCAGGCAAGCGCGGTAACAGACACGGCCACGCCGGGCATGGGAAAAATCTGCCTACGATTACGTAACTTGTTAAAGTAAAATTTGCGCGTAGCTCATCAGCTGCTTCAACTTTTCGATACATTGAGGCAAAGATTTCAAGCAAGACACGTCTGTACAATTACAGATTTTTTTCACACATATTCCTTCAAGAAACACTCCATTAACAGTTCTTGACTGTCATGAGCGAAACTTGGTGGTCGTAAAAATGAAGAGAGCAATTAAGTTATCGGGGAGCTGCAGGAGGCAACACATGGGCCTATATGGATGTTGTGCGGCGAAGAGATAGCAGCGACTGACTGATGCCGCTGACCCCGCTAGCGAGTCAAGACAACGTGGCTCTGCGTTTCGGTTTGGGATACACACCGTGATCCGCTGGTAGCGAGCCGGCGCTTCGGAAACCAGAGAACACCGTCGCCGCCAAGCAGGAAGAGGGGTTACACGCAGCGGCCAACGGCGGTGGCAGGAGCGCGCGCAGCAATCGGAGAACCCGCGCGCTTGCCGCCGCAGAGGAAGAGGGGGCTGAGCCGGGAGACTGAGAAGGGAGCGGAGCTGGCTACGCGGCACAACGCCGACGCCGACGACGAAGCGAAACCCAAAAATGGACGCCAAAGAGCTGCGCTCTAAAACGTACCTAAAGGCGCGAATATAGTCCGACGCAAAGCACGCAGGAGCTCGTGCTCGGAAACACGGGGGGGACTTCGGCGAAACCCATATGTCCGTCTATAATTCCACGCACTCCAACACCCAAGGTGACAGGCGGGGACCAAAGCTCCCCGTCGGGCCCTGACGTAGAGATGGCTCCTGTGCCATTCATCATCGGTGCCGCCGACTTTGTCGACCCGCAATGCATCGCGCAGAGAAAGGTGGTAGACAGCTGCATAAACAACATGAGTGACAAGAGGGCATTTTCTTCATCCATGCGCGAGGGCCACAAACGTTTAACTAGCATCGGATAGCTTGGTGGAGAGGTTTTCGAAGCCGATAACGAATATCCAGAAAGCGTGTGCACAGATAAGGCAGAGCAGTGCGATCACTAGACAGGTTATCTGTTGTCTGTTGCTGTGTTGGGTTTCATTTGTATTCTTGCCAGCGGAAGCGAATTTCAAACTTACTGCACGCACCGTAACTTTTAATCTTTTTGTCTCCCGTTTCCATCTTTATATGAAGAATGCCACAACTAGTAGAAGAAGCTCCGAGATCACTTTACCCGCGAACGGTTGAGGCTGCGAACGGGATGCAGATGGCCCGCGGGTCGCCGATCTTTCTGCGCATGCTCTGCCGCTGACGGCGTGCAGCACCAAAGTATTAAGGGGATACATTTCGTCTGGCGTAGCGAAACCGGCGTAGCGTGACTGACCGCCAGTGATGCTTGTGCGCGCTCAGAACACTTCGGACTATATACGCGCCGTAACCTCTTTATGTCTAGCGTCATGCAAACGCGGTTGTTATGAACACCGCCGGCGCTGATGTGACGTTGCAGGACATAGCATCTTGACGTCACAGCAGAAAACGGCGGCGTTATCAGTTGTTGGGAGAGAGTGGTGATGCGATGGGAAAGAAGAACTAGAAAGTTCGTGGGCGTCGAATCCGCTTCGGGCACTTCTACCGCGCTTGAAAAGCTTTCGTCTTACCGCATTTTAATGGTCCAAAGTGTCCCCTCAAAATTTGCTACGGCTACTAAGTTCAAATACCGCATACTGTAACCTTATTACTCATTACTCTTAATTAGGAGAAATATATATCCCTGATATCTGAGTATTATTACATAGCAACAAAGCATGTTGTTCATTAAGTAAATTTTTTATCTCCAAAACTGAATATGTAACTTGCACAGAGTTGAGAATACGTTCACAATAACTAGTGAGGAAGTTGCAGGTAATCGTAAGAATTTAATTAAAAACCACACATAATTAGTAGACATAACAGGTAAACTCCTAAGTGAACAACTGTGTAGTACCCGCATGAGTTCTTGAATAAATCAGGTTTGAAGGGCTGCAGGAAAAACGCCCAAATATTCCATCCAGAAACGCGCAGCAGTGAACATATAAAACTATTATTATAATGTTTTGACAAGTTTGTGAATTTATTAGACTACACGCTCAAATATCACATTTACGTTTTTGTATCTCCCATCAAGCTGGTGTAGATATTATCGATATTTTTTGAACGCTAGAGTACTAAATATCTTTTCAACAACTACGATGGCATACGTTCACGTTTGTGCAGCCCTGGGCGGTATTTCTTCGTAAAGCGGCTTGTTCAGTACACCGCATTGCTGTATAAAGATGTTTAAGGCATGAAATAACAATATTTTCATTGCACACAGGTGCTTCAGAGTCATGAAAAATTATTTTTGGTATCAATTTCCTATGCGGTATGGGGTGGATCACAGTGTTTCTGCATGGATTCTGAATTTGACCAACAAACAGCGGAGTCTATAATTCGCCGTGTTGGATGTCATGCACCCTACCAGTCGCCGTAAGTCATATCTGTCTTAGAAGTGGTTTCGCACTTTATTCGTCACTGGAAGCAAAATGTCTGGTTTGTGTGGTGGGCAATATTTGTTACAAGCAATTATCAGAAAGATAACAATTTACTGGATTTTGCTCTTTTATTCACCCAACAGGTTCTCCGATTAAGGGCGAGGGCCCTAAACTTCACTTAGACGGATATTACTAGCCCAATGAATATTGTTAAACAGCTCTAATTAAAGAACTTTGAGGACGCCAGAATCATTACAAAAGGAGCACACGACACAATGTTATGGAGAATAGAATCCTCATTCATTCATTGTGCGGATAAAATGTAATGGCTCAACAACCAGCTATGTATTTGCTACCCAGTCCTCTTTTAAACTTTATAAGCTAGCCCAGCTACCGTGAACTGCTAATATCGCTGAAAATTGTGGCAGTTGAGTCAAGGGCAGATGAAGTATAACTTTTTAAGTACCAGAGCAGTGCAAAATTTATTTTTAAGTTAAATGCAGCGAGTAAAGAAACGCTTGTCTGCACCTACGTATCCGATTACTTTTTGACAGTTTTCTCGTTCAAAAATAATTTACTAGAATGAGCGCTAATGACGGCAACATCTTTTTGAAACAGCGACTCAAAGTCAATAATGTAGATAAATTTAAACGGGGGGGGGGGAACATTACTTGTTCACAATTAAGGAAGGCATGATTAGGCGAAGCGATGCCTAGGCATCGCTTCGCGCGTTTAGGCATCAAAGGTTTATTGAAATAAATATATTCAAACATGCATCATTCTAAACAACAAAGACTTCGCACATCGTTATGCAATTCATTGTAGCCGCGTGGTAAGCCTAAATAAAGGATTCCATACCTGGTTGAAGGAAATAATATTTTAATAATTATTGATTTGTAAAAACATACAGCAGGCCATTTCTTTGTCTAAGCTGGCGTGAAAAAGACAGTATTGCATAGGATATTTGAATTAAAATAAATATTTTTGCAGCATAGCAAATCACTAACTCAATTTTGAAAGAGGCATTCCAGATTTCTAATGAAGTCTCCAGGTTCAAACACACAATTCGGCAAAGATCTCCAGTCATCACCCGTTTTGGGAAAGACACTGCATTTGAAACTACATGTCCTAGCGTAGATGAGTGCGAGTGATCGTTCATGAGTGCTGGACACTAAGTAACAGAGGATTGATGCAGATGGGCATTAAAGTTTGTTTTTACCTGTCAAGCTGTAGTAGATAAATGACAGAAGAATAATGCTGTAGGAGTTTTCAATGCTCTAATATTTTTATATGCATTATTTTGAATAGAAAATTATCTTTCCTATGTTTTGAAAAATAAATTAACCTTTGCCATCTACTTTTTCAAGCTGCAAGGTGCCTTCTTATAAAAGGGTCCCACGCTAGTGAATCATTATCTAGTAATTGCCGTACCCAAGTCTCATAAATGCTCCCTTCATCGTCGCTCGCTCCATAACACAAAGCGAACATTGGTGACTTCTTCCTTTGTTAGATGATGGGCTTGCTTCAGAAATTTTCAAAATGAGACACACGTGTACACACTCGTGATAATCATCGGAAGATATCTTTGCACATTTGGGCAGAACATTACACACCACTCAAATGAAAACACTGCTGATGACCCGATTGATACACCAGACTACCGTTTAGAGAAATACTGAGAAGTGCTAGGGTTACCGGGAAACATTTGTTTTAATATGTACAAAATAGGTCCCATTGTCTTATAATGCCAAGCAGTTCAATATAATTTTTGTGATTCACATCTCCACCAAAGAATATGTACGAATATTTCGCTTCTGTGTCAGCTTACAACACAGACGTTTTTAAACCGTCACCTTGACAGGGAAGGCAATGAATTTTTATTAGTCTGAAGAAGAGGTACTTAGAATCCATCCTGCCACACTAGTAGTAGGCACCTTTAGTTGGGCTTACGCCGTAATTTATTTATTTATTTATTTATTTATTTACAATACCTTACAGGCCTCCAGGGAGGCATTGTGCAAGGGGGTACAAGAAGAAGTATAGATACATATAGTAGTGCCTAAAAAAGCAGCAAAATCAGCAGGAATGAACAGTGTGAAATACGAAAATATATGTGTATGCAATGCAGCGTCAATATGGGTAACGAATGCGCATGCGCAGATCTGTACCTTATTCATCGTGTCCTGCGGGCGCACGCACGCAACTAATCCATGCGTATGCTCGTTGCTGCTTAGGTTGCCAAATGCGTTGGCAACATTGAAGTGCGGTGGCCGCCCGCTTAGGAAAGAATACACCTCGCTACTGCTTTCTCCGCTTCGATAGCTCGCTTTAAATGGTGGTGTTCTTTTTTAATACACTCACTCTTGCCCACACATGGTATAAGCTACAAACCTTTGTGGTTTTCTGGGTAATTTTGACAATTTCAAGCTGGTAAGCCCACCAAAGCTGCGTATGAGGTCCCTCTAGCCCTCACTCGTCATCTTTTTCATTTTTGCCGACCTCGTTCCCGTACCACCAATTTTATCCTATAATGTTTTTCCGTACTGCAGCAGTCTGGAACGACCTACCCCCCGATATCAGCCATGACGTG
Source organism: Amblyomma maculatum (assembly GCF_055883805.1). Taxonomy (NCBI): domain Eukaryota; kingdom Metazoa; phylum Arthropoda; class Arachnida; order Ixodida; family Ixodidae; genus Amblyomma; species Amblyomma maculatum. The sequence continues at coordinate 90,649,432 of NC_139353.1, read as the reverse complement.
CTAATTTAAATTTGTCAATAATGCTGGCGCTCATGTTTCGTTCTGTTATTACTTACTCACTAAAATATATGTACCAACCCCTCGTATAATAGCCCTCGTGGGTCTTTAAGGTAATAAAAAAAAACGAAATATGTAAATTACGTATCTAGTCGTTATAGCAACGACATGAATTCTCAAGATTCTGGCCATCCTTTCATTTTCTTCAATTTTTTGTAGTTTTTCTAATTACAATAAAAAAAGGTGGGCACTACTGCTCTTCTCTTTATCAGTAATGTTAGATAACGTTTTTTTTCAATCCAGCGCGCATGCAATTTGACATATTGCCACTAGATGGCACCAATGTGCCCACAGCAGGAGAACTTCAGAACGGACTTAGAAATGGTAGGCGCTTAGATGATAGCCTGTTCCTGCTTACCCAATGCATCGAAATATCTAGAGTGGAAAATAGACCTTTGTATTTTGCCTTCCTGGACATAAACGGGCGTACGACACCGTAAGCAGGGAACTCCAGTGGTACATATTAAATAAAGAAGGTATCGGTTATGAAATAATAGTGTTCCTACAGGAAATATACCGGGATAACAAAGTAGAAATTACGTGGGAAGGGATAAGAAGTACGGAAGATGTCAAAGTATGCAAATGATTAAGACAAGGCTGTCCTCTATCACCGGTGCTGTTCATGCTTTATATGATAAACCTGGAACGGAGGATACAAGAGAGTAACCTAGGTTTTAACCTGTCATATAGATTAGGTGGAAAGGCGGTAGAGCAGCGCCTCCCCGGTTTGATGTATGCAGACGATATTGTGCTGCTAGCTGAGAGTCTGCAAGAATTGCAAACTCTAGTTAAGTATTGCGGAGACGAAGGGGACGCTCTAGGCTTCAGTTTCAGCGCAGTTAAGTCGGGTCTGATGATTTTCAACGGCTCAACTGATCACGGTATTAAAATACAAGGCCATGAAATACATAAAGTAGCAGAATATAAATATCTGGGGGTATGGGTAAACGAAGGATTGGCATACATTGGAAAACATGAGCAATCACTTAAGGCCAAAAGGCGAAGGAATGCCGGGATAATGAAGCATAAGGCATTGTGGGGATACAATAGGTATGAGGTTTTTGTGGGGTATTTGGAAAGGTAATATGGTGCCCGGACTTACTTTCGGAAAAGCGGTTTTGTGCCTAAAATCAGAGATACAGTCGACATTAGAAATAAATCAGAGATCCGTTGGACGATTAGCACTAGGGGCCCACGGCAAAACTACAAATAAGGCGGTACAGGGATATATGGGCTGGGCATCTTTCGAAGTACGGGAAGCTCAGAGTAAAATATTATATGAGGAACGCCTGAGGAAATTGGACAGTAGCTGATGGGCAGCTAAAGTATTTAAAACCTGCACTTAAAAAGCGTTGACTCACAATGGAGGGAAAGAACTAGGAAACTAACTAATAAGTATGCTAGTCACAAGGACGGAGAAATAAAGAGCATTAAGCAACAGGTGAAAAACACGGAAGGTAAAAATTGAATAAATTCGATGGAAAAGAAACGGTGTGTGTAATTTTACCGAAAGTGGACAATGCAGATCAGGAAGGAAGATTTCTTTGATAACTCAAGAGGCAGTGCCCTACTTTTTGAAGCTAGATCAGGGTGCCTTAGAACACGCAGCTACAAAAAGAAATTTAACAATGGAGATGACGCATGTGCTGTATGTGGTAGCTCCAGTGAAACAATGTACCATATTATACTCGAATGTAATGGTACCCATCCGGAAGTTGATGCAGGCGCAATCACTGTTCCTGAAGCTCTGGGGTTTAGAGATAACAGTGGCCGGGTGAATAAACCGGCAGTGGAAACTAGCAAAAACCGACTGGAAGATTGGTGGCTTAAAAGCAGAGGAGTGACATAATGTTAGTAATGTAGAAACAAAAAATTTAAGAAATAGAAGGATGATTTAGTTAACCAATCTAAATCAATAATTAAGATATAGGGAGAAAAATGAGCATGATAGCTACTGCTACCACACCGTTTCAAAGGGGACGCTCCTATATTCCATCCATCCATCGATCCATATGGTGTACACTGCGGCACGACCAACAAAAAGTGTTGTGCTCGCGGCATTTCCAGCGCCGCCACGTCAGTTTGGCGTACGTAGTAAATGTGCATACGTGCCGCTCACCGCGTTGCGTGCGCTGCAAACGCCACAAACACACCTTAATTTGACGGTGCCGCAGCGTCCGCCACATATGGTGTGCACGGTAACGCCATCTAGCGACAATGAGCCAAAGTACATGCACGCGGGCTCGAAAATAACTCATCTGCAATTACTTAGGAAAATAGGTCGCATTATCAGTCTTTTTATTGGAAAGAGAAATACTAATCAAGGTAAAGAAAATGAATAATAGGCACAATTCGACCTTTCATCGTAGCACTGAAGTCTTAGCGAGTTTTAAAACAAAAGGCCCCAAAAATGCAGTGCCGCGTAATTAAACGCAATGCGTAATATTGAGCACATTTCGCTACCCATAATCAGGCAAAACCAAAAACATCAGGCATTTGATGAAAGAAGGTGAAGGGTGTATTTGACATGCCGATATAAGGTATCTAGTTTTTCCAGTTAAACTAGTGAGAAAATTTGAAAGCAAGAAACTCAGCCATAACATCCTCTATGTTCCAATAGATAAGGTGGACAAAAACAATTTTTCATTTTCTGTGGATTAAATACTGCTACACTTTCGTCGTCATAAAAATGCGGAACAAAGTATAGATAAAACTCAAAAAGGGAACATGTGTTGACCAGAAATACAGATGTTTAATTGTAGGGCGGAGTCCCTAAGGCAAACCTTTAACTAAATAATATAAAAGAAGAATCTGCTTTACGTATGAAACTGTATCTAAATATATTTTACTCACGTACAGCTCTGAAAACTAAATTCAGTAATTACTCTTTATTTTAGTCTTCTATGCTTACTGATCTCACATTCTTGATACAGCAGTGTGCGTTATACCATTCAAACAATAACCGCGTGATGTCTTAACTGCTATTACTAAAATATGACTAATATCTATAATGAGTGATATGAGTTCTGGTGTTCACCCGATGACAACGGTATACAACAATCCAGTAAAAGTGGGTAATATCACATGTGTTATGGAGCAGTAACTGGTGGAATTTTTCCATATGCGAATCGCCCACTGAGTAATTTATAAAGCCCGCAAACAAAGTGGCCGGAGTAGTTGACGTGCATATGAAGTATTACCAGATTTTGTAAAACTAACGAAAGGGTAACCAAAATCTTTTTAAAGTTCCGCTAAAAAGTACTTATGAACTAAAGATCAGTGTAAACTAAGCAAGAAACGGTGCCCGTAAGCGCACTCCCTATGCCAACAATAGCTTTATTAAAAAACCTTGAATATAAATGGCGTGCGATCAGCATTTCTCGCAAAATTTTAAAGAATAACTACAAAACATTAATCAAAACCGGAGATATGTGCAGTAAGTTAGCAACTTAGTGAGTTTCATTATTTATAAACGTTATTTCAGAGATGATTTGTTATAAATAGTATTTCCTTTAAGAGGTGAATACACGCATCGACGAAGCTTAGTATCCCGGTATGTGTTGGCCCTTTCCTAGACACAAGCAGTGTGGTATTTGTATTTTTATTCCGAAGCTCTCATTTCGATACTTTGAAGGAGAGAACACATAGCTTCAATTTAAACTAGGTGAAATTCACCTGAAAATGCAGAGTAATAATCGGTATCTACAGCGCAACACATGAGTGTTGGATCATGAAATTAGTAGATTAGTCAGACTGATACAGGAATAGGAATGTCGACATTGGTGAACATTTTTTTCTGAATTAAAATATTTTTGATATATATTGCAATAAGTTGTTTTGCGCTTCAAGCACTCTCCCAAGGACAGTGAACCAAACTTAATTGTTTTGTCTGTATTGGTCGAGCTTTGAATCCTCAATTTAAATCACTCTTTTCAACTGAGTGTGTTTCAGACGATACGTCGCTCTACTAAAACTCTTATTTCATGACAATAGACGGGTTTATATATAGGCCATTCACGGAGGAATAAAGCATTCAGAATGGTAGCTCTCACAGTTCTAAGTTACTTTTCAATGTATCAATCAATAAATGTGTGGTACATCATGTATCTTTTTCTGAAAACATTTGATGCAGTGCATTGTACATTTTCTCGTTATTAGGGCTTTCAAAAGTGGGCTAACAAATCGTGCGATCCACAAAGAACATACATATACAAGCACATGGCCCAATCCTTCTCTATCTTTGGATGAATATAGCTTCGATTTAACGCAGTACAATATTGACGACAAATGAAAATCGTTGCTTCGAACTATCCACTCGATAGTGTGTTTGTTAACAATGCTTCTCCGGACATAACCAGAATCCTCTTCCTTTTTACAGCACTGGTGAATGGCATTTGTTCAAAATGTACGTATATATTATTTTTTTTAAATATATGGCAATGAGAAACATTTAACGAAATAGTTTGTGAAATAATTATGCTAAAACGATGAAAACGGCTAATAATATTTGCAGATCAGACTCTGCAAGTAAGCAATTTACAGCACCTTTATGAAACACTCAGTTCTGGGAGGTCATTGCTCTCCAGTAGACTGTTGCTACCACAAACATCACTGCCGAATGTTTTACTTTGAGCTTCTCTATTTTTATAGACATTATAAGATATATTCCAACTGGCATACGTGTGCGAGATCTGCATTGCTTGCCGGAGAACAATAGAATTGCTTGACTGCGCTATGAGAGGTGGTAGAGCGCACAGTTGAGGCCAATGGAACTCGGGGCTTTAACAAGCCCGTCTTCACTTTCGTTGTCCTTTTCTCGTGGTCACGCATTTCCCGTCGCTCGTTTCTTAGTAGGCGGCAGCTTACACTTGCGGCGCCCGCTGATGCATCACATGGTCAGCTCCGCTAGTTCGCTGCACCTAGCCTCACGAAGAAATGTGTTCAGCCACGTCTTTTACATGCCGCGCATCATTGTCGGAATATACGATGTCTATATTGAGAAGTGTTGGAAGGGCATGAAATGTATTTTATTCTTGAATCACAGTTAAAGTATCCCTTCCGCTTTGTTCAAAGAATGTACTTCCACGTCATAGCAGGAAACGCCGAGTAAGGACTCGGATATCTACAATAAACTAAGCAGTTTAGGAATTGCTTCATTTATCAAGGCTGGTAGTATAGTAACCTGCAGTCATTAAAGTACACTTATTTACTGACAGCATTGCTCATCGAACAGCACAAAGCACTTGTTAGCTTGGCTTTAAATGATTCGACTAGCACAGCCACAATTTATTTGTCATCGTGCGCCACTCTATATTGCACGCGAAACCAATCCTCCATGGTGGCGAAATGTGTGAACTTCTTGCCATAAAACAACCTGGTTCAATGTTGAAGGTGAAGCTGTACGTTGAATTTGAAAGTGTAACAGAGAGAACTGCCTATGAAAAACGGATAATTTTGCCGACAATTACAATGGCTGTCATGCTTCTCTGGGGGAAAAGGTAAAGTAGTGACAAAAAGTTAGAAGAGTGTCTAGAAAAGTAAAATAAGACATTTATAAGATAGCAGAAAATTTAATGGGGCCTATGTGTTCTCTGGGGTATGGGCAAGTAATTCTATTATAATTAGCTAAACTTACTCCATGAATGGTGCTGCCGACTAATACTTAGGGTAAAATAGAAGCTTGTCAATATTTTAAATATCATTAATTTGCAAACAAAACCCACATCGCATTTCTACAATTCCAATGCCAGGCGACGTTACTTTAATCACTGTTCATTGTTACACCTACTGGGCAGAGATTCGTAGTGCAATATTCATAGTTCGATAATTAGACAAAATACACATGTCACTCCAGCAGTATGCATCACAGTTTTGATCGATCGGCAGTTGTCACAATGTTTCTGTTCATTTCACAGAGAAGAAATTGCAAATTTGTAAATGTAGCGTAAAGGCGGAATTCCTGGTCATAAAATATCTAGGTAGACATAAATAGTCGGTAAAAGTCCTCATCTGAGTGAAGGATCAATTTAATAAAAAATAATTGGCGATAACCAACAAAGTTTTCCGAAAACAATTCTTGTAATAATTATGAATGCATCAGGTTTCGTGAAGGATGTCCGAATCCGTCTGTGTAGTTGATAGCACCTGGGGACGCTTTATCTGTTTGCTCATTCGCTAGATTGCCAAAGGTAGCTGGTATCTATAGAAATGTTAAGTAGCCACTTGCGGCAGCATCCAATATGTGTCGACACCCGGTGTTAAGGAACCGGGCCTCTTATTGCCTTTCTACTGAGAGTTGGATAAAATTTGCAATGTTGCTTTCCTATCGATGACGTGAACCCCCCGGCAGGGGATAGGCGCCGGACATAAGCAGGTTCTTTAATGCTGGGAACCTCCGCTGTCACAATGATTCATTTTTTAGCAGCCGGCAAAAAAGATAATAGCTTTTTGCATGCAAGCAGGACATTATGAAGATTATTGTGCACTTAAACCGTGAGTGAACTTGGGAGTGCAGGGCGTCAATTCCTCGGTAAGTAAGCGAGAGCAGCTTGCAGAAGCGCTTTCTGTGGCATTCGCATCTGCAGTCAGACACGAAACAATCCTTTTCACCTTTAGAGGCAAAAGTAGCAAGGTTCGAACAATCAAAGGCAATAGTGTTCTTGGCTAAATATACTTACCAGGTTTATTTACATGGATGTTACGATGCGCTGGAGATTAGCACACTAGAGCGGGCAGACCCACATTCCTCTTCCTATTCTGCTTATATCACCAAACCTCATCTTCCTCCAATAGAGGACCGCGGGAAGTGCATGACACTGCCCCCTTCGCATTCGATGCCCGCACGGTGAGCCAAAGTTCGTCACGTTGCTAAAAGGGCTTCATGCGGGCCACGTGGACTACTCGAGTCTTGCGAGAACGACCACCTTGGGTGGTCAGGTGACCACACTACAAAGTTTACTGCGCTGAGGCGTTCCAGTGCAACGAAAGGGCGAGTATAGTAGTGCAACAGTTTCTGGGACAAGCCGCGCTTACGCAACGGTGTCCAAAGCCACACCAAGCCACCAGGGGCATAATTAACGTCTTGATGACGCTTGTCGTAGCGTTGCGTGTAGCTTTCCTGGGAGGCTATAGTGCGAAGTGTAGCGAGTCGACGAGCTTCTTCAACCAAACAGAGAGTATGCGCTAGTGAAGTTTCAAATGGGAGCGAGAAAGGTGGAAGCGTGTCCCGAGTACTTCGTGGTAGCAGTGCGTAAAGAAGAAAAAAAACGGACTGTAGCTTGTCGTTTCGTGCAAAGCAGTATTGAATGCCTATGTTATAAACGAAAGGACTTCATCCCAGTTTTTGTGGCGGGAGTCGATATACATTGCGACCATATTGCTAAGCGTACGATTAGTGCGTTCGTTAAGACCGTTTGTTTGTGGGTGGTAAGGCGTTTATTGTCGAAAATGGGGTCAGCAGTGGCGAATAATTTCCAGAACCTCTGCCGTAAGCTGTCACCCACTGTCGCTTATCAACACACGAGGAGAGCCATGTCGAAGAATGATGGACTGTAGGAGAAAAGCCGAGACATCAGAAGCAGTGGGTGACATTATGGCAGCAGTTTCACAGTACAGCGTAAGGTAGTCCACGCAAACGATGATCCAGCTGTTTCCGTTGAAGGAACGGGGAAACGATCTTAGAAGGTCGATTCCCGCCTGTTCGAATGGGGTTAGGCAGAAGATAACCCAGCACAGAGCAGGTTGGGTGCTTGAAACGCTGGGACTGGAGCCAGCTGACCATATAACGTTGAGTAATTTATCATTGGCAAAATAAAAACGTTCCCTAGTCCTGTGCAATGTCCTGGTGAAATCCAAGTGTCCAGCTGTGGCATGGTCGCGCATTACCCGAAGAACCTGATACCGAAGGCTTGTAGGAACTACCAGAAAAAACCGCGCACCTGCTGACGAGGAGTTCTTTCTGTACAGTAGACCGTCACGAATGCAGAATGAGGTCGTAGGGTTCCGGGAAATTGCTGCATCAAAAAGCGGCGCCAACTCCTTGTCGTTCCCCGGCGCAATCTTGAATTCACCAACATCGGGGAAGCTTAGAGAGATAGCAGCTACACATTAATCCCGCGGTCCTGTATTGGAGGAATATGTGGCTTGGCGGTGTACGCAGAAGAGGAAAATGATGCTGGGTATTGTCTGTTTTCTGTGTTTAGCACTGCCACTGATTCAGAAGCGTCTTCATCAAAATTGGCGAGTTTTGGGGCACGTGGTAATACAACAGGTTCGTTAGAGCACTTAGTCGTCCACAAAGAAAATTTGCAATTCATGACTGAGATGATGCAGCTGCCAATCAGAACGCATTTCCTCGCACAGTGGAGGGTGAGTGGTTCAAGTACAGCATCGAACGCATTACTAGCACAGCTTGAACTAACAACTTGTACAAACTCCGCTGACATTGCAGGCATGAAAATGTCGTCCGAAACCGAAAGCGTGTTAGGATTGGTCCACGAATTTTCACACAATGCAGATTCAATTCTAGTACTCAAAGAAATGTCTTTGTTCCGAAAGTCGACAGTGGCCCCACATTGTTTCAGAAAATCGATATCAAGAATTACGTCATGCGTTGATTGAGCAAGTACTGCGAGTTCAGTTCGGAATGTGCGACCGGCGATAACAAGATTCACGGAACACAATCCAATTGGGTTAAGCGGTCTGCCCCCAACACCACGCAGTGTCGCCGCAAAATCACAACGAAACACAATTTAATGACCAAGGCAGTTTTTAAACGCAAAGCTTATAATAAAAATGGTTGCACCTGAGTTCACCAAGGTCGCAGCACGTAGTCCGCCCACAAACACTTCAATTCGGTTCTTTAACATCGCAACGGGCAGAAGCATAGGTAAGCTAGAATAATTTGTGACCACATCTTCATCGGCGCACTTCCTAGTTGGCCGGAGGTGGCGACTGTCGTCGGGGAGAAGGGGAGCTTCGTAGCGCCGAGATGGTGGTGTCAGGCTACGGTCAAAGGCAGGTGGTTCCTTTCGGTTCAGCGCCATTCTGCGTTCTTGAAGGCTAGCTGTTGCTCTGCACTTATTCAGTCCAGGTGTTCTGCGATATGAATCATCGTTGTCAGCAAGAAAACTTGTACGGGAGTTTACACACTTTCAACGATACTGCTGTTGCGAACGGCGATTGCGGCAAAAACCCGAAATGTGGCCGATCATTCCAAAGGCATATCACACTACGACTCACGTTCATTTGATGAATACGCCTCATCGTCGCTTCGATTAAACGCTTGATGTTCTGGATGTTGCGACGAAGAGGACGAGAGTGCTAGCTGTTGCAAAGCCTCGATGGTGAGAGCTTGGATGTTCGGGCGATGAGCAGCAGAACATCGGATGCCTGAAGGAGATGTAACAGAGGGAGCATTACAGGCAGAAGATGGGATATTGTCTGCCGAAGAGGTGCCACCATTAACGTGTCTGACGTGCCCCGAATATCTTGATGCCTCCGAAGCTCTTCGCGGATGATCTGTCGATTTGTATCTGCCATGCTCGTCGCTTCAGACATATCCACACTGGCGACAGTTGTAGCATTAGGCAACCGACCAAACTTCGGGATGATACGGCATCGCTTCAAACCTCCAAACGTGCAACAGTGTCGTGTTACATCAGCGGTAGTATTCAAATCGTCCTTGCTGTTAAGAAAGAGGTACTTCGTACATCCGCTATTCCCTAGAGGAGGTGGCCCACTTTGTCTTCTTCAGGTATCCGAGCATTAACTATTTTGCACAGCTTGAGGACTTCTATGTAAGTTGTACAGGTCTCCTCCGGTACTTAAGCTCATTGATTCAGAGCCTATTCGACGCTCTCTTTCCGAGCATCAGCATCGCCAAATCCCGCTCTCATTTCTTCCATGAAGCGATCCCAGGTGGTAAGGGATACTTCGTGATTGTCAAACCATGTTAGCGCATTTTTTTCATGAGGGGATGAATAGGGATGGGATGAATGTTTCATGAATGTCCTGAAAGAAAGGGACGATTTTTGCTACTTTGAGATATTTGGTCAGACGGAAATAATAGCTGCCTTTATCTTGCCGTGGAGATTTTCAGATAAGCCACTTCTTTCTGTGCGCACTCCTGGCTTTTACAAAATGTTATCAAACAATAGGTGTACATCAGTACCCAGATTACTTATCACTTCAGCAGTTGCCTGAACCTTGTCGTTACCACGTGAGATTGTCACGTTAGCGCCCAATGTGGCTCTGCCAGTCGGCAGGCGTGCTGCCTTCGAAGTGCTCCATTGTTAGGTTTAATTCAAGTACTTCTTTCAGAGAATGACCATTTTCGGTACTACTTCGTCTTTCTTGGTCGCGATTGCGATTTCCCTGTTTGCAAAGTCCTTGTATAAATTCTAGGCAGTAGATTGCATATCTTTTCCAAGGCCTTGTCTTTGGAAAATACGGCACCAAAGATATGTCTCGCACTCTCTGCGCACAGTGCGAGACATATCAGACAGGCAGGTTATATGAGCAGTGGATCGAGTTAAGTTGGCAACAGCGCTTGTTACAAAGAACGCATCGATACTGCCGGCAGTCATAAGGCCTCTAATGCGTTTTATCCGGCCGTCATTTAGCATTTTTATTGAATATTGCAATAGACGCTGTGATGATGTTGCACCTCACGCACATGTGCACGAGCTACTCAAAATTTATGAAGCATCAGGTGGCCCATGGCCAAGAAACCAAGTGGTCTGGCCCATAATGGTCTGGAACATTGAAGAGAGTTAGCAAGGACAATAAAAATGGGATAGAGCGCATTTGGCAAGTACTCTCATATTATGACTTACAGCTTACCGGTATCGCTCAAAAAGAAACGTCTTCAACAGCTGCGAATTTCTTGTACTCACCTATGGGGCTGAAACATTGAGGCTAGCCAAGAGAGTTCTACTTAAGTTGAGGAAAACACAGAGGACTATGGAACGAAAAATGGTAGGGGTAACATCAATAGATAGAAAGCGTGCAGAGTGGGTCAGAGAAATAACTCAAGTTACCGACATTCTAGTGGAAATTAAAAGTGGGAATGGGCAGGACATGTAATGCGAACAGAGGATTACCGATGACGGCTTAGGATAACGAAATGGATTCCAAGGAAAGGAAAGCGTAGCAGGAGGAGCAGAATGTTAGGTTGGCGGATGTGGTTAATAAGTCCACATGGATCATGTATATGCAGCTTTCAAAGGAATGGGTGAATTGTAGGAATATGGGAGGGGTCTTCGCCCTGCAGTGAGTATTATCCGACTGATGATAATGATGGCCAGATGGTCTGCCTGGTGCACGCAAAACTTCTATGATAGTGCACCGTTGTCAGCCAATAACCGTTATAGCTCTCACATATTCATTGTCAATGGCAGGCTGGACGCCAACCGTTGAGGCCACGACAGCTTTTGAAAGCTTATCAGTGCTCTTTTGACAACACGTGGTCATTGTGACTGATTAAAATATTGACACATGCCATTCATAGAAGACGAAGATTTGAACGGGCGATTCGGAGAAGACGACGAAGCGAAGCGCTGATCCGCTTTTGTGCTGCCCTGACTGGCTGTTGGTGCTCTTCGGTGCCAGAGTGTCAGAGCGCCTTCTGTGTAACGTTACGTTACAAATCTGGTGGAGGAATTGCCAGGAATCGCTCCAGTCCTGCATAATCAACCTGTCAATACGGAGCTTACCCCCGTACATCAACGCCTCGGCCGCAGCCTACCTGGAGAGCCCCCTGAATTCGGACCCCTTCCTGCCGCTACCAGGACGACATACCCTCAGACGGCCGTAGAACCTGCTGCAATGACATCTGAGAGCAGGCTTCCCGCCCACATCCTGTGTCATCAGCCGCGAACACCCCCCTCTTTTCATGGCGACGTGTTCGAGGACGCCGAGGACTGGCTTGAGAACTACGAGCGAGTTGCTCGTTACAACGGGTGGACTGATCAGCGTAAACTCCACAACATGTACTTCGCACTTGAAGAGTCTGCACGGACATGGTTTGAAAACCATGAGGCTCCTTCCCATCCTGGGCAGCCTTCTGTCGTGATTTGAAAGCCACTTTTCCTAGCTCCGACCGCCGGGAGCGAGCAGAAGCTGCGCTACACTCGCGCATTCAACGCCAGAACGAAAGCGCGCGTATGTTGTTTGAGGACATGACACGCCTTTTCAAGCGTGCAGACCCACAAATGCCAGAAAATAAGAAGCTGCGTCACCTGATGCGGGGCGTTAAACAAGAGCTTTTTGCGGGACTGGTGCGCAGTCCACCGCGCACTGCGGCGGAGTTTCTCAGCGAGGCAGCGACCATAGAGACAACGCTGCAGCACCGAGCCCGTCAGTGTGACCGTGGTGTGAATATCATTGGATCCGACGCACCCCCTGTACAGGTCGCCAGCGACATGGACGCATTACGAAATCTCATCCGTTCTGTCGTGCGGGAGCAACTGCAAGCGCTCCGGATGCCCTGCAGCACAACACCTTTTCCTTCACTGGCGGAAGTCATCCCGGACGAGGTACGTATGGCAGCTGAGCAAGCTGCTGACGTTCCCCAGCAGCGCGTTTCCCACCAGACGTTCGATGCGAGGCCCACCTACGCGTCCGTCCTACGTAAGGCTCCCCCGCCGGACCATAGTATCAACGCCGCAGCTCCAGCAATGGAGCCGCAGGGTCCTCGCATGGAGAACCTCGCATGGAGTCGCATGGAGCCTCGCTATCCCCTCCGCCAATCTACCAGCGACCCCGTAGAAGTCAAGTATGGCGGCCGCCCCGGGACCGTCGGCCCCTGGGCACCAGCGGCGTTCGGAGCCTGCGGACGTATTTCACATCGGCTCCTGTGGTTTTCAACTTACGTGGCTGAATTACAAACCTGAAATGACCTGATCGCCATCAAATCGGTCAGTGAAGGTGCTCCGCGCCAGTTTGAGACATTTTCGGACAATCTACGTCCATATTTGCTCATGTTTTGAAGATTTCGTCTTCGTGCCGAGCGCGTCTCGTCAAGCCTAGCTCACCAAGGGCTCATACATTTGCCGGTCAGGCCTAGCGCCGCCGGCTGCTCATCGCCCAAACTCCTTTACTGCTTCATCTTTCAAGATGGAAGTTGGTGTAGAAGGAGAAGATATTTCCCCAGAGGAATTTCATAACGATCCTCGTTGGACCCGAGCGGTGCGGGCCCGGAACAAGCTCTACCCCAACCTGAAGCAAGCCTCGGACAGCGGCACGTCCGCGTCTGCTGGAGCCTCGACAAGTTCGGACAACCTTGCTTCCGCGCCGAAAGGCAAGACATCCACTCTCAAGCTGAAGAGGCATGCTCCTCTTCCCCGGTTGCCGACATCAGACTACAAGGTTGTTTTCCGACCGGGCGGGGGCTTGGATCTTCGCCTAATAAATGGAGGTGCACTTCTGCCTCTGATCTGTGCTGAAGCAGTAGTCGATTACCACGAAGCGAGAATCAACGACAAGTTGCGCATCAACCCGCACAACAACTCTTTCACGGTGAGCACACCTTCTGAAGCTCGAATGAAACAGTTTGTCCGCATGCAAGGTCTTCGCCTCAACGACCAGATGTACCCCCTGAAAGCTTATGTCGCGGCCCCCGACAACGCCGTAAGAGGCATTATTTACAAAGCCGTCTACAATCAGACGCAAGATGAAATCTTCCAAGACCTTGTGGCCCTTAATCAGAGCAAGTACTTCACCATCGCCGACGCCCGGCAGCTCGGCAGGACCAAGTCAATTTTAGTCACGTTCATCGACACCGCGGAGGTACCGCATTAACTGAACTTCTACGGCACTATTTATTCTTGCTACCCATTCAAGGCAAAAGTTGAAGCTTGCTTCAACTGTCGGAAGCCTGGACACCGTGCCGACGTCTGTCCCAAGGAGAAGACTGACCTGTGTTCCCGCTGCGGCGTTGCCCATCCACCCAAGCAGACGCCGGACTGCACGCCCAGGTGCATCTTATGCGGTGAAGCCCACTTCACGGCGACCAAACGCTGCAAAGTGCGCTTCGAACGCTCAGGAAACTCCTCCAAAAAATCCACACCGCCGATAAGGCTTTCGGACGCTCGACCTCCTGAGACAACTCTCAAGTCATCTAGACCATCAAGAAGCCGGTTTCGATCGTCTTCGAAGTCGCGCAGCCGCTCGAAGACGGGATCCCGCCATCGCCACAGCAGGAGCCGCTCGAGGTCCTTCCCGCCACTCCCGGACCAAACAGTCCAGGAATCCACGAAACAGGTGAGCTGGAGGCCGCAGTCTTCCCCGCTCGAGCGAGAGAACGCGGAACTTAAAGCTCAGTTAAAAGCACAGTCTGAAGAAATTGCCGAGCTTAAACGCAGCTGCAACTCCTTTTAAGGCGAAAGCAGACCCCTGCAGTATTGCAAACCCAAGCACCTCCCATTTCCAAAACTCCTTCAAACTCTCCCCCCTCCGCGTCCTCTTCGCGCGCTACGTCGCCTGCTCGTGGCGTTCCCGCAAAACGCAAGATAGCCACTGGGGTAGTTCCTTCCGAGCCATCAATGCCAGACCAGACTGCCCTCCTTATGACGGCAATGCAGTCCCTGGAACGCTCGGTACAATCTTTCCGCGCCGAAACCCAGAACTGGATGACGAACGCCGCAAAACGACTAGAGGCTATTGAGAAGCGTCAAAGTGCTCAAGAGGCCTCGTTTTCTCAAATCCAAACCCAAGTTTGTGAGCTTCTCTCCAGAGGTTGCACTGTACTACCCATCCCTTTAGCTATTACTGATAGCACCCAACATGGCGGCACACCCCAACAGAATTAGCGTGTGGCAGTGGAACTGCAGAGGTTTCCGCACAAAGCGGAATAATCTGCAACTTCACTTATCTACCCTATCCCCTAGCGAGATACCGGCAGTGATAGCGCTGCAGGAGACGCTTGTTTCGGTTAAGCTCCGCGACTATACTACTTACGAGCCCTCCACCCAGCCTCAATCCAGGGTAGCGTCGTTGGTGCACCGCAACTTTACCGCGGTCGAACACCCTCTTGAGGTGGATGACGTGGATGGTCTCTTGCTGGAACTCCTGCCCCGCACACGAAATGCACACACCCTTTTTATTCTCAACCTCTATAGCCCGCCCAAGAGCCCTCCTGCCCCCCTCATTGGCGCAATCAAGAAAGCCCTCACAGTTAGCGCGGGAGGATCCCTACTAGTGGTTGGCGACTTCAATGCTAGCCATACCAGCTGGGGTTACCGAAAAAACTGCCGTAAGGGTACGGCAATTTTGTCCTTCGTTCAGGACGAAGGGCTTTCTATTCTCAACGACACCTCCTATCCCACCCGAATCGGATCTAGCGTTCAGCACGACCTGACTTGACTCTCTCAAAAGGCGTTCGAGAAAGCCGCTGGACTAATACCACTCACTCATTAGGCAGTGATCACTACATTTTATGCACTGAGCTCTCCATCTCTTCCCTCACCCCACCCAAACGCAATCGGGCCTGCGTGGTCGATTGGGATCGATTTCGCTGCATCCGGCAAAACGCACCGGACACCATTGAGGACTTGGAGGCCTGGGTGGCTTCTCTCACACAGGATGTGGAGTCGGCGACATCCACTATCCCGGAACCAGAGGACACTTCGGCTGCGGATAGTCACCTTCTCCACATGTGGGAGGCACACGCCAGCCTTCAGAAACGCTGGCTGTCCCAAAAGCATAATCGCACCCTCAAACGGCGAATTTCCCGCCTTGTGAAAGCAATTGAAGCTTATACAAGGGACCTCGCTCGCCAGCAGTGGGGGCAGGTCTGTGACCGCATGAGCGGTAATCTAGGCCTTGAAGACACCTGGTCGCTTTTACGCTACCTCCTTGATCCTGGGCACACCAAGGCCACGCAGCGTAAGAATATTACCCGCATTATTCATCAGCTTCCCCTAGACGATGACGCCCTCCTTCAGACCTTAAAAGATCAGTACGTCCCTTAAACCCCCTCTACCCCCTCCCTTCTTACACCGATTCTCCCAACCCTACCCTTGATGAGGAAATCTCTTCAGCTGAAGTCAGGGCGGCGATGCACCGCCTCAGGACGACATCAGCTCCGGGGACGGACCGAGTCACAAATAAGATGCTTCGTAACTTGGATGACCCGTCTGTCGATGCGGTCACGGACCTCTTCAACCAATGCTGGCGCACGGGAACCCTTCCGGCCCAGTGGACACACGCCCGTATCACATTTATCCCTAAACCCGGCAAACCACTCGACATCAAAAATCTCCGACCCATATCTCTAACTTCCTGTCTTGGCAAACTCTTTGAACATGTTGTGCTGGCATGCCTCCAGAACCACATAGATGACCACAACCTCTTCCCTGACACAATGATCGGCTTCCGGCCACATCTCTCCACGCAGGATGTTATGCTGCAACTGTCAGAAGATGTCCTTCACCCCCGCCACGCAAAGCGCACCCGAGCAATTCTCGCCCTAGATCTCACAAAGGCCTTTGATAATGTCCGTCACGCAGCCATTTTAGATGCTCTCTCATCGCTTCAAGTCGGCTCGCGTGTCCACCAGTACATATCCGCCTTTCTTAGTCATCGCACCGCAGAAATCACCATCGGCTCGCTCTCATCTCCATCTTTCAAACTCGGTAGCATTGGCACCCCACAGGGTTCTGTACTCTCTCCACTGCTTTTTAATATTACCCTTATCCCCATGGCACACGCCCTCAACCAAATCCCTGCCCTGTCCCATTCCTTATACGCCGATGATATTACACTGTGGACCACCACAGGTAGCATTGGCGCCATGGAAGATACATTACAGGCCGGAGCAGACATTGTTGTATCTTTTGCAGCAAATGTCGGCTTGGCTTGTTCCCCTACCAAATCGGAGCTTCTCATACTCCGACCTCCTAGGTGTCGTACAGACAAAGGCCCTCCTCCGCCATCTTCTTGACAATTGACAACACCCGGATACCAGAAGTGGACAACATCAGGATTCTTGGTATTCTGATACAAAACAATGGCAAGAATACCGCAACCATCACTAAGCTGACAGTGATGGTTCATCAAACAATCCGCCTCATTCGCCGCATAGCCAATCGCCATCGCGGCATGCGCGAGCATGACCTCAGACGCCTGGTACAGGCATTTGTCCTGAGCCGTGTTGTGTACTCGCTCCCCTACCTTTTCCTCACGCGGGTGGAGGAAGACAAGGTTAACGCCCTTATCCGACAGGCGTACAAAGCCGCCCTCAACTTACCCCGCTATACTTCTAATGAACGCCTTCTTCACATGGGCATCCATAACTCCCTAGCTGAGCTCACAGAAGCCCACCGCTCAGCCCAGTTGGAGCGATTATCATCTACCCTCACCGGCCGGAACATCCTTGCTCGCATCCATCTCTCACCTCCCGGTCACTGCTCTGCACAACAGACACTTTCCCCTGCGATACACCGCGTTCTTAAGGTGCATCCCCTGCCAAAGAATATGCACCCAGAGCACCATGTCGATCGCCGCAAGGCACGCGCAGAAGCTCTTCACAAAAACTATGGCTTCCAGCCAGAGACCGTTTACGTAGACGCTGCCTCATACCCCTCCCGCCCAGCGTTCGCCCTCAGCTCTGTTTCCAACTCTTTGCAACTGGTCGCGGCCGGTACAACTTTTGCCTCCACTTCCCTGGAGGCGGAGGAGGCGGCGGTTGCCCTCGCCATAGCTACCACCCGAGCCACAACCATCTTTAGCGATTCTAAATCCGCCGTACTGAACTTTGCCCGCGGTCGGATCTCTACCCCAGCCTTCCGGTTCCTCGCCTCCCTCTCCCCACCCGAACACCCTATTCAACTAATATGGGTGCCCGCTCACACGGGTCACCCAGGCAACGAAGCAGCTCACTCTTTTGCTCGAGGATACGTCAGCCGAGCAGGGACTGCCACTGCCTGGGGAGATGCTCGCGAGCGCATGGTATCCTATAACGAAATCTCTCTCCATTACCGTGATCAACGAACCATCTACCCTCCTCCTCATAAATCTATGACTAAGCTACAACAGGTGACGTGGCGCCAGCTTCAGTCCCGTACATTCCCATGCCCCGCTTTCTTATCTTTGATCCATCCAGGACTGTTCTCGCCGCAGTGCACCCTGTGTGGGGCACCTAAAGCTGATTTTGAGCATATTATGATCAAATGCTCGGAATTCCACCCTCCAGCCACTTGGCAACTCTCCGACCTCGAGCGATGGGAGGCTGCGGTGTCCAGCTCTGACCCGGCCGTTCAAAAGCGGCTGACAGACTGGGCTTTGGGTGTCGCTGTGAAGCACCAGCTTTCGGCCACAACACGCAGCCAAGAGCCGACCCGTCATTAGAATGTAATCCCTTAAGGCTCCCAAATATAAAGTTTTTCACCACCACCACCGTCGGCCCCTGTGCTATCATTGCTGTGAAGCCAGTCATGTTAACCGGGCAGGCCCGTACCACCGCGTCAACATGTGGGGTTTCGCCTCGGAGGGCCTCTATCCTCGGAATGCAGAACGGAATACTGAGATTGCAAGCGACCTTGCAGCGCGACAGTACCCCGTCACATCCGGTTACCAAGAGCGTCGGTCTACGTCCCCGACGAGCAACCGTTCGACAAGTCCCAACTTTTCCCGACGCCGCTCTCCCAGCCCTGGCCGGGAAAACTAATACCAGCGGCCTTCGGAGGCAGGGTCGCTGATGTCGGGAAATGTGAATATCCTCCGTGATCGTCAGGCAGACCCGACGAGATTTCGCTTGTGTCAGGTAGCGACAGCATCCGGCATACTGCCTCCGATTTGTGTGTAACTATTGATGGAGTGGATGTCACCGCGTTACTCGACACCGGTGCCGATTATTCAGTAATGAGCCGTGGTCTCGCCCGAGAAATGAAAGTTTTGAAACATTGGTCCGGGCCGAAAATTCGTACGGCGGGAAGTCACTTGATTGAACCTGCAGGCAAGTGCACAGCGCGGGTCAGCATCCGTGATTTTGTGCGTGTCGGAGAATTTATCGTGCTTCCTGAGTGTTCGAAAAACTTGATTCTTGGTCTAGACTTCCTGCAGACCAACGGCGCTGTCATTGACCTGAAAGAAGCGCGTGTTTCCTTTTCGACGAAACGAGCCGTGGCGCGCTTTGAAAACGAAGAGCCGGGTCTGAACGTTTAGCGTATAGTCGACGATGACGTGAGGGTTCCGGCACGTTCTAGTGTGCTGGTTCTTGTAAGGCATGATTTGTTCCATGATTACGAGGGCATCGCAGATGGGCACCTTCCGCTACTACTCGAGAAGGAATTAGTCGTTGCTCGAGGACTCGTACAACTCCAGAACAGTTGTGCCACCGTCCTCCTGACAAATTTTGCTAAGGAGATGCGGCATCTCGCCAAAGACACGGCTGTTGCCGTCCTTCACGCTGTTACTGCCTTACCTCATTTATGCACCGCCGGAGCGAACCCTAAAGAAGAGGCCGCACCTTGTCAGGCTCTGCAAACCGTTAAAATTAGCCCCGACTTGAAGCCCGATCAAAGGAATCTTTTCTCGGCTCTTCTGAGCGATTTCGCAGATTGCTTCGCCACAGGCTCTAAGGTCGGTCGTACTCCTGTCGCCAAGCACCGCATTATCACCTGTGAGCCCACGTTACCGGTATGCCAGCGCCCGTACCGGGTTTCTCCTAAGAAACGTGACGCCATTAAAACGCAAGTGGATGAAATGCTTGCGGACGACGTGATCCAGCTTTCGACAAGCCCATGGGCGTCGCCAGTGGTCCTTGTCAAAAAGAAAGATGGCACCTTGAGATTCTATGTCGATTACCAGAAGTTAAATAACGTGATTAAAAAGGACGCCTATCCGCTGTCCAGGATTGATGATGTCCTCGACCGACTACGCGATGCCCGGTACTCCTCCTCATTAGACCTCAAAAGCGGATACTGGCAAATCGAGGTGGATCAGAGAGACAGAGAGAAGACTGCATTTGTGACGCCCGACGGTCTATACGAGTGCTTCCGTTTGGTCTTTGCTCTGCACCGGCCACGTTCCAACGTATGATGGACACGGTTTTATCGGGCATGAAGTGGCAGTCGTGCTTGGTGTACTTAGATGTTATTTTCTCGCCTACTTTCGAGCAACACTTGGGCAGGTTACGCATCGTGCTTCAAGCACTCAAAGGCGCGCAACTAACGATCAAGCCTGAGAAATGCCACTTATGTTTCAAGGAACTACGCTTTCTCGGCCAAGGTTGTCAGTGCACAGGGCGTTCTCCCTGATCCCGAAAAGACTACCGCAGTGTCAAATGTTCCACGCTCCATCGACAAAAAGGCACTTCGACGATTTCTAGGTCTTTGTTCATACTACCGACACTTCGTCCAAGATTTTTCTAAGATAGCTGAACCACTGACAGCACTAACCAGAGAAGACATACCGTTCCTGTGGGGAGACGATCAACAACAAGCCTTCCAGGAGCTTAGAAGCCGCCTACACAGACCCCCCAATACTCGCCCATTTCGATGAAGACGCCGCAACCGACGTACATACTGATGCCAGCAACGTTGGTCTCGGCGCGGTACTCATTCAGTGGCAAGGCGGAGTAGAGCGGGTTATCGCCTACGCGAGCCGAGCACTCTCACGATCGGAGGAGAACTATTCGACAACGGAGAAGGAGTGCCTTGCGGTAATCTGGGCCATCAGCAAGTTTCGACCATATTTGTATGGACGACCCTTCCGTATTGTCAGCGACCACCATTCCTTGTGCTGGCTGGCAAGCCTTAAAGACCTGTCTGGACGCTTAGCTCGTTGGAGCCTCCGTCTTCAAGAGTATGACGTCACTGTTGTCTATAAGTCGGGACATAAACACCAAGATGCAGATTGCTTGTCACGCGCCCCATTGGACTCCACTGCAGTGGAACACGCCGACGATTTCCCCTTTATTGGGGCCATTACCCAATCCCATATGGCTGACCTTCAACGCAAGGGCCCGGAGCTGGCGCCGCTCATCAATTATCTGGAAGGACGTGGTGGTTGAGTCCCGCTTGTTTTTCTGTTTTTTTGTCCACGACATCGTATTGCGTCATGGCGCTCCGGCTGTTATCATTACCGATCGCGGAGCAGCTTTTACGGCCCGCCTGAATAAGGCTGTACTGAACCTTACACACACTAGCAATAGACGGGCAACGGCATACCACCCGCAAACTAATGGCTTGGTGGAACGGCTAAACAGACCTCTGGCCGATATGCTGTCTAGGTACGTGGATATAGAGCATAGGACCTGGGATCAAATCCTCCCATATGCCACGTTCGCATATAATACGGCACTTCAGGAGACGACGCGGCTCACACTCTTCAAGCTTGTCTTCGGCCGTCGAGTGACCACTCCCCTGGATACAATGCTGCCCGTGTACACCGACGACGAAGATGAGCTTGACCTGGACATCGCTAGTTTTACCCAGCGTGCGGAAGAAGCGCGGCAGCTGGAAAGGCAGCGCATATACCTACAACAGCAACTAGACGCTGACCGTTACAACAAGGGACGGCGCTTCGCTGCCTACGAGCCTGGAGACTATGTCTGGATTTGGACGCCCGTTTGTCATCGTGGGCTCTCTAAAAAATTGCTGCGCCGGTACTTCGGCCCATATCGTGTCCTCCGCCGCCTCAGCGACGTTACTTACGACGTTGAATCCGCGACCCAAGATCCCTCAAGCCGCAGACGACGCAAGTTCACTGATGTTGTACACGTCGTCCGGATGAAACCCTACCACGATCGCCCCACTGACTATTCTTGAGACTGATGGTGCCCCGTTTTGTGCTGTGGTATCCCACACCAACTTGGCATAATATCTGTCAGCTCATCGCATCAAGCAGCATTTGCAGCATCGAGGCGATGCTGCCAAGAAGGGGGGCAATGACACATGCCATTCATAGACGACGAAGATTTGAACGGGCGATTCGGAGAAGACGACGAAGCGAAACGGTGCTCCGCTTTTGTGCTGCCCTGACTGGCTGTTGGTGTTCTTCGGTGCCAGAGTGTCAGAGCGCCTCCTGTGTAACGTTACGTTACAATAATTTAAAATATTCAAATATTTTGTAAACGGCTGAGGTTTGATATGGCTATGAAATTAAAAAGGTGTGAACTCACTTGCTCTGCCATATTGTGGCAGTAACCCGCGAGAATTCCACTGGAACAGGTTGGAGCTGGTTAAAGTAGTGTGCAAATCTAAGCTGTAGTGAAGTTGCATATGCTAAAGGTAATGTTAATGGAGATAATAAGCCCATGCTGATCATAGAAAGCAACACACTGCTGCAATGCAAGGACAGCTTATAGTTCTCGGAGATCTCGTGACGGTGCATGAGATAAATGGTGGGGAAAAAAGGAGCTAATGCCTCTATAAAGCTAACGATTCTAGAAGCCGCATAGCACTCCTCCCCAAAGGCATTCTTGAGAACTGTCGTTTATCATAGCCAAAAAGCATACAGTCTCAAGTGAGCCGATGGCGCTTCCGCGGCAGCAAAGTGCGAACGTTCATACGGGCAGGTGAGCGACGCGCGCGAGAAGGAACTGGCGCAGAAGCGCAATGAACCTGGATACCACACAGGCTAATGAAACAGAGTTCAAGAATGCAGGTTTGAGTCCATCTGTCAGACATGGAACACCCTGCCAAATGCAGTTCATTGTACGCATAGACCCTCAACGCCCTAATTAGTGGTGGTAATTGAGATTCCATAAATTTGTATACTTAACGGACATTTATCACGCCGTTAACTACTCTCGTCTCGACAAAAGTGTGTTTCACAGCTATGTGTTCGGAAATACCGTTTTATGTAAGACACTTTGCGTTCATTAGTGGCATTGAAACATATGTTTATGAGCCGGTACGGGCACAGCAGTGGCATTTTGAGGGCATTATAACCTCCTCTAGTATCGTTTAGCCAGTTTAATAAATGCCTGTGGATTAAAAGTAAGGACGAACCTATTCGCAGGAATTGAATTATAAATTTAAAAAAAAACTAACTCGGGCTGCGTCTCACAATGAGACCTTTTTTATCCGTTCTGATAGGATGGGTCAAGTTGACCGAGAGGAAAACGATTTTTTGCATTAAAGTCACGCGGCCAAAATAAATTCAAATTCTTTCTTTCAGAAATGATAAGCTAAAATTCAAAGCAAAGTACGATCAGCGAGGAACAAAAATTGAGCTTGAAAAAGGTAAGGAATAACTGTATTTTTCATTGTGATGCATGTTCTTCTGAATATCACGAATGTCATCCCTTAGCGTTTCGATCTTTGCAGCGCATGAAAACGCTGAAGCAACGATTAATAACCTTACCATTCATAGCAAGCAGTCGTAGGGTCAATGAGGATTCCAGCATTTTTATGCATTATCTTTTACTCTACGTGTATTAACTAGCTATTGCGTATCAGTTGCGCAAGATAAGGAAAGAACTATTGCATCATGTGGGCTTAAGTAGTCGCGCCTCATAGGCAAGCACGTTTCACATACAGTGAATGTAGCAGATAGGCTTTTCCGGGCCGTTTACTGGTCCCATTGAGTCACGAACATGGGCCTTTTAACTTGAATCTCATACAGCTCGCTCAGCTGAAAAGGCTTTGACGATGGTTGCTTTAACACAAAATTGAGAAGTGTCGATGCAACTGAAATGTTGTGCATTATTTTTCACAAGAATTGTTACGCAACAGTTCTTTTCGAGCGTTCAGGATACTCATCATCATCATCATCATCATCAAAGGATCTTGGTAAGCCAATTTTTCCTTCTAGTCAAGTTCTAGGCTAGTTTGCGAGTGGGATGTGGTTATAAGACGTAAGCACCCTTGCAAGTTTGACAGCGCCCTTAGAAATGGTATATATACACCGCTCTTTTCCCGAACCGAACCTATATGTAGATATAAAAATATTTTAAAATGAAAAGGAGATGTTAAATGAGCATTGTGTGGACTCAAAAGGCGAAGACTACGAGTACCTCAAATTTTTCACTGTAGTGAAAATTATAAGTCAATGGCAGTCAAGAAGTATATGTCTTTTATATAGGTGGTCTTTGGCAGGCTTAACAAATATGCTTCTTTCTAAAATGTTCGCATAAGAAAAGCACTGTTTTAAGCGATAGAACTTCGTTTCATGGCTGCATCAAAAATAGAGTGGTTAGGACTAAAGCAGACTACCGTATTTCTCAGCCTGAGTCGCTTTGGAATGTTAAAATCCATGGCCTGATCCACACCTAAACCAGGCGAACCAGAGAAAATAGACCGTGATGTTTGTGAAAAAATCGCAGCTCGCATATCTTCAAGTAAATTTAGAGTGAGGCAATGGTCTATTTTCAATGGTATCCCATAGTAACGCTGCAGCTCTTTATTACTCCCACACGCTCAGCACAGCGATGAAGTCGACCGCGTACATGCGTACATCCGAGGGGACCAGTCCCACGGTAGAGAGCGACCGGCATGTGATCATAAAACGAGATTTAATTTTCTAAAATCAGATTTATAGTTTTAAAAAAATGATAATTATATGATCTATGGATTTTGAATGTATAGCCACGCCTATAGGTCAACCGAAGTGAAAACGTTTAAGACAAGATATATGACTTCGTAAGCACTGTACAACGGGCTGCCAAGCTAGTATATGCTGAAGTAAAACTTTAACCTCACTCTTTGTTACCCAGATTTTTATTGTTTAGCTGTAATGTCTTCATTGCGTTTACAGTGGACTGTAAACCAAAATGGTGTAATTGGTTTACTATATTGGTAGCCATTAAAGGTTCAGCGTCAAAATATTCCCATTTTGTGTTTGTATAAAGAGACAACAGGTCTAACTTTCACATTAGTCATGAGCCGTGCGCTCACCAAATTACAAGCGTTGAGTATATTCTTTGAATTTATATTTTCCACCATATCTTGAAAAGCGGAATGAATAACACTGAAAAAATGTTAACATCCTTAGGTAGGTTTTAGAAGCCAAGGAACTCCCTTCCTGGCAACGAGAGTGCGCACTCACTCGCCTGAGCAGCAACCTTCTCGTCGCTGTCGAGAGAAGCGGAGGAGGAAATAGACAGAGAGGACGCCAGCACAGTTCTACACTTACACCCACATTACACTATATTACTGTAGACAAAGAAGAACACTGCCACTGCCGAACCCAGTACTTACTAAGACCGAAGCTGTGGCATGGCGACAACTGCAGACTCACATGTATACAAATTCGTACCACAAACATTTGTTCTTCCCCACCCGCTACTCAGAAAAATGCCCCCTGCCAACAACACCGACCAACACTATATAATTCTGTTTGGGCCTGCCCAAAACCACCCGGCGGCATTCCACCTATAACTCACCCCACCCTCTCCTGTAGGGAAGATGCCTTGCCCCGCATGGAGCTGACCGAACAACGCCGGCTAATCGAGCGGGCCGAGAGGATTGCAGTGGCTAATAGACTTATGGACTGAGATGCATTTACTCCTTTCTGAAACCGTTTCATTAGCACCAACCCGCAAGACAGCTGTTCTGGCGGGCCTGCAAGATTGAGGGGGCACATGGCAAATTGTATAATATTCGGTGGTT
Source organism: Amblyomma maculatum (assembly GCF_055883805.1). Classification (NCBI taxonomy): domain Eukaryota; kingdom Metazoa; phylum Arthropoda; class Arachnida; order Ixodida; family Ixodidae; genus Amblyomma; species Amblyomma maculatum. The sequence goes on along the minus strand of NC_139353.1, from coordinate 90,623,819 downwards.
GTAAAGAAGGGGCGTTATTGATCATGTGTGTAATTTTTTTCTGAATTCTTTCTGTACGAGAAAACGAAATCGCTTGTTGAAAACACGCCGCTTTTATTCCGGGAGCGACGGGGGTGGGGCGGCGAATCTAGAAAGTGTTACCTCCATCGCGGAATGCAGGCCGGTTGCACGCTTGCTTTGCTCCATCCCGTGCTTTAGTGATCGACTCATCAGGGGCAATCTACTGCTTGCGCTGTTTGTTTTCTCCAGTTCGGTCGCTTTGTGCTGAAGATTCCGCATGATAAAAAATTACAGGAGGTGAACCAGCAGATACGCAGCTGTGGCGGAGAAGCGCGCCGTGCCATTCGACGCCCTACTATTGTGAGCCGCTTTTTCTCTGTAGTAAAATAAATGTTGGTGGACGTTCAAAAAATATTTTCCTTATGTCATTAAAAACAAAAATTCTTGCGATTGCGTGAAGCTACCAGTGGTTACCAGCACGGCTTTCCGTCGGGCGAAAATTAGTGGTTCAGGCGACATGGTGTTAGATAGTTTCCCAGACGGCAACAAACTTTCAGTGCAGTGGGTCTCCGTCATGAAAAAGAAAAACGTTCTTAACTTTAGAACCAGCCGTATTTTCCCTTATGATGTTCGTGCCGAGGACAATCATCAAATCTCGACCGCGACTTCGTCCACTTGGGATCTCAATTAAACCAGCGCTACTGAAGCCCGTTGCCATTTTTAATTGTTCCCGCATCTAATTAGGTTAATACCGTTATTCCACAGGTAGCTTCCCCGTCATTACGCTTAACCGAAGATACCGAACTTAAAACGCGATTCGCGGAGGACTTGTTACACAGCTCGCCGCCGTTCTCGACAACGTTAACAATTACCAATTCGGTACAGGAAACGAAATTCATGATCGCTAGAACGAAACTCGATTTCTAATAGTCACTTATAACGTAGTGTCTACAATGCCGTGCTGCTCGAGCGGCAACAGCGAGCTCAAACATCGTTCAATGGTAGTACTGCTTTCATATGCCGCGCGAGCGACGCCTTTCGTAAGCTGTCTGTGGATCCCTTGCGCTAGCGTCATGAAAGCATGCTCAATTTTATTGTTATATTACACAAGGAGCCCAGCGATAACGGAATGACAAAAATTAACCCCTATTGAAAATCGCTGAGCCGTACCGTGATGCTTGTAGGAGTTAAACTGTGATACAGGCAAGTTTTTTTCACAGCTGTGTAGCGGCAGTCGACGTGGTTCGTCGCGGTTCATTCGATTTTCTTGTATACATTAGTTCCTCGGCTAAGGTGGAGCCGTAATTAATATTATCGCCATTGCATTGTTAGACAAAGTGATATACAGTCGGCTGTTCTATGCATCGCCCCTTTACAACAGCGCTGCTGAATACCCAAGCGTCGTCTGCTGTTTCGCCGATACCAAATGATACAGCCCTGGTGACGACCAGGGACTGCGCTCTGACAGAACGCCGTCCACCGCGCTCGCTGCCAGCACTGTTCCGCTATGCTCGCCTCATGTGGCGCTGCAGAGTGTACGAACCTGCCTGATTTCACAATGCTGCTGAAGCCGGACCATTTTCAGCGTTGCGCTGAAAAGAGCACCACGCCAACTTAGCTCCAAAGACGGGACGGGCTGCAGCTGCAGTACGCGTGGGTTTGTCGTTTCGCACTTGAGCGATACTCCAAAGTTGTATAAACGCGTTGTGGACTAGGATTCCATCATATAAAATGCCTATCCATTTTGCTGTTACTGAAATGAACTTTAGTGTGTAAAGGGCAGTTGTGAAAGCGGGCCAGCTCATGCGCTTTTCGACTGGCGCAAATGGGCTGACCTTGCTCTCGCCGTCGACGTACTCGACAGCGTCTTTTAGAGCGCCTTTTCTTTAATTGCGAAGCAATACTACTTTAGCTACCACCTCAGCCCGTCAAAAGGCGCGGCGGGGGCAGCCACGTTTGACCTTTAGCGTGACCTGGCTGTGTGACGTCATACCATCTGTGTAAGAGTGGGGGCTCAACCTCGTGCCGTCGCCTTGCGCGGTGGCAGTTACGGCCTGACTTCTGCTCCTCTCAAAAGTGGCGCTGTGCGCTGCGTGACGTCATACCATCTGTGTAAGAGCGGGGGCTCACTGTCGCTTTGCGCGGTGGCAGTTACGGCCTGACTCCGCTCCTCCCGTCAAGCCATGAGATGCCGCCTACAGTCAAAGCGCTTAGGCAGGCTGCAAAGAGGAAGTAAAAGCGAGCCACAGAGACGGAAGAAGAGGGAGAAGAACGGCTTTCCAAGCGGCAAGCGCAAGAAGCAGCTAGGCGGAAAAGGCGGTCAGTGTCTTCGGTAGCAGAATCAACCACAGAAGCAGAAGAGGAAGGTACGGATTTGTCCGATAGTTTGGAACGTGCATCTACTAGCAGCACTACCAGTTCGGAGCGATGGAACACTAGCAGAACGTTGCCCTATGTATAACCATAGCTAAACACAGTACACTCAAGAATCACTATAGCCATAATAGCAAACATAACCGGATCATCACCATGGTGAATATAGCACAGCCAAGCATCGCCACCAGCGGTACAATAGTAGTACCACGTATTGCTTCGCAATCACCAGGCTTAACCAAGCTAAGCCACAGCCAATTTTTTTTGGAGCTGCTGGTTGCTGGAATTCGTACCGTAAATGTTCAAGGTGTTTTAATTCGTTCGAATAATCAATAAAAATTTAAATCGAGCTGTGAAGTCACCTGAAGCAACGCTCAGGCAGCAACACCGCCGGAGCTAGCCTCGCAAGAAGCCAAAGACGTCATTGTGGGCCCTGCGAATTACGAAAAACAGCGGCATCTGCTTGGTGGGGGGACACGTCAGTGCTCGTTTGCTTCTGTAAAACTGTTATTTGCCTTCATTAATTCCATTTTTAAACATGACAGTCTTGTTCAGCTATTAAAAACAATAAATGCGGCACGGGAAATATATTTTGCGAAAACGTTTCACCTTCCCATTAAGCTGTTTTTAGACATTTCTGTCTATTAATATTCGAACACTACAGACGACAACATGAGAACGTGTCGGAGCTGGTTATCGACCAATTCAATATTTTTAATTGCTGACTAAAAATGCTAAAAGCAATAAAATATTTGTTCCTTAATAGAATCGTTTTTCGGCTTATAACACTGCTAAAATATGTTGGCCTTGTGGTTATGAAAATACATTTACGCAAGGCGGATGAGCTAGACTGAAACCTTAAACTGTCTTTGCAAGGATTTCATTCTTATGATATCTTATAGATTTTGACTGAGCGTATACTGACAATTCAATTAACAATTATTCCCGATTCTGGAAGCCTAATTCAATGTGATTACAACATTGCCCCTGCCATCTTACTTGATCAGACTAAGGCATTTTTGGAAAGCGCGCAACAGTGTCTTGTGGTTAGACCACACTTGAAATCTGGCAACGGTTACCTTTATTGAGGCAAAAGCCAAGGCTTTTGAAACTGGAATGTCAGGACTCATAAAATATGAAAGTTCTAATATTATCATCTCCTTTCTCTGCGACGTCCGTAATAGTCATCAGCCGCTCTCAAAGCTATGTCCGGGATATCGTTGTGAGCGTTGAAATAATTAAATATAAATGATATGCCTGTAATTGGCTAGTTTCTTAAAAATTACGTGATAATATATTGAGTACATACGTCGTACAAAATATGACAGGAGTAAAAATTTGAAAGTTACTTCGGTATGACCATTTTTTCCTACAATATCTGCGATTCTGTTAGAAAGCGAATTGCTGGTGCCCAACAAGAGATATTAGCAGCACTAAACTTGTGCGTCGTTATACCTGGCGTCAAATTATAAAATGATGTGCCTCTCAAAACGACATCACTGATTAATGAAAGAAATTACAAAATTTGGCAAATGCGAAAACAATATTTTTAAAATATTGACATCCTCTATCCGACACGCTTCACTGGCCAACTACCACTGCCTTGCTGGTTTTGGCTCCAAAATGTAATTTAGGTCTGAGGTTTCCTGAGAGCGGGCCTTTGGGAATGAATTTCCTCTTCCGGGAGAGATAATTATTCTACGGTGTAATATATTCCCGGAGGCTAACTGTCTATTACTGTCAGCCACAAAAAGCGGGTTCTGAATCACTCTATTTCATATTTTAAAGTTCCTCTTAGTTCGTGATCACCATTGAGGTTGCAGTAAGGGCCTCTTGTCAGTATTATTTCATTATTAAATTAAACGAGAATGAGTTGAATATGTGATATCTCTATCAATGTATACCGCCAGTGAGTCCAGCAAATTGGCCTTATTTTTATGTACTAAGCTGGAACAACACATCTGCCTCGTTGGGTAAATGTTAATTAACCGCCTTTCTCTTCATAATGGCATTCTACATACTCATTGTTCAGACCTTTCTATGACTGAAAACAATAAACACCCTTAAAATCGATAAATAAATCATCGCAAATCAAAACTCTGTGGTGTCAAACATATATTTACGAGCATCTACTTAAGAGAAGAGACATACTAATTCCCGTGAGTGAAGTTCTGATTTTTCATACAAGCCTCTGCATTACCACCACTATGCTATGGTGATGCTTTCAGTTTCAGGAGATGGCGAACTCCCATTTGGATTCCAGAGCGTACACTTGGTCTTGGCCGCCACTCCAACTTGTTTTGTCGTACAGATCGGTGAGACAAGTAGAGATAAGTGCATTCTTCTTAAAATCTGCATAGTTTCTTTTTCTTTGTAATCTTTCTCGCTTTCTTAGTCTTCGCTCCTTTTTGCTATGAAGCTAATTATTCTGGTAAACCGCCTATACTTAGTAATAATGCATGAGTAGCTTTGGCTTTTCGCATGACTGCCTTTCTTTTCGGCAAGGATTTGTATGAGTGAAGAGAATTATGCTCGCCAGATGTGAGAACTGCTGTAATTTCAGACTAGAAAGAGTCGTCTGCATTCGGTAAGTGACAGATTCAACAGGATGAAAAAATTACAGGGCTGCGTTCAAATCTTCTTAAGAGTGAAAATAGTAAAAGCGGCTTTACAGGACTGTTCTCAGTAATTGCATTGTCATTGTCATCGATGCTATCATTATCATCATTATCATCATCAATATCGTTCTTTTGCTCACTATCAGCTAAATGCAACGTCCTTCACGACTAACACTATATATATAGTTATCATTGACTGCGCCGTCGTTGTCATCGCTCCTATTATCCTCACGTTAGACAAGAATTTTGATGGGTTTAGTGATGTTAAGTTCGCGTTCGGCAGGTAGAGAAGCAGAAGACGATGATCTGATGATGGTCAGGAGGAGATATATATTTACAGAAGCAAAATAGTTTACATTGGCAAACAGTAAGTTACAGTAACAAGAGTCACACAAACAACTGCAACTTAAAACAAAATAGACTCTCACACAGAGAAGTCACTCTACAAGCCCTTACTTTTCTACCGAGCATTTCGGTTAAAGCCTAGGGACTGTAAATACGTGCTAAGCACGGAGCCTCAATCTTGGCTGTCGAACATGGTCCGAGGACCGGTTTTTGGTACCAGACATCAACAAAGGCCCAAGGGCGGTCACCTTAGGTGATCCGCCCCGAAAATGAAGCAGCCAATCAAATTATTTAAAAACATGCCACAAACCCCGTGGGTTGGGAATAAACTCGGACCTAGGTCCTTAATTACGCCAAATAAAAATACAACATTCAAAACACACACTCTTTCCACTCGCTGGTCCCCAAACCCTCTCACGCGGCGCCTGTCTTTGCCTCCCCTTCTCAGCGTGTTTGCGACGCGACCTTGCAGCTGGCGCCTTTGTGAAAGAAACGCCGCGGGGGATCTCGAGATTAGGCCATCCCGCCGTCCCGTTCGAGGAAAAGGGGGGGGGGGCACTGTTCCAGAGCAGTGTACAGCCGTTGCTCGCACCCGATGAGCCGCTGCGTGCGGGCTAAGTGCCGCGCCTATTGTCGCCTTCTACAGGGCGTTTAGTGAGCGCTTGGGGCAGGGCAAAACGGCTTCATTATCGGGGTCTCTCTGCCCCGATGTTTCGCGACACAGCGGGAGATCGCTGGGCTGATTGCCTACTTGGGAGGGCTGAGGGTGGCGCCTATTGTCGCCTTCTGCAGGACATTTAGTGAGCGCTTGTGGCAGTGCAAAAAGCTTCATTAACGGCGTCTCCCTGCCCCCATGCTTGGCGCCACGGCGGGAGATCGCTTGACGAGCTGGCCGTAAAGTGGTTCGCAGAAGCGTGCCACTGTTGTTCCCGGCTGATAATTGGATGCGTCTGTCATTCGCTTCTTGGCGACACCTCGGGGCGAAAGGACGAAACAAACCAGGCCTCCCGCGCGCCCGCGCGTCCGCGCCCAAGAAAAGGGGAGAAAAGGAGAGAAAAAAACATCAGCGCTCGATCCTTGGCTTCGGCGCGTGGGGGGTTCCAGTTCGACTCCACGTGCGAGTCGCTTTTCAATGCGGCCTTACACGTCCCTCCCAAGAGGGCAAATGAGCTTGGAATCCGGTCATTTCAGCCTAATACAACGAAGGCCGCAACAACCCGCGAAGCAAACCAAACATGTAAGACACTTCGCACGTGAATGGAACACCGAATAAATTTCGCGACACAAGATGGGTATAACACAAAACAAATCACACATTCGCATCGGCGGACCGGACAGTGTTCGTGAAAGTCCCACGCGCGAGCAATTGGATGTCCTTACGCCAAGTTCACGCGCACTCCACCGTTCACATCACACATTGCACCGGGTACGCGGGAACATTCACGCGTCGCCGAAAGGCCATGGCTCAAGCGTGTGCTTGCTCTACGCCCCAAGTCACATTGGGGACACGGGTTAACGCGTCGGCGTTACCATTGCTTGACCCTTTCCTGTGGGTCACCGTCCCATTGTAGCGCTGTAGGGCCAGCTCCCATCGCGCGAGTTTTGCCCCATGAGGCGTACTAGTAGTGAGATAGGAGAGGGGGTTGTGGTCAGACACCACGTTTATTTCTGCCCGGTACACCCAATGATCAAATTTCTTTAGTGCCCAGATAATGGGGAATGCTTCCCGCTCGATCGTAGACCAGCGGGTCTGCGTTGGCGTGAATCGGTGGCTGGCAAACGCTATCGGCCTTTCCCGTCCCTCGTCTCCCATCTGCGCCAAACAAGCCCCCGCTGCAACATCGGACGCTTCGGTGAACAGCCAATATGGCCTTTTAATGTCGGGGGTGTTCAGCGATGCAGCTTAGCACAGAGCTGACTTGAGCCTGTCGAGCGCGTTTTGTGCTTCCTGGCTCCACGGAATCGTGTTAGGTACACCTCGCCTCGTCAAAGACGTGAGTGGTGCGGCCATCTCGGCGTATCCTTCAACGTAATCGCGGTAGTAACCACATAAGCCTAGCAGACTCCGTAGCTGTCTCTTCGTTGCGGGGGGCACGAGCCCACGAATGGCCGATATCTTTTCTGGGTCGGGCCCATGGGTTCCGCCGCCCACTATGTGTCCTAGGTACTTAATGTGGGCCTGTGCGACCTGACACTTTTCCCGGCTCACCTTAAACTTGGCGTCGCGCAACAAATCAAAAATTATTTCTAAGGGCCGCAAGTGTTCAGTCCACGAGGAAGAGAAAATGGCGATGTCATCGAGGTATGCGGCCGCATAAGCCTGATGTTTCGAGAGGAGGGTGTTCATTATCCGCTGAAAGGTGGCTGCGGCGTTCTTTAGCCCGAACGGCATGACGCGCCAAGCATACTGTCCCTCGTGAGTTACGAAGGCGGTCAGATGTTTGCTTTCCGGAGCTACCGGCACCTGCCAGTATCCGCGTCGCAAATCGATAAGAGTGATATACCTAGCGCGGCCCACCCTCATGATGAGCTCTTTAGGGGGTGACATTGGAAAGGCATCCGTGCGCGTCGCTGCGTTTAAAGCGCGATAGTCAACACACATGCGCGCCGATCCGTCCTTCTTACCCACGCATACAACGGGATGGGCGCACTCGCTTTCCACCGGATACACCAGCCCGAGGTCTAGCAACTCGTTTACTTGGGGGCTCACCTCACTCCTTAATAACTCCGGCACGCGATATGGGAAAGTGCGTTTGAGCTGGTGGCCTTCGTGCAGCTCTATCTTATGTGCCCCAACTCGTGCTACTCCCGGCGTTTCGCTGAACAAATCAGCGTAAGCGGCAAACACCTCCGAGTTCTCGAGGCGGTCCTGAGTAGGTAGGTGTGCGAGTTTCTCCGATTCTATCAGACAACCACCACATCTCTCAGGCACAGACCGAGGGGTGTACTCGATTTCACAAAACTCCTCGTCTTCCTCGAAAACTACTCCGACATGGCTGACACGTGCGTAGTAGGGTCGCAGCCTGTTCGCATGCACTATCGCTGTAGCCTTTTTTCCCTTGTCGATTCTGTACGAGTTCTGCCTCTCTTGCGTGGTTACGACGAATGGACCGAGCCACTTGGGGGCCATTTTACTGCCAGGGTCTGTGTCAAATATCAATACCTGGTCTCCGACGACAAACGTCTTGCTCCGTGCGCGCCTGTTATACGCCTGCGCATAACTTCCCTGACGTGCGCTCGACGTCAAACTCGCTACTTCTGCTGCTACTTCTAGCTGCTCGCGTAGCTGTCGCAAATACTTCGCGGGTGCTTCCCTGAGTGTGTTCGGGAGGGGTTGCTGGCCTGTTCGTGTTCGCTGCAGAATTTCTAGCGGTCCGATAAGGTTTCTACCGAATAAGAGCCGGAACGGCGCCACGCCTGTAGTGTCATGGGGGACTTCCCTGTACGCCCAGAGAACGAACGGGACCAGTCTATCCCAGTTCTTGGGATCTTTCTCAATAACATGGAACAACATGTTCTTCAAAACGCGGTTCCACCTTTCCACTGTCCCGTTGCTCTCCGCATGCTCAGGAGTCGAAAAACGCGGTGCGCATCCCAGTCTTGCTAACATCTCACGCGTCAGCTGCGCCGTGAAGTTCGTTCCCTGATCTGAACAGACTACCTCAGGTATGCCTGTGCGGCTGAAAATCGTAAGCAAGGCGTCGCATGTTGCCCTAGCGGTTAGGGATCGCACACAGACTACCTCCGGCCACCGCGTGCGCAAGTCAACGAGGCAGAAAGCGTACCTATGACCCCTGCTCGACGGAACATCGAGCGGCCCGATTATATCGACATTTACGACCTGAAACAGATGGTCGGGTCTGGTGAGAGGTGTGATGGGAACCCTATCTTTAATTCGCCTGTCTGAGCGGACTTGACAGCCGTGACATGTCCTGCAGTGTCGCGTTACGTCCGCTTCTAAGCCTGGCCAGAGAAAGCTGTACTTAATTCTGGTCTTTGTCTTCCGTGGCCCCAAATGGCCTCCCCAAAGGGACTCATGCTCAAGGCCGAGTACCTCTTCACGCCTGCTAAGGGGGAGCACAAGCGACTTCACTTTGCTACCGGAGATCGAGTCCCAGTGATACAACAAGCCGTCTGAAACAAACATGTCTGCTTTCCCTGCCTTTGCGGCAGCCCACGCTTTCTTTAAGGCTTCGTCTGATACCTGGTCGGATCTGAATACCTGGCGCTGTTTTAGGGCTGCGTCCGCGTCATCCTGGATCGAGATTACATCTTCCTTCTCGCTTTCTTCCAGATCTACTTCACAGGGCTGTTCCGTCGCCACACCCTGCTCACCACTCATTAGTTTGTCTGCCTCAGGCCCCGCCGCTTGCTCCTCCTGTGATGTAGAGCTCAGCTTTGCGCTCTGCTCCGCCATGGTGACGGACGCGTTAACTGCTTCAGACAGAGGGCAGGCCTTATTCATAACAAGTGCCTCGTAACGACTGTCTATCTCCGAAAGCAGTTCCCAATCCTCCCTGGAGAGCAAACAATCCACTCCCTCCGCCAGCTTATCAGAAAGCGCGCATACAATGTCTATTGCCTCGGGCCCTGCTATGTGTGCGGTGGGCCGCCTGATGCCCACAGCAAGAGTGACCAGTTTTGCGTTAACCGTCTCACCAAAAGCCGAGACTAGCTTTATCGAGCCGGATGGCTCCCAACATATACTTGGCACGAGGCCTTCCCTAACCACGGTTATCTCGCTACCGGTATCAATTATAGCTGTCGCCGGTATCCCTGCACACTCAATCTCCACCCGCTGTAGCTTCGATTTGCGTACCTCGTCGAATGACTAATGACTGGAGCGTTTTCATCTCTGCTACTAGGGTTGTCTGGGAGGCTACTGACGCCGGTGTTTCGCATGCCTCTACTTTGACTACAGCTACTTTTTGAGCTCGAGCGCGTTTCTCCTTCTTCTGCACGTTTTGTGGAGCGCGAGGGCATTCCTTGGCTCGGTGGCCAGGTGCGCGGCACTCATAACACTGAATTGGCCGTTTGCTATCATTGTTCGCCGCTTGCGGGGGTCCCTTCGGTTTTTCCGCATACACAACAATTTGTTTCGCTGCGCGCCCCTTGCCCTTAGCTTGTTCGAACGTTTGGAGAACGTCGGATATTTTATTCGGTTTTAGCCACCTCTCCTCCTCACGAAGAAGCACATATTCTAAGCCCTCAGGGCTCAAGCTACCCTTTATGCGATCTGCGATGATCAATGATACCAGGTCGTCTTTGGTTTCTACGTCCCGTTACCGAAGGTAGTACTGAAAGTACGCCTTAGTGCCCGAGGTGAACTGCGCCCAAGTTTCATCGCAGCGTTTCGTCGCGCGCTCAAAGCGTTCGAGGTATTCTGAGGGGTTAAGCTTCAGCTCCTTTAAAACGGCTGTTTTACCGACTCGTAGCTGCCACACTCATCATCCCCGAGGTTACGAAGAAGGTACCTGACACGCTCAGCTCGTGCTGGCATGATTAAGTGAACGCGGCTTCCGTTTGGCACCTTGTACGTCGTGAAAATTCTCTCGACTTCCTCGAACCATAACGGCACGTCCGCGTCACACGGCAGCTTCAGTCCCTTAAGGACTTTAGCGCATTGGGAGACTGGATCGGGCCCCATTCGACGCTGATCGTCAATGTTTGACCTTACAGATGTCTGCCCGCTTCCCGCTATCGCCATTGCAACCGCTGGATCTAGCCCAAGTTTCTGTAGCTCTAGGCGTTTCTGTGAAAGAATTTTCAATTTTTCCCGCTCAAAATCTAGTTCCATGCTGCGAATTACAACCGCATCGAATCCCGACATCTCCGCTACTTCACGTAGCGCTCCTACTACCGGCTGAGTTGTCGCTTGCTGCGACTGCTCGCTGTCATCTGTTATATCTCCCCCTCTCTCTCGCCTACGTTCGCCATCATGCTCCGTGTTAAAACCATACGCCACTTTACACTTGAGCCATAGCCACTTCAACAAAGCGCAAGAAATCCCGCTTACCCGTGCTGGTGTCGCCAGTTGGGGCCTCCGTCCCTTGGTGCCGCAGCCTCGTCGGAGTCCTTCCCCAGAACGCTGCCTCTGGTTCGGGGCCTGGATCACCTTGCTGCTTCTGGCTGGACGTGCGGACGCTTCTTGCCCAGTGGGTTCCCAGGGCCTGGGTGCTCTGGGTGATGCTCGTGTTACAGTAACAAGAGTCACACAGACAACTGCAACTTAAAACAAAATAGACTCACACAGAGAAGTCACTCTACAAGCCCTTACTTTTCTACCGAGAATTTTGGTTAAAGCCTACGGACTGTAAATGCGTGCTAAGCACGGAGCCTCAATCTTGACCGTCGAACATGGTCCGAGGACCGCGTTTTGATACCAGACATCAACAAAGATCCAAGGGCGGTCACCTTAGGTGATCCGCCCCGAAAATGAAGCAGCCAATCAAATTATTTAAAAACATGCCACAAACCCCGTGGGTTGGGAATAAACTCGGACCCAGGTCCTTAATTACGCCAAATAAAAATACAACATTCAAAACACACACTCTTTCCACTCGCTGGTCCCCAAACCCTCTCACATGGCGCCTGTCTTTGCCTCCCCTCCTCAGCGTGTTTGTGACGCGACCTTGCAGCTGGCGCCTTTGTGAAAGAAACGCCGCGGGGGATCTCGAGATTAGGCCACCCCGCCGTCCCGTTCGAGGAAAAGGGGGGGGGGGCACTGTCCCAGAGCAGTGTACAGCCGTTGCTCGCAAACGATGAGCCGCTGCGTGGGGGATAAGTGCCGCGCCCATTGTCGCCTTCTACAGGGTGTTTAGTGAGCGCTTGGGGCAGGGCAAAACGGCTTTATTATCGGGGTCTCTCTGCCCCGATGTTTCGCGACACAGCGGGAGATCGCTGGGCTGATTGCCTACTTGGGATGGCCGAGGGTCGCGCCTATTGTCGCCTTCTGCAGGACATTTAGTGAGCGCTTGTGGCAGTGCAAAAAGCTTCATTAACGGCGTCTCCCTGCACCCATGATTGGCGCCACGGCGGGAGATCGCTGGACGAGCTGGCCGTAAAGTGGTTCGCAGAAGCGTGCCACTGTTGTTCCCGGCTGATAATTGGATGCGTCTGTCCTTCGCCTCCTGGCGACGCCTCGGGGCGAAAGGACGAAACAAACCAGGCCTCCCGCACGCCCGCGCCCAAGAAAAGGGGAAAAAAGGAGAAAAAAAAACATCAGCGCTCGCTCCTCGGCCTCGGCGCGTGGAGGGTTCTAGCTAGACTCCACTTGCGAGTCGCTTTTCAATGCGGCCTTACAGGTTTCCACGAGCCGGCATGGAAAAGGAAGACTGCGTTCCAGTCTGTCAGAAATTATCACCACCAGATATGAGAAATGCTAAATATATCGGACTAGAAGGAGTGGAACTTCACTCCCTAAGTGACAAAGTCAAGAGAATGGAGAAATTAGAGGGCTGTGCTCAAGTCTACTTAAGAGCCGAAATGGCGAAAGCTTCTTTACTGGACTGTTTTCAGTAATTGTTTTGTCATTGTCGTCATTGTCAGCGCAAGAAGTCAAGAAAGAAGTGGCTGGCAGTTCCTCACACCTCGGGTGCTGTTCCCTGCTCCTTGTGGGGTGCCTCTGTCTTCAACACCATTGAGGCCATTCTGCGTGGGGTTTTCGCCAATGATTAGATTAAGGCTCAGGAGCTGTTCATGTGAACTTGGGGCGCGTTTGTGAAGTTGTCTTTGACCTCCCCAGGCAGCTTGGTTTGCCAGCTTGCCACTGAAAGCCTGCCATTTGAATCTTTCAAATATGAAACTGATATAATTTCCGTGTGTCTCATCCGGATCGGTGACGATATGACCAAAACGAAAACACAGAAAATAATTCAAAATGAACTAAGTTCTCTCACGGCCAATTACTTGCAGATGGCTGAACGGCGGCTTTTCGGTCGTAGAGGCATTGTTTGCAGGTTATCAAACATTGCTTGTGTGGAAGACTTGAATTAAAAAAAAAATCAGTTCAATTCCGGTTAAGGCAATCAACTCTGAACAGACAGCATGTGTCAGGGGTATTGTGCGTAGTGCCAATATCGCATCTTCCCCAAAGGAAATAGTAGAATTTCAAGCTGCTCTAGTTGGGGTGCCTTCTGTCTATCGATGTAGATGAGAAGTGAACAGCTCCCGATTTCCCACTGAGTCGGTAATAGCAACCTTTGCGGGTTCCTTTTTAAATTTGGCCTAGTGAATATCGTGTGGAACCTCTGCCCTCTGCAATGCATAAACCGGCTGCGGTTTGGGCACAGTGGCAAAGTGTGCAAGTCTACTATCCGCTGCCACGTGTGTTCACAAAACCATTCACTTGACAAATGCACTCAGATCATCCTCATTGTTGCCTATGCAATAGCAGCCATTCAGTGGGTGATGCAGAGTGCCCAAACGTAGTGAATAACAGAACATATAGATAATGAAAGGTAAGCGCTGCTCAAGAGCAAGTGCATATGCGCTTTTGGACGAAAAACAAATGTGCACCAGTCGTGTGCGCTGCTTTGTTAGGTGCATTGAGCCCAGTTAGGCAACATAAATTGTATCGACTGAGGAAAAAGCCCTAAATACTGTGGTTGAGCGTATGATGATCACATTTTCTGTGGCTTTGGATCATATTATAGCAGCACGAGCAGTGTCGTCATCAAGATTTGATCTGGAATCACCGTCTGCACCTCTGCGAGCTTGCACAGACAGTCCTACCTATTAACGGTCCTTCCTCATGACTCTCAGACGCAAGCTTACATTAATGTTTCAAGCTGACGTCTCCGCCAAAGTTGTGGAGATGACGTGTTCGTCCCTAGAAGCGCCATGCTTTGTCCCCTTCAACACCTAGCCTACCTCACCTAAAATCAAAAAAAGAATCACTAAATATCCTCCCTCAGACTGATGTACTTAAAGAGGCTAAACTGCCTCTTAAATTGAACACTACTAATGGAAGGTCTTGAAAGTTTACAATAGAATTACCGCTGTTATTTCTTCCCTTCCTGACTTAGAATTACTTCTCCACAAGCATAACGCTAAAATCGTATTTCTAAAAAAACATAGATATCTCCCAATAAATCCTTATAAATCAGAAATTAAAGAAACTTTAAGGCCTACGGCAAATATAAGAAAGGAGGCGGATTGGTAAAAATGATAACCAAAAATATGTCATCAGTCTTCTATATCTAATAAAATGGTTGATCCTGACAGTGAGCTTTGAGCGATCAGTATTTTGCTTCAGGAGGCCCCATAATGAAACTGCCTAATGTCTACTCCCTTTATGCGTTCTCAGGACAGACTGTACGGATGGCTTTTTGGCAGGTGCAAACAGTGCTGTAATCGCAGGGTATTTGAATTCGCATCATAGTGGCTGAGGCTGTCGGACAGATTCCTTCGGTCATCTTCTCTGGTCGCGGATGTCTACAATTGCTGTACGTTGCTGCAATTCCGAATCTCTTACATTTATGCGAGGAGTTTGCAGCTCAGTCATTGGTTTACCCTTATCAATGCTTGGGCTAGTGGTAGCTAATTGGTCCACAGAGGATTCTGGCATATCTAGTGATCTTTATTCGATAACCTTGAATGAATCTTGACTCTGAATTATTATTTCAACCCAAAATTTTTTAATCACATTACCTATAAAATTTTGATAACCGCTTGTCTTGCTTCGGTAGTTGCTACAAGCCGGTCGAACAAATCGAAACTGGCAGTTTCCTTCACGCAAACGTCAGTACAGCAATCGATATTTACTATAGGTGCGGCAACTTCTATGAACAGCCATCTCTCCGGTAAACACAAGAGAATGCGATAAAGAAAGAAAAGCTACCTTGAAGAGCCTATCTTAGAACCAGAGTCCATTCTATTGGTAAAATATATATACTCTGCATCTTTCAAAATGACAATTGCAGAAGCAAATGAAGAGCACAACCAAAATTTAAACACATTTTTCTCAAGTCGAGGTAATTGGAAGACTGCATATAGTTTCATGAAGCATAAAAACATTTCCTCCTCACTAAGTCAAAAGTGCTCGTGCCACTACAGGCTTAGCAAACCCTGGGGTACATTCCTCAAGGATAGCCAATACGATAACAGAAACAGACTGGTCCTTTTGTGTAAACTCGCTCCCCCTTACACTTTATCAGTCTTGACAACGATGCCATCTGCAGCTCCACGTCACGATGATGTCACTATTGGAATTATTAAAATCTTAGCCCAAGACTTTACAAGTGCCCTTTAGATACTTGTATTTCACACTTTTAGAAGGTGGGGAAAACTATTTTGTTTTTGAAAGATGCAGGAAAGAGATTCGTCAAAGATAATATTCTACCAATTACAATAAATTCAAATTTAGTAAAACTAATAGAACGAACAGTACACAGTCGTCTGGTATGACAAAGAATTTTCATTAAGGTAACGGTCTCAGCTCAGTGCAGAGTGGTTTTCTACAAGGTTGCTTTATAATGTCCGCACGCCTAGACCCTGAGATCCGAATCTGTCTCTCGCTACGCAGAAGGAAATCTCAGCTCTGGTGACGCTTGATGTTGGTAGGGCTTGCGAAAGCGTAGAACACACGATCTGGCTTAACAAGCTTGCTCAGTTAAACCCTCCAATAAATAATTATGAATGTATATATAAATTGCTTAAGGATAGCCATTTTAGCTGTACAGACGAAATCCTCTGCTCTAACACATAACAACATTCAAGGGGCGTGCCACAAGGATCAGTTAGTTCATCACTGCTTTTTAACATTATGGAAAATGACATCCCCATATGATTATGATATTGCATTTTCCGCCTCGACTCTGGATATTCATGCACTATACAACACTCTGCAAGAATATTTGGATGAGATTGAAGTCTGGCTGAATTGTATCAATTTATCTCTTAATATCAATAAATTTGGTGTTGGTTGGTTTATGGGGTTTAACGTCCCAAAGCAACTCAGGCTATGAGAGACGCCGTAGTGGAGGACTCCGGAAATTTCGCCCACCTGGGGTTCTTTAACGTGCACTGACATCGCACAGAACACGGGGCGCTTTGCTTTTCGCCTCCATCGAAAAGCGGCCGCCGAGGCCGGGATTCGATCCCGCATCCTTGGGAACAGGATGCGGGATCGAATCCCGGCCTCGGCGGCCGCTTTTCGATGGAGGCGAAAAGCAAAGCGCCCGTGTTCTGTGCGATGTCAGTGCACGTTAAAGAACGTTTGTAGTTCCCCCTGATACACATTTCCATTATTCTTTTGCTCATCGCCCCAACCAGATTCCACGCCTAGATTCGATTAACTATATAAGTGTGATGTATGACCCAACATTGAATTGAAGACTTCAAATAGAAAAGATGTCATTAAAGGAGAAAGCGCTCTTGGGCGGCTGATACGAATTAGCATAAGGAGTTTAGAATGCGTGACGGCACTTTATTGTTTCTCTACAAAGACTATGTAAAATCAATACTGGAATTTCGTAGTATTTTGTTCGTTGCCAGAGCAAGCTAAAAACTTCATCCTTTACTTTTATTGCGAAGGCATGCACTGGGGGGGGGGGGGGAGTAGGGGGGTTGATCTTCCACAGTTTGATTCAAACACTCTGCTTTACCTTAAAGGCCGTATTCTTGACATGACTTCCCGCTTCCAACTACTCAGGGTACGAACTTTCCTCACGTCACTAGACCAGGCCTTTGAAGTCATTCATCCAATTTTTGCTGCATCCCAACCGACCTTATTCTAACATAATCATTGACCGCGCTCTAATAAGTGCTAAAAAGTACAAGCTACGGTAACACAAACATTTAGCACCAGTCAACGTCGACTGAAGTTCTTGGCAAAGGGTTGATGACACACAGGCCGCAGTGGATTTAACTATGATGACATTTTTGCCTCCCACGTGAAATATATTCCTCCAAACATTTTCAACGGCCTTCATTCTGATCAACTAGAGAAAGACCCCTATCACGCTGTTACATGAACAGATGCATCAGTCAGCAAAGAACAAGCTGCAGTTAGAATATTTTCACAGGATTTGATATGGATTTATTCTTTTCTTATCCCACATTATATTCCTATATTTTGGAGTACTTTTTTAGCTTTTTGATTAGCTGTGAAAACAATTTCATGCCATGCATCACATGTAGTCGTTCTTGCCGATTGTTTATCTGTGTTAATCACGCTTGAAATCTCACAAAATATTTTCAGTCGATTCCTGCTTTTTTTTTTTTTGTTCCGTGTTCTTTGAAAAAAGTCGATTTTTTCTCGGTCCCTGGCTAAGCAGGTGTTCATTCAGATTAGGTGGCTGATTACTAAATGAGAACGGCCCTTCACGCTTCGGTAGTATATTCTATCCCTAATTTTAGTATATTGTCGATTTCTTAGTTCAAGCGGTTTTTAGCGCATGTCACAAGGCGGCCGGATCCCTTATTGTATACCACGAATTATCAGCATTTATCACATAATTGGAAAGTCCCTTTAAGTAAATCATGGCTGTCCGTGGTAACAATTGCGCTGTTGCGAAGCAGTATTTCGGGCTTGAATTTACATTTATGCAGATGGAGGGTGGACAACACTAAACGAGTATACTTCATGCTGAGAAGTGGAATCCATAGAACGTGCTGTCCTCTCATGCCAGCGGTTCATACTATAGAGGAGGTTGTAACTGGAGATCCCCTTCTTGAGGTTAGGGCTCTTGTTGTTGCTACACAATTAACTGTCGTACGCTGCGAGTGCCAAAGGATTTTAGTTGCGGGAGATTAGTTGAATTCTCCTGTACTACAATATAGCATCCTATAGGTTAACCAAGTCTTGCCCTATCAAGTCCTGGAACATCAAAGGACAAAAAGTGGAAGATGTGACAAATTTTCTCTTCCTGGGCTACATTTACAAGGTGCTGAAGCAGGTGCACCCGGACACCGGAGTTTCCAGCAAGGCCATGTTCATCATGAACAGCTTTGTCAATGACATCTTCGAGCGCATTGCAGCGGAGTCCTCCCGCCCCGGAAGGAGACTGCAGCCATTAAATTAGGAGACGCCTGCTTCTGAGAAAGAGAGCCATGGCTAGCCTTGGCCGCTTAGTAAAGAGCAGATACATTACACTGCCAACCAAGATCCGTATAACTTGTGCTATGGTCTTTCTAGTTGTGATGTATGGATGCGAGAGTTGGACTGTGAAAAAGGCGGACCGCCGAAAAGATTTAACGCGTTTGAATTGTGGTGCTGGCGAAGACTCTTGAGAGTTCCTTGGACTGCCAGAAGATCAAATCAGTCGATATTGTCGACCATAAACCCTGACTGCTCATTGGAGGGTCTAATTCTAAAGTTAAAGGTCAGCTACTTTGGTCATCTCATGAGAAGAGATTTGCTTTTCTTTGGATTGTAAAACGTTTATTGCCAACAGTCTGAAGGGCATATAGGCCCCTCGCCTAAACGACGGCCAGAAGGTCTTGGCTCTTGGTGGCGTCTTCGGCCAGTTGGACGACTTTTGTTTGAGTCTCCGGATCGGATCTGAGAAGGAGAGCCTCCCATTGTTCAAGTGACTATTTTTTGTCCCTCCAGGGGGGCAAAAGGGCATTTCCAGAGAATAGAGAAATCGCTGCAGAAAGATTTAATGTTGGGAAAGATCGAGGGATACCGGAGAAGGGGTAGGCTGCGAACGCGATGGTTGGATGCATCCTCGAGGCGCTGCAGAGTGCGGACACAGTTTTCATGGGCTCTGTGAATTTTCGCCACCTGTCGCTGAAATTGACCAGCTACCCACAAGATTCTTCATCAGGGAACGAAGAAAGCTGCAAGGACCAGGCGGAGTGACCTGTTTCGGCAAGTGACCTTTGTTTCCCGCCGATATTTCGGTTTCTTGTTTTCACGGACCACGTCGACCAGCTAACCCTAGAGAGCCGCCATTACCGAGCTGCCGCGGCGAGCGCTGCGGCAGAGTCACTGACGCCGACGCCGCACATCTACGGCACGGCGCGGGAAGTAGGGCCGACTCAAAGGAAATGACAAACATGGAGATCGTTGACGGAGAGAATATAAGCCCCGACGATATGATACAAGACTCATGGTTCACCGTGAAGAAGTCGAAGGCGCTACCACTCGAGATCGCGGAGGCGCAAGCAGACGAAGGAAAATCCGACACGAAGCAAACATCTACGACGAAGGAAGGCAGACGCTTAGCACGCCAATCAATAGAGACGCTGTGTACGCGTTTGCCGCTGTGCACGTACAAAATCATCCTGCGGTCGAGAGGCGGCCTGGTTCTGGTTGGTTCACAGGAAGGGAAAGGCGCAGTATCTGTCACACTTGCTCTGTGGACGCCTGAACCGCGCCGTAAGGGTGTCACGAAATCGGCGCCCATTTTCATCAAGTCGGTACGGCGCGAGGCCCGCGCGGCGTCGCGTGGAAAGCATGTAGAGAAAAGCCCCCTTCCCCGCGCGGGAGAGCGCGTAGCTTTGTACGCGTTGCCGTCGCCCTCTTTCCCATTGCCCGGGGAGGACGGTGGTTCATCGGCCTGGAATGTGCCAGGCCTTTCGAGAACTATGGGACCTGGCCAATGACGACGCGCGGCTCAACGGGAGGAGAAGAGGGAGCTATAACCAGCGAAGCTATGTGTGTGTGTGCGCTAGCTTTCACGCGTGCTAACAAACAGACGCGGCGCGCCCTATTTAAAGAGACCGCGCCGCCTGATGAGTCAGTCAGTCGGTCGGTTCGTCAGTGTTTTGCGACGTGCTCGCCTCTGCTTCGGCTGGACTCCCGGGGATCACCCGCTGCTGGTAAGCCCACGGACTTTCATGGGAGCGGCGCTCGTCTCGTATGGCGGCCACATCGTGACTCTTGAGGCGTCGGACTGCAACAGTGCCCGGTGAACAATTTGGTGTTTGTTTATGTACTTTCTCGTGTTTCATCTGTTGTAAAGCCTCTACGTTATTAGATACCTGTGTAATTGCATGCTTAGCGTTTGTTATTCTGTGAACCTCTCGTCTATGTATTTCAAGTGATCTTGTGTATTCCTTTGTATCGTCTCTTGCTGTGCATAAATTGTGTTCCGTTTATTACTTCTGACTCCGATCCTTTCTCTGGTTTGAACCGGCGACCGCTGGGCACCAAACGACCACCCCCTTCTGTCACCACAAGGTAGTTGAATTCCGGCTGAGCTTGCCACGCAGGTCGAGGGCATCTCCTTTGCGACCGGAACAGCTATCCCCACTCACTCAAAGGGTGTCTGGGAGTGTGCGCACCGTTAAGGGCGCATCGTTAATAATACCCCATAATTATTAACGGGTGACAATTATTCTGGCGTCCGCGACAGGACGTTTGGTGCATTCAAGCTCAGAGGACGGAGAACGAGTTAGAAGAGTTTACGAAGAGGTCGTAAACTGTGTAGCAGCAGAGCAATAGCGGGAGGTTGTGTCGCGCGGAAGCGTTTAGGCGAGGTTCGCTAAGCAGTCTTTAGGTTACACCCAGACGGTTCGCGCTTCAGATATGAATCTGAAAGAGTTGATTGAGGCTGGCACCCAGCTGGGATTGTCCGGTGCCGAACTGCGCAAATGGGTTAGCCAGAGAGAAAAAGAAGAAAGAGAGAGAGAAGAAAAGGAACGAGAGAGGGCTCGAAAGGAAGCCGAGGAGGAACGAGAGAGGGCTCGAAAGGAAGCCGAGGAAGAAAGAGAGAAGGCTCGGAAGGAGCGTGAAGAGGAATTTCAGCGAGAAAAGGAATTACTTACTATGAAACTTCAGCTCCAAAACTCAGGGAACAACAACGGTTTAACTGAAGTGCATAGCTCCAGTGAAGGACATAGCAGCTTGCGGATAGACGCAAGCAAATTGATCCCGAAATACGACGAGAGAAGAGACGATCTCGACGCGTTCCTCTTGCGTTTTGAAAGGGTCGCCGTAAATGCAAATTGGACAGACAGTGAATGTGCTACCATCTTGAGCACTTGCCTTAGCGGCGAAGTATTAAGTGTGTTTGGAAGACTTCCTCCTGAGGATGCAGGCAGCTATAACAAAGTGAAAGCTGCATTACCTAAAAGGTTTAGATTTACGACGGATGGGTTTCGTGAGAAGTTCAGGACTGGAAAACCTATGGACGGTGAAACGGCAACACAGTATGTTGCGCGACTGAGTCATTATTTCGACCGCTGGACTGAACTCTCAAAAATTAAACTTGAGTATGGCGCACTTCGCGAACTCCTAATTAAGGAACAATTTCTGTGTAGCTGTCACCCTGGTTTGTCGCTTTATTTAAAAGAAAGAAAGGCACATACATTGGATGTAATGATGGAGCTCACAGACCAGTATTTGGAAGCCCAGGGAGGCGAGAATTTGGGCAAAATTGTAAATTTGGAAACCCCTCGAAAGCCCGAATTCCGACAGACACAACCTATTGTAAAGTCACCCCCGAGGTGCTATCTCTGCGGACAACTAGGCCACATCGCACCTAACTGCCGTAAACTCGTAACCAACAATCCATCCTCGTGTTGGAAATGCGGACAGAAGGGCCACAAAGCAATGTCGTGTCCCGACGTTGACAAGGCAGCTCCGCAGGCGGCATGCGCGAGGACTCCGTCAGAGTCGGAACATCGCCTAGAGGAAGAAGGTGCCGATGGCTTTGTTGAGCTTAAGAACGGCAGGAAAGTCCGCGTGGTGCACGACCTAGAGGAGGAGGAAGCAGAGAAGGTTGTTAATCGAAAGAAGGACAAGAAACTCCGGGTGGTGAACGCCGTAGTACACGCGCAACCTGGATCTGCTGTGAATCGGATGCCGGTTTCGAGGGGAAAGATAAAAGGAAAATCAGTTTCTGTGCTACGAGATACCGGTAGCAGTGCCGTAATCGTTAGACGCAGTTTGATTCAGGAGAATGATCTGACTGGAGAGAAATGCCCTGTGAGGCTGATTGACGGCTCAATTCAGCTGCTACCTGAAGCAAAATTAGAAGTGCAGACGCAATACTATTCTGGAAAACTGACAGCCCTGTGCGTGGAACGCCCTATCTACGATTTGGTGTTGGGAAATATCAAGGGCGCAACATTTCCCGAGGATCCTGATCAAAGTCCTGCGCCTGTGCGCTGCAAGGAATCTAAAAAGAAAAAGGCAAGGCGAGGAAAGCAAGGCCATGAGAAGCCGGAAGAAAAGCCTCGAGACAAGAATAAGCAAATGGAAGCACCTCAGGAGGAAACCGAAAAGAAAGCGACAACACGGGAAATAAAGTCAGCAATGCCTAGGCCTTCGTTGATGCAGGCAGCTCAAGTGTTCGTCCTACTTATGGGGGCGTTACTTGGGTTATTTCACCTTCAGCGGAAGGAATACCGGTGCCTAGGAAAGAACACTATTACAGTGATTCTTTTTGTTAGTCTGTGCGCGTTGGCACATGTTCCCGTGTATCCGTCGGCGCTACTGGTTGTAGGGGCAATTATCGGCACACATTGGTTGTGTGATTTGCAAGAGGATAAGTCCTGCCTCAGAGAATTTTCAGTAGCCCGATCGGAGAGCATAGAAGGGTCTCAAATGCGAGAGACTAGAGCGAAGGCAGAATCCCTGGCGGACAGAAGCGTGTCACGCCCTGATCGCGAGTTGTAATTACGCTCGCAAATTTTGGTTTGCGCGCTTCGCATTTGAAGAGCTGTGTGTTGTTGATTCTTACGCGTATCCGACAACAGTGTGGTGCTATGTTTGTGAATTTCATAGCATTGATGTGTGAATTTTGTAATGGGTTATTACAGTTTGTGAAATTTGTGCAATATGTGTGATGTGAACATTTGCCGCATACAATTGTGAGCGCATGCATGTGCGCGCGATGTTCGTGGTTGCTGTGAATATTGTGGGACAATATTCTTTAAGGGAGGGGCAGTGTCACGAAATCAGGGCCCATTTTCATCAAGTCGGTACGGCGCGAGGCCCGCGCGGCGTCGCGTGGAAAGCATGTAGAGAAAAGCCCCCTTCCCCGCGCGGGTGAGCGCGTAGCTTTGTACGCGTTGCCGTCACTCTCTTTCCCATTGCCCGGGTAGGACGGTGGTTCATCGGCCTGGAATGTGCCAGGCCTTTCGAGAACTATGGGACCTGGCCAATGACGACGCGCGGCTCAACGGGAGGAGAAGAGGGAGCTATAACCAGCGAAGCTATGTGTGTGTGTGCGCTAGCTTTCACGCGTGCTAACAAACAGACGCGGCGCGCCCTATTTAAAGAGACCGCGCCGCTTGATGAGTCAGTCAGTCGGTCGGTTCGTCAGTGTTTTGCGACGTGCTCGCCTCTGCTTCCGCTGGACTCCCGGGGATCACCCGCTGCTGGTAAGCCCACGGACTTTCAAGGGAGCGGCGCTCGTCTCGTATGGCGGCCACATCGTGACTCTTGAGGCGTCGGACTGCAACAGTGCCCGGTGAACAATTTGGTGTTTGTTTATGTACTCTCTCGTGTTTCATCTGTTGTAAAGCCTCTACGTTATTGGATACCTGTGTAATTGCATGCTTAGCGTTTGTTATTCTGTGAACCTCTCGTCTATGTATTTCAAGTGATCTTGTGTATTCCTTTGTATCGTCTCTTGCTGTGCATAAATTGTGTTTCGTTTGTTACTTCTGACTCCGATCCTTTCTCTGGTTTGAACCGGCGACCGCTGGGCACCAAACGACCACCCCCTTCTGTCACCACAAGGTAGTTGAATTCCGGCTGAGCTTGCCACGCAGGTCGAGGGCATCTCCTTTGCGACCGGAACAGCTACCCCCCCTCACTCAAAGGGTGTCTGGGAGTGTGCGCACCGTTAAGGGCGCATCGTTAATAATACCCCATAATTATTAACGGGTGACAAAGGGAAGGGAGGAAGGTGGGAGTGAAGGTGGAAAGAGAGAAAGGGGAGCCGTAGTGGAGGGCTACGGAGTAACTTCGACCAACTGGGGATCTTTAACGTGCGCTGACATCGCACAGCACACGGACGCCACTTCGTTTCGCCTCCATCGAAACGCAGCCGCCGAGGCCTGGTTCGAACCCGGGAACTCCGGCACAGTAGTCGGGCGTCTTACCACTGCGCCACCCCGGCGGGGCAAAAGCCTAAAAAATTGCTACAGGGTTAAGAAGTGACCGCGATAGACACTGTGAAGATGGCGGCAGGACTCGATCCCTCCAAAGAAAAGGACGACGTCGTTGTACTCAACCACAATAAAAACTCGATTATGGTTGGCGCCAGCCAAAAAGAGAAGATGGCAAAGTGTTCAAAAATTACCCACATCCCCTGCGGAGAAAACCGCATTGACACATTTGCCTACTTAGCGTCTCCTGAAAATCGTGGGAAAGGTGTAATACGTTGCATACCTCTATACCACCCCATGGAGTACATCTTGGATATGTTGGATTGCCTCAACATATCCTCGAGTAGTTGGAGCCCGGAGGCTTGGAGAAGACTCCTAGACGGTGCTTATACTTTTCGAGCAAGCGAAGGTGCCTCGATAGATCTTCTATTGAGGCATGCCTCTAAAGTGCCAACTTTATCGCAAGAAATATGAAGTTTGTGAATCGTGCGGGAGACTTGGACACCGTTCAGATGTCTGCCCGGACCCCGACAACATACGATGCAGGGGGTGCGGCATGGAGATCCCATCACAGGAGCATCGCTGTGAGCCAAAGTGCATGCTCTGTGGGAAAGACCATATTCTCGGAGACAATAACTGCAAGGAAATGTATCGCACCCCGCATCACGTTAAGAAAAAGGCATGGGACAAGCTGACTCATAAGCAACAGCAGCAACATCAACAGCCGCAAGCTCAAGACCCACCCCGACGGGTCGGCGCAGCAGATCAAAGAGCAAGCAAGGGCGAGAGTTCAGGTCCAGGGACGAATCCTTTCTCCGGCTAGACGGCAAGAAGACGGAACTGGTGGAATGTTCCAGCTCACGGGACCCGGCGGACGCCTGGCGGCGGAGCGGCAGCCAGGAGCAGCAGGGGGTGAGTTTCGCAGATATGGTCTCCCAGAAGGAATTGGCAAAACTAAGAAAGGAAAATAGACAGCTTAGAAGCATGCTACAAAATCTTAATGGGGTAGTAGATTCCCTTCGAGGTGAAATTCAAAATCTGCAACAGCAGGGGCAGTCCAGATCTGGCACAGCCGCTAATCTCAATATCAGGCCCAATACGCAGAACGCTAAAGAGGATAGCATGATCACTGACACGACAAGCCCTCCACCTGTAAAACGGAAGGTAGGCGAGGGTCCCTCCGAGGAAAAGTCAGTAGAAGAAAGGGTGACCCGAATTGAGGGGGCGCTAGATTCGATGGCCGCCTCCCTAAATAAAATAACCTCCCAACTCCAAACGCTTGTGGGGGCAGTGCAAAAACAAGCTGAGGAGTCTCAAGTACTCCGGAACGAGCTGCTAGGCATCAACGCCTGGCAGCAGAACATCGAAGAGACCCTTGCGAGTAAACATGGCTCGCAAGGCTAAGTATGAGATATGGCAGTGGAACTGTCGCGGATTCCGAAGGAAACGGCCGGTGCTGCGGCAGTTCCTCACAACGATAGAACATGCGCCTCTCGCATTAGCACTTCAAGAAACCCGGGCCCGGCTAAACTGTCGGGATACCAAGCATTCCACAGCGATAAGGGGGAGCGGGCGGCAGTGACAACTTTAGTTAAAAGAAATATGGTAGCTCTACAACACGACCTCGGATCGCCAGAGATAGAAAATGTTTTTGTGGAGATTATCCTGGGAACCAGTCCTAGGGCCAGTATCTTCCTCCTCAATATTTGCAGCTCACCGAGGCAGCGCAAGGCCAGATTCAGGACTTTGCTCCGAAAAGCAGAGCAAGTCAGCGGGGAACACCAGTTAGTGATTATGGGAGATTTCAATGCAAGACACCCTGCTTGGGGATACTGTACGCCTTGCCCAAAAGGGAGGCAGTTGTGGGAGGATACACAAAACCTAGGGTGCACTATACATGCAGATCCTACCCGTCCGACACGAATTGGGAACAGTGTTAGCGTCGATACATCCCCCGACCTCACACTATCTAGGCGCACCCTCAGTCCCCAGTGGAACAACACGCATATGAACTTCGGTAACAATCACTACATACTCGCGCTTAAACTTGGGGGTGGCCCCGAGCCCAAATGTCGTGCAAAGCCGGCGATAGTGAAATGGCACAAATTTCGGGACAACAGGACAGGCGACAATGAAGGGAAAATAACCGACCTCGACACCTGGGTTGCACAACTAAAGTCCGACGTCAAGGCAGCGACTAAATATCTCGATGACGCTAAGGCTCCGGATTTAGTGGATAGTCGTCTTCTGCGCATATGGGAGGCAAAGGAATGAATGGAACGGAGACTTAAGGGGCAGCGGTGGAATCGTAACCTAAGGCGCAAGATAGCTCGGCATAATAAGGCCATTGAAGATTACGCTTTCAAGCTATGCGAGCAAACCTGGGGGGATCGATGCGAACACATGGAGAATAATATGAGCATGCCTAAGACCTGGGGACTTTTTCGTCACCTTCTGGATCCTGACAGCTCGAAAGCTCAAGTAGACACAAACCTCATGAAGATTAGACACTCCTTTCCAGGAGATGACGAGAAGTTCTTTCGACAGTTGCAAGACTTGTATGTTGGCGATACAAGCAGGATGCCCCTTCCAGATTACTTAGGGGACACCAATAATGAGCTTGATGCCCCTATTAGCACGACAGAAGTAAGAGCAGAGATTCTTCGGCTTAGAACCAACACGGCGTCGGGCCCAGATGGTATCACTAATAAAATACTGCGAAACCTAGATGACCAATCGGTAGCCGCACTAACTCAGCTTATGGAGGAGGGCCGGAGGAAAGGGGAAATACCTCAGCAGTGGAAAACGGCTGACATTATTCTCATACCCAAGCCTGGTAAGCCACTTCGGATAGATAATTTACGGCCAATATCCCTAACATCATGCTCGGGAAAGCTACTAGAGCATGTTATCCTAACCAGGTTCACCAAATATATTGATAGACACGACCTTTTCCCGCGGGAAATGATAGGCTTCCGCTCTCATCTCTCGACTCAGGACCTCATGGTCCAGTTGGAACATGACATTATCCGGTCCAAGAGTAAAGATGCTAAGGCCATCCTTGGCCTCGATCTAAAGAAGGCATATTATAATATCTCGCACCAAAGAGTCATGGACAGCATATCAGCATTGAATGTAGAGACAAAAACGTATAACTATATCAAAAATTTTTGAGTGGGCGTAGTGCCCGCTTTAAATTCCGCGATAGCAAATCATCACTTTTCCCTCTCGGCAGTAGGGGTACTACTCGGGGCTCGGTACTCTTGCCTCTTCTCTTCAACGTAGCAAATGGCAAAATAAGCAGATTAACTACGACGTTACCCTCATTTAAATTTTAGTATTTATGCTGACGACATTAGCCCCGCCGGGGTGGTGCAGTGGTAAGACGCCCGACTACTGTGCCGGAGTTCCCGGGTTCGAACCCGACCGCGGCGGCTGCGTTTCGATGGAGGCGAAACGAAGTGGCGTCCGTGTGCTGTGCGATGTCAGCGCACGTTAAAGATCCCCAGGTGGTCGAAATTACTCCGTAGCCCTCCACTATGGCTCCTCTTTCTCTCTTTCCACTTTCCTTCCCACCTTCCTCCCTTCCCTTACGGCGCGGTTCGGGTGTCCACAGAGCAAGTGTGACAGTTACTGCGCCTTTCCCTTCCTATGAACCAATTTAACTTATTTAACGACATTACACTATGGATCGGCCGGGGTAGCGATGCCGTAATTGAATACACGCTACAAGAGGCGGTGGACACGATCGTGCGGTTTGTAGCAGAACGTGGACTTACATGCTGGCCGGAAAAATCAGAACTCTTCATTTACAATCCACGGTGCCTGCGGAACAAGCGTAAAGTTGATATACAGATTTCGGTATGAGGACATCAAGTTCCCCAGGTATTGCAGATCCTTATATTAGGTCTCCTTATCCTTCTCCAAGATAATGGCTTCAACGGAGAAACTATTAAGAGGATTGAGCTGCATGTATCTCAAATAGTTAGCCTCATCCGCCGAGTTTCGAGTAAAGGCAGAGGACTAAAGAAAAAGAATCTTCTGCGCGTAATCCAGGCATTTATCCTTAGTCGAATCAGCTATTCTACGCCATACGTACCCCTTAAGGCAGCAGAACAACCGAAATTAGAGAGCCTCATCCGCAGAAGTATTAAAAGAGCCCTTGGACTCCAGCGCTGTACTTCCACCGCTAGTCCTCTGCAACTTGGCATCCATAACACATGGGATGACATCGCAGAAGCGGTGCGCGCTTCACAGGTAGAACGGCTCCGCCTAACCGCCGCAGGCAGATTCATTCTAGAAAAACTGGGCATCGACACTTGGGGAGGCGCTCAGACAAAATCTGAAATAGACATGGCTGTACGGGACAGGCTGTGGATACCTGTGCTGCCAAAAATACATGCATCCCGAACACCATACGGAGCGTCGGGAAAAAAGAGCTCAAATGCTCAGTAAGAAATTTAGCGGCTTGCCGCCGGAGGAAGTAGCCTTTGTAGATGATGCCGGAGAGGCAAACCCCTTTATGGTTGCAGCGGTAACGAATGGGTCGGGTAGACCGATCACCGCGGTCACCCTGAAAACTAGATCTCCTGAGGCAGCTGTTGCCCCGCCGGGGTGGTGCAGTGGTAAGACGCTCGACTACTGTGCCGGAGTTCCCGGATTCGAACCCGACCACGGCGGCTGCGTTTCGATGGAGGCGAAACGAAGTGGCGTCCGTGTGCTGTGCGATGTCAGCGCACGTTAAAGATCCCCAGGTGGTCGAAATTACTCCGTAGCCCTCCACTATGGCTCCCATGGCTCCACTATGGCTCATCCCTTCCCTTATGGCGCGGTTCAGGTGTCCACAGAGCAAGTGTGACAGATACTGCGCCTTTCCCTTCCTATGAACCAACCAACCAACCTGAGGCAGCTGAGGAAGTGGCTGTACCTCTAGCCTGCGCCAAGACAAAGGCGCATTTCGTTATCTGCGACAGCAAAACTGCCAGACAAAATTAGTCGTGGGTTGATTTCTCCCTAGACAATTCGAATATTACAGCAATCACCAATCGCGCGAACTATACAGCTGATTTGGACTCCAGCGCACACTGCCGTTCCCGGAAACAAATCCGCCCATGCCATGGCTCGAGTGCTCTACCACCGAGCCGGCGGCAGAGAGGGGGGGGGGGCTTGGAGCGGGGAGCACTGAGTGTGCCAAATCTTACACAGAAATTCTGCAGCATTATAGACTCAGTAGACAGCTGCTGCGCCAGCCCCTACCCTAAATTGCAGGCAGGCCGTCGCCTGGCGTCGCCTTTAGACTGGGACATTCCCACACCCGCTCCTGGTGAGCCATATGCTCCCAGGAGAAAGATCTGAATTCTGTGTAAACTGTGACTCGAGAGGGACCCTCAAACACATCTTGTGGAACTGCCGCTTTTCTCCCGGGAGGGGTCTAAATCTGACGCTGCAACTCTGGGAGACCATGCTGTGCTGCTCGGATCCTGGGCTCCAGCTAGACGCCATCCAGCTGGCCTGGGACGCCGCCGGCCAACAACGTCTGCCGGCCTGCGTCTGAGGGGTGGCACCAGCCATCCATCCCAAGCAACGGAGGGCCTGAGTCTCTTCATCCGCTGGAATAAATAAAAAGTTCTGCTCTCTCTATGTGATGTTAGGAAGATAGTGAGAGACCGGAAAGCGTGGCGTGATATGGCCCATAGGGTCACGAAGAGTCGGACACGACTGAACGACTGAACTGAACTGAAGGTTACCCTGTTAATGCTTCTAAATATTTTTTCAGGTTATTTCTTTTCATCAAACTGTTACGACTGCTATTATTTTATAGCCACAACTCTTATGGCCGCATTATTATATTTCTGTACATAACCGCTTTCCGACAACCCATTAAAAGGCTTTGCGCACAACATCACATCTTGGCCAATCCCTCATGGTGGGTACATGCGATTTTTCAAGAGGCGAACAACAACCATCGGTTGCGTTTCAGATGTTCTAAGTCGAAGTGTAAAAATCGACACCCTAAGTCGAGGGTGCGTCGTCTGCCGCAGTTAATAATTCCTTCCCTGTTGGCCTGCCGGTAAGCTGGTTTTAAATACCATGTTTGCTTGCCAACATTTCCTGGCGTCCCTATCGCGCCCAGGCTATTTCAGATGACTTAGGTGGCTGAATATATCTCAGCAATTTACATTCGATCAGACAGTTGCAAATGTCCGATGTGTGGAAGGTACAGCAAAGCCAGCATTGGTCAAAGCTAAGCTCGTAAGCTAGAGAGATACTGGTGAAAAGTCATCGGTTTCTTCGCACTGACACGGAACCGAATGTTGTCAAGCTTAAAGTGCTCTAGCTATCCTAGCATTTAGATGATATGTACATCCGGACCGCCTTTTGTGCTTGCAGAAAAGTTTTATCTATCACTGTGGAGCAATGAAGAGTCACGGAAATGAAGAGGATGCGTACGTTTCATCGACAAATTTCCACTTCGATTGCTGTCTGGTTTATTTTCAAGTAGGCCTCTGTGTCATCACTGTCAAAAAGATAGATATATATGATGTAACTGCTGTGGTCTTAATGTGATGAATGCCGGTAATTCAACCATACTACAGAGGAGTTCGTAGTTCCGTACGCTGATAAGGTCCGGCGAGGCAGTCTTGTCATGAGCGACACTTTAAAAGAGCAATCATTGGATGCCATACAAGTTTTGGATGCTGCTGGGGGCATCTCAGCCGTTAAAGATATCGAATCTGTTACTACAAGCCCATTGCTACTAGAGAAAATTGGATTGTGTGGTGCCGTTACTGATGTACAATGTAAGGCCACCCAGCCTTCACACTCTGATAAGTTACCAGCAAAAGTCGAGTGTGATCACCTGAAGGACCATGTACCTGTATTTTACTTCGTTACTGACGACAAATGTGTTGCGCGTGTCCGTGTTGTGCACCAGCCGGGAAGAGACCGATATTTTGTAGCTGTGGCATCGATTGCTTCCGCTAGTGAAAATACTAACGCCACATTATGTGAAGGTCAGACGGTTAGCAGCCAGCAGATTACAATTCTTGTGTGTCCCCACTAATAGCCGTTTCAACGGTTTGCTTCATGTTCTTTAAAAACATCCTATTTGTTTCGGACTTTAAGCACTACGTGAATGCAGAAGGGCGCCTCATAATTTGGGACCTTCGGCTGTACGTGGTGGTGGTGGTGGTAGTGGTTATTTTATTTATATACAAAAGAAAGGAAAATATATTTGCCAGCCCCGGTATCTACTATCTGATATCTGAAGCACCTGAACTGGGGCGGCGGAAATAAAGGGATAGCGAGGAAGGGGTAGAGGAAATCGATCCGTGAATATTTATCAATGTGAATGCTTAAAATAAGTTGATGGAACGGGAAACTTTTTGCATTTATACTGCATGGCTTCTAGATTATTATCGATAGTTAGTATTGTTGGGTGAGCCTCTATTTTTGGCTACCCACATTACCATATATGACCTAGTCGAAGCGCCAGTAAGAGCTCTAGCATTTTTTATTAGCTATCATTAAACATGTGGACTAAATTCACGCTGGTGTTTCATCCCAATTTATATTTATGAGAGGAGCGTCATATTCACGTCTCGATAGCATGTAAGTTTGCGTATATCTCTTTAAGCAGCACATTTCATGCGATGACAACTGGTTTACGTTCTCTTTCAATCTATGGCCATTCGGAGGGTTTGAAAATCCCAGTGCGAAGTTCACTGCGCAATGAGCACAGTGGAGGATTAACGCTTAGCTGTTAGACAAGGACGAATTTGTGCGTTAAGTGAGGAAAGCTTAGGATTCTTGCTTCCCAATTATACTCCCATTATTCGTCTTTTGGGAGACGTTTAAACTGATGTTCGTGGCATAGCTCTTGAGACAAGTTGATATCTTAATTTAAATACGGTTAAGATGAATGTTCCTGCAGGGCCTTAATAGTTTTTACTAACTTGAATGCCAGGCTCCTGGCTTGTACACAGGGGAAATTACTGTATAAAGTGCCACGTTCAAATTCAAAATTTCGACGTAGACTGCTTTTGGGCTGCCCGCGTAGGATCGCGTAGGAATCGTGCTTTACAATCTGAGGAACCAGCTAGGCAGGCACGGTTTGATGAATGTCGCCACGCGGCTGTCAAACGAGACACCTAATTTTATTGTGGGGGTGTTTTCTCACTAATTACGTTGCAACAATAATCAAGCTTGCCACTCAATACGCGTTTCTGTTTTCTGCCCCTGCAAGCAGTGGTGATGACATTCGTCGTGAATGTCTTGTTTCTATGACTAGGCCACTTTCTAAGGACGAATGCTAGGCGATAAGCTCCTTTTCAACCTTAGCTGACATAGAAGATGCAATAGATTGTTTCGAGCTTTCCAAAAAGCCTGGATATGATCGTTTTTCACAACTTTTTCGGAACTTCAACTCTGTTTTTGTCCAATCCTACTCCACCTTTTGAGACGAGCATTATTAGACAAACACTATTCCTAATAGAATCCGGGCAAACTAAGACTTCAATCAACAAAATAAATACACATGATTTCAGACAAGATATTTTACTAGAAATTATTTTCATTCAATGAACCAGGTGTTAGAAAAATGCTCAGAATAAAACTAACCTCTCGATATAGCATTTATTGCTTAGGAAAATGCATTTAACTCTCTGGAAACTTGACAGTAATGTGAGCATAGCGAAAATGGTGAAGATGAGCTGGCCAGAATAGCTTGCGGCATGGCCTATCAGTTGACGAAATAACCGGTGCCATCAATGTATTCTCGGAATTTGAAGTCTGAAAAGCACGCAGTTGCTCCGCCGGGGTGGTGCAGTGGTAAGACGCCCGACTACTGTGCGGAGTTCCCGGGTTCGAACCCGACAACGGCGGCTGTGTTTCGATGTAGGCGAAACGATGTGGCATCCGTGTGCTGTGCGATGTCAGCGCAGGTTAAAGATCCCCAGGGGGTCAAAATTACTCCGTACTCCTCCATTACGGCTCCCCTTTCTCTCTTTCCACTTTCACTCCCACTTCATTCCTTCCTTTACGGCGCGGTTCAGTTGTCCACAGAGCAAGTGTGACAGATACTGCGCCTTTCGCTTCCTGTGAACCAATTATTATTATTATTACTACTATTGCCGCGAAACCTTCAAAACAGTATTTGTTGTTGCGATGATGGTAGCATTCGGCGGAGCTCCTCTCGCACGATCTCCCGGATAAGGTCCCGAAGGTTCTCTCCGCTTGCAGATGCGTTGGGGTAGTGGGTTGAGCAGTCCGGCTGAAGAGGCCGCTCGTAGTGGCGTATCCGGGTGGCCAATGTCTTCTCGACAGTAGACGCCTGCGTTTCAAATTCCGCCACGGTTTTTGGCGGATTTCGGACAAGACTTGCAAAAAGCGATTCTTTGACGCCTCGCATTAAAAATTTGACTCTCTCACCTTCGGTCATGTTAGGGTCGGCGCGGTGAAAGAGGCGCTTCATCTCCTCAACGTATGCCAGGACAGGCTAGTCAGTAAGTTGAAGTCTTGACTGAAGGAGGGCCTGGGCTCTTTCCTTTCGGACGACGCTTGAAAAGGCAGTAAGAAAAGCTTCCTTGAAAGTCTCCCAATCCTTCATAGTTGCCTCATGATTTTCTAACCAAACTCGGGCATGTCCTTGAAGAACAAAGTAGACTTGCCTAAGTTTCGCGGCGTCATTCCAGCCGTTGAAATCTGCCACACGGTCGAAAAGGTTCATCCAATCTCCCGCATCTTCATCCGGTAGTCCATGGAAGCAGGGGGGCTCACGGGGTTGGACGAAAACAACCGGTGCTGTAGGCTGGGCCTTTGTCAGCGTCGATGTCTTCCGAGATCGAATCGGGTCAGGCAGCAGACCGTGTTCGGGTTGTAGGCCTTGAAGTTGGCGGCTGGCTCGGTGACCTGTAGGCTGGTCTTGCAGGGCGACAGGAACACGGCTCGGGTCTTCGCTTGAAGGATCAAAGGCAGCACCTCCACCAGATGTCACGTAGTGGTGACGAGGTCGACGACACAAATGAAGGGGGTCGATGATTGCACTAAAGAAACTCTTTATTTGGGCTGACTTGCGCCCTCAAAAGAACTAAGCAACTAGGCGGCGGCGATAGAAACAAACGTGCTCGTAGATCGTCGGACAAAGAATGCTCGTCACACTCGTCAACGCTGAATTTAAAGGCTGCACAGAACAATCTAGATAACGTCGCAAACAGCTACCAGCACGGGTTGGAACATTGTGGAAAGACACCCGAGTGGCCGGAACCTTCGAGACAGATCTCGGTGCATCTTGCGCTACAACAAAACTGATAAAGGTGTTACATCGAGCATTAACAAACAAAGATTACGGAACTGATAGGCGGTCCAGAATCAGAGGGATAAGCCTGTATGCCGGTGGCTGTTAAAACACAACAAATACTGTTTTGAAGGTTTCGCGGAAGGTTTAGTCTGTAGTACACCTACGTTATGTGAGCACAAGAGATGATGCCCCTTAAGAACGAAAAAGAGCCTGCAAAACAAATATGGGGGGAATTATGTCAATGGCATAAAGAGCGCGAGGCTCCATTGCGACATTTACGAATATATCACATAGCCGGTGGCAAGCGGTCTGTTCAACAGCCGGTATCAAGCTCGACCTAAGCATGAGCTCATGAACCTAGAAAGGTTTACGCCCTAATAACTTGTTCTGAGGAAAGGAAAGGCGTATTAGTTGTCACAGCTTTTTTTGTAAAAAATAATTGGTTCCCCCCGTCGGGGTGGCACAGTGGCAAGACGCCCCACTAATGTGCAGAAGTTGCCGAGTTCGAACCCGACCACGGCGGCTGCGTTTCCATGGAGGGGAAACCAAGTGGCAGCCGTGTGCTGTGCGACGTCAGGACACGCAAAGGATCCCCGGGTTAGGTTGGTTCATAGGAAGGGAAAGGCGCAGTATCTGTCACACTTGCTCTGTGGACACCTGAACCGCGCCGTAAGGGAAGGGATGAAGGTGGGAGTGAAAGTGGATAGAGAGAAAGGGGGGCCGTAGTGGAGGGCAACGGAGTAATTTTGACCACCTGGGGATTTTTAACGTGCGCTGACATCGCACAGCACACGACGCCTCTTCGTTTCGCCTCCATCGAAACGCAGCCGCCTTGGCCGGGATTCGATCCCGGGAACTACGGCACAGTGGTCGGGCGTCTTACCACTGCACCACCCCGGCGGGGCAAGGATCCCCGGGTAGTCGAAATTACTCCGGAGCTCACCCCTACGGTTCCCCTTTCTCTCTTTTTCTCTTTTTTTACTTTCACTCCCACCTTCCTCCCTTTCCTAACGGCGCGGTTCAGGTGTCCACAGAGCACGTGTGACAGATACTGCGTCTGCCCTTCATGTGAACCAATTATTATTATAATTGTTTCCCAGCAAAGGAAAGGAGCGTTATTTGTCACACTTGTTCTGTGGACCAGCTGAACCGCACAGTAAGAGAAATAAGGAAGGTGGGAGTAAAACGGAAAGAGAGAAAGGAGTGCCGTAGTGGAGGGCTCCGGAGTAATTTCGACTACCCGGGGATCTTTTGCGTGTCCTGACGTCGCACAGCACACGGATGCCACTTCGTTTCCCCTCCATGGAAACGCAGCCACCGGCTGACGGAACCTAAAAAACTGGTTGCGGAAGAGGCCGCAAGAAGCCAAGGGCTACCTGCCAGCCTCTAATCCGCGGGCGCACGACTCCCCGTTTCCGATGGAAATAAAAGTTGTACAACCAACCAACCATGGTTGATTTATAGGAGAGGAAAGGCGTGGTAACTGTCTCACTTGTTCTCCGTGGACACCTAAACCGCGCCGTAGGAAAAAGAGGAAGGTGGGAGTGCAAGTGGAAAGAGAAAGAGGAGCCCTAGTGGAGGGCTACGGAGTAATTTCGACCACCTGGGGATCTTTAACGTGCGCATATTTCCGAACGGTCAACTTTATTGGTGCTTCAAAAGTGTTTCTCATTCGCAAGGCTTCATCATGACGTTAGTCAATACTGGATTGTCGCTTCTAGTAGGGACGTAACGAACGGCACCGTGAGAGTACCACGCTGGTGGCCAGTCGAGTGCCGGGTTCCATGTTCGCGATGAGCACTGTCGTACGCACCCTCAAACAACTCCTATAGGACGTGTTTGGGGGCACGATCAAAACTTCATATTCGGGGACTCACCGAGCAAGATGTTTACAAACAAAAGAGCTCTTCCGCCTTCCACCACATTGTCGCTACGCTAATCTCTTAAAACAACATAATCTTATATCGATCAAGCACCATGGATTACTTCTACAAACAGAACTGAATTCACTACACGCACTTCGGAAAAGGCATGAGGAATCATTTCGCGGTGACTGTTGCGTCCGCGCAGCGAGATAAACGACTATCATATTCATAATATAACTTGTAATCTTTGTAAAAAGAAAATTTACTTACTCCTTGATATCAATTTATTTATTAGTTGTGAAATATATCTGGGTATAGGGTCCTTTAAAATACCCTTTTCTTTTTGACGTATATTCAGAAGTCAAATCAGGGCTAAATTTAGATCTTACACAACTGCAAGTGGAGATTTCTTCGAAAGGACGGCTAGAACGGGTTGGTATATGCTGCCTGCAATTATGTATGAGTGTTCTGAAGATAGCAGATGAAAGCACGCAACAGACCGCAGCGTTGTCTTCACGCTGTAAGATCTCGTTTCTATGACCGTGTTACGTCACTTTTCTTGTCTAATCTTTTGAATACTTCAAGTACAAATTTCTTTAATGCTCTTTTATTCACATTAATCATTAGAGTGGGAAAATTTGTTTTCCCCACCTAATGTTGTAAATCTGTACAAAGACCACTCAGCGGTGCGTTATGTACCAAGCTGCAAACGTGCATACTGCCCTCTGGTTTATGCTCCGCTACAATGCACATCTTACGGGAATAAATACTAGTACAATCAAAGCCCATTCCTCTAATTGTTGTATTAGGCTGGTTGGTTGACGTTAAAAGCGGTAGAAAGGATGATTTTTAATTTCTGCGCCAATCACCTTTGCTTTTTCTCTTCTCAATCGCGTCTCTTCCCTGTCTATTGTTCTATCCTGTTGTTCATTTTGCTCTGCGTATCTACTGTTATCAAGTGCCAACTCAGCCAAAAGTCAATTCTTATGGACGTCACGCAGCACATTTCTATTTCTAGACTGCTAAGACAAGTGTAAGCCCTGGCCAGTGTTCATTCCCATACCCATTATGGAATTCATCGCATATCGTGCGATATTTCACATGCAGTTTCGCCGCAGAGTACGTACAAGGAGATGCGAGTGTGATTGCCGTTTTTGTTATGTTCCTTTGTCCACATGTTCCTGATGCAACTTCCCTCTTTTTCCTAATGTTTTCAGAGAAACCGGTTTGCGCATTATGGGGCTTTGAATCCGCTCGTGGCGGAAACGAAAAGCCTTGCTTTGACACAATGGAGAAGATGTGTATGCAACCTTTGACTGATGCCTACAGCTTGAGACAATATTGCCAAGGTGGGTAGATGACCAGAGATACTGGCAAATGAACCTCATCATCTGAGCAAAGTGACCATTACCTCAGCGCCCGAGTGCTCAATAAAGAGTTTCAAAATTCCTCCTCTGTTTGAAAGACGATGTTTCAGAATACTTATAAAACAATTTCGGAGTGCTACAAATTTTGCAAGCCATAAATATTTTCTTGAGCAAACTAAAAAAGCGTAAGTGGACGTGGAAACGCCCTATGTGGAGAACGAAGATGAAATTCATTAATTACTGTATTATAACCCTAGCGTTATGCAGGATCTAGAGGTAATGAAAACAATATGATACGTTAAGGTGTCGATTTAGTCCAGTCGTGAAGAGAGAACTGAACCGATTATTAAGCAAGAATTTCGTCAAAGAAATGGCGGTGAGGTGAAAGGGAAGGTAGGAGTAATCAGGATCTCGCTGCACACAGACATTCTACTTCAACCGAGGAATACAAACATCGTATAAAAGCAAAGAATGATAATCACACAGATATTACTAAGGGTGCGGTAGAGGTAGGCGATAGGTCCCTAATAATTACAGGGAAACTCCCTAAGCGGATGTAGCATCTGATTATGAAACGCTGAAGTTATCTAACCCAAATGACAGTATCGAACACAAGAGCTGTCAAAGCTAATCAATTGGCGTAAAGCGTCTGATATAGATCAAAATAACATGCAGAAAATGAAGTGTGCTCTAAAGAGCGGTGGTAGCCAAAAATTGTTGGGAGAAAATTATGCTTTAGATGTATACGCTGAGGGGCAAGAAGGTCAATGACAAGTCAAAGCAGCTAAAATAGCCGAGGAGTTGTATAAAGACCATTATAGTAGCCGACGTGGTCGGGACAATAATGAGATTGACAGTACCAGGCCGCGGCACACATATGTAGCCACGTGGTTGCCACATATGTAGCCACATATGTAGCCACGGCACACATATGTAGCCAAAGGAAGAGCCTATGATGAGGGCAGAGAGGGTGCGACTTCACGGTGGTCAGCAAAAAACTATAGGGGAATGATTGGATAGTTGCGAAATACATACGACGGCAACTAACAGCCACTGGCACAGAACATCAGAATTTTTTTCTTGGTGTCAATGCCAGTTTTGTACTTCAAATCTGGTGCGAGTTTTATGCAGCATCAGTCTCTTCAGTTTATTCTTAAGGATGGACGCTCAAAAAATCAGGAGATGAGTGTGAGACAGAATCGCGCTGGATGAGTCATCAGCTATTGTTTCTGTAGAAACATTAGCTGGGGTTTCCCTTTAGTTACACCCGGTAGGCTGTGTAAGCAAAGTAGACGTAGCTTCTTTTACTTCTGCTGCTGCGGTGCGGCGTGGCTACCGACCGGGTTTACCCGACTGCTGAAAGCGGAGCCCCA
The DNA here is from genome assembly GCF_055883805.1 of Amblyomma maculatum. Classification (NCBI taxonomy): domain Eukaryota; kingdom Metazoa; phylum Arthropoda; class Arachnida; order Ixodida; family Ixodidae; genus Amblyomma; species Amblyomma maculatum. The sequence continues at coordinate 90,584,570 of NC_139353.1, read as the reverse complement.
TCTGCGGTCTTTTAAAGGTCAAACTTGGCTACCGGCCGGGTTTACTCGAATTGCTGAAACCTGGCGTAGTATTGCTTACGCACATAAAAGGAGCACGGGTCAAAAAGTTCAGATCTCAGACTACCAAGGTAACAAAAATAAAACTCAGAACATAAAATGCTAATGATGCGCACAAATAGGGAACAAGCGGTGGTTGTCCGTGAAAAGGAAGACCATGACCGACACACAAAACCCATTCTGAATGCAGGGGAAACATTATATTGACCTTGTAATTTGAAATGTCGCTTTAGATTTCAAATTTTTATTATGCTGTTCCGCCGTAAGAGCAAATTGTAGGTTGTCGGTGGTTCTATTGAATGCGAGAAGTTCATATAAGATAATACGTTTGATGATTTTCGGTTACTTATGTCTAGCGTACATATCCCTCTTTTGGTTTAATTTACCGAGGCGTGGTTCTCCCATGGCAATTATATTTGGGTTGATGGCTATGAAGGTGTCTGCATCTAGATCAAGAAAATGGGGCGGTGGCAGGTGCATCTACATCCGCTCAGATTTAGAGTATGAAACAATAACACAGCTTAGGGTAATAAATACCAGTTCTTAATGTAAAGGCACAGAATGTTCGATACACTTGTATTGCTATCTTTAGTGTACAGAGCGCTATGTGCATGCTTGAAACTTATTACTCTCATCATAGAGAGGTTGGGAGAAAAAGGGCCACAGCTTATCTCCAGTAGTCATGGTGAAATTGCGCAACAAACACGACACAAAGGTAAGAGGGACACGTAGCACGGGACGTCCCGTGCTACATGTCCCTCTTACCTTTGTGTCGTGTTTGTTGCGCAATTTCACCATGACTACAGTAGACATTCACCAACTAGCCCGCCAACAGCTCCTGTTAAAGTTTATCTCCAAACTGTTGTGATAGGGGAGTTCAACGTCAATGCACTCTCGAAAAACCCAATTTATAATTGTTTAAAAGACATTCTAGACGCATATTAAGGTTGCAGAGTAATTAGTGTTTCAACAAGAATCACTCTAACCCCGCTAGTTACACCTACATCCTGTGTCACGAGTTTTGATTTTGATTTGAAGACGAAGATGGCTGGCTTACAGGCGGTTCTTTTCGCTTCTCTTGCTACTTCGCTTTTATATTAATTTCCGGGAGTCTTAGTATCCATGTTACTCGGATGAGCCCGGTAAGACCTAGGGGAATCTCCGAGTGGCCTCCTTCCTGGCGGGCCGTGCCCTCGGATTGCTTTGTTCCCGTTCTGGTCTATGGCTGCTGGCTAGTTAGGCCTACCGGCTGCCTTTTTGGCCATGGCCGACGAGGCTGCTCCAGGCAGCCCGTCGTGTCTGTGCGACGCGTCCTCATATCGGGCGGCTCATAACACCGCCGCGGACCCGACTTCGTACCACCCCGACGACCTCGCACTCCCCGGTGCGCTTCGTGAGTCACCCTGCCTCCACCTCTGCCAGTCTCCATTTGGAACCCGACATCTCTGAGCTTTCGGGGCTCCTGGGCCTTCCGCCGCGGACAACTGCGACTCGGAGTCGCCGCAATCTAACCGCTGGGAGCTTGGCACAGACACGGATGTCATGAGGGTCCATGAGCAGATTGTTGCGGCAATTCTGGACAAAGATAACAAGATTGGTCCCGGAACCAGGGCAGTCTTTTTCCTCTGGTCTGTGTCCTTTACCGACACACTGCGCCCTTCTTTGCGTGTGCGGTCGCTGAGCTGAACCATTCAGACACGCTCCGGACCTCTTTGGCGGCGCGAGAGCATGAGCTGGGTGTCTTCTGAATGCGGCTTGCTTGCGGGACTACCCAGGACACCACTACTGCGGCGGACCTTTGCGACGTAAGGCGGCAACCCCAGGTCTCTCGGACGTATGCTGCCACATTGAGCGGCGTTTCAGAACCTCATCAACAGGAAGGCGCTGCCATTGCAGCTCCTGCGGCAACCTCGCACCCGTTCAGGCCTCCTCAGTCTGGAGACTCCTCCCGGATCCTCAGCTGCACCAGATGTTCCTAACTTCTGTTGCACCCTTGGACAACGTTGGCAGCGAGGTGGCGGCTCTGCTGAAGGCCAACATCGATCCAGAAGCTGAGGGAATCGGAGCTGTTACTCTCAGGGCCTCTCATCGTGCCCTGACGGTTACCTCCAGGGACCCTGAGGACCTCGACCGTCTGAAGTCCACAATCTCACGGATCGAGGCAGCGCGGAACTCCGTGAACGTCCGAATCCCCAAGCAGCGGAATCCGCAAGTACGACTGACTGGGGTTGACCCCGATATAAGGCCAGAGGAGCTCATCGTGGCACTCAATCATCGGAACTACGCTCTTCATCTGGACCCTTTTTCCTGTAAGGTCAGGCTCTCTTTTGCACAGCGCTCCGGACAGTTTGTTCCTGTTATTGAAACTGACCCACCCGCTTTTGCCCGCCTCTGTGCGGCGCGTCGTGTAACCATCGGTTGGACTGCCGTCGAGGTCTGTGACGACCTGCACGTTCTCCTGTGCACTTTTTGTGCGCAGTATGGCCACGCTTTGAAGGAGTGCAAGCTCAAGAATGATCCTTCGAAGGCGTGTTTTACCTGTTGTGCGGGGTCACATGCTTTGGTGGCTTGCCCTCGGTCCGCCTGGGACCCCAACATTAAGTGTGCCCCCTGTGCAGCCGCCGGTCGCCCGTCGAATCATCATGCAGGACATGAGTCGTGCTCTATTTTGCACAAACATTCGGAGAAAATCCGCGCTCGAACTCAGTATGGGCCTCAGCAGTCAGGTGGCCTCGCGTCCCTTGCCCGTTGGCACCCCACACCGTAGCACTAACATCGAACACAGAAATCTGGCAATGGAACTGTAGGGGTTTCAGACGAAAACAGGGTTTGCTGAAACAATATCTCTGCACCACCCTCATCAGACCTGACATTATCTGTTTGCAAGAGGTAGGAGCCGACAGGTCACCGACGCTAGACGGCTACTACACGGTCCGCCAACCCCACATGCCGTCGGTTGCAATCCTCGTCGCAAACGCCATTATTGTAATCGAGCACTCCTTATCCAAACCGGACGTTGAAAACTTAGCAATAGAAATAGTGCCCAACAAACGAGGCCGAAAGAGTACATTCGTCATCAACATGTACAAGCCGCCACGACCCGCAAAGGCCGACTTCACCAACCTCCTTTCCGAAGCCACCCACCTGGCGCAAGCAAATCAGCTTATTGTGGTCGGGGACTTCAACGCACCCCACCGGGACAAGGGGTACCAGTCAAACTCAGCCAGAGGAGTGACAGTTGCGCGAGCAATAGAAGCCCTCGGCTTGGAACTCCTCACCGACCCTCTATATCCGACAAGGGAAGGCAACAGCGTCTTTCGTGACTCCTGCCCGGACGCGTATTGACAAACCATATCCCGTAGGAGCACTCGAGCAGACGACGCTCTGACGCGCAAGCACGTGACACGACGTCATTTCCTTTAAGTTGTTTTTTTGCTTGTTTCTATTTTTTTTACGCCAAAAAAAAGATGGCGGCGCACACGCGCGCGCCGTTGCTTCGCCGACGCTGGCGTTGGGGCGTTGGTTAGCCAGACAAGCGCGTATCCTTCTACCATGGCTTAGTGGTATTGCCTGTGGCTTAAGGGGTGCTGCGGCCGCAGTTTTGAGGCTTTATAAACGCAGTGGCCCAAGCCGTGCCATTTGGATGCTGGATACTGTAATGCTTGCAGTTTGAAACAAGTGTTTTGGCTGTCATCTCGAAGTCTGGTGTTTGACTCTGACAGCAAGTGATTTTGTGAAGCCACGACTGCTGAACTTTTGCTGCCTAAGCATGCTGGATGCCGACTGTGCTGGTGCTGGATGTGCAAGTGCGTCGATTCCAAAAAAGTTGCGCAGCGCCGTTGGATGCTCGCCTTGGAGCCACTAGTCGCTGAAAGTGCCTTGGTTAGTAGCACTGTAATATTTGGATAAGCACCGCTGGAATATGGGAGCTAAAAAGGGGGAAAAAAGAGCAAAAAAACGTGGTTACGTAATGTATTTGTGAAACATTTGCTGTGATGCTGCATCGCTGCTCGAGGGGATCTTTGCTAAGGATGCAAAAGCTACTGGCCTACCCAAGGGCGTATGTAGACTACTATCGATGCTAAATTACACCTCAAAGGCCACCTCTCATTTGATACCAGCTGTTTGCACTTAGGATTTTTTTTTCTAGTTTCCGGCATTTAAATACGGAAATGTTTCTATATGGCAACATGCTGGGACAGGGACAGCGAAGCCAGTTTTCTGAAATTAACGGTGATAATCCTTGAAATGGAAACATGCTCTCGTTTTGTGAATTACGGCGCCCTGGTCATAGCGGCAACCGCCCGTTTCTGAAGCTCATAATCTGGCGACGTCAAACTATTGATTCTGAAAGTAGTAGGATATTAGGTGAACTCGATAATCAAGTACTCACGCTTCTGTGGCTAAAAACAGCGCTGACACGAGAAGAAGCCGAGGGGACACGACGCTGTTTCGTCTGCTTCGTCTCGTGTTAGCGCTGTTTTTAGCCACAGATCATGCAACAACCAGCCAGAATTTCCACCCTCTTAAAGTGCTCACGCTTGTTTGAGAGCACTGCGTTGACTAGGCATTTGTTGAGCGCAGTAGCTAACTTAACTGCACCTGTTAAGCAGAGGCAGTGGCATAGCATGCTGTGTAATTTGTTTTTTGTAACTCTATATGTATGTGATTGGTATTCTTCTCAAGTGTCATGGCAAGGAGAAACAAGAGTGTTTATTTTTGAAGTCGTGGGCACCTCATAACATGCTTACGCAGAATGGTGCAGTTCAATATTGAGTCAAATAAATAAGTGCTGGCTTTCACAACAACTGTTTATTCCTTGTATACATCTCAAAGTGACCTTGGCTAACTTGAATTCCAAACTATCTTACAGCCGCTTCAAAAGCTTCTGAATTAGGTGGCATGTTGTACTTGCACCATTATGTCTACCAATCTTTTTGAAGAAGGAAGCATTGCTACAAATTTAAAGGATTAAGCTCACAAATTATAGCACCACTTGAAGAGGCGAGAACCAGAGTATTTTGACATCACTCCCTTATGGCTTGCTCACGGGTCAGCTAGCAATCCAACATTTCAAGAAACGCTTGTTAATGTCATCATCATGTGCCACAAGTGTGTTTATAGTAAATTATGTACTACAAGGACTTGTGGCTATAGTAAATTAGGTACTACAAGGCTACCCCGATGAAAGTCGTCTAGGAAATAGTATGAAACAACCAGTTTTAGGCATTTAAGTTTGAGGAATCTAAGTTGGATCCCAGCTAGCGACCATGTTTTGATAGAGAAAAATGTAAGGCACCCATTTACTGTGTGATGTCAGTGCATGTTAAAATCATTGGTCCAAAATGAGCCGGAGACCTACACTACAGAATCCTGCAGAGCCTAAGTCAATTTGGGACACTATACTAAACCAAACTGAAATGCACTGCTTCTAAATTTAGGTGAAACAATGCCTTTGCTGTTTAGTAAATGCATGGCAAGCAATACATTGTAAACTATTTATGCAGAAGCAGTTTGTTTTACTGGCAAATGCCTTCAGCTTTTTGGCAGGAAAAAGTGCCACGTGACTTCAGTTCTACAAATGACACTGGGCAGCCATTCAACCATCAAAGAACCTACTTTGAATTGCAAATAGCCACATTTGTCTTTGCAAGGAGGCCTAAAGCACAGTGAATAAGCAAGATAGCGATGAAAATAATTCAATGAAAAGAAAGGTGGAGAATTCGGCCAGCAGCAATATGACCCTAGCGTGCTGCTCCACACTAGAGAAGGGAGAAAAGGGAAATAAAAGGAGAATGAGGATACAAATGGTTGATGACAATGTTGTAGTGCAGTGAATTGGTTCGAGTTATAGAGAAGACCACGCACACAGTGGATTGCACTCGTCTCGCATAGTCGACACAACAAATGAAGTGCATGTTCTAAACATGCACCAGTTGTTACTGCACACATACACCGGGCAGCTACACACTTTAACTCTCATATTCTGGTCCAAATGCATACACAGGCTCGCCACGCACTGATTCTGAAAAAGCTCAAACTAGACAGAAACATGATTGATCGCACTGTAAGCAGCTGTATAGGCATGCGAAGCACAGCACTAACAATTTGTGGTGTGCCACATATGGAATGGTTTGACTGCTAAATTGGCAGGGTATCAGGCCATCAACTAATGTCTAAAAGCTGAGATGATGGCTTTGGTTGGAAGTAATCTAAGCCCTTGGCGATGCAGGTACACAAACGTAATCCAAATGCATTGTTCTTGAATGGCTGCTTTCCAAATTGTTGATATTTAAATTAAAGTAGTGTGGTGTTGCTAGCATGTTTTTCTGAAAAACGATTTCTGTGCAGCTAGCTTCATTGCAACATCTGATTGAAGCTGGAACACCTGCAGCAGTACCAGACAGCAAGACAAAAGTGTCCATGCAGATTTCAGAACTTTTGTAGACGTGGAAAATAATAAAGTATGATTCATACTTATGAAACCTTGTTTTTGTTTTGATAGTGCGGCCCTAGGCAGCTGCTGCGCCAAGATTTTCATAGGTCAACAGGCCCACCAGAACCAGACAGCAAGACAAAAGTGTCCATGCAGATTTCTTTTGTAGACATGGAAAATAATAAAGTATGATTCATACTTATGAAACCTTGTTTTTGTTTTGATAGTGCGGCCCTAGGCAGCTGCTGCGCCAAGATTTTCATAGGTCAACAGGCCCACCAGAACCAATGCACCCAACCGACCTTTCTGCAGGGAGACCCAGCCGCTACTGATTCCAGTGGCTATGGGGAATGTGTCAATAAACCGGTACTACTGGAACTAGTACGATCCCAGCAAGAAACCAGTATAAAATTTTTACCTTGGATAAACAATTATCTTTTTTGGCATTTTTCAGCAATTGCTCTGATTGCTCTATTATAAAGTGCCGTACTCTTACTACACAGCTCACAACCCCTAAAAAGATGTTGGCTACATATCTGCAGAGTATTATTTATTACATCATCAAGAGATGGGTGGGCATATGTGGCTATTCGGTACATGTCCACTTTCTACTCTCTTCAACGTGGACATTATAATGTATACTATAATGATATATTATTAACATTTGCGGCAGATATTCACTGGATGTTCACTGAGTATAAGTTCTTTGGCTAAGATTTTTTTGTTTTGTATACTGATTTTACGAATGTTTACAAGGGAAAGTTATCAGATTGATGGCATGTGACTAGCACTTTGTGTCATCATTTCTACAATTAGTCATTTAGCTTCGAGGTGATGACTTCCTTCAAAAGTCTTCTCTCGCGCTTGCCAGCTAACTGCATAGGTCTGCATAGAAACTATCGCCTTATATATTGCGCTTGTGTACTTTCGACTCGAGTATAAGCGAGAAATGTAGCTCCGCTTTTTATTAAATTGACTAAAATTCAACCCACATATAGCACTAGCCGAGTATAAATTATTTGGCAATGATTGAAATATATTGCTAAGAGCAATACGGGCTGATCGACAATGTACGTACCTTTCTCCATTTTTTTGAACCTTTTGCACGATCCAAGACGTGTTGGTTTCGACGCTGTAGGTTTCCAGCCGTTAGTTGACGGCTGCCTCGTTTGCCAGGTTCGCGCGATAGATACACTGATCCGTGCCCTTTTGACGCGAGCTCATCTTTTACGAGCTCGAACGGCTCTGGGAGCTCGTCCATCATCTCTAGTTATCCGCAATAGACACACGAGTTCGCCAAGCACAAAATCACCCTGGTTAGCGCAGCGCGCAACGGATGAGCCAAGTGCACGTGCGTACAACCCAGAAGCACCGGACGAACTGCGCGGAGCTATGCGGATGGGGAGAAGTGCAAACTTCGGGGTGTAGCCGAGCCGAGCGACGATTCCGGAACATACCAGAACAAGAACAGCCGCGCAAGTGACCACTGGACCGAAATTTACGTGACACGTGACCGGTAACCGACCGGCGTTTACAGAACACCAGAGCAAAAAGCCCGCGCAGTGGTCACTGGACCGAAATTAACGAGATCGCGTGACCGAACGTTTAGCCGGTGGCAACTTGCGTGACTTTTACGTAAACTTCAGCTGACAGCCGTGCGGAAATGCGAGCCCTGCGCGAAAACGACACCGAAACATGAGTACCTTTGACAAACGCCAGCGGGAAAAAAACGTAAATGCGAGCCCTGCGTGAAACGAAACTGAAACCATGAGTAGTCTCGTCACAAGGCGCTAGGGAGAAACAGCGTCGCTGCTACTCGCGGAAGTGACGCTATGTCACGTGCTTGCGCGTCAGAGCGTCGTCTGCTCCAGTGCTCCTACGGGATATGGTTTGTCAATACGCTGCCCGGACCTCACTCTGATCAAGAACGTTGCTGAGGCTACATGGACGAACCTAGAAGAAACCCTGGGAAGTGACCACTGCATACTAAGCGCATCCATATCATCTACCAAAATCCGGAGGGATCTGGGCGCTGCCCACATCACCGATTGGCCGAAATTCCGCAACGCTTACGTCCCATCAGGTCCAATTCATTCCATACAGGACTGGAGCGAAGACATCAAGCAAGCACACAAGCAAGCCACCGAAATAATACAACGCACACTGGAAGCCCCAGAAATAGACCGCCATCATCTAAAGCTATGGCAGAAGCGCAGCCGCCCTGTGAGGCGATGAAAAAGACAGCGCCTAAATAGACTTCTCCATCTGCGGATTGCGTAGCTCACGGAGGAAGCCCAGACATATGCCACCAACCTAGCACAACAAAATTGGCAACAGTTTTGCGAGCCATTGAGAGGAACGCTGGGAACGTCCCGTACTTGGACACTGCTGCGGAACCTCATTGACCTCTCTAAATCAAAATCCGCATCTACACGGCCCCTGAAGCGTATTGGTCACCTTTTTCCAGGGGACGACGCTACGCTGCTTCTGGCTCTTAAGGACAAATATATCGGCACCAGCCCAGCTCCTCCTTGCTCTTTGACCTACCAGGGCGAGGAAAATCCGGCACTCGATGCTCTCATTTCTGAAGCCGAGGTGTATGCTGCAGTTCGATTATGCACCCGCAACACGGCGGCGGGAACGGACAAGATCAGCAACGCCATGATCCGCAACTTCAGCAAGGCACAAATCAGCAACCTCACCAAGTATCTGAACGACTCGCTGTGGGAGAAGAATGAAATTCCCTCTGAGTGGAAGCGCTCGGAGATAATTGTAATTCCGAAACCGGGCAAGAAGCCGGCGGTCGAAACTCTGCGACCCATATCACTCACCTCGTGCTTGGGCAAGCTCTACGAGCGAGTCATCGAGACGCGACTTCAACACTACATAGAAGATAACGGCCTCTTCCATCCCTCCATGATCGGCTTCAGATCGGGCCTGTCCACTCAAGACGCATTTCTTCTCCTCAAGGAGGAGGTACTTTCTAACATTGCGGGAGGAGGCAGCACCTCATTATGGCGCTAGATCTAAAGGGCGCGTTTGATAACGTGTTTCATGAGGCAATCCTATCCGAGCTCAATAACCTAAACTGGTGTGAACGCACCTTCCGATACGTCAAGAAATTTTTGTCCAACCGAACGGCAACGATAGGAATGGGTGACATGAGATCGGATCTTCAAGACATGCCAAACAAGGGCACGCCACAGAGATCGGTCATCTCCTCGCTCCTCTTCAACATCGCCATGATTAGAATCGCAAGGGCTCTGAACAGGTTCCGAACATTGAATACACCCTGTATGCTGATGACATTACGATCTGCACAACCACCGGCTATCTAGGCCAGAAAGAAACACTTCAAGCAGCCGCAACCTGCGTGGAAACAGAGGCCTTTCGATGCAGGCCCCAATGCTCCCCGGAGAAATCTGAAGTCATCCGCATACGTGGGTGCCACTATACATCACCAGGCAATCTTAGCATCCTTCTGCATGGGGTCCCAATCCGGGAAGTGCCACTCATACGAATCCTGGGTCTCTGGCTCCAAAGCGATAGAAAATTAGACCACGTGCTTCAGCTCCTCAAGAATACAACACAGCACATCTCTTAAATGATCCACCGGGTAGCCAGAAACAGAAAAGGCATGCGGGAAGAAGACACGACCCGTCTGGTGCAGGCGCTGGTCATCAGTCGCCTCTCCTATGGACTACCTTACCTCACCCTTCTCCGAAGAGATCTCAACAAAGTAAACGCAATGATACGTGCAGCTTACAGGAATGCGTTAGACCTCCCACCATACACCTCCATCAAATTGAAGCTCTTGGAATGCACAACACATTTGAAGAAATTCAAGAGGCTGTACTCCTGTTCAAAAGGGAACGCCTTCTGTCAACTGAGACTGGCCGGCTCATTCTCGAGCGCGTTGGGTATCCTTCGACGTACAAGCTATACAGTCAACGACTAACATTCCTGTTTCGTACCGGGCAAGAGCATATGTGTCCCCGCTCCCAAAGAACATGTCTCCAGTCCACAACGAAGGCAGAAGACACGCCCGAGTGAATTATCTTAAGCGTGCAGTGGAACGCAGTCCGACAACTGTCTATTTGGATGCCGCTCTATACGAGCATACATCGAACGCAGCAGCAGCCGTGGTGGTGGGCGCTACATACACAGAAGTATCCAGCATGTCCATCCCGCACTATACTATCACAGAAGCGGAAGCGGTGGCGATCGTGCTGGCCATCCCCTATGGAGACGCGACCAATCGAGAGCTTCACGTAATCACCGACTCACAAGCGGCCTGTCGGCTCCTACATCAGATCACTTGGGTTCCGAGGCACTCTGGATTGGAAGGTAATGAGGTCGCGGATAGGCTACCTAGAGGTCACACAAACCGAGCGGCCACCAATCCCGATCTCACAACCCGCATTCCTGTCCCAGCGACTTACGGCGCGTGACTTAAGTACCTACGGGAACAACGTAGGATTTATCCCCCTCCACACAAGGGTCTAAATGAACAAGAAATGCGGGAATAGAGACAGCTCCGAACCAACACTTACCCTAACCTACGTCAATACAACATAATGTTCCCAGAACACTACACAGACATATGCCCTTGGTGCAACGACCGGCCCACAGCCTACCACGTCACATGGGGGCGCACAGGCCCCAAACCTTCACACATAAGCATGCACTATTCGGGAGCGCAGTGGGAGGCCACTCTGCAATGCACTCTGCAACCCAGCGTAGGCTGGTAACTCAGGCAAGAGCGGTAGCCCATGCCACTGGGGTCTTGAAATTAAGACTCCACTCACTGCCCCCCCCCCCTTTTTTTTGTTTTAGAGCGCAGCTCTTTGGCGTCCGTTCCTGGGTTTCACGTCGGCGTCGGCGTCGGCCTCGTAACCAGCTCCGCCCCCCTTTCACCCCCCTAGCGCTAGCAGCGACCGACTGATACCGCTGGATGCCGCTGACGCCGCTAGAGAGTCAAGATAACGTGACTGCATAGAACACCGTCGCCGCCATGCAGAAAGCGGAGGGGAGGGTCCCCCCCCCCCCGCTGTTCCTGTGTGGAGGATAGGGTGCTCTTCAGTTGCCGACGCGCCGGTTATTTCACGTAGGCCCCGGCACGTCGACGAATACGTGACCACCTTCCCACGGCTAGACCTGGTTCTTGGCGCTGCGGAAGCGAGGGTATCATATTGTTTGCGTCGGCATCGGCGGCGTTGTCCCTGAAACCAACTCCGCAGTTGGGGTTGACTCACTATCGGCGTCAGCAGCATCAGTCAGTCGCTGCTATCTCTTCCCTCCTCCCTTTATCGCGTTGTCCGCTTGCTGCGCGCGCTTCTGCCCCCATCGTTTGCCGCTGGGCGTACACGCCGCCCCCCTCCCCCCTCTTTCTAAGAGTCCCCGGTTGTCAAAGCGCCGGCTCGAACTTAATTCCTTTCTTCGCTCCTCCTCCAATGCAACCCCTGTGCGGTGGCAATCAGAGAGCCAGATCGGTGGCGGCGGATCTGTATATGTGCAACGCCCGAGCCGAAATTGGCGCTGCCGTTCGCCACTGCGAAATTATCTGCCAGTTCTTTTTGAGCCATGAGCGAGACGACCGGTGGAAGTCCACCGGCTGCTGCTGCTGCTGCTGCTGCTGCTGCTGCTGCTGCTGCTGCTGCTGCTGCTGCTGCTGCTGCTGCTGCTGCTGCTGCTGCTGCTGCTGCTGCTGCTGCTGCTGCTGCTGCTGCTGCTGCTGCTGCTGCTGCTGCTGCTGCTGCTGCTGCTGCTGCTGCTGCTGCTGCTGCTGCTGCTGCTGCTGCTGCTGCTGCTGCTGCTGCTGCTGCTGCTGCTGCTGCTGCTGCTGCTGCTGCTGCTGCTGCTGCTGCTGCTGCTGCTGCTGCTGCTGCTGCTGCTGCTGCTGCTGCTGCTGCTGCTGCTGCTGCTGCTGCTGCTGCTGCTGCTGCTGCTGCTGCTGCTGCTGCTGCTGCTGCTGCTGCTGCTGCTGCTGCTGCTGCTGCTGCTGCTGCTGCTGCTGCTGCTGCTGCTGCTGCTGCTGCTGCTGCTGCTGCTGCTGCTGCTGCTGCTGCTGCTGCTGCTGCTGCTGCTGCTGCTGCTGCTGCTGCTGCTGCTGCTGCTGCTGCTGCTGCTGCTGCTGCTGCTGCTGCTGCTGCTGCTGCTGCTGCTGCTGCTGCTGCTGCTGCTGCTGCTGCTGCTGCTGCTGCTGCTGCTGCTGCTGCTGCTGCTGCTGCTGCTGCTGCTGCTGCTGCTGCTGCTGCTGCTGCTGCTGCTGCTGCTGCTGCTGCTGCTGCTGCTGCTGCTGCTGCTGCTGCTGCTGCTGCTGCTGCTGCTGCTGCTGCTGCTGCTGCTGCTGCTGCTGCTGCTGCTGCTGCTGCTGCTGCTGCTGCTGCTGCTGCTGCTGCTGCTGCTGCTGCTGCTGCTGCTGCTGCTGCTGCTGCTGCTGCTGCTGCTGCTGCTGCTGCTGCTGCTGCTGCTGCTGCTGCTGCTGCTGCTGCTGCTGCTGCTGCTGCTGCTGCTGCTGCTGCTGCTGCTGCTGCTGCTGCTGCTGCTGCTGCTGCTGCTGCTGCTGCTGCTGCTGCTGCTGCTGCTAAACGAGCTGCCAGAGCAGAGGCCCAGCGTCCCACGATTGTGACAACATCGCGAGGCACTTGTATAGATCTCGTCTTTGAGAATCAAGCATTGGTGTACCAAGTCGAACATATATCAGTCTATTTCTCCGACCACAAAGCTTCCTTCATGACTGTCAAGAACTGTTAGTGGAGTCTTTGTTAAAGGAATACGTGTGAAAAATAAAAAAAAAAATTCTGTGATAGCGCATACATGTGTTGCTCGATTTCTTTGCCTCAATCTATCGAAAAGGTGAAACAGCTTAATTGCTGCGCTCAAATTTCGCATTAGGAAGTAACATAATCGTCGGTAATTTCTTTTCTTTTTTCCTTTCTCTTTTCTTTTTTATTTTTGAAATAACGTTTTCTCTCTCTCTCTCTCTCTTGATTTAAATGCGAGTGCCTTAAACTGAGATGAATATTTCCCGATATACTTTCATGCTCTTCCCAAGTAGCACAAAGTGGGATATGAAAGTGGGGCCCAAGTGGGTCTGATGCAGGCAATGCAGGACAGTCCCGATGGGCTGAATATGGGTGCTTCAAAAGGGGCCACGTAGGCCTGAAGGGGCTGTCGACAAAGCCCCGAAGGGCCCCATTAGGGACCGATGCAGGACGCCCTGGCGAAGCTGTCCACATTTTTCCCGCATTGCCAAAAGGGCACATCCCTCCAACTCCCCCGATGGTCCTACTTTTTACAGATTCGGGCAGCCGCTCTGGATGCAAGTTTATTTTTTATTTCGGTTAGCCCCTCAGATATGACATAGGACCAATGCGGGTTCTATAACGCAAGCCGCACTTGGGCTTGCCCTCATTATTCTCATAGGGGCCCGACGCAAGCAATTGATGGGAAGCCCTAGTCGAAGTTCTCCCAATCGATATGTATGCACATAATTAAGTAATTATTTTATGCATGTCTACCCTTTTTAAAGAGCCACAATATTAAATTTTACAATAATTCATAACATTAATCTATCCTAAACGACGTTATGCACGTCTTGTTCATGCTGTGTTCTGAACAGCAATATTGCGCTGAGAGTTGCAGGCTGTCTACAGCAACCGCATAAGGAGCAACAGTTAGCAATCAGCATGTTTTAGTATTTTAGCGCAATTTCTATGAGCGCGAGAACTAAAGCCATGAAATATTTCTAACGACTAAAAAATGATAACAACATTATTAAAAATAACTATAATAGTAATTTAGGACAGCATTTAATACAAATAAAGGTTGGAAGAATGATTGCACAATTGCACGCACGCATTCTAGCCCCATTACGGACGATGTAGGACCTACAGCGGTTTTTGTGTGGGCAGCCCTAATTGGGCTGGGAGTTGTTTTTGAACCTCAAGCCCACTTGCTTTTGAACGTGCCTTCAAATTCCCCGCAGGAGACCGATTGTGGCATCATGTGGGCCCGCCCGCCTTCCAGCCCCATTATGGCCCACGTGCGATATAAAGCAGTTTTGTTTGGGCAGCCCCAATTAGGCTCGGTGTTGTGTTTGAACCTTGAGCCCACCTGCTGTAGCACGTGCCTTCAAATTCCCCACAAGGAACCGATTTTTGTACCACGAGGGCATGTCGGCTTCTAGCCCCAGTACAACCAATGTGGGACCTAAAGCGGTTTAGCTAAGGCTGCCTCATTTTGACTTCACGAGGGCTTGCCATAATTGAGCTCTTATTCATATTTCACCTGCCCTCAAGTCACATACAAGGGGCCGATTGGGGCAGCATGTGGGCACGTCCGTTTTATTTGCCCCACTATGGCCGATGTAGGTCCCACTAGTATTTTATAGGGGCGGCCTCATTTCGGTTATATGAGGGCTTTCCCATAAAAATCCCACATTTAGGTTGGATTGCCCTCAAATATCTGACAAGGAACGCTTGCGGTCTGGATGCAGGAATGTGCTCTGCATCAGCCCGAGCAACGCCGCTATGGGACCCGTGCAGCACGAACAGGGGCAAGCCCAAATGGGGCTTGCTTACTTTCGACCCATCAGGGACCAATGCAAGTTTTATGTTGGTTGCCCCATCCCCACTTGCCTATATCGCACCTACTAGGAACCCACATTCTGTGCTGCCTGGGTTATATTCAGCACCTCAAATCAATGAAGAGCTACACTTTGAACTTAATTACAACGACCGTTGATTGGCGCCAGTGTCTAAGTACTTCATACCAGAGATTCGGTGCTGAACAGTAAACTCTGCGCCGGCACTAAATTGTAAATACTTATGTTAAACAAAACCCGCTGTTTCCATTTTTCTGTTTCGAGCTTCATCAAGCGACTAACTGAGTTCTGATTGTAGAAGAGACTAGAGGTTAGAGGAGGAAGCTGGTGAACTATTTTATTGCATATGCGCAGAACACAGTACCATGAGCCAGTGAATGCATGAACCAAAATAAGTAATAACGCAAACATTGACCCCGGACGACTGTAATCCTTCCGTGCGCCAACCGACCCGCTATTACAATTAGGTTATGTGCGTCAACCGACAAGCTGACTATTGCAATTAGATGATGACTGTAAAAGAACCTTACAATCACTTATGACGGTGAACTTGCAGGCTTTGTTTCTTTCTCTTAGTGATACATGGTATTAGAGATATTACATGTAGATAAAGGAAATGCGATGAGAAGCAGCCTAAATGCAGCTAGACAGGCTCCCTATGCCCTCTTGCTGAGACATTGTAGTGAGCCAGAAATGCTACTCATTTCATAGCAGTATTTCAACACTTAGTGTTCACCTTTACTGATAACGTAGTGATATAAATCATAAAAAAGCATCAAATAATCCATGTGCACATTTTAAGCTGAAGCAACTCGCGATGTAGTTTAGTCGCAGGAAGCATCAAGGTTTTGCCGATCTAGTTTTATAAGGGTCTCTAAAGGTTATCAAATGATTATCAGGCTCTCTCTTGCCGAATATTTTAGTTTCCCGTGTATTCAGGACTGTTAGCTGGACAAAATATGGTGATTGTACGCCATATTTGATGTGACAAGGCCACGATCGTGGAACAGGGAGGCGGGTATGATATACGATTGTATAATGAGATAATTGTACCTTCTAGAGTTTATAGAGTGGTTTCGTTGTTAGTAATAACCCCAGTGTCGCATATTAATAATATTGTGAAGGAAAACAGGGAGGCGACCTTTAAAATGCCAGATAATTAAATGCGTTTATGTGTATTTATTACACAATACACATCCTAATAGTCTAGTTGCCCATAGGTGCGGTAAAAAAATCTTAGATATGTTGTGGCCAGTAAAAATTTGCTAGACTGCGAGACAGTATTTGAGGGCTGAAATAAAGAATGTTTTATCAAAGAGGACTTTTACTCGAGTTGGAAGTGCATGCCTGTATTAACGAATAAGGCCATTGGCGAGATTTATTTCTTTAAGAATGTGGTTTACATGCTTCAAGTGAAGTGTTGTGAGAAGCTACATTAAAGCATTTACAATTTGTTTTTTTTTTGTTTTTTTTTTACAATTTCATTTCAATTCATTTGTCTTCTAGTGATATGGTGATGCCAGTGCTCACAGCTTTGCGTTTTGTATGGAAAGACTGCATTCATATCTTCAGAATTCACCTTAAGATAGTTGTTTCTTCCCCACTGGTTAATATATTATAGCAGCGTATTGGCTACCGAAAATGCTTCACCTTCTGTTTTACCCTACAAGAGTTTAATACTGTTGTGAGCAGATCCACGATGTCAACAGGAGGTGTACAAAAGTTGTCATTGATATAATAAAGACTACAAAAATAGCCCCATTATGACGCCCAGGAATACAACGCATTGAGGCGGATCTGGACTGAATAAATCGTTATTGTTACGAACCATTTCTTGCAATGGGGTAATTATGATCCTAGCACGTACAGGAAATCTAATTCTGTGGCTTTTCAGTTTTTGTAGCTGCGCGTTAGGTTTAAATAACATATCGCCTTTTAAGAATCGACATAAATGCTGTGCGCAAGACATTTCTTCTCAAGGGTAATAGTTGCTTGTTTTTGTTTCATGAAAACTGTTCTCGCTGGCTTTTATGTTTCAAGCCAAACTATTTATCCTGAAGGGCAGCATGCATATTCAAGACTTTGGTCATTCTGAACACATAATTCTTTCCTTAGCATTCAATAAGACAGGCAGGATCGTGGTACGAAAATAACCCAATCAAACGCCCCATTTAAGAATGAGAATAACTGTCGCGGCCTTCATTTCTTTTGACAAGAACCCTCTATCAAGAACAAGAGTTTATGTGTGAGTTGGCGTGCAAAAAGTAGACAAAATAACACATCTCGGTGTCTTTGTCGCTGTCGCTAGATGACATTTCAATGCACGTTTCTCGAGCTTCATCACCGGCTGAGTGTTGTATACTACTTTTGCTCACACCTGTATCTCTTGAGCTGCACATGTGCAGAGCTTCACATGTGCGGATAACTAGAGAGAATTATATAACAGTTGTATCTTACGGTATATGCCTACAGAGCTAAAAAGTGGAGGATTACGAAAAGGGTTGTAGTGACTTGGGGATAGCAGAAGGCGCTATGCAGCATGAAAATTGTGCGTGTACAACAAAGACAGGAAACATATAGAGTTAAAGAAAGAGCTCGAATGATACGCGTTCTAGTGGAAATCAAGAAGAAATGTAGACGGGCGGAAAGATTAAGGCAAGATTATGCGGCTGTCTATAATCGTTACAGGGTCACGTCTAAAGAAAAGCAAGTGTTAAGAAGTTTACAGAGGTCATGTGGGTGCAGCTAGCACACAGCTGGGTTAATTAAGAAAATATAAGAGGGGAATCTGCTTTGCACTGATTATACTTAGGTTGATATCAATCCTAGAGCCAGAACATACAAACACCCACACTCCGGTTGTCCGTACCCCGTATCGCAATCCTCATTCAATCTCGGCATCCTGTGGGGTTATTATCGGCATCTCGGCGACGGGAACATTCTGCGTCTACTTCATGATGATTTCAAACTGAGCTAGTTGCTGCATGTTAAAGGTGGAACTATAGCCTAACATGAAAACACGCACAGTGGGAAGACAACCGGACACCGGACACCGGGCTGTAGCTGTCGTAGTTAAGAAACGCATACTCTGTTTCTTTCAAATAAAGCAATTCGAAAAACTCCCACGTGGCCAATGTACAAAAAAAAAGCCTCGCAAAAATAAATGTAACCTCTCTTCATAGAAGGTACCTAGGCTCAGGTTTGAAAACGCAGAGAAAGCAAGCAAAATGCGACGGGTAGCGGCTCAAGTAACAACGACGGATCAGTCCCCATGAAAAAGAGGTGGACAGCGGAAGGGGAAGTCGGGTACCAGGAGCTCGTAGGTAATTCGAACTGCTTACACGTTGCCAGTTTTATTTCTACTCAGTCATAGCACGAAGCTTTCCTCCAACGCCACATAACAGCAACTGCAACAAATGTTGCGTGTTGCATACTCTGGTATCGCGAACGCCTTTCGTGAAACGTCTTCATCCAGCAAGCGCATCAAGTGCCAGTGGCACGCAAGTAAAATGCTGCACATTTCACACTCATTTCTAAATACAGTACTTCATTGTCTGTGAAGTTATCCCAAATATTTGAAGTACATACGTATTAAACCTCGCGCAGGAGGAACATGTTGATTGCCACGGCTTCAATAAATGTACCTGATCCGACGCAAAATTCAAAACTTCTTTTGCGCTGTTGTTCCTGTAACCAGCGGAGTGTATGGCCGCACCGGTGTACAAAAAGGCAGTGCACGATATCTGAGCGTCGTCTCGCTAACGGGGGTAATATCATCGATCATATTTGCGCTGCATGACAAGAAACGCAGCAACATGGACATAAGCGCTCCTGGTTGAGCCGTATGTCCAACGGGCTCCATACGCCATATAATGCTCTTACAAACGGTGATAGCAGTTGCTCGCTTTGAAACTGGTAATCTGCTCACAATCATTTAGGAGCCTATACCAGTAAAACATCGTGATATAAACTTACCGTGAGCGGGCGCTTAACTTTGCGTCCGTTTTATAATCCGTGAGGAAGGCACTGGCGTAATCGACGCAACGCGTCGCCTCATGCTCCAGCCATTCGAAATGGGCACAGGTTGTTTATTGGTCGAATAAATTCCCACTGTACATGGTCTTTCGCAATAAACCGCGAAAATAAAAACAGATTAAAGCGGCGTTTCTCTACCCTTCACACACTTCGTCAACTGAAGATTATTCTCGTATCTTAGAATACGGGGATAAATTTGTTTTAAAGTTTGAAGGTTTCAATGTTTATTTCCGCATCTGGTGTTGCGGGGACAGCCAGGTAAAAAGCTGTATTGACAGCCTGAGAGGTCCTGGCTTCCTTTTAGAGAGCAGTTGACGGCAGCGGAGTACAACATCAAACAAAACGTGAGAAAAAAAAACATATGTGTTCGGGACAGAGAAAAAGACATGTACGTTCAGTACGCAGTACAATGTACTTGTACATTAAAAAACTACACGAACATCTGGGGCAATTCTTTCAGGGAAATATTGCATAAATCTATATTTTCATAGCAGTACAACTGGTTAAGAAGTTCCGGTAAGGTATCCTGCAACGTTTGTTTGCCATAGTTTGTGCCGCATTTCTTACCATGACAAGGTTTTGCTGCACGGGTATCATACACAGTTCTGCTTTGATCTAACCCAGCAAGTGTAAGTAAGAAATCGTCATTTTTAATTATGGCGAGTTTATATTTATAGTACAGCCTACAGTGATACATGGAATTAATTTGTATAACATTGTGTTGATGGAATAGGCTTTCAGTGCAGAAGAAATACGGCACTCTACATGCAGTGCATATAATACGTTTTTGTAAGACAGTCAGTTTGTTAATATCTTCAGCTGTTGTTGCCCACCCATTATTAATTTAAACAGCGCAAAAAGAAGACAAAGGACAAGATAAAAGGAAGCCACCGTACAAGCGCTGTACTGTGGCTTCCTTTTATCCTGTCTTTTGTCTTCTTGCTCGCGCTGTTTAAATAATAATGAATGTGTACCAACTCGCCCAATAAAGTATCTTGGTAAGCCATATTTGTTGTTGCCCACACCATACATCCGTAGTTGGCTATGGAAGAAAAAAAAGAGGGATAAAATAAATTGTTAACTGAATTTGGAAAATTAAAGCAATTGAGGCGCATGATAACTGTTCTGGAAAGTATCCAAACTACGTAATTAATATGGTCATTCCGCGACATATCTGCTGCAAAGTCAATGCCGAGAGTTTTTACAGATTGCTGTACCAAATCTATTCTGGTATTGTTTAATTCAATTAGAGGAGGTTTAAAGTTTTTATGCCGTGGGTGAAACCTGACTGCTGCAGTTTTGCTAACGTTACTCCTTAAGTGATTATCAGCCGCCCAAGTATTTATTACTTTTAAGGTTTTATTTGCTTGATTTGCAAGATAAGCAATTGAAGTACCCGAAAAAAAAAACAGGCTGGTGTCATCTGCGTAAATTATGTACTTAGCAGTGCTGTCGATGTGGACAATATTATCAACATAAAGAACAAAAAGAAATGGACCCAGAATGCTCCCTTGCGGAACGCCATAGGCTACCGCTTTCAACTGGAAGCATTCACCGGCAATACTAACAGACTGAGACCTATGTCGCAAGTATGAAGATATCAGCATATGGGCTATGCTTTTGATGCCGTAGTGATCCAATTTGTTAAGCAGCACAGAGTGATTAACAAGGTCAAACGCCTTTGAAAAATCTAAAAATAATCCAAGTACCATGTTTTTTTTATTCAAACTTTTTTAGTATGAACTCTTTCTGAGCAAGGAGAGCTAGTTCAGTCGATCTATTTATTTATTTATTTATTTCCAAATACTGCAGGCAGCAGCGCTGCCCAAGCAGGAGAGGGGTCACATGTTCTGCAATAACAGTTCAGCAAACATATTTTCATTGGTGCATTCAACAACAAATTGAGGCAAACGGTTCCGCTGATGTGTTGTGAGGGGAAAGTATGAAATCTGGTAAAGTTTGGTCCTGGCGAAATATGGGCTTACTACTTTGGAGTGGTTCAATCTACTAGATCTCTGGGGTGCAGCAAAAATATAGGTATCACGTGACAAACCAGACTTGTTGTTATACAGCATGTGAAAGAATTTGAGCCTAGAGACCTGACGGTGTACTTTAAGGGGTTCTAGCTTAAGCTGACTCAGCATGTTAGAGACCGAAGATGTTGAACGGTAATCAGAAAAAATTAATCTGGCTGAAAGACGTTGGATGCGCTCTAGTCTAATATCTTTATTATAGCACGGGTCCCAAACTACCGTGGCACACTCGAGAACTCGTCTGACTAGAGAGCGGTATGCTTCAAGTTTGACGCCACGAGTAGCGCCTTTTAATTTTCGGCGAAGAAAACAAAGCTTATTGAATGCCTTCGTGGTAATATTGTCAATGTGGGTGTCCCATTTGAGGCTGTCTGTAGTCGTTAACCCTAGATATTTAACAGCTGAAACAGAATTAATAAACTGATCCTGTTGTTTCGAAAGCCATATTGAGCTTTCATAATAATTTTATGTACATGTATTTCAGTGAAGCAAGATAGCCGTTTAAGAGTAACTCTTTAGAGGCCTTTTGAAAACACAGGCAAGATTGATATCGGACGATAGTTCGCCACTTCATTTTGGTTTCGTTTTTTATATACTACTGTAACTTTTGCCCTTTGCATAAGAGGCAGGAAAACGCCGAACAACAAAGATAGGTAGAAGGTATTGGCAAGGCAAGGTGCAAGAATGTCGATAATAAATTTTATGGGCTGTATCTGAAAACCTAACGCCACTGTATCTTTACTATTATTAAGTGATAAAAATTCTGTACTGACTTCATTTACTGTAACCGGTGTTAGAAATATTGTTTCAGTATTTCCGGCACTCATAGTAGACAAATTTACTTCGCCGTATGATGTACCAGCAAAAGAAAGAAAGTAGTCATTAAAGGCATCTGCTGGCTCAGCATCTTTTAATTCAATCCCTTCATGAATGATGTTCGTGATCGGTTCGGAAGAATTACTAAAGATAGATTTTAAAACCTTCCGAATCTTTTGAGATTGTCCACCAGTTGAAATAAATCAGTTATAAATATATTGCTTTTTGCGACGCGAGGTTGCTTTGTAACGAAGTTTCTAAATATTTTGAAGGTTTTCAGCGCTTAAGGACACCTACTTTGTAAAAACAATCTGTAAAGTTTATCTCGTTTTCTTATCAACTGCAACATGTCTTTGTCGACCAATGGTTTTCTAATTTTTTTTATTGGGAGAATTTCTTCAGTAGAAAGGAAGCGTAATAAATGTCAGTAAATATCTCTAAAAATGGTTGTATGCTTCATCAGGGTCACTTTCCACAAAAACATGTTCCCAGTTACCAATAGATAAGCGTTCCTTGAACTCGCATAACGTGTGGTCATTTATAACTCGATAAAATGACGTTTGGTCCGGTTGTCGTTAGGAATTTGGAGTGAGATTGACAGATATGAGTATAGGCATCTGATCACTCAGAGCATAAGGGATAGTGCCAGATTTTAAGCTATCTGTATTGCAATTTGTTATGAAAAGATCTAAAAGTGTTTCTGATTCTGTCGTAAGTCTTGTAGGTGACATGATGACATTTACGCAGGAGTGAACATTAAGTAGGGGATTAAACTCGATTGTTGTGTTATTATTGGCCAGCATGTCAATGTTAAAATCGCCAACTAAAATTTACTGGTATTGGTTCATGTTAACAAACTCTAGGAATGAATCAAGAAATAAAAAGATCTCAGCAGAGCTGCTACCCGGCACGATAGCAGACACACAATATCCTTGTGCCAGACTTGACTGCCAAGATTTCGTAATGGGGCGTGATACAACAAAATTTAGGCAGCATTTCGATTTCATAACATTCAAAACTAACATTGAAACCATCTCCCCTTCTTATAGATCGATTCATATAAAAACACTTGTACGTCGATATAACATAAACATCAGCTTCACAAGTAAACCACGTTTCCGAAAACATAACAACATCGAAACGAGTTTCCACTTCGCTGAAAAAACAGTGAGAGTCGATCTTCTTGCATATTTCGGCCAGATCTGAGAATAACGTGAATACAAGAGCAGCAATCATGATTATCAAGCTTAATAGAACTACTGGGGTCACAAAGATCAACTGGATCACTAAAAAGAGACATAGAAAAAAAGAGTGCCGCGTATTACCGCACATTAATAGTCTTACAACTGGTCTAAATCTGCTGCACAACGGATGACAATCGCAGGATCGTATTATTTCCTTCTAACGAACACTTTCCCATTCCGGTGCCAAGCGTACTGGTACTCATTTTCACCTGCCCAAGCCTTTGCATAGCGCAACAGGTCACGGCTTTGACTCGTCATGTTTTCAGTGACTGAAACATCCGACTGAGCATCTCTTAAGGCTGTCCGCTTCTGAAACCCTATGTCACGAGTTGAGAGTTTTGAAAACCGTAAAATGATCCGGGCACCTTTCCTGGCTTACCTGGCTTTCCTGCATATATATATAAATTATTTATTTATTTCAAAAATTACATACAAATACAAATAAATAGATAACTAAGATTATAAGATCTTATTTTTTGTACAACCAAAACTGAAACCTAACCATATTCTGCATACCTATTGCCTTTCCCAAATTTATGACTATGGTCTTGTGTAAGATTCTTTTTTGAGTGTAAGCGCTTCGACATTTGGTATGGGGAGCATCAATTGGTCTTTGGGTCAGAAGCCTCACGTACTTGGGGGTACAATATTCGTGTTGAGAGTTTAATGCACCTCAGCTAGCTTACACACAAACGGAAACGGGAGGGTTGAAAGATTAAAATAAATATTACGTTTTCGACCTGCACCTTAGAAAATATATCTTCTGCGTTTTCGTTGAAATTGAAACAGCAGTGCCATATCCGGTAACGTTCATTTTCCCTATCATATATCTTTGGAATTCAGAGAGGTATGTTGCTTTATTAGCTATAAGCTTTATAAGCATATTTTCACAGTAGTAACACTGCTTGAAGTATATAATTTGAGTTTAGTGCAACTGTATAAATTATTTTGTTTACCCAAAGTTTATTCAAGGACAACTAGCGTGTAGAGCTTTTAATTCCTGCTGTTCGGCTGAAGTATTTCATGATATTGTGGCGCTGCGTAGCGTCGCAATGACAAGCAGCAGGAGAAGAAGAAGAAGCAGGGGAAGTGAGCAGCGCGCAGACTGATCTGGGTTTTCTAAGCCGTGTGCGTCCGTCCTTCATACGACGTTCACCTCTATTAAAACCATTTCATCCGTTACATTTGGTGCTAGGCGCTAGGTAAAAACGTTCTGGATCCCCCAGTACCTCGTCGCAGCCGTCGTGTAGCAGGTTTGCCACCTTTATCTCCTCAACAGTACCTTTCAATGGCTACCAGCCGCACGACGCAGACTCATGAACAGCGACCTGAATAGACGACGACCTTTCCCCACCAGCGAGAGCCACGTACGTTTCACGGTTAGCCCGAAGATGACGTTGAGGAATGGCTCCGACAAAGATGCAGCTGCAACAATCGCTGGAATTCGATCGCACGTCTGTACAATGTTGTTTTCTGTCTCGCTGTCACGGCTCTGACGTGGTTTGATAACCACGAAGAAATCCTGACCACCTGGGACCGATTCGTTGAAGAAATTACGAAGTCCTTTGGATATACCCTTGCGAAGAACGCGCTGAGCCTCAACTTTCCAAGAAAGCCCAGCTGCTCGGTGAGACATGCACACGTTACACCGAGGAAATATTGAACCTTTGTCGCATTGTAAACCGGCAGATGTCAGAAGAAGACAAGGAAGGGCACCTTCTCAAGGGGATTGCTGAGGACACCACTGCCACAGTATAGATGCCATCAAGCAGTTCCGGGCGTTTCAGGCGTTAAAGGCGTTAAAGGCGCGACGGATAGTACCCAAATTTGGCCGTCTTTCTAATGTCACAACTGTTGCCGGTATCGACATTCCGGAGGCTGAACACATCGCTTCTATGGTCAGGAGGATTATACGCGAGGAGCTGGATATTCAGCGGCAACGTATAAATTTTGATGTAACTTACCACCCGACATATGCATGTGTTACCTTGATGATGTTATCATTTTTGAAAATACCTTCTAAGAGCACAATGAGAGGCTCCATAATGTTCTTGAATGCATTGGCAAAGCGGGCTTCATTTTGAATTCGAAGAAGTGCCATTTTGGAGAGCGACAAACTTTAGTTTCTGGGTTCCTCGTCAACGAGGATGGTGTCAGACCGGATCCACAGAAGGTTGCTGCAGTACGCGACTTCGAAACTCCACGCACCCTGAAAAATCTTCGGAGATTTCTTGGCCTCTCTGCTTATTTTCGTCGCATCATTGCAGGTTTTGTGCAACTTTCCCACCCCCTTACTTCTCTACTGCACAAGGATTGGCAATTTGTGTGGACCCCAGAGTGCGAATCCTCTTTCAATCTGCTCAAGTCTTCCCTAACTTCAGCACCACTGCTGCGCCACTTTGAATCTTCTGCTGTGACGGAGGTTCACACTGACGCCAGTGGCATCGGTCTTGGGGCGGTGCTTGTGCAGCTGCATAGTGGGGCTGAGCACGTTGTTGCATATACAAGCCACACGTTGACAAAATGTGAACGGAACTAAACAGTTACCGAATTGGAGTGCCTTGCAGTTGTGTTGGCTGTGCACAAGTTCCGACCATACCTATATGGGCGCTACTTCACCATAGTTACTGACCACCATTCTCTATGCTGGTTCATCGGACTTCGCGATCCATCTGGTCGTCTGGCGCGCTGGGCATTGCGCCTACAAGTATGCAACTTTGGTGTCGCGTACAAGACTGGACGACATCACATTGATGTAGACTGCTTGTCACGGCACCCATTGCTAACATCCCTTAACGGTGAAGACGGCTTCGACGGGTGTTTAGCCTCGATCGCGTCGACGTTTCCTAGTATGGCGACCTTTAGGCGAGAAAAACGCAACGACCAGTCACTACAGCCTCTTATGCATGGCACAGAAGGAAGAACAGAGTCAACGCAGTTTACTATTGAAGACGGTGTTTTGTTCAAGAACTTTTCAGCTGACGGTGCTGACCTCCTTTTGGTCGTCCCAAAAAGTTTCCGTGCACACGTTGTGCGTGCCATGCACGATGACATTACCTCTAGACATCTAGACTTCTGTCGTACCCTGAACGGAATTTGCCAGTGCTTTTACTGGCTGCAAATTTATGACAACCGAGCAATACGTTGCGACATGTCAACAATGCAGCGACGTAATGCACGCACCGCCATGCTGGCCGGACCTTTAGAACCCGTCAAGCCACCTACCACACCTTTTGAAAAGATTGGAATTGACCTGCTCGGTCCATTTCCAAAGACTGTAGAGGGCTGACACTGAGTTATCGTCTGCGTTGACTATCTTACCTTATATGCGGAGACCGCAGCTCTCGCTACCGCAATGGCTGCTGATATTTCGTCGTTTCTTTTGAATTCCGTTATTCTTCGCCATGGCGCACCCCATGTTATTATAAGTGATCGAGGTCCCAATTCACTGCTGATGTCTTGGAAGAAATGCTCCGACTTTGTGGTTCACACTACCGACACTCGACACTGTATCATCCGCAGACCAACGGTCTCACCGAGCGCCCCAACCGCACCTTGAAAACCATGCTGTCCATGTACGTCTCGTCTGACCGTCGCAACTGAGATGCAGTGCTACCGTATGTGACGTACGCTTATAACACTGCAAATCATGAGGTTACCGGCTATTCCCCTTTCTATTTACTCTATGCAAGAACTCCCCACGTTTTTCTTGACACCATCTTCCCATTTTCCCCCAATGACTATGCGTCTGTTTCCCAGATATTATGCCGTGCCGAAGAAGCCTGTCGTATAGCCCACTTACGCACACTGACTTCTCAAAGCCGCTCAAAAGAACACTACGATCTGCATCATCGTGCAGTTACTTACTCCCCTGGAGACAACGTCTGAATTTGGACGCCCATTCGCAAGCGAAGGCTATATGAGAAGTTTCGCTGCAAGTACGATGGCCCCTTCGTCGTGTTGGACCAACTGAATGACGTGAATTACGTTATCGCCAAAGTCACGACGGATAACCGCCGATCCCGCAAGACACAAGTTGTTCCCGTGGCTCGCCTGAAGCACTGCCATTTTCGATCTGCCTAATTTTCTCGAAGACGAGAATTATTTGCCTGGGGGGAATTGTTACGCTGCGTAGCGGCGCACTGAGAAGCAGCATAAGCAGAAGAAGCAGGGGAAGCAAGCCGCGCGCAGACTGATCTGGGTTTTCTGAGCCGTGTGCGTCCTTCCTTCATACGACGTTCACCTGTAATAGAACCATTTCATCTGTTACAATATTTTGAAGGAAAAGTAATGGCTTGAAATAAAAGATAATATTTTGAATGAGTTATGTTTTTTTCTCTCGACTACAGGAGTAGTTAAGGCTGAGAAAAAAATTAAAAAATCCTGTATACTTAGCTTTCTCTACTGGGGGGTTCTTTGACTGCTGAATCGAAACGAGCACCTACATTTTCACTTCATTTGTCACAAATATACACATGTTCTCTGATGTGATTCTATCAAGGGAGAGGGACAGCGTGAGAGCCAGTAGAATGGAAGAGCCGGGAGGCGAGTCGAAGGCTCTGCGGCGGGCTGCTGGCCTCCTCTGCTTACCCTATTGCAAAACCCAGTGCCACTGGGAGCCAACGCTCCAGCGCCATACCTGATTATGGTCCCAGTATGACGCTGGAAACTGGACGCACTGGGACGCGGCATACTGGGACGCTCCGCACTGGCGGCACTGTTCGCCCGGAGAAAAAAGGCGTGGGATAAAAATTAAAAAGTAAAAAGTAAAGGAACAAGTTAGGTACATAAAAAAACCTAAAAATGTAAAAAAAAAATAAAAAAAATTAGGGCACCAAGCGCACCTCGAACTACGTCCATAGGTACTTATCAATTACTAGCTCAGCACGCTAACCACTCGGCCATGCCGAGCTCTTTTTTTTCTTTATAGCCGACTTGGAGATTCAAAACAAGACGATGAACAATAAAACGTGCCAGCACACTTTCGCGTGACACGGCGGGTTCAAACTTTTTCAGTTTTACCAAACTGTCAAGCGCATGAATCCATTGTGGCTGCTCGGGGAGTGACATATGCACTTCCCTGAACCGCACAACACTGTGTATGAAATGTTCTCGTACAGGATTGACTTGTATATCTGTATTATTAAACTGCATTCTGGTTTTCCACAAGCTGTGGAGGCCCAGGGGCATTATTGTATCAAAGGGAAACTTCTCTGTATCAGGAAAAGGTAAAAATCGTATGCCATAGGCATCTAGAGGTAGCTCTTTTTTTAAAGTTCTCTGAAGCACATCCCAGAAAAAAATGGCATCCCAACAGTCCAAAAACGCGTGTTCTATCGTCTCTGGTCTGTTACACAAGAAACAGTTTGTTGACCAAGGGACAAACAGGCCTTTAGCGTGCATCCATATTTTGACTGATAATGTGCTAGTGTGGAGTTTAAAGAAGAATGATTTCACTGGTGGTGATATTGGCATCTTCTTAACTCTCTTGAGTACATCATCTCCTGGGCCTGGACAGTGCGACAAACGGTATATCGGTACAGGTATATCGGTATATCGGTAGCAGACAGAAAGCTAAAATGATCAAGAAGTTGCAATTGTTAGAGCGGTAGCAATGGCCTGTAGACTGCGAAACATGAAGTCCCAACCTTATAAATGCGGGTCATGCCGAAAACTAGATTTTCTTGAAACATTTCTGAGTTTTATGTCATGACCCGCATTTATAAGGTTGGGACTTCATGTTTCGCATTCTACAGGCCATTGCTACCGCTCTAACAATTGCAGCTTCTTGATCATTTTAGCTTTCTGTCTGCTTTCACGACTTGCAACTAATGTTCTAGGTGCCTATGCGCGCTATTTTGTGCACTGGAATCATTTTAACATGTGGAGTTTGACATCGCTGGCAAATTTACCAACGCCGGCTCTTGGGTGGTGCAGCTGCTACCGTGGGCGTAATTTTCGCTGAACACGGAGCTTTAGTAGAAGCCTTCAAGGAAAAAAGTGCGACCGAGCTTCAATACCGGCAAGCGCCGCAGCGATGACCGTAATTGCGTGTAACTAAACCTTATTTGTATGTAAACATTGCGGGAAGCATTGCGATGACCGAGGGCTCGGTTGCTTGATACGCACAGTAAGAAGGAGCGCAAAAGCTTGAGAAACACGCCAAATATTATGTATTACAAGCGCTATATGTTGTTGCTTTTTCTCTTATGGGCCCATCGCACGGTAAACTACTCTCTTCCTGGTTTTAGTTTTCCTTTCTGCTGTTTATACTGGGCCGTGGTGCAGGCTACGCTCGCCTACAATTGAGTCCGCAATGAACATTTTGGTAGTAATCATTGTGTTAGAGTGCCCTTAAGATCAGCTGTGAAGTTGATTACGCATGGTAGCCCACATTATTCAATTCCAGCTTTAGTTGTGCGTTAATCGCCAGTGTGTCATGAGATCGAGGCGCGGTGGTCGTTGTCTCTCTCGAAACGCTCGAAACGACCTATGGAAACATGGAAACTCTAGAAAAAAGATACTGCCTTTGTTTTCTTACAAATGCGCAACGACTTCGCAGCAAAAAGCGCTCGCTTGAGCCATATTTTTCATATCCCCCCCCGATGGTCGATTCAAAGTACGCTGTTGCCCTGTTGGCCCCTGAGGGATGCTACTCCGGCTGACGCCGCAGGCCGCACCGGCTATACTGGGACACTGGGACCAATGCGGCTCCAGCGCACATACAGCGCTTCTCCCAGTGTATCGCGGATGCCAGCGACACACCCAGCGTCAAAAGGCTAATTCCAGCGTTTTCCTTCCATCGCACCAGTGCAGCCAGTGTCTTCCCGTTACTGCTCCAGTGAATATCGCAGACCTCCAGCATGCCCAGCATATCCAGTGCAAAACCAGCGAGAAAATCTTACTGGTTTCGCACTGAAGACGCTGGTTTTTGCAATAGGGTAGTGCTGCAGGCCAGAGTCCCTTCCCATTTTTGCGAGGGTAAGGGCGTTTTCTTTGCTGTCCGTCATGGATTAGCACATTAGAAAATACGGCGGGTGTTTCTTGAATTCGTGTTATGGTTGTTCATCTTTCTCCCGCGCTGGCGGCATGTTGGCAGTATGGTGCACCAGGTCGGTATGCTGGGCTCGCCAGTAAGGCTCATTACTTCTCGGCAGGCCATTGTGAACAAGTGAGCGCCATGCACATTATGG
Organism: Amblyomma maculatum; assembly: GCF_055883805.1. Taxonomy (NCBI): domain Eukaryota; kingdom Metazoa; phylum Arthropoda; class Arachnida; order Ixodida; family Ixodidae; genus Amblyomma; species Amblyomma maculatum. The sequence continues at coordinate 90,554,148 of NC_139353.1, read as the reverse complement.
TTGTAGCGAGGCTTCAGGATCTGGGGTGGACTGTACAAAGGCGCTGTATGAGTAGCCCCCTAACGAAGGACGCCTCTCTGGCTAGCTCGTCGAAGCATTCATATGGCCAGCGCTGGTTGTGTGCTGGAACCTTAGGTGCATTGAGAGGGACTCGGACGTTGTCTGCTTCAGACACTCTAGGATAATCTCGGTAATGCAGCTCTTCTATGACTGATTGCTCGATTTTTATAAGCCTATTCATCATCATCAGCCAGGCTCATCCGTCCGCCCGCCAACCTTTCTTCGCCCCCCGCTACCCTTTTTTCGGCCTTTACAATTCAATTTGTTACCCTAAGCGACCAGCAGTTGTCCTCTCTACGCACTACATGCCATGACCATGCCAATTTCTGCGTTATTTTCACTAGAATGTAATTAACTCGAGATATTTTTCGGACCCAGTTTGCGGGATTCCTACCTTTAACGTTACCTCTACGATTTTTCGTTCCATAGCGCTATGCTTTGTCCTCAACTTGAATAGAACCTTTTTCGATAGCCTCAACATTTCAGCTCAGTAGGTGAGCACAGGTAAGATGCAACTGCTGTATATTTTACTGTTGAGCGAACCCGGTAAGCTGCTAGTTATAATCTGCGAATACTTGCCACATGCGCTCCATTCCAATCTTATTCCCCTTGTTATTTCCCTTTTATGGTCTGGATCTGCGGTTACTACCTGTCCTAGTTAGACGAATTCGCCTACCACATCCAGCGCTTCGCTAGCAATTGTGAACTGCTTTTCATTCCCTAGGCTGTTGAACATTACCTTTGTCTTCTGCGTTTTGATTTTTAAGCCTTAACAGGTTATCAATCATTCTATGCATTTCATCACCTGAGCTGCGTAGCAAGGCAATGTTATCTGCGAATCGCAGATTACAGAGGTATTCTTTGTCGATCTTTATTCCTAACTGCTCCCATTTCAAGTCTCTGGACACTTCCTCTAATCAAGCTATGCATCATACTGAGGAGATCGAGTCTCCTTGCTCAACACATTTTTTTTATGAATTTTCTTTTTACTTTCTTATGCAGAACTTTAGTTACTGTGCAGCCACTATCTCAGATTATTTTCGCATGCGGCTCGTCTATCACCTGATTTCTCAATGCCTGTATGCCTGCCGAGGTTGCAACTGAGTCAAATGCTTTTTCGTAATCAATGAATGCTATGTATAAGGGCTGATTATATTCCGAGCATTTTTTCTATCAACTGTTTGGTAGCATAGATGTGATAGTACCCTTTGGAAAGTCTGCTTGATCTTTTGCATGATTGAAGTTAAGATTGTCCTTTTTCTGTTAGCAGTTACCTTAATAAATATCTTATATGTAACAGATAATCAGCTGATTAGCCTCTAAATTTGCAAGTCTTTAGAGTCCCCTTTCTCACTAAGTAAGAACATTTGTTCTTCAATGACTTTGGTACGTTCGATGGCACCAGGCATTGTGTATACCGGGTGGCCAGATTTACTAGCACAATATCTCCCATAGGTCTTCAATAAATCTGTAGTTATCTGGCCTTACCTAGCTGCTTTACACCTTTTCATAGTTTGTAGAGCTTTTCTAACCTCATCCTTTTTCACGGCGGGATGACTGATTGGTTTTCACTACTGCCTATCTTATTATTGTCCTGACTACTTCGGCTACTATAGATCAGTATAGAACTCCTCGGCTACTGTCACTATCCTGTCCATATTCGTGATAGCATTGCCCGCCTCGTCCCTTACCGCATGGATGTGATTTTCCCGAATGCCCAATTTGCTCTTCACTGCTATAAGGCTGCCCCCGTTCCTTGAGCATGCTCAACGTTTCCCTAGTTATACTGCCGTATGTCGGCCACCTTGCGCTTATTGAATAGCATTGATATATTTTCCACTGCTATGCAGTCTGCTCGGTTGGAGGCTTTCATATTTTGGAATTTCTTAAACAAAAGTTTCGTCTCCTTTTTATTAAATATACTGTTTGCATTCATACATTTTTTTCATGGCCCGAGTCTGATGTCCCCCCTCAATACAGGCTCGAATCATTTACAGGGTGGTCCGCTATGACAGCTCTTCTCAGTTTCATGACGCTTTATCACTGTACGGTGAACCTCTCTACACAATATAAGTAGCGTCGTAGTTAAAGGTGAGGTCGGTAATGGGGACAAGGGATGCACCTCCACCAATTAAAGAAAGGATTTGTCTTGGTCCGATGTCTAAAGCTGAGAGCATTTAAGATGAACCAGAGCAGAACCACCAGCCACAGGCCACTTCAGCGCGAGAAGGATGGGCGCCGGAGCCAATCGATGGCGATAAGGTGCCACGAAGCATACAGTTTCTTACTCTTACCTAGAGGGAAAGCTGTGCTGCTATCTATGGGAGTTTACATGGAGTTTCCTGACGACCGGTTCAGCCACCATGGGTGCTCAAAGCATCATTGGCCGGAGAACTTTCCAGTTCAGAACTACAACTTTTGACCAAAACAAATGCAAAGATAAATGTTGTTCTACCGTAAAAGTGGTTCTAACATTCAATTTTATGACTATAAATTGCAAAAAAAGAGAGAAACAGCATGTCAGTGTGAAATTTATCCAATATAAGCGATGGATCTTTCTCCCATTGGCTTAGTTTAGAGCAGCATAAATACCAATATTTCGCACTTAATAGGTACACTTCGAAAGGGAAAAAGGACGTTTTGGAAATATTTATGGTTGCGCATTCACTTAAATAAGCTTTCAGTGGCATTTCAGGAAACAGAAACCTCTTATTGGCGACGTCTACTTTTGCGCCTTCGCTACTATGCCTTTTGGGTTCTATGTATGCACATCGAGATGATGATGATGATGATGATAAAAAGAAGCATCATAGTAACACCACTCCATGCACCTGAGAAAAACCGACTGTCCCGCATAAAGTAGGGCACCGGCCTATGATTCATAACGAGCCAATGGTGGCTCGAGTGCAGCGTCCTCAGGTTTCCCTCTAGTTAGTGTAAGAAACTCTATGCCACGAAGTTGCGTTCTTTTTTCTTTCTCACAATATATATATATATATATGTCAGCAAGATTTAATACATACTGCCAACTATGTTTTGGCAGTAAGAGCAGGAGTGGTAACAATGTTCTCCAGATAGTTCCGAGTTGCATAATCATTGCAGGGAAACTAAACATCTGGTTAAATTACATCCAAAGTTCGAAAGCACTTATACGACCAAGAAAATGAAGCATCATTACAAGGCAATACTTGCTATCACAGGTAAGGTGTCACGATCATTAGAAAAGATTCAATGAAAGACATTGCAACAAATTCGTGAGGTAGGGCGGTAAACTCTGCATTAGTTTATATATATATATATATATATATATATATATATATATATATATATATATATATATATATATATATATATATATGTATATATATATATATATATATATATATATATATATATATATATATATATATATATATATATATATATATATAAATATACTATATCAATATTTATTACATACTACCAACTGCCTCTGCGCAGTCAAAGCAGTCGTGGTTACAATGCTCTCGAAACCTTTCCGTGTGTCATTTTAATGCAGAGTACCACATGTTTAGCTTTCAACTACCTCACTGGAACATACAACATTCCCCCCGTATTCCGTAGGTGGTGTTCGTACCTATTTTAACACTGCACCACGATTGCATTGTAGATGTCAGGTTTTGTACACAAGGCACTGCTTCCAGTTGAATGAAAAAAAAAAAAAACGAACAACCTTCGCCGCTCCCAATCTAGTGCAGCAGGGTTAGTCATGGCAGTTGGAAAACGACCAGTTAACAGGCATCACTGTAAGCCCAGCCAGCCACAAAAAAGAGCAAAGCTGCTGTGAAGCCACCACAGCAAGACCTGAGTCTTGACGGTGTTAGCCATATGCCAATGTGGAGAAGCAAGCGGCTTCGGTGGAAGCCCTGTCCCTAGCAGAAGCACAACTTTTTCTTTGCTCACTGCGTGAAGGGCAAAATTGTTCCAATATGGATCGCAACTGCTTCACCGCCTACCATCAGTGACGGTTATTTAGTAGCTGGGCCTCGCACATGGACTATTACCCAATGTCACATATATGATAAATTTTCTTTCATGCGTAATAAAGAAACAGAGAAATAAAATGAACGCGGTAATCAATTTGAAGCTTTTGTGTAGATAGTGCAGGAAAAATTTAGTTGTTGTTTCAGTTCATTTCAGTTCAGTTGTTCAGTCGTACCCGACTCTTCGCGACCCTATGGACCATATCATGCCACAATTTCCGGTCTCCCACTATCTTCCTAACATCACATAACTTCATCTGTAGCGCCTCCAGGATGCCATTCAACAATCACCTTCGCTGCCTACCCCTTCTCCAGTGACCCTCAACCTTTCCCAACATCAAATCTTTCTCCAGCGACTCCTCTCTTTTCATCAGATGACCAAAGTAGATGAGCTTTAACTTTAGAATTTGACCCTCCAATGAGCAGTCAGGGTTTATGGTAGACAATATCGACTGATTTGATCTTCTGGCCGTCCAAGGAACTCTCAAGAGTATCCGCAGCACCACAATTCAAACGCGTCAATTCTTCGGCGATCAGCCTTCTTCGCAGTTCAACTCACATCCATACATCAGAACTGGTAAGACCATAACACGAGTTATACGGATCTTGGTTGGCAGTGTAATGTCTCTGCTCTTTACTAGGCGGTCAAGGCTAGCCATGGCTCTCTTTCCCAGAAGCAGGCGTCTCCTAACTTTATGGCTGCAGTCTCCTTCCAGGGTAATTTTGGAGCCCAAGGAGAGAAAATCTGTCACAGCTTCCACTTCTTGTCCCTTGATGCTCCAGGACTTGATTGGGCAAGACGCCATGATCTTCGTCTTTTTAATGTTCAGTTTAAGCCCAAACTTCTCACTCTCTTCTTGTACGCGCATCAGAAGTCTCTTGAGTTCCACTTCACTTTCTGCCATTAAAGTGGTATCATCCGCATATCTAAGGTTGTTGAGACGTTTCCCAGCAATCTTCACTCCAGCTGAAGACTCGTCCAGACCGGCCTTTCTCATGATGCACTCAGCATATAGGTTACATAGGCAGGGCGACAGTGTGCAGCCTTGTCTCACTCCTTCCTCAATCTTAAACCAATCAGTAAGACCATGCCAAGTTCTGACTGTGGCCTCTTGCCCATCATACAAGTTCCTGAGTTGACAGATAGGTGAATTGGAACTTCCATCTCTTGGAGAGCTTGCCACAATCTGCTGTGATCTACGCATTCAAACGCTTTCGCAAAATCAATAAAGCAGAAGTAGATGGGTTTCTGAAACTTGCTTTTTCCATGATCCAGCGAAGGTTGGCAATCTGGTCTCTAGTTCCTCTGCCCTTGCGAAACACAGCTTGCACATCCGGAAGCTCCCGGTCCACATACTGCTGCAGCCTACCTTGCAGGATTTTCAACATCACCTTGCTAGCATGCGAAATAAGCGCGATCATGCGGTAGTTGTAACAATCTTTGGCACTGCCTTTCCTTGGGATGGGGATGTAAACTGACCTCCTCCAATCCTGTGGCCTCAGCAGGGTTGTCCAAATTTGCTGACATGATGTATACAGAACATTACCAGCGTCGTCATGGTTGAGGCTTTAAAGCATTTCAGCTGGAATGCCATCAATTCCGCTAGCTTTGTTCTTAGCAAGGCTCGCTACGGCCCATTCAACTTCACTCTTCAGGATGCCCGGCTCGAGATCAGTAATCACAACCGTCTTATGTTAGGTTTGCACATTCGTGTCCTTTTACAGTTCTGTGTATTCCTGCCACCTCTTCTTTATCTCTGAGGCTTCAGTGAGGTCCCTGCCTCGTTTGTCTTTATCACGCCCAGCTTAGTACAGAAGCTTCCTTTGGACATCGTTGATTGTCGTATACAGAGCTCTTGTGCTCCACAATTTGCTGTTGTCCTCAACTGCTTTGCACTGTATGTTCAGGAAGGCATTCTTATCTCTTCTTGCTATTTTCTGAAAATCCGCATTGAGAACCTTGTATCTTTCTCTTTCCCCCATAACGTTTGCCATCCTCCTTTCCTCAGCTATTTGCAAAGCCTCTTCAGATAACCAGTTTGCTTTCTTACATTTCTTCTGCTTTGGAACTACCTTAGTAGCAACTTGTATTTTATCACGAACATCAGTCCACATCTCTACAGGCTCTCTGTCTTCTAGATCTATTTCTTGAAATTGATTCCTAACTTCCACAGCATATTAGTATGCTTACCTTTGATGAAACCAAGGGCTAGCGAAAGTTAGGGAGCAATGCTTACGCTTGGAAATTTGCGGTGGCTTAGCTAAGTTAGGCTAGCATATACGTAGCGGTGTCATGTCTACCTGGCTCTGGGCTGCCTACTCCCCTCCAATCCAACCTGATCCCGTCAAATCTAGTGTAATCCAGTCCAGTCTTATAAAATCCAGTCGTAACCAATCCAGTATAATCGTGTCCAGTCCAATCAAGTACAGTTCATTCCAGTGAAATGCAATCCAATCAAATCCTCTCCATTGAAATCCAATCTGGTCCAATTAATTGCACTTCAGTTAAATCCAAACCAATCCTATCTAGTCCAATTCAATCCTGTGTAATGCAATCCAGTCTATTGTAGTTCAATCCAATCATGTGCAATGCTGAGTACACGCTCGCCTGAAATGCGCAGCTGACAACCTTATCATCACTACTGTCATCCTCACGCTAGAGAAGAAGAATTAGGATGCGCTATTCCCGATCCCGGGCGTTGCTCAGTTGGCTAAAGCGCTCGGCTGGGGATCCGAGGATGGAGTTTTGATTCCCGGCGGAGACAATATTTTTAATAAGGGGAGACAGTAACACTTCATCCCGGCCTACCTGCGGCCACCCGAAGTGTTGCATTGGCTGCCGGAATGTTGCTTTCGCAACAAAATAATTTCTAATACTGTGCAGTAGATTTTGTACATTACAGGGTTAAATGAAACAATTGCTAGCCCGGTAAATATAGCTGGATTTTCAGATATTGCTGTCTTCCTGCAAAATTTTTATATAGCCCTAATTTTAGGATACACCGTCTCTCTGTGGCGAATCCGGTCGAAGTATTAACTTCGGTAATTCGCGCCTTTGAAACCCGTCGATTTCAATGCACGGATCTAAAATGAGTTCAGCAAAACATATATTGAGGCATTGAACTGAATGGGCGCTGCTTTTTTCAGGAAACTAAAATTTTCTACATGAGGTAGTGTGGACGCTTATGGCCGCACGCCGCATGTCACAAAAACAATAAATGTGCCCCGAATATGATCATGAGACATCAGAATTTCTCCTACACTTCAGAGGACATAAGCCAGCTAATCGAGACGGCTTTAGCACTGAACCAGGTTTTACTATCTCCCCGCTTTAGGTATACCGCACGAGCGCTTGTCAGTTACCATGACCTTACTCCATAAATCAGAATCCAACAATGCCTGAGGGTTTCATATTCATGTAAAAAGTGCAGCCCATACTTGATATCAAAATTTCTTAGTTTCATTTAGGAACACTTGGCGCTGCTGGGAATCATCCTCAAACAGCGCGGCTTTATCTTTCCGAAAACACCTAATGCCAGCGTAGCAAAAAATAAAAAAAAAATCGTCATACAGATTTTTGCTACCGCTAGTCTTTGGTGGTGTTGCGTTAAAAGTATTGTTGAAGTCACTTGTCAGCAATGCGAAATATTGCACAGCGTCGCAAGGCGTTTCGGCTTTGAGCAAAATCAATGAAAAAACGCCGTATTTGCATGTAGCCCTGCGCTTGCCAACTTCCATCAAATTACAGTAAACTCTATTACGCTAGCAGCGGGCATTCTCGGAAAAAGGGCAGCCCAGCATTTGCCTTCGACCGAGGGGCTTCTATATTTTTGCTCTTGCGGATAAAATTCAATTGTATAATATATGCATAGCGAAATATGTTTCCTCCTTATAGCGGCCGTAAGTAAGTGGTATTTTACAAGCATTCATGCAGTATAAAATATTTTACAGTTGCTTGTATTTTATTTATTAATTAATATTTTACAATTCACAAAATCGCATATATAATGGCTTCTTTATTTCACAATTCAATGGAGAAAGCCTAAAATCATGGTATGATGCCTAAAACTGCACGGTATTCGCTGACGGGCCGCGGACGCCACCTACATTTAGTATACGTCTCTTCATCGCCTGTCTTTTTGAACAAGCTGCAAATATAAAATTTTTTGTTGAGGAAATTGATAAGCAGAAGACAGAAGTGTGATAAAAACATCTCTGTATTTCAGGCTTTCGTAATAATTGAAACTCTTGGAGACCATCCCCGTGAACGCATTGCCAACATAGAACAACGCCCTTAGAGTCTCACTTCCACCGACGCATGGCGTTCACGGCCGAAAAGTGTGGACTGCATGCAGAAATTTCACATTGCCTGTACATCGCATATAAAAAGTCACTTGTTCACGAAAGCTTAGCGATTGTGATAGATGATCTTAGAACAGTGAAACGCTCCCTCCCATTTTTAATCAACTCATGCACATATTCTTTCAAATTCAGGCACAGAGTGTTCGTCGTTCCGTCGTGACATACACACGTCTAGACACAAATAAGCAGTGTTCACCAAGTGTCCATATTGAAGAGCTGCAAGAAGCGCCGTAATTTCGATTATTCAGACGCTTTTGCTTCCGCTAGTCTGCAGGACACCTTGTCGATGGAGATGGAGTAAATATTTCAGCTAATTTATGCTTATTTGCGTGTTGATACTAAATCAATATTTATCGCTCCTGATTCCGTTTCATCTTTCCTTCCTTTTTATGCAGTAAAACGGCTATCGGTATGTTCGTAAATAGCCTATCTGCGGTGAATCTGTGAGTCTTATTTCAGCTTTTTTCTGGGCTGTCATCCGTATTTTACTGACATGGCATGGCTAAAATTATTTTATTGCTTTTAAGTCATCAATGCGCCGGTTAGCTCGGTTTCTTATTAAAACGTTTAACAACTTCAGTTTTCGCAGTAGGCACGGGACAGCAATAGCAAATTTATTTAGAATGAGCGCAGGTCTGTTACTCGCAAGATAAGTTCAAACTCGGAACAGGTGCACAAAGCATACGTATGTCTGGCCATGTCCCAGGATATCATAGCATTATATATCACAATGGTCTTCGTGAAATCACCTGACTTTCTTGGGTCAGAATCAGTCTCTGCACCTTCATATATATTCAAGTTCAACGTCATTCCAATTGATATGAAATGAAATTACCGCTTACAATCGGAGGGTACTAGTGACGTCGGGGAAAAGTGGAAAATTTATCTTAGGCTTTTTTTGAAGAGCGTCAGAAAGAACACAGCGTCTCATCTCTTCCAGCAAACACTCCTCACTGTTTAAATATTTGCCCACACAGTAGTTGTTCAGCAATAGAAAACGTTATGGGTCACACTTATGGCCCGTTTGAAGGATTTGTCATCATAGCTTAGGCACCGCCGGAGATACAATGTCCCAAGACTTAGGGACGTCCCTTCTTGGCCTAGTTATGGTAGTGGGCCTAAATCCGAATGCACAATTCTGATATGCTTTTTATGATGTCACCCTCCCATGCGGTAAATGAGTCCCAAATGGGTAGCTAATGGAAAACTTAACATTAGGCAAATCTTGCGTCCGATCGCTGCGTTGCCAATTCAGCTGCAAGCGACCATTGCCAGACCATATTATTGAGTGTTCGGTCACAAATGAGCTCACTGTATTGCAACAGGGCAGGAAAACATGCAGCATTGTAACTTTGCATAGTTTTCAGAAAAATTCGCGCATACAGGGGAAGGTTTGATTCGGTATAGGAACGATCGCGTAGGAGTAAAGAGTGTATTTTGTTGTCTGTATCTAAGTGTGGTTATATTGCGTGGTAGTGAGGAATATATCAGGAAGAAAGAGTGCACGAAGAGTTTCCCTAATGTTGTCGAGGTGAATGATGACTTTTTTTGTACTCACCTGACTTTCCGCACCCTCCTCCCCCAACATGGCGGGCTTGGTTAGCCTCTGACCATTTGAAAGACCAGTGGGCCTTGGTGATTCTGGCCCAGGAGATTCTCGACGCTTAATAGTGCGTTGAATAAAGTTGTTTCCTTCTCCTTTTCATCGGTCACAACGCCCACAACGCCAAGCCGGATTTTCTCTTGAACCGGCACTTTACGCTATCGCACTAAATACTCATCCCTCTTGCAACCTTGCTTTAGCCAGCAAATTGCCGCTGTGCACTTATAAAATAATGCTTTGGCTCCTAGAGTAATGACTATTTTTACCCTTTTTAACAAACTTTGACCTCATAGCATCTCTTCAACCTGGTAAGCTGAAAAATACGTTTGTTAGCAATTTTTGATTGAAACCTTCGGCACCAGACATTTCGCATTGGGATTGCATACTTTCGAATTCGCCTACTTCGTTTCCATTTTCTTTTGAGACAGTGCTATGGCCGCTCAGGGAAGGCTTAATTGCGGCTGCCCGTTGCGTCCCGCTTCAATGTATCGCGAAGGGCGCGCTAGAAGAAGTTATTGTTTCTGCCGTTATCTTCCGCGGGGGCACCGCAACTCCGTCAGGAAGGGATGTCACAACTGAGGGCGGGCAGTCAGATACTGCAGGACGGCGTTAGCGGCGTAAGCTCCTGTTAAATTCTGATTGCTCTGTTTAGCCGCCTGGCTTTGCTGGTTCTATGCGGCTATGTACTATTTGTGTCAGCTGCGCCGTAAAGCATGCAGTGCCAAGCCCAATTCTTGTTGATGCTAATTAAAACACGATTTCGCGGCACAGCCACAGCGCGACTATTATCAGTAAACATCAGTCACCATCATCATTATCAGCCTGATTATACCCACTGCAGGACGAAGGCCTCTCCCATATTTCTCCAATTAATCCGGTTCTGTGTAGCTGCATCCACTTGACCCCTGCGAACTTCTTAACCTCATCCGTCCACATAACTTTCTGCCACCCCCTGCTACGCTTTCCTTCCCTTGGAATCCAGTTTGTTGCCCTAAGCGACCATCGGTTATCCTCTCTTCGCACTACATGTCCTGCCCATGCCCATTTCTTCGTCTTGATTTCCATTAAAATGTCAGTAACTTGAGTTATTTCTCTGACCCATTTTGCACGCTTCCTATCTCTCAATGTTACCCCTACCATTTTTCGTTCTATAGCGGTGAGGGGGAGGGCAGAAGAGTTCATGATCTCGCTAGAGAATAGATATTCAGCTCTAACCGAGGATGGCGACATTACCCTAGAAGCAATGAACAGTAATTTCAGAAATATCATTACTGAGTGCGCTATAGAACTAGGCGGTATGATAGTTAGAGAGGATCCCGATAGCTGTCTAAGGAGACAAAAGATTTGATTAAGAAACGCCAGAGTATAAAAGCTCCCAATCCAACAGACCAGATAGAATTGGCCGAGACATCGAAGCTAATCAATAAGCGCAAGGTGGCTGATGTAAGGAAGTATGCCATGGACAAAATTGAACATGCTGTAAAGAATGGGGGAAGCCTTAAAGCGGTAAAGAAGAAATTGGGCCTAGGCAAAACCCAGATGTATGCTATAAGGGACAAGGCGGGCAACGTCATCACGAATATGGACAAGATAGTCAAAGTAGCCGAGGACTTCTATACAGATCTCCACAGTAGCCAAAGTAGTCAGGGCCGTAATGAGATTGGAGGTAGAGAAAAACCGTCAAACGTTGCACCAGTGACGAAGGACGAGGTTAAGAAAGCATCATAAACTATAAAAAGAGGGAAATCAGTTGGAGAGGATCAGATAACGTCAGATCTTTTGAAGGACGGTGGGGATATCGTGCTAGAAAAACTGGCCATGCTGTATATGCAGTGCCTGGTGTCATCGACGGTACCGGAACCATGGAAGAATGCAAACATTATCCTCATTTACAAGAAAGGGGACTCTAAAGACCTTAAAAATTACAGACCAATCACTTACTCCCTGTTACGTATAGGATATTGCAAATTACGAGCGCTGCGACGGAGAACAACAACGAGAGAGTAATGACAAGGACCGGCGCTACTATCAACTGAACGTTTATTCGAAGAACACAGATTAAATACTCGCAGAAGACAACCAAAGGCACATGCGCTTCACAGATTTTTCCTAGGTATCCAGATATAAAATCTCACAATCTTTGATGCTTACAGATGTGAGATTGTATATCTAGATACCTAGGAAAAATCTGTGAAGCGCATGTGCCTTTGGTTGTCTTCTGCGAGTATTTAATCTGTGTTCTTCGAATAAACGTTCAGTTGATAGGAGCGCCTGTCCTTGTCATTACTCTCTCGTTGTTGTTCTCCGTCGCAGCACTCGTAATTTGGAATCATGTACCAACTAGCTCAACTTTCCGTATTACTGCAATGTATAGGATATTTACTAGGATAATCGCTAAAAAAATCAGGACAACCTTAGACTGCAATCAATGAAAGGATCAATCAGGTTTTCGGAAACGGTACCCTACTATCAATCATATACATACCATCAGCCAGGTGACAGACAAATGCTCGGAAAATAACCAGCCCTTATACATAGCATTCATTCATTACGAAAAGGCATTTGACTCAGTTGAAACCTCGGCGGTGATGCAGGCATTGCAAAAATCAGTACCGTCCTTAGAATTTCACTCCACTTTCTCCGGCCAGCAGTGCTCACGCACGCTGGACAAATGTGATCGACTCGGTGCACCCCACATTTCAGTCCACTTTGCATATCATTTGACGATTACAACATCGAAACTCAGCACTGACCACACTGACAATGCTTATGATAATGGCCAGAGCGACAGCCTTTCACCCCGTTTCACGGGCTGGAAAATTATTGTTCCTGGGAATAGTCAATTGATAGCTGATTTTCTTTTTCGCAAGTTTCCTAGGATGCACGACGAGGGACTACATGCCCCTGAGTGAAGTTCTGTCCTTGAAGGTTAGGACGACAGCGTTTCGGCGATGAGATGAGACGGCGAGTTCAACTACCAAATAAAAGTGACCTCTTCAAGTTAGCCTAGAAGCGGAAGGCCGGATTAAATTTCTGTGAAACCTCACAAACTTAATAATGTGCAAGAAGAATTCTCCGTCTTGTTAAAAGTGTTTTGGCTTGTTTCTAGTATTTAACAATGTTAGCCAATAAAAAGCGGTTTTTGAGTCTGCCTTTGTTGGCATGCAGCCTTTTTTTAAGATGAATGCGTATGGGTTGCCTTTCACCTGCGCCAAGAATTCGCGATTACACATTGACAATGCTACATAGTTAGAGCCCGCTTCTAGTAAAAGCTGCGTATCTAAAACTGCTGCCACACAGCAATTTCCTTGCCCAATTGAACTTCAGGCCGTGTATTTATAAACCAAGGGTAATGCACGAGCAGACCAATTGAGGCAGGAATGGATAAAGCATAGGGAGCGAGTAACACTGACGTGACCAGACTGCGGCCGTGGCTAGGTTATGCGCAGGTATGCGCGGGCCATGTATGCGCAGGCACATACATGGCCCGAACGCGGCAAGTTCATCTGGCAGCAGCGTTAGATGTGGCCGTAGCAGGCAGCTGCCAACCATGCGCAGTATTGGGTGCAAAACATAAGCAAATGCACACTTTCGGCATCACTAATTGACATTATCTAAATTATCGTGAGTGTATGGCCCTCTGTAGACCAGGTTTCTTTAACCGCGGCTGGGATCTTCCAGGCCTCGCCTGCCCGGTAGCCAATGATATTTCCACATATACTTTCAACGGCCGGTTTTGTAAAAGCTGGTCTACTTTCGCTGTTAGAATGAACGTGTTATTTATAGAATTTAGTTTTACATGCTCGTTCATTTTGTTGATTACTTTGTGTTGATATGCTCCAATTTATTTTCTCGCATGACACAGCCACACGAATGCTGCCGTTTCGGTGCCCTATAGCCGCAAAAACAGCTTTAAATGATTGCAAGCATTGTACGTATGTGTACGGCTCATAAAAAATTTTGCCTAGTCCAAAACTGCTCTTCATGCTTTGTTACGAACGTCATCAATTAGGCTGTGTTGTCGGCGGCGGCTTATGCAACAAATCACATCAACAAATTATCGCTGTATGCTCATCCTAGTTACGAAGCTAACAGCAGGCAAGTTTTGTTGCGCATTATAGATAAACGCCGCCGCATTAGGATCGTTTTTATGCCTGCAAAACCCTATATTGCAGCTATAAATCTTTAGCGTCTTTCTGTCTCGCATGATACGCCATTTTAAGTCGTACATCTACATGTCGTACAGGCAAAAAGAAGAAAAAGTAGCAAAGGAATGCTAGCTGAAGCATAACTCAATTGGCTTGCGGTATATGAAGTTTAGCACTGCAAAATGTCATCGGATAGGATGCATGCAATAGGGAGGGCTGAGAAAAATTTTACGTACTGGGGTTATTTTACGTGCAGTGATATCGCACTTACACAGGCGCCTTTCACTTCGCCTTCTTTGAAGCGCGGCGGTCGCTGCCGTCGTCGAAGCTAGGTCTTCGGGCTCAGCAGTCAGGAGTCTACTGCGCCACTGATGTGGTGCACAACACAGTTTCGATACTCGCAGTAAGTCTAGAATAAATGAAGACAGTAGCGAAAGCTCGCTGCTTTTGCAGCCAGAAGATGAGAATATTTTATTTCGAAGCTTTTGTTAGGTATGAAAGTGCCGCGTGGCTGTTTGGTCCATCGTCATAGCTTGTAATGAAATCCTGTTTAGTTGCTGCATCTCAGGCAGATACTAACACTAAAAAGTTACTAAAATCAAAAGCTTTCCACGCTGACCTCTCACTGAAATACGAAATGACAATTTATAGCGCTTGTGGTCGTGCTCATATTCCCGTAAAGGAACTATAAAAGGAAGTTAAAGACGAACCACTGGTGCCCAAACATATACGCGTTTTGCTTAAACAACCTTCAACGTGAAACTCGCTGATTCAGTGGCAATAGGAAAGATAAAAATATGCAATCTCATGCACAAAAAGAAAAGTAAAAAGGAAACGTGCATTTATCATTTGTGAAGGGTAGGCGTGCGCGCTCGGGCACGCACACACACAAGAGTGCCAGCGCATTACAGCGCATAATGGGGATGTTTCCGATTTCTAACTTACATGGCGGATATCAAGTCAATGAGGGAACAGTTCGGTCAAATTCCTCCAGTACTTTCTAGAACAAGGAAAATTATGTACAGCACGCACCTAAATTCACAGATTGTAGGGCGCATTAAAGATTAAATTTAAGAACGTTTGCCACGAACGCGCATTATACGCACGGCGCCCGCACGACCCGCAGTCCCTATGCTGCGCGCGCCCCACAGAGGGGGCCTGGCGGCGGCAGTAGAAGTGGGCTAACAGCCTACGTGCGAGGGTAAAAGAAACTGGTCTGCACGTTTGTTAGTGTACGTATAAGGTTACTCAAAGGTGTCAGGAGTGCTTGTGACTCGAGCTCCAACTTTACCGGATTCAAATACCGATCACAGCCTGCCATCCCAAAAAACTTTCCTAATCAGCCGCTGCTTAGCCACAGGACATGTCAAGTTTTCAGTGGTTCTTAGACACTTAGCAGTGCAGACCGTGCCGATCCCCGTCACCAGTCCAATACGCTTGTCGGAGGCGTGCTGGGATATTATAGAACCAACCGTAGATTATAGAAAAACCTGGGTTAATCAAAATTGCGATGGTGATCGTGCATCTCTACTGCGACCTTTTCAAAAATAAGAAGCTACAGGACAACCCTTTTTGTTCCATAAGAGATATTTATGATCCGAGGGGGACACAGTGCTAAAGTGAACTGCGGACTGAGTTGTAAATGTCTTTACCTTAGAAACATAGAGGGGCAGTTTGTGCGGCTCGCTTTAATACTGTAAAATTAATTTGTTTCAGCTGCTTACAGATTTTGAGGCTTAAAGCTCAAGTTATTTTGAGGAAGACAATGGAGCGTTTATTTGGGGGTGGAAAATGGTGGAGAGAAAATTTGTGGCAGGAGAATATAACAACTTGGAGCTGAGGTCATTTGAAGTGTTTGGACAATTTTCTCTGCGTCACAAATCTAATGAGACTGGAAACACCAAAGAATTATAAAAGATAAACGAACTCCTCACTGCGTGAAACTAGATGCCCTTAGATTGTTCTGTCACTTTATTTTGTAGAAGAAGACAGGTACAGCTGTGTTTCGGACCAATTGGCTGAAGCGAGGTTTGTATAATACACTTTTGGTGGAACCTTAAACTCTGCCTTTAAGAGTATTCACGATACCATATGCCCACTTATAAAGCCCCGCAATAGCCAAGCCCTATGATCGTGCCTGCAAGGAATAGGGTAACAAATGTTCAAGCCACCTGGCAGGCTGATACTGATAACACCATCCCTTGTGAAACTAGCGGCCTGAGATGGCAGCTCCTGCCAAACGTAATTCGCAAGGACCCTACAACCCGTTAGTATTTTACGAATATTAGCCGCCAGCTACCACCCGCCAGCACCATGCTGGTGCATTTTCTCTCACAACGCAAACGGTGGCGAGTAGCCGCTGGCGCCGGCCGCCAACACCGGAATTTCGTTACACTGGGCTTTCAACGCAATCGCGGTAAAAGGCAGCTAGATGTTGCGCTGCAAACTACCCAGAACTGAGGGGCTTTGAAGCAGGAACAAACATTGGGCTTCCAACGTGTTAAATTTGGGATGCATTGCTCAGACATCCAAAAACAGTTGAACTATATGGCATACTGAGAATATAGTCAAAATGTACAAAATTCATTGTTGGACAGTAACTTAAAAATTCCTTTCGTAGCCATTGCAGCTATCGTGAATATGGCCGGCTATTGAGCCTATTCCGCTCTTGTACATCAGCGATATGATGACTCCGGTGCCAATATAACCCCAATTGCGGACAAAGGTAGTAACTTCCATTAAAGTGCTGTCAATTATAAAATGTCCAGAGGACGTATTAACTTAGAATCGCTGTGTATTGTACACATTGTATTGGTGACAAGATTTGTATTGAAACATCAGACGTGCAAAAAGTAGCACCTCAGACGTAAATACTTAAACAACCGTCCATACATAGCGAACATTACGTTGTTTAGTCATGACTTAATGCATTTCTAAAGTTCTATATTTTGTCCTTCTGTTATACTTTCCTGTTTTAACTGCACAAGAGTATATTCGTATTATGAAAAATTCGGTTGTCAGAACAGGTTACTGTCAAAGGCCGAGCAAAAATTCTGTTTTGACAACAGAAAAGTTTCGGTGCTGTTTTCAACTAAGATGAGCTCTCTTGCAGAATCGACACTTTAGAGTATCCGAAATCTTTTTCTTGGTAATAATGAAGCTCTTGACACTTGGGCAATGTCCGCAGTCCTGCTGATTGAAACCTGTTTTCAACTAAGATGAGCTCTCTTGCAGAATCGACACTTTAGAGTATCCGAAATCTTTTTCTTGGTAATAATGAAGCTCTTGACACTTGGGCAATGTCCGCAGTCCTGCTGATTGAAACTATTCTGAGATCAACTGTGAAGTCGGGGTTCTATAATTAGCTGCCTTCTAAATATGACTCCGTACACAACGCGATAACAGTAAGTGTGGAGCACAAGAACCTCCTACAAAAAAAAATACATTTTTGGGAAGTGTCTATGCTATTCTTTCTACTGCTCAAGGATAAAATGTGTATACATGTCGTATTCTACGTTGTAGTCCAGTTGAAAAAGTACTGAATGTTTCTGTTGTTGCGACCAAGTTATATTTGCAGCTTTTGACAGGAAACCTTTTGTGACAACCGAACTTCCTGTACTAACATAACAATTTTCTGTTGTTGCAACGGAAAAGTACTACCGAAGTAGACAACAAAACCATATTGCAGAAAAAACTAAAGAACTAAAGAAAAATATGAAATATGCAATAGAACTCCAGAATATTTTGTCGTAATTTTGGTACGGTTCTATACTTTTTTTCCGACTGAGAAGTGTGAGGACATTAATAAAAACCCTGCTGTCTCCAGAGCAGAGTACTGCATTGTGATTTTTTAAAAAGACAGATTAGTAGACGTCCTCTTCTTTATATCACATGTGTGTGTATATCTCTGATATAACTTTATATGCTTAACATGAAGTGGCCATTTAAGACAGTAAATATAAACTGTGTTGGGTTAACACAGGGTAGATGTTAAATGTGTTAGTCAGATATGATTTGAGGAATTCGTAGGTGCCCTTGTTATTTTGTGACTGCCATATTATGCTGGAGAAATATATTTTGTTGCGCAAACACTGCGTAAGAAGCTTGCTAATGACTCCGTATTAGCGCGAGTCATTCAAATCTCTTGAATTGAAAAGCCGCCAGCACGAATCCGGATCACCGTGATTGTATCGCATGTAACGTTTTTTTTGTCTGTTTGTCCACGCAAGTTGTCCTGAGGCGTGGCTGTATCACTTTTGTTGCAGCCCAAGGCACGCCCAGATTTCCCTCGAAAGATTGCCGCCTAATGCGATTGCTTTCATAGTGCTGCAGGCTGTTCTAGCTTTTTTTTCACTCTTTATCTAGACTCTTCATCGCGCGCTTTCAATTCTGCGTTGCAGAAAGCTGCAGACATTCGTAGTTTCAACAACCTGCCATCTTAGCTGTCGAGTTAGGAAATTATTGGGGGCTAACTGAGAAACAATGAAGAGCTGTTTTCAGTGCTGCCAAGATAATTTGTTGGGCGAGTTGGTAAACATCTGGGCCTTGGAGTAAAGGCTTAGGCATAGTTGTGATTCAGCGCTTGTACTGTGGCTTCCTTTTATCTTGTCCTGTGTCTTCCTGTTCGCGCTGTTTAAATTAGTAATGGATGTTTTCAGTGCCGCAACTGTTTCTTGATTTACTGTTTATGGTATTGTCACTACCTCGTAACAGTATCGAAGTGGAAAGCTTCCTCTTAACAAGGCTCTTTGCTGTAGGCATGAAACCTGTATCGCTTGCAAGCGAAAACAGTCGCGATTTCTTCCACGGCGACAGAAAAAGCTCTTGTGTACTCTCGTGACGGCTAGGACGGCCAGAGTGATGGGGCTTCAAAACTCTGGAAAATTTTCGTCGTAATGAAGTCGGTCACCGATGACTGTGCTCAACCGCTTGCAGGTGCACAAGCCTTCACCTTCAACTGGCCATGATGCCTTTCAGTCACTGTGGGAGTTGTAGCAGTAGAAGTAAAATAAAAGAGACATGAAAAGTTGCTTTATCAGCCTGGTCTTACTAATTTAAAATCGTCCGTAAGACAATGTACGAAGAATAAGACTGCTTCTCTAACCGCTTTTTGAAGCGATGCATTCCACAAGCTAAAACAATGTATATTCCAAAGTTCAAGGAGCTTAAATAGGTGGCCCTGTAATGCTTCTAGTTTAATGTGCCTTAAGGTTTTACTAAACTGGAAGTATAAATGACGCATCAGCTTAGCTAATGAGTGCTTCAACGCTGCACACTAGGTGAGGTAATATTTTATGCTGCATAGAGGATACCATATATTATATATGGTAGTCAAATTATGTGCTCTGCGCGCCTGAAACGATAGTAATTTTTTCAAGACTATATAACTATTAAACCATAAAACAGACAAATAGCAAGCTGCTAAAAATTCGCCCCTTGGGTACCATGGCAAAATATCTTCTGGAAAAACATTTTGTCATATTTTCAATATATTCGTATTGCCTTCTATCATCCACCTTTCCCTATCAGGAAATGAATCGTCACCTCCAGTTCTCGTGACATTCACTGGGTGTAAGGTGGGCACTTCGCCGGAGACGGGGTAGGCAGCTAACGCGATGGTTAGATGGCATCCTTGAGGCACTGCAGATGAAGTTATGTGATGTTAGGAAGATAGCGAGAGACTGGAAAGCGTGGCGTGACATGGTCCATAGGGTTACGAAGAGTCGGACACGACTGAACGACTGAACTGAAGGTGGGCACGTTTTTATATTTCGATAAGCACATTCCACAATGCAATGTTTTCCGTGGTTACCTTATATAAAAACATGTTTGAGCCTATATAATTAATTATTATGATTATTAATTAAGCAGGCATAAATGTGGTTCGTTAGCCATTGCTGCAAATGGGACTCATAAGTTGGCGAAAGTATTGCCGCTTGAAGAATAGTATTGCGCACAAGAGTTGTTTCTGGGCATGTTGATAACAGATGTGGGACAGTCTTGTTACAAGCGGGTGCTTCGTAATGTGGTAATTTCTCCGTTACTGGCATCCTCTCACTTTAGAACTCGTGTTGAACTGTATGTGTAAGTGTCAATCTGGCTCTCAGCCGTTTCAGGGAGACCTCCTCCACCCTTGAGAGATTGAGGATAAGGGTGTAAGGATAAGGGTAAGGGACACGGGGGAATGACATCACTTGTACGCTGCCTGAGGAATGCTAACATTATAAAATGCTTTAAAACGGGATCTGGTGGCATAGAATCATGTAGAGCTTGTGACACGTATTTTGCATGATAAAGCACATTTGCGCAATGCTAATCAGACCTGTGCTGTGCTGGACTCAGTAAATGATTTTAGCACTGGGTAAGATTAACAAGCGGCATGTATACCCTGTGCAATCATAAGGGTACTGTGGCCTTTTTGAAATGCTCCATGGTATCGTGAGAGAGAGACATTATGTTAACCTTTTTATACTTGGGGCCGGCAAGTAAGACTTCTAGGGCATTTAAAATCGCTAGAAGTTCGAAGGCAAGATGAATGTCGTAATCGGTAATGGAAGTTTGACCCCTGTTGGTTTCTGGAACCAACATTTTCGTTCCATTACCCTTTTCCAAAGCACTTGATCAAAGACGAGCCGGCCACCAAGCCGGGAAAAATTTCGTACCCTTTCAAAAACCAGTATGAACTCGGCAGTACTGGGGTTAGAACCTCGTATCTCCAGGATTGACACGGATGCTCTACCACAAGGCCATCACTTTGGTCAAGAATTTCTTTAGGCGTACTCAAGTCCAAACATGTCGCGACTTCATTTCCAACAATTTCACCCCAATAGGGACTAGCTCCAGGCCGGTGAAAATCTTGTACACATTGAAAAAATGGTCGGTATCCGGTGCACCAGGGATCGAACCAGGTACCTCTCGAATGCGAGGTGGATGTTCAACCCCAAGGCCACCGCTACGGAATTCGGTATGACAACGATTTGCTGTTTTGCACCGTATCTAATTTCATATTTCAATATATCTTTGGGGACCTACCAAGCACTCAGGTATAACGAAAATTCTTGTAATTGTAGTCGCACTTTTTTTTATGAGAAAGTGAAGAAAAATTGGAGTAAGATGTAGAATTTTTTCCAGTTAGATATCACGACATGGGGACAAAATATTGTGCCGATATCACAGACGTCGAATAGCCTTTGGGGAATTTTACGCAAGGTTACTTTATCTCGAGTTTATTAAATATTTTGCTGCCGGTCCTATTTAGGTATTGCATTCTTTTGAGCCTGATTGCCTCGCTCTGCAATCAGGCTCCAGTAAGTTGCTACCACTTCGTTTCCACACTTCCACCTTTGTTTATTCATACAAATATTTATTACCCGATGCGCGTATTCTGTTCATTCCTCCGCTAGTATCTGTGTTATACGGTACCGGTCGCTGCATGCACGTGGCCCGATCACGGTCACGCAGCTATCTTTTCGAATTCTTTTCAAAGTATTGCGTACAATGCCTTCGTTTTTGAATTTTGTCCTATTGCAAGTTATTTCTGGACCTAATAACTCATGCTTTCCACAGGTGGTACCACCTGTTGTTATTACCTGTTGTTTTTATCATCTGGCGTTGCAAAACAAGCGTGGCCTTCTCTATCGTCGGGCCCAGGCACGAGAGCATTGTGCTATCGCTGCAGACCATCACGTCTCGTGCAAACCGGCAACACAGTCGTTGTTGTTGTTGTTGTTGTCCAAATAACTTATGGCACATACCCACAGAGGGGGATCAGCCAAGAACTGGGTGGTAAAGAATATTTTTATTAAGTATACTTGCTTAAAAAAATGATTTGAGGGGTAGAGGAAAGGAAACAAAACGAGAAATTAGTGAAATATAAAATGAAAAGTGGTAACACTCACGGGAGATTGACACTACAATTGTAGAAGAAGTGATGTTTAAATATTTAGCAAGGCAAGCGCTCTGTGTAGTATGCATTGTCGTCTTCACTATGCGACAAACACAAGCAACCTTGTGTTTGGCGCATGACGGCCTTAGTTGCCTATGTCCCCACAACTCAACACAACACAGCATATCAAGTGCCGACTGCAAAGCCCCCTATCGCTTTCCATTGAACATCGTCTTCTTCATAAAATTTCACATACGCCGTTTGTTTCTTTAGTATAGGTAAATACGCCATCTCGCTAAAGACAGACATCAAAGCCATGCGAGATCTGCAGAGACCGTCGAATAAAGAGAAGCCTGACTTTTCCGTTGTGTTAGAGGTTACCATGCGCAGAAGGGAACCGAGATCGAAGTGCAGCAATGACTGGTAGTGCAGCCAATATTTAACGCTTGTGAAACAGGGCAATTCCTTTAAGCACTACAAACCAAGGGTCAACAAGCACACCCCCACAAAGTTTTTAAAAGCTTTGTTACAGATCGGGGTGACTTTTGAAATGAATTCGCTGTTTTCACCAGCTTGTCCAAGTTCACTGAAAGTGGAAAACGCTCTGCAAAATAAGTGTGATATTTGTTTCGACACGTTTTCTAGCAACCCACCTTGAGTCTTTGAAGGACAGAAATTATACCAAATGACACATCTGTTGAATACAGATATAATTGGCTTCTGCTGAGTAATAATTAGCAATACCTAAAGGTACAGCATCCCCTTCATGGATCACTGCCTTGTCGTAGCGGAGGAGCTTGCGAAACTCGATGAAGTCGTGAGCTCTGCTGTGTAATGCCACCCAAGATAGGTCACGGCAGAGAGTTCTGAGAAAATGTGATTCACTGGAGAAGGTAATGGCAACCCACTCCAGTATTTCCTGCCAAGAAAACCCTATGGCTAGTCACAACACCATTAATGATATGGCGCCGGAAGATGAGCCCCCCAGGTTGGAAGGCGTCCCACATGTTACTGGGGATGAACAAAGGGTGATTCCTAGTAGCTCCAGGACGAATGAAGCGGCTGTGCTAAAGCCAAAAGGACGCTCAGTTGTGGATGTGTCGGGAAGCGACCGGAAAGTACGATGTTGCAAGGAAATGTATCACATAGCAACATGGAATGTAAGATCTATGACGCAAGGTAAACTGGATATCGTCAAGCGAGAAATGGACAGATTGAACATTGATATCTTGGGTATCAGCGAGCTCAAGTGGACCGGAATGGGAGAATTTAACTCCGGCGACCATTATGTCTTTTATTGTGGCCACGAATCCAAGAGAAGGAATGGGGTCGCTCTCATAGTAAACAGAAGAATGGGCAAAGCAGTGCTAGGGTACAACCCCAAAACGACTGAATCATTTCACTTCGAATCCAAGGTCACCCTTTCAACATAGCAGTTATCCAAGCCTCTGCTCCAACAACTACAGCTGAAGAAGCTGACGTTGAGAGATTTTATGCTGACCTGCAACGCCGTTTAGACCGCACACCATCATCATACTCCTTTTCCTCATTAGAGAGTGAAATGCAAATGTGGGGAGTAAAGAAATATCCCGAACTACAGGAAAGTTCGACCTTGGTGAGGCAAATGAAGCTGGGCAGAGGCTAGTAGAGTTTTGTCAAGAAAATAACCTGACCATAACGAATACTCATTTGCAAAAGCACAAGAGGCGCCTGTACACATGTACTTTACCGAACGGCCTGTACAGGAATCAGATTGATTATATTATTTGCCGGCAGAGATGGAGAAGAGCTATACAAGCAGTAAAAACAAGGCCTGGGGCCGATTGTGGCACCGACCATGAGCTTCTTGATGCTAAATTTAGGCTTCGATTGAGGAAAACGCAGCAAACTAGAAAGCCTTTCAGGTATGATCTGGGTCAAATTCCATCAGGATATGCTGTAGAAGTGTGGAATCGATTTCAAGAATTAGATATAGAAGGCAGGGAGCCTGAACAGATGTGGACTCATGTTCGTGATATAATACAAGACGTTGCTACTAAGGTAGTTCTAAAGCAAAAGAAATGCAAGAAAGCAAACTGGTTATCTGTAGAGGCTTTGCAAATAGCTGAGGAAAGGAGGATGGCAAAAGTTATGGGGGAAAGAGAAAGATACAAGGTTCTCAATGCGGATTTTCAGAAAATAGCAAGACATAAGAATGCCTTCCTGAACATACTGCCGCGAAACCTTCAAAACAGCATTTGTTGTTTTTTAACAGCCGCCGGCATACAGGCTTATCACTCTGATTCCGGACCGCGTATCAGTTCCGTAATCTTCGTTTGTTACTGCTCGATGTCGTGAGTCACACCTTTATCAGTTTTGTTGTAGTTCAAGACTCACCGAGATCTGTCTCGAAGGTTCCGGCCACTCGGGTGTCTTTCCACAATGTTCCAGCCCATGCTGGTAGCTGTTTGCGACGTTATCTAGATTGTTCTGTGCAGCCTTTAAATTGAGCGTTGCCGAGTGTGACGAGCATTTTTTGTTCGACGATCGACGAGCACGTTTGTTTCTTTCGCCGCCGCCGAGTTGCTTATTTCTTTTGCGGACGCAAGTCAGCCCAAATAAAGAGTTTCTTTAGTGCAATCATCGACCCCTTCATCTGTGTCGTCGACCTCGTCACCACTACGTGACATATGGTGGAGGTGCTGCCTTTGATCCTTCAAGCGAAGACCCAAGCCGTGTTCCTGTCGCCCTGGAAGACCAGCCTACAGGTTACCGCGCCAGCCGCCGACTTCAAGGCCTACAACCCGAACACGGTCTGCTGCTTGACCCCATTCGATCTCGGAAGGCATCGACGCTGACAGCCCAGCCTACAGCACCGGTTATTTTCGTCCAACCCCGTGAGCCCCCTGCTTCCATGGACGACCGGATGAAGATGCTGGAGACTGGATGGACCTTTTTGACCGTGTGGCAGAATTCAATGGCTGGAACGACGCTGCGAAACTCAGGCAGGTCTACTTTGTTCTTCAAGGACATGCCCGAGTTTGGTTTGAAAATCACGAGACTACTTTCAAGGATTGGGAGCTATTCAAAGCACAGTTCTTGATGGCTTTTACAAGTTCTGTTCGAAAAGAAAGAGCTCAGGCCCTCCTCCAATCAAGAATTCAACTACCAAACGAGCCCGTCCTCGTCTACGTAGAGGAGAGGAAACGCCTGTTTCGCCGCGCCGACCCTAACATGACCGAAAGTGAGAGAGTGAAATTTCTAATGCGAGGAGTAATAGAGTCGCTTTTTGTGGGGCTTGTCCGGAACCCGCCGAAAACTGTGGAAGAATTTGAAACGGAAGCGTCTGCCATCGAGAAGACGTTGTACACCCGGATGCGCCACTACGAGCGACCACTTCAGCCTGACTACTCAAGCCACTACCCCAGAGCATCTACGAGTGGAGAGAACCTTTGGGACCTCATCCGGGAGATCGTGCGAGAGGAGCTCCGCCGATTGATGCCATCATCGCAACAACCCCAGGTGGCGACGCTCGCGGACGTCGTCCGTGAAGAAGTCCAGCAGGCGCTGGGCGTTCCTCAAGCGACGGCTGCGACTGTTCCAGCACTAGAGGCAACAGCAATGAACTACGCTGGTGCATTACGTCGCCCTGCGCCCCGATGTGATGACTTTCCGAGCCCTCGCCGCTACCGTCCTGTTCCTGAAAACCGCCCCTTGGCCCCCGCCCGCCAAGCCTACCAACGACCCCCAAACCCCAGGAAGTGCGACGCCTGGAGGACGGCAAACAGCCGGCCATTATGTTTCCACTGCGGTGAGGCAGGCCACATCCTCCGTCACTGCCCCTACAGGCGCATCGGCCTCCGTGGTTTCGCTGTCGACGCCCCACGACCCCGTCCTGGCGAGCGACCACAGGAAATCAACGACTTCCTGCGCAGCGGAGAGCACTCGTCGCCAAGGCGTCTGTCACGCTCCCCATCACCGTACAATGCCCGATTTGCGTCGCCTGGCCGCGGTTACGTGCAATGACGGTCTCCTAGCCCCCGTAGGGGAAACTAAAGGCAGAAACCTTTGGAGGTGAGGTTGCTCACCGGCGAAAAAACGAAGATCCTCCGCCGCCGACGACCACTAACGCCGACGCAACCATTTCATCGCCGCTCCACACGACGACATCGACGACAACACGACCAGAGTGCAAGCAGACACCGCCGCCCAGCGAAGTGACAACGGTATGCCCCGGCCATGACCTGAAGAAACGACGGAGCCGAGATCGGACACTAAGGCCCACGTGCAATGCGAGGACGCGGACAAGTGACCTTGAAGTTGATATCGACGGTCCCAGAGTCACTGCCCTTGCAGATACCGGAGCTGACTACTCAGTCATCAGTGGGCCGTTAGCCTCTAATCTCAGGAAAGTTACAACCGCTTGGGATGACCCGCTGATTCGCACTGCAGGTGGCAACCTGTATACTCCATCGGGACGATGTACTGCAAGAATAACCGTAAATGGGCTTACTTACCCCACCAGCTTTGTGGTCTTGCAGCCATGTTCCCGCGACGTGATTTTTGGCATGGACTTCCTAAATGAACATAGGGCTATCATCGACCTGCGATCCAAGCTCATCAAGCTCTCTGCAGATAAAGCCATTCCTGCTACGACGACGTCGATGCAACACATCCCTCTAAACGTCCGCGATGAAGAATTGACCATCCCACCCCGATCAAGCATCGCAGTCTGCGTAGGTAGCGCAAACATCGAAACCGCTGAAGGCATCGTCGAAGGAAATATCCAATTGCTCTTAGAACGAGGTGTCGGCATCAAAAGAGGCATCGCGAAATTCCGGAGAGGCCAAGCTCAGGTGCTGGTAACAAACTTCACCGAAGAATACCGGCATCTCAACAAGGGCACGACGATCGCTTTTCTCGACGAATTAGCCGACCTCAAAGATGTATTCGCCCTCCACGACCAAACGCTGGAAGACGCACCGGACCAATTCCATTAGCCCAAATTTGACATCAACCCGGCATTGACCCACAGCAGGAAAGACCAGATTCTCAGTCTTCTTCGAAGCTACGGGGAGTGCTTCTCGTCATCATCGAAGGTACGACAAACACCACTGGCCAAGCACCGCATTATAACGGACGAACACGCCCGACCTCTGCGCCAAAGCCCTTATCGTGTATCGCCGCGAGAACGCCAGGCCATTCGCGATCAAGTTGAGGAAATGCTGCGTGATGAAGTAATCCAGCCCTCGAACAGCCCCTGGGCGGCACCAGTCGTTTTGGTCAAGAAGAAAGACAGCACACTTCGCTTCTGCGTTGATTACCGCCGCTTGAAAAGCATAACGAAGAAGGATGTCTACCCGCTTCCCCGCATCGACGACACTCTCGACCGGCTCTGCAATGCAAGGTACTTCTCATCGATGGACCTGAAGAGCGGATATTGGCAAATTGAGGTCGACGACAGAGATCGTGAGAAGACCGCATTCATCACACCGGACGGCGTTTATGAGTTCAAGGTGATGCCATTTGGCCTCTGCTCCGCACCAGCCGCGTTTCAACGAGTAATGGACACAGTCCTGGCAAGCTTGAAGTGGCAAATTTGTTTGGTATATTTGGACGACGTTGTTGTCTTCTCGTCAAACTTTGAAGACCACCTAAAACGACTACAGACAGTGCTTGAAGCCATCAAGTCATCGGGACTAACGCTAAAAGCAGAGAAGTGTCACTTCGCGTACGAAGAACTCCGGTTCCTAGGTCACATCGTTAGCAAGGAAGGTATTCGCCCAGAACCGGCGAAAACAGCTGCAATCGCACAATTCCCAAAGCCTGCCGACAAGAAAGCTGTGCGCCGATTCCTTGGGCTGTGCGCTTATTATCGCCGATTTGTCAGAAACTTTTCGCGGATCGCCGAACCGTTGACGCAGCTTACAAAGGCTGACGTACCTTTTAAATGGGAAGCGCCGCAAGGAGAAGCCTTCGAAGAACTTAAGCGCCGCCTGCAATGCCCTCCTGTACTTGGCCACTTTGATGAAAACGCCGAGACCGAAATTCACACCGACGCGAGCATTGTGGGCCTAGGAGCCGTTCTTGTCCAGAAGAGTGCCGGACAGGAGAAAGTAATCGCCTACGCTAGCAGATCCCTCACAAAAGCCTAAGTCAATTACTCGACGACCGAGAAGGAGTGCCTTGCAATCATCTGGGCCACTTCTAAGTTTCGTCCATACCTATACGGCCGACCATTCAAGGTGGTAAGCGACCATCACGCGCTCTGCTGGCTGGCTAATTTGAAAGATCCTTCCGGCCGCCTTGCCAGATGGAGCCTACGACTTCAAGAATTTGACATGACTGTAGTCTATAAGTCAGGCCGGAAGCATTCTGACGCAGACTGCTTATCCCGCGCTCCGGTCGATGCTCCCCCGAAGGACGATGACGACGACGCCTTTTTGGGACTGGTGAGCGCCAGCAGTTTCGCAGAACAACAGCGATCAGACCCTGAGCTGAAAGCGCTAGCCGATTACTTGGAAGGAAAGACCGCTTCCCCTCCTGGTGTGTTCAGGCGACATTTATCATCCTTCACGTTAAGCAATGGCCTCCTCGTGAAAAAGAACTTCGCACCCAACCAGACCGCGCAGCTTCTCGTAGTGCCTAAAACCCTTCGGCAAGAAATTCTGCAGGCGTTGCACGACGAGCCCACAGCAGGCCACCTCGGATTTGCGCGCACGTTGCGTCGAATCCAGGAGAAGTATTACTGGCCGCGACTGCCTGCCGAAGTTGCCCACTACGTGAAGGCGTGTCGTGAGTGCCAACGACGCAAGACGCCGCCGAACAGACCAGCAGGACTACTAAACCCGATTCCGCCCCCAATCCTGCCCTTTCAAAAAATTGGGATGGATCTCCTCGGCCCCTTTCCATCTTCGTCTATGGGTAACAAGTGGATCATCGTGGCCACTGACTACCTTACCCGTTACGCCGAGGCAAGAGCACTACCAAATGGTACCAAGCAGAAGTCGCCAAATGTTTTGTCGAACAAATTCTCTTGCGACACGGCGCCCCAGAAGTGCTCATCACGGACAGGGGAACGGCGTTTACTTCAGAGTTGACGCAAGCCACCCTGGAATAGTCACACAAGCCATCGACGAACAACTGCGTACCATCCCCAGACCAATGGCCTTACGGAGCGCCTGAACAAATCGATCGCGGACATGATCGCTATGTACGTCGATGCTGAACACAAGACCTGGGACGCCATCTTGCCGTACGTGATCTTCGCGTATAACACGGCAGTCCAGGAGACGACCAGAGCGACCCCGTTTAAGCTTGTGTACGGCAGGGAGCCCACGACGACGCTCGACGCAATGCTGCCGCACGTAACCAGCGAAGACAACCTTGACGTCGCCGCCTACCTGCAGCGTGCAGAGGAAGCCCGACGACTCGCACGGCTGCGTATTAAAGACCAAAAGCGCACCAACAGCCGACGATACAATTTACGACGACGCCACGCAGAGTACAATCCAGGAGACCAAGTGTGAGTTTGGACACCAATTCGCCGTCGCGGATTTAGTGAAAAGTTGTTGCGTCGATACTTTGGGCCATACAAAATCCTTCGCCGCGTCGGACCACTGGACTATGAAGTCATTCCCGACGGAACAACAGCATCACAACGGCGACGCGCACGCCCAGAAATTGTACATGTACGACTGAAGCCATATTACGCGCGTTAAAGAATCTGTGGTGTTTAAACTTTGCAGTGTTTATGTTTAGGTTTCTTTGTTTTGACACATCGAGGCGATTTTTTTTTAGGGGGGAGTAATGCCGCGAAACCTTCGAAACAGTATTTGTTGTTTTTTAACAGTGCCGGCATACAGGCTTATCACTCTGATTCCGGACCGCGTATCAGTTCCGTAATCTTTGTTTGTTACTGCTCGATGTCGTGAGTCACACGTTTATCAGTTTTGTTGTAGCGCAAGACTAACCGAGATCTGTCTCGAAGGTTCCGGCCACTCGGGTGTCTTTCCACAATGTTCCAGCCCGTGCTGGTAGCTGTTTGCGACGTTATCTAAATTGTTCTGTGCATCCTTTAAATTGAGCGTTGCCGAGTGTGACGAGCATTCTTTGTTCGACGATCGACGAGCACGTTTGTTTCTTTCGCCGCCGCCGAGTTGCTTATTTCTTTTGCGGGCGCAAGTCAGCCCAAATAAAGAGTTTCTTTAGAGCAATCATCGACCCCTTCATCTGTGTCGTCGACCTCGTCACCACTACGTGACAATACAGTGCAGAGCAGTTGAGGAGAACAGCCAATTGAAGAACACAAGAGCTCTGTATAAGACAATCAAAGATATCAAAGAAGCTTCTGTGCTAAGCTGGGCTTGATAAAGGTCAAACGAAGCAGGGACCTCACGGAAGCCTCGGAGATAAAGAAGAGGAGGCAGGACCACACAGAAGAACTGTACAAGAAGGACCCAGACGTGCCAACCCAATATAGGACAACTGTGATTACTGGTCTCGAGCCGGGCATCCTGAAGAGTGAAGTTGAATGGGCTTTAGCCAGCCTTGCTAAGAACAAAGCTAGCGGAATGGATGGCATTCCGGCTGAGTTGCTTCAAACCCTGAACCATGACGACGCTGTTAACATTCTGCGTACATTATGTCAGCAAATTTGGACACCCCTGCTGTGGCCACAGGATTGGAGGAGGTCAGTTTACATCCCCATTCCAAAGAAAGGCAGTGCCAGATTGTTCCAACTACTGCACAATCGTGCTTATTTCGTCGTCATCGTCATCATCAACAGCCTGACTATGCCCACTGCAGGGTGAAGGCCTCTCCCATATTTCTCCACTTAACCCGGTTCTGTGCTAGCTGCATCCACTTGACCCCTGCGAACTTCTTCACCGGTCTGACCGCCGCCGTAGTCAGTTGTTCCGCAGCCGCTGGTGACTGAGGGCCGGGTTTTGTGGTTTTGTGGAGCTTATCCATGAGAGGTTGGGGCCAATTACTGCACCAAGGTAGCCAACTCCTGTTCTGGTGAGGGAGTGCGTTGCCAGAGGTGTTCACCGGCATCAAGTCGCACCCCAAACCTGTTTCTGCAATTCCATCGACGCGCAGATTTTTTTTTTATAATCCGGTGGAGAATTGCGCGGCACCGGGATTTGAGCCCCGGCCCTCTTGCATGCGAGGCGGATGTTCTACCGCTGCGCCACAGCTGCAGCCCGCGCTTATTTCGCATGTTAGCAATGTGATGTTGAAAATCATCCAAGGTAGGCTGCAGCAGTATTTGGATCGGGAGCTTCCGGACGTGTATGCTGGGTTTCGCAAGGGCAGAGGAACTAGAAACCAGATTGCCAACCTTCGCTGGATCATGGAAAAAGCAAGGGAGTTCCAGAAACCCATTATGAAGGGCATGAGGCCACAGTCAGAACTGGGCATCATCTTACTAATTGGTTTCCGATTGAGAAAGAAATGAGACAAGGCTGCCTACTGTCCCGCTGCCTATTTAATCTATATGCTGAGTGCATCATGAGGAAGGGCAGTCTGGACGAGCCTTCAGCTGGAGTGCGTATTGCTGGGAAACGTATCAACAACCTTATGCGGATGATACCACTTTAGGGGCAGAAAGTGAAGTGGAACTTAAGAGACTTCTGATACGCGTACACGACGAGAATGAGTAGTTTGGGCTTAAACTGAACATTAAAAAGACAAAGGTCATGGCGTCTTGCCCCATCAAGTCCTGGAGCATCAAGGGACAAGAAGTGGAAGCTGTGACAGATTTTCTCTTCTTGGGCTCGAAGATTACCCCGGAAGGAGACTGCAGCCATATAATTAGGAGACGCCTTCTTCCGGGAGAGAGAGCCATGGCTAACTCTTGACCGCCTATAAAAAAGCAGAGACATTTCACTGCCAACCAAGAGCCGTATAATGCTATGTTCTTTCCAATTGTGATGTATGGATGCGAGAGTTGGACTGTGAAGAAGGCTGACCGCCGAAGAATTGACGCGTTTGAATTGTGGTGCTGGCGAAGAATCTTGACAGTTCCTTGGACGGCCAGAAGATCAAATCATTCAATATTATAGATCATAAACCCTGACTGCTGATTGGAGGGTCCAATTCTAAAGTTAAAGCTCAGCTACTTTGGTCATCTGATGAGAAGAGAGGAGTCGCAGGAGAAAGATTTGATGTTCGGAAAGGTTGAGGGTCACCGTAGAAGGGGTAAGCAGCGAACGCTACGGTTAGATGGCATCCTCGAGGCGCTGCAGATGAAGTTATGTGATGTTAGGATGATAGTGAGAGACCGGAAAGCGTGGCGTGATATGGTCCGTAGGGTCACGAACGACTTAACTGAACTGAAAGTACAGCATAGAACTGCTGAGGGTTTTATTTAATATATATAGCATTTCGGAAAACGCCATTCAAAAATCAAGACATCACGAGCTCAAAACTTTATAAAGGAATTTAATAAGTTCCCGATTTCACAACAAAGATATACGTTCATACTTAATTTTTATCCGTGATTTTATAAATAGCAAAGGTAGCCCAGTCTGCACGTTGCGAAAAAAATCAGTGTATTCTGCTATTTTATTGCATCAATATTATGCATAAAACGAAAGCCCCTCGGAATAAATTATAGGCATGAATATTAAAAACAATGCTTTGATATACAACATATTGGCCGCAGTTCGCGCATCCACATCTGGAAAGCTGTGCGTCCTGCGTCATAAACTGAAAATTACTTAACAAGGATAGATGTGGGGAGTCTCAGCTCGCATGCCGATCCAAAGAAGAAAAGCTGTGGAGGTTGAGTGAGGAGTTTGGGTGAGAAGAAAATAGGTCAAGGAGTGAAAAAAATGTTTCTTCAGTGTATATTTAGCCTGGAACCGTTGATCCTGCGTCCTGGTAAGAGAACAAAAAGCTGCTGCAGCAGGCATAGCTGCAACGTAGGGTGGATATTTAGTCAGCAGCCAAAGCAGACCTATTGGTCATAAGGCTAAATGAACAGTGAGCACACACAGTCAAAAACCTCCCAAAAGCAGTTTCCCAGTACTTCGTGCACAAATACCATAAATTCGAAGAAATTAGATTATATATTTTCCAGTCAGGCTTTTAAACTTTCGAAGGACAGGAAATATACAGAGGCATAAATAATTCATAAAGGCAGAGCATTGAAACCAGCAGAAACAATATCCGTAAATGAAAGTGTGAATCCCAATAATATATTCCCGTGGCGCCCTAATTGGGCAAATAATCACATATAGGGTTAACGTATGAAGTTTATTCACAGGGAGTGTACACTCTATCCCCACTCCGCTATAGCTTAACTGCATGTATTTCACCAAACACATTCCCTTCTTATCACTTCCTATTTTAGTTAGCTCTTGAGCCCCCCTTCTTTGGTGTCGGAGGTATGGTTCACTGTCCAGTTATTTATTTATTTACATATACCTTACAGGCCTCCAGAGAGGCATTGTGCAAGGGGGGTCAAATGCAAAGATATCCTCAAAGTGGGTGAAAACGAAATCACAATCGCAAGTACAGGAAAACAGTGGTAATTATACAAATCTATAAACAATATATCACAATGCAGTTGAGTTATAAGAAGTACTACGCACAAATCATATAAGGCAAGCGAGAAGATTGCAAGGTATTATACAGATGCAAAAACAAATGTAGATTGAACTATGCCCCAGAACTACTGCGCATCAAAAAAGCCCCTTCAAGGAATAGTTACATAAATGACGGGAACATACATGATATGCTAAGCGTTATCAATGAAGTGCTTCAGCATATCTTCGAGAAACGCTTCGTGATCGTGGATCGATGCGATGCTATTCGGAACATCATTCGACATGGCGGATGGCGCGCGGGAGTGATGAGAAGTTAAAAGCGTTCGAACTGCCCTAAATGCGAGCATAGCAGTAGTCATATATGCAATCTATGCTATAGGTAGGAGGGACGTTGTAGATAACTTAGGGATGACCGATTGCCATGGGCGTATTTATGAAAAAGAGATAGAAGGGCGAAATCACGACGGACATTTAACGGATGAAGTGAAAGTTCAAGCTTGAACTGGGTTACGCTGAAATGGAAATTATATATACGCGAGATGAAACGACAAGGCCTATTTTGTATTGCTTCCAACTTCTCTAGTAAATATTGCTGATGAGGTGACTATAGAGGTGGCGTACTCCAGGAGCGGACGAACAAAAGTTATGCGGGCTAATCTACGAACGTGAGATGTAGTGTTTTGTAGGTTGCGGCGAAGAAATCCTAATGACCTGGAAGCGTGAGCAGAAATGGTTGCTATATGATCAGCCCAACAAAGATTTTGGAGTGAGATGGACACCTAGGTATTCGTACCGCGTAGTCCGAGCCAATCTAACGTTATTAATGCGGTAGAAAAAAATCGAATTCGCTGATTTTCGTGATAAAGAAATTAGTTACATTTAGAAGTATCAAGGTCATCAGCCACGTTTACACCAGTCGTTAACGCGGTTCAGATCATTTTGAAGTAAAATGTGGTCTTTAGTGTCCTTTAATGCACGATAGATGATGCAGTCATCAGCAAATATGCGTCTACAAGACGAGATGTTCTTCGGCAGGTCATTAATATAAATCAGGAAGAGTAATAAGCCAAGGACGCTTCCCGGCACACCTGATGTGACGTAGGAGGAAGGAGAGGAATAATTCTTAACAACGGTGAACTGCCGGCGATTGGAAAGAAAGTTACGGACTCATGATAAAGTTAATGAATCTCTTTTGACGGGAGAAAGTTTAGCTATTAGTCGGCAGTGCGCTACACGATCAAATGCTTTAGAGAAGTCCAAAAAGATGCAGTCTGTCTGTAAGTTACTGTTCATGTCGAAATGTAGGTCAGTGGTGAATTATAATATCTGCGACTCACAGGAAAACCCCTTCCTAAATCCATGCTGCCCGGAGAAAAAGAATTTATTAGATTCTAAGTGATTGTACATATGTGATGCGAATATATGCTCAAGCATCTTACAGCATATTCAAGTTAATGAGATGGGGTGATAATTTTCGCATGAATGTTTATTGCTTCTTTTGAATACCGGTATTCTCTTTCCTATTTTCCAATCGGAGGGGAGCTCACTTGTTGACAGGGACGGCCTAAAGATATGAAGATGGTGCTGGAGGCTGAAATGGCATTTTTTGAATATTTTTGAATGAATTTTATCGGCACCAGAGGAGGCGGAAACCTTCAGTTTATTAATCAAGTGTACTATGCCTTCAAGTGTAATGTCAACTGACGCCATATAAGGGTAATCAAAATCTGGTACATACGGGATGTTAGAAACATCTTCGTTGGTGAAAACAGAGGTGAAAAACGAGTTAAAGACTTTAGGACAGGCAGTGTTAGATTAGGGTTCATAACATGTATTGAAATATTATTACACAGGCTGGGATGACGTATTGTTTTCCGAATTTTGCTTGGATTATTTTTCTGTAGTATAGGAAGGACTTCTCTGAAATATTGATCCTTTGCTTCACAAAGAGCAGAGCAATACAGTTTTAGGTAATTTTTATACTTATCCCAAGCTAATTGCGCACACTGGCGCTTTGCGTTTCGGTAAAGTCGTTTTTTTCTCATTTGTCATACGCTGATGCTTTCCTGTAAACCAAGGGTTTGATTTATCATTTGATATTGAGATAAGTGGGACGTGTTCTTCTATCAGTTTATTGAGCTTGTCTTGAAAAAGAACCCAATTATCTTGCACTGACCGGTGGTGAAACAAAAGTAATAGGACGTTTTCTGAAAACTTTGTATGTTCGGCAATAATGAGATCGTAGTTAGCTCTGTTATAATCACGTATCTGTTTTCGCGTAACGCCAGTGATTGGGAGCGGAATATTAAGTGTTACTTGGAGTAACTTATTATCGCTAAGCCCGTCGTAATAAGCAATGTTATAAACTGTATTAGGGGTGGTAGTAAATATGTCTAATATATTGGGACCACGGGTGGGTTGGGAAACTACTTGAAATAGGTTGAAGTCTAAAGCTAAGTTTATGAAGCTTGTTGAAGCAGAACAAGGGGACTAGAGGTCTTCCCAGTTAATTTGCGTAAAATTAAAATCGCCGAGTAAATAAGCGACAGCAGGATGGAAGAAATCAAATGCCTTCGGAATGCTTTCATGCATTTTATCTTAAAAAGAGTGGTCGGAGTTTGGTGGTCGGTAACAATTGCCTTTTAAAAGTTTTGTGGAAGATGCAATTATTTCAAGATTGTTATTCTGTTTCATTGTCCTGCTCAATCTTGAGGAAAGCTTTTGAAAATTGTTCCACTACAAATGTATTCTTTATCAAGACCCATTGGAATGCCGGCCCCTTTCCAAGAAAGGTGTGTGCGCACCGACCCTGCTTTATGTGCTGAGTAATCATCCACCCCGCACTGCAGCTGTTCCTGTTCCTGCCGCTTTTTATTTCATTTTCAGGCCACATAATCACCGGTTCCAGGCTGAGAAATATACAATGAAGAAACGTTTGTTTCACTCCTTAGCCTATTTTCGTCTCACCCACCTTCCTCCAATCCCCTCCCCATCTTTTCTGCTTCGTGCGCTAAAGCGTATTTGAACCCCTGCCACTGATGATCGTTATGCCCAAACGAAGACAAATCCACTTGTCAAAAAGTTAGCTCGACCTGCGAACTGAGGCTTCCTCCCTCTACTGTTCTTCAATGATCTTTCATACTGTATAGCATCTTTTTCCTCTCGTTTTGCTTGTATCATAAACAGAAGAGAGCACATTAAGGCATATAAGTGTATCTTATATCTATTATTTATTTGCAATATTGCTAGCCCCAAGATAGGAGCCGTGGCAGGGTGGGAAATTCCACAGGGAACATCAAAATTGCAAAAACAATAACAAAATAATGTTCAAAAGCATACAATACATGAAACAACAGACACGCGAATGGGATTACAAAAGAAAAAAGTGACTGTAAATGACATAGACTAAATTTCACACACTACGTTCAATGAATGCCTGAAATCGCTGGATGCATTCTACCTTAACCACGCACCATCTAGGCCGTTCCACTCTAAAACCATACGAGGGAAGAACTGACAAATCCATGAGTGTTGCTACTTAATTTGCCTTTACAACTTTAAACAGGAAATGCAAGCGTGCCATTGTATTTCCGACCAGGAAGAACACTGACGAGGTGCCTTCGGAGAAGGATTAGGCTGTTTTCGTGAACTGTTGCCACGCGCGAAGCCATCCCTGGTGCCGCTATGAACGATTTTGCCGTACCGCATTAGCCCTACTCGTGGCTTAGTTTGCCCTGCCGCGCTGTGTAAGAGCATAGTTCCCTTTATTTTTGCAAACTTGCTCGAATGTATGCTTCATTTTCGTCTCCTCCGCTGTATTGTTGCGAAGTGCCTTTTTGTTTGCCCGGAACAAACAGGCGTTTTTTATACAGGCTGCAGATTTCTGAATCGTCGGCGAGACAAATAGTCCAGGGCTCGTTTTCTAGACGACGGAGCATTCATCGCGATTGCTGCGAATGAAAGAATTTAATCCCATTTTTCTGCTCGGCGTCACGTTCCTGGAAAGATGTCGGCTCAGGTCTAGTTGATGATTTCCACCAATCAAAATGGCCGTTGTACGTTCATGAGTGATTTGCCTCGGCTTCAGCACCGCCTGTGTGAAGTGGACTGTACACGCACCACCACGGTCAGTAATGATAGCTGCAGGAATACCTTGACACAGGAAAATGTTGTGAACAATGAATTTGGTGCCTTCAGCAGCAATACCGCTTGAGAGTGACGTGGTCTCAGCGTACCTTGTCAAGTTATCTGTTACGACTACAACACCGTTTTCAAACGGAACAATTCGGAAAGGGGCCCAGGAGCTTCATTCCGATTTGCTGGAAAAGGGTCTTCGGTGGTCCTATGTCTGCAGAAAGCCGGCATGGTCTCAGAGCAGCACATTTGCACCGTTGACAATCGCGGCTTTTTTACCCTATTTAGGCAATGATGGTAATGAAGTGCACAGTAATACAGCCGAATCTTTGCCAGTGTACGATTGAATGCGAGCGGCCGACGGCACGTTCATCATAAGAGCGCTCGAAATTTCGTAGCGTAACTGTGATAATATAACAAGCAGGAGTGTCTCCTCGCTGCTGTCAAAATTGCGACGGTAGAGGACTCCTGGTCGCAGAATGAACAACTGTATCCCACGTTCACTCACATGCGGTACAATAGCAATAAAACTCTCGAAGTAATCTATTAGTGGTTCCAAGTCAGTATCGGTTCATTGAAGCTGCGCCATACGGGAGACGCTAATGGCACGAAGAAAATGGCAATCTTCCGTGATCTCTTGCTTAGCCAGTTCCACAGGCGCTCGTGGTAAACAGTCCTCGTCTAGGTGCAGCCGGCCTGACTTGTAAATGACCGTCACGTCGAACTGATCAAACCAGAGGCTCCATGCAACCCAGCGGCCAGAAAAGTCTTTAATGCTGTCTAGCCACAATAGCGAATGGAGATCAATGATAACACGAAACGGTGGTCCGTACATGTATGGTCTGTATTTAATCCCAGATGATGACAAGACATTATCTTTCTGTCGCCGAATTGTTGTTTCGCGATCAAGAACGTGTGCGTGTCATGTAGACGATGACTCTTTCGACAATGCCCCGATGCTGCACGAGGGTCACCCCAGAGCCGACGGTACTGGCGCCAGCGTGGCCGAAAACGTCTGCATTCTTGGGGTAACGAGCTAGAAGAATTGGTGGACATTTAAGGGGGCGGCGGAGCTCCTTGAAGGATTCGTCAGGAGAACTGTCCCATAAACTCGTTTGGTCATATCGCATCAAGGCTGCAATGGCGTAGTTAGGCGACACAAGTTTTGAACAAAACATTGGTAATACGAGCAGAGACCCAAAAGTCGTTGGAGGACCAAATGTCAGTTTGGCGTGCGGAACTAGACAAGGCGGACAT
Source organism: Amblyomma maculatum (assembly GCF_055883805.1). NCBI lineage: Eukaryota > Metazoa > Arthropoda > Arachnida > Ixodida > Ixodidae > Amblyomma > Amblyomma maculatum. The sequence continues at coordinate 90,515,143 of NC_139353.1, read as the reverse complement.
CTTGTCGGAGTTCACGGAGAACACCTTGTGCGCTGACATTTTCTGAGAAATACAGCTCGTCGAAGACGAAATGACATTTTTGTGGTTGTAGTTGCGCTGATTGGAGAGATTGAAGTATAATGTGCTCCAGATGTTGGTGGAAGGTAGACGAAGAAATGATCACGTCACCCAGGTACACAAGGCATGACTTAAAATTAAGACCAGCTAAAATGGTTTCCATCATGCATAAAAACCAAACTCCGAAAGGGAGCACCTAAATTCGTTCACAATGTTGAGTGCCAAAAAGGCCGCTTTCTCGAGGTCTCGCTCGTTTATCTCTATCTGACAATATCCGCTTTTGAAAACTAAGAAAGGGAAGATTGTGGTGCAATGGAGTCGTTCAAGCGTATTATCAATCCTAGATGGAAGGTGTAATTCATTTTTAGTAACGCTATTTGAGTTTCTTGTAATCAACATAAACTAGTAAAGTGCTGTCTTTCTTTTTTACGAGCACCATCGGCGACGCCCACGAGCCTGTTGAGGGTTTTATAACACCTTCTGAAAGCAATTCGTCTAGTTGAGGTCAGGTAGCCTCACATTTTTTAGGCGAAACATGGTATTGACGCTTGCGAACTGGTGGCGTGTTCAAATAGGTAAGGATTCGATGCTCGGCTTCATGTGTATGTCCGACCTTGCACGTCGTCACGAAGCAATATTCATGTTTTGCTAGCAGGGACAATAGAAGGTGCGTCTGACGAGATGGCAAGCCCTAGTTGATTTTAAACTTCAGAAGTGCGTTGCATGGTGCCGCATTGTCGCGAAGATTGGTCCCCGCAGGGCTCAAATTCGGCAACCCATCCTCCATGTCGTGAAGGAAAGCGTCAGCCTTTCCCTTTTCCGGGTGCTGAGTCTATTGGTCTCAGTACTCACATTGCAGTCAAAATAAAAGAACGCTTCAATTCACCTCAACTGACCCGCACTGCAACATGGTTCTTGTTCAGTTTAAAGGCGAGTTCAATTCGGGGTTAACCAGGCCTCAAAGCAGCTGCATTATTGTGGCAGCATAAGGTCGAGGACTGAAGACTGTGGACTAAGGTCCAGTTTCCGACCCTTTTGTATTTCGTTTTTCTCGAAATAGCTGTAACTGGAGACGCCACGAGCCGCATATAGTGCGCTTTCTTTGAGTGGGCGTGGCAGTGCACCTCTCCTAATCAGCTGGCATTAGGTCGTCGTCTTCCCTCAGCCGGCGCACAACTGGACTCCAAACCTAAACAAGAAAACACATTATTTTGGTACCTCCGAGGAATTTCTGCGAACTTTAAGATACCAATTTAGCTTTTATGCACTGAAGAAGTAGCAAACTAGCCGTTTGGTATGGAATACAGAAATAGAAACGTTTATATTTTGCTCACGCGTGGCTTAAAGATATGCGAAACTTTATTGGTGGGTTTCAGTATAGCAGACGTCTCATGGAAAAAAAAAAAAACATATATCATAACAGAACTTATCCTTGCCTGTCAATAGCGTGAATTACTCACAAATCAAAGGACATACGCTGCAATGATGCATATATGAAATAGTAATGTCGCTTTCGTGATGTTTCTCGCAGGCGCTAACAGGAAGACACACAAGATAAAAGGAAGCTGCAAGACAAGCGCTTGTCCTGTAGCTTCCTTTTAACTTGTCCTGTGCCTTCCTGTTTGCGCTGTTTTTATTAACGATGGATGTTTACCAACCCCCCAACAAAGTTTATAAATAGTGTATTCAGGAATGAGACGGTATCATAAAGACCTTAATTATTTATTAAACCTCAAGGTTTCCAATGTGGGATATTAAATGAGGGATGTGAGCTTGAATGGCGGATAACAGTAGATGTTTTATGCTGATTACAAAGACGATTAGCTCCTTCGATGGCAGTCTTGAAATGAGCAAAATGTGAAATTATCTCCAGGCTGCTGGAGAGGTCATTACAATAGCGGGAGATACGCAGAATAAAAGACGTGTGCACTGCAGTAGGTCGGGAACGATGCGGTATCACGCTGTTTCAATAGCCTGTGTGGGACCTTCGATGTAGTGGATGATTGAGCTGGTTGTCATGGGCAAACAATATAGAACTTCGGGTAAAGGAAGATACGTGAACTTCGCCGACGGGATGCGAGAGAACGAAGTTGAAGTTGTAGTTTAAGGCGAATATATTAAGTTTCAAAGGATGAAGTCAGTAGCAGAGTTGTTTACACATTTAGGAGCTGTAACAAGGTTTGTTTGATGCGGATCAATGATTGCGCTAGCATATTCAAGTTAAGGTCACACAAATGCTTTGTAAATTTAAAATTTGAAGAAGCAAGAAGCCAGGTACAGGTTATGACGAAAGTAGCCAATGGCTCAATTAGATGAATTGATTATGTATGTAACGCGTTAAGTCCATCATAAATAAATAGTAAGGTTAAAAAAGGTATTTAAAGAAATTACTGGACGTAATGCGTGAGTCGTTAATATTAGAAGCAGGCGGATTATCATTTTTGGAGCTGGTCGAACGTTGTACTGTCTTTGTAGTGCTTAAAGATATCGGCCACGGCGAGCACCTTTGATCTACGCTAAGCAGTTCATTTTCAACGACATAAATGTTTTCAGTGTTAGTTATAGGGCCGTAGAGTACACACTTGTCCGCAAAAAGCCGGATATGTAGATATTACTGTGCAAGGCAGGTCAATAAAGTATGCATTAAAAATAAGGGTCCCAGGACTGGGATATGTCGAACACCTAATTGAACATGAGAGTATGTCGATGAGAAGCGATTATCAAAAAAGTTTACTCGGTTGTGAGGAGAGCTTTATCTAACACCATTTATTTCTAAGCACAAACAATTCAACGTTTTTATTAGATAAATATGTCTTTTTATAGTATTGATATTCTATCAAACTGAAGAAGGGGTTGCCAGAAGACAGGTGAGAAGCAGTGTATGAGATTATAATATTGCATATTTTTTTTACACTTTTAATGAACGTGGATCGACTGGTCAAAGCAGCGAAGCCATTTTTTATGTCTCTCCAATCTGTAATAGCGCGAGCATTAGCCATCGACAGCAACAACGAGCGCCACTGTAACTTCGACCTCGGGTCATATTCGCACTTGGTAAGCTTCTAGGCAACAAGCTAATCAGGCTCCTCATTGTTCGTCGGTCTCTAGACCCTGTCTGTCACCGCTTGACTTCTGTCTTAGGCGAGATGGCGTATTTGTATTGCGTACTTGCCTAGTATATATAAAGGAACGGCGCAAATGGAAATGCATGAGGACTATGATGCTTACTGCACAACGCGAGAATGCATAAAGATGTTATGGTAATCGGCCTAGAGGATTTTATGTGCAACCTATCTACTTTTCCTTTATAAATCAAATTTAGTTTACTCTGCCGCCAGCTTTCTGGAATTTGCATATACGTTATGACTGTTTCTAAAGATTTTAACAATGTTTACTTAGTTCTTGGACCAAGTTCACAATTCAGCTTAATTGCAATTTCATTCATTTATTCAGATGTACTTTTAGGAATATTTTTTGCTGCCTTTTTTCAGTTTCGATTGGTCCGTTCTAAGCTGCCTGGTGTTCGTCTATCTTGTGTTGCTTCCTGATTTCCGGAGATTACCTTATGGTCGCTCTTAAATGACTCGGTATTTAACTGATGTAATGTAGTTCACAGCGTTGTCTCCCTTCAAAAAATTTCCTTCGTTAACCTGAATCCGACCCTACTTTCTTTGATGCCTTTTACCTAGCCAGCTTTATGGTTCCAGAATTTTCCTGGTCCGCCTCTAGAGACATCGTGTATTTCAGCCATCCAGCGATTGCAGGACTGCTTTATTCTACTTCGGACCAGGGCCAGTACATCATGTTTCTTTTGTCGATACGATTCCCATTTTTGGTATATTTCCTCTTTAGATACCGGCGCTTTCTCTGCCTCTTGATGTTCCCTTTAGGCTGCCCGTCGTTGATCAATGGCTTCCCTGATTTTCTTATTCCACCAGATCCGTGGCTGCCTCTTTCCATTCCAACGGTTTGCTACTTTAACTTCCTTTATTTTCCTCCTTATGAGTAGTTCTAACCGTTCATATTTCATGACTTCCATAAGGCTTTTCTCTATTGCTTGCTGTATGTATGCTGTTATCTCTGCTATTTGATGATCGTTTAAATTTGTGTTTATTTTTTGTCTAAGTTAAATTTCTCTTTTTATCAAGGGCCCTATCTGCAGAATAATTGATTACTTCTCAGACTACACTCCACTTGTTCGTCTGTTTCCATGTTTGCGAGCTTGCTAAATTCCCTGCGACACTCGACAGCATGCAATGATCGTCTGCCTGTTGCGGGATTTCCAATGATTTGTCCCTCACATTTTGTTTTGCTATTTGCAATAACTCGGTCGTGTCGCTCACAGAAATCTAGCATTAGCTTCCCGTTACTATGTGTGTATCCATCCAGATCGTCGACGTGGCCGTTCATGTCCCCCGCTAGGTTAATATCAGCCCTGTCTTCAAGCTGGCTTATGTCATCATTGAGACATTAAACGAGATCCTTGTTTGCCTGCCGACATTCGTGTCCTGTTCCTAAATAAGTTACCCCTAGCCCTGTCCTTATGCCTGCAATTATTCTTGATACCCAAATATGTTATTTGCAAGACGCTTTTAGTATTTTCCAATGTGTTCCTTGGTGTATCAGCATACCTACCCCTCCCCCTTTTTCTCCGTTCTCGTTCTGTTGCGCCTTTCCAGACATAGCCTTCTATTCATTTATCCTTCTATCCTGAATATCCTTCCTGGATAGCCTTCTATTCATTTCTATTTATCCATTCGTCGCACGCTTTGTTGAGCGTCACTGGGGTCCTCGCGACGTCACGCGGCGAACGTTCGAAAGCCAAGTGTCGAGGATCTACCGCGCTGATTCCCCGGTGGATTCTACAACGGTGATGTCATGGTGCTATGACGTAAGTGCACCATGTGAAATTTCACTTCTTGTAGTGTCCGCAAACTACTCTTACAGCACTGCAAAATGCAGGGGTGGTCTGATTCCCAGCCCATTAAGACAATAAAACGCGGCTGCGCAAAAAGACAAGGACTGAGACGAAACGACGAAGCACCGTTCGCCTCGAGGTCATTTTTCCCCTGCCTTCTATTCAAATTTTGCTCCAACTCGTCTGGTTTACCACATAATAGATAACTGTGCTGCGACCCACCTCTTATTCCGCGAATTCATTGTAGCGACACTAGGAACGCAATGCATGGGGCGACCACTTCAATCGTCCGGGCGACATTATACTGCGGGAACACAATGCGCTGGGGAAGGATAATATGACATGTCTTTTCATACTGTTTTGCTTTAACCTCACTTTAACATTAAAATGCAGATTACTGGTTTCATGATGTCGTTTGAATACAGAGTGTCTGTGCGCTTTTGTGAGCCATAAAGAAGGCAGCCACATCTGAAAAACAACATGAAATGGTGCGAGTAAAAAGAGAAAGGCAATGAGCCATATGTTGTTTTAAAATTCCAAAGAATGATTCTCTGATTCTCCGCATGGTACCGAAGAGATTGTCAGGAATTGGAGGTGGGGGGGGGGGGAGCTCGTGGGAAGCTTTCAGTTAGAGGCTTACCAGAAAAAATGTACCTACCAATTTTCTGGCTGCCGCAGAATACACTGCACACAGGGAGATAGCCGATTGTTCTTTTTCTGAGTGGAAGACATCATTATGACCTTCGTTGCACAGTCTAACAATAACTGTGACAAAATTGCTCTCTTACAGTGAACGTGGTAGACATCGTCGAGATGACCAAGAAGAGGACGGCAATTCCTCAAACCTTGTCTGTGAAATCCAGCTACCAGGTCCCAGTCAATCCTTCAAGGTAGACCTATTAGTCATGTGGTATGTGTAGCATTTGCATTCAGGATGTTACGGCACTTTTGTTTTCATCTTTGTCTTCCTTTCTCAGGTGGATCTCACTGCAAACGTGAAGCGACTATGAATAGCGTGCGCAAAAAAAAATCGCAATGAAGCGCATTTCAAAAGACGTGCACGAGCTCCTGAGTTAAATACCGGCAGTGATTCATTCGTGCCCGAAAGGCTGTTCGGCAGAGCGGAAAAGAGAATAGCTTCTTTTGAAGAGAGTTAAAAATATCAGAGTATAGCCGTCTTAATTTTTTCTTAAAGAAGGGAGGCGTAACCATCGCCTTCAGGACCTTTGGCACATGGCCATTAGTAAGGGGTCGTTACAGTACATTGCTGTATTATCCAGGTAGCAAGGAAAATAGACGAGATACATGGTAGCAGAAAAGCGTGCACTACCTAAATAGGGTTTGGTGAAGCCGGACCTAGTCACCAGTACTGTTTTACTGCATATTTAACTGTTTACTGCTGTTTAGAAGGTGCACTAATAAATAAGGCTTGGTGAAGGCGGTCATAGTCCCTACTACTGTTTTGCTTCATTTGCTTCAAAGCATTGCCTTGTATTGAAGGGAAAACTGATTGTCAAAGCTCTTGCTGGATGGGGTTCGTGGTGGTTAGCAATAGTGAATTCTGCAGAATTGTTCTTTTATTATGATAGCATAGAAGACCTAAAAAAAAGGGGGCGGGCATGCTTTTGGCAGGTGATAGCTGGCAGCTGATATCCCACAGCACGACTTTTTGACGGGTTAGTTGGCACATGATCTTGATTCTTATAATGCTGAAGAAACACCACAGGAAGAAAGACACAGTCCTTTTGGGTCTTTCTTCCTGTGGTGTTTCTTCAGCGCTATAAGAATCCTGATATCCCAGGGCACTGATCGGTCCTTGGGTTGTATCAGGTCGTCATCTATGACAAAACATTAAGCTTCACTAGACTGAGCTGGCTTCTGCTTTGAGATGGGAGGAATCGAACCCTCTAGTATACTTGTATCCACAGTCAGCAATAGTACTCAGAGGCCATGCAGGCACATTTGTAAGGCTTGGGTATGTGTGGATCTATATCTCTACTAGGTGGTCTTGCACATCATGTTGTAGCTAACAAATATGTGTACAAAAGCATGGGTGAGATAATAAAGGCTGAAAATCAAGGGGTTTGTAATGGGTACCTAGCAAAGGGATCATAGGCAAATGAAAATTTGCAGGCGAAGCCACAAGCAAGAGCTAGCTCATGTTGCATCATAGCCTAAGAAGCAAAGGTTAAGAGTCTGTGCGCTTTATCTTTAATCAATCAATAGTTGCTTTTGTGTTGCAATCTTCAAGCCAAACTCAGTTTATTTCTGTGCAAAGAACCTCATATAGCCGATACCGATAACCAATCATAATGCTAGTTTAGCATGCATTCGTGTAAAAAAATCTTTTACTGTGGTGTGTCTGAATTATCAGTGTTTTGGCTGCTTAACAGAAAAACTGGATCTAAACCTTTCGGTTGCAGTGGCCTGCATAAAACAATGCACAGATCTAAGGCAGCCTTCCGAGGTATTTTCATTTTGTTTTCTTTTGTAGCTGAGGACATACGCTTGTAGTGAAGGCTATTGGAGGTTGCAGTACTGGTGTTGGGCATTTGACTACCGAGTACAACCTGTTTTCTTGTCATTTGTGAACCAGAAGGTGATTCCATAAAAATTGGGTCCAAGGAAATGTTGCTGCTGTTAAACAAAGCTGAAGGTGCTGCACGGGAAGTAACTGATGTCGATCACATGTTATAGAGCAGTGTTCTCTTTTTTATTTTTTTCTTCGCCCATTTTTAGGAGGCAGGGCGAAATGTTAGGACAAGTTAAAAAGGATTCTTTGAAAATTTCAGACCCGAATAAGAAGGCTTACAAAAAGTTTATTAAAGTGTCTTACATATTTTACACTGCAGCACGGCAAGTGGGATTTATTTGCTCAAGGCTTTCTTTATACTGCTTTTAGGGCTCTGATTATGACAAGGTCATCTGAGATTCAAACAGATTAGTGTCGAGTTCTTTGCTTGTGTGTGAACAGTCACTTGGAGGGACCTGTGTTCCAGAGGCCATTGCTGCACCCGGATGACAGGTTCTGCAAATCAAATCCATCCTGCCTTTGCGAGCAGAGCTGCAGGGGGTGCTACTGGGGAACACAGACGCCACATTGCTTGTGTGCTGCCCTGCAATGACAGCAGGGAGCAGAACAGACAAGAATGTGAGGTATGCCATTCCCCACCCAGGACAAATGTTGCAGCCATGGTTTTCTGTATTTTTCTGACGATGTTAAACACTTCATGATGGCATATATGTGTTATTAAAGTTCTAATAGAATTCCTGTAGGTGCTGTGGCTCTGTAACAAAAGGTAATTACTTGAGCATCCACTGAAAAGCAGATGTGCATGCAGCTGCGGAGGAAATGTATACAGCTATTGTTCCCAAAATTTTGCAGTTAAATAACGGTACCTCGAACCAGGGTATATTTTTAAACTATGAAGTTCCCAAGAAAGTTGTATACACTTTTTTCTTTGTTGTCGTATGGCTCCTTTTCGGTGGATGACAGTGATTAATTGCTCTTTTATTGCCATATATGTAGTGTATTTTCCAGAAGCAACCTTTTTCAAAAAGGTTAGATGTCGCGACAAGCTTGTTCATGAAGTCACGGAGGAGTATCATATAAGGATTAGGGAAATTTGTGTGTCAGTGACCATTCCGTTACCAATGGCAGACTGTGAAATCAATTTTTTAATTATCGACAATTGAAGCTATTTTCTTTCTAACCATGAGTGGAACGTGTTGTGTGCAGTTCTTTCCCCTCTTAACCTAGGCTTACGAGGGAAAGCTGCTGTTCTTTATTTTTTTAAGTCACTTGTATCTATTGCTTGTTTGGGGAAAAAACTTCAGTTGTGAGTTAGCGCCTGTATGCTTAGTCTGTACGTTCTCGTGTTTCGTTTGCGCTTTACTAACATCATGAACGTGCACCAAACAGCCCAACGTTCTGCGTTGCCTGTACCAATCAGCCACCATTGTGGCGGCCTTATTTTGCCATCTTTGATCACCTGATCAATTTCATAGAACGTTTGAAATTTAACTCAAGGTTCGCCTCCTAAACAGTTACGTAGTGAGAAAAATGTTTTCTTTATGAGCTGTTAAGAAACTACGGGAAGTGGAAAAAAGGCTGGAATTTCCGCAAAATAAAGCAGCATTGACAAGGAACAATTAAAATGAAAGCAGAGGAGGAGGATGAAAAAGTAGGCTGGAAGTCAGGGTTGTTAACCAGAAAGAAGGAAATCCGGTTGGCTAACCTGCACTAGGCAAAGGGAATAAGGGATCAAAAGGGGAGGGTAGAAGAAGAGAGGAGGTGAGAAAGCCACAGTCTGTCAATCAGGATAGTCTCTTTTAAAAAACGAAGAAGTGCCTTGTAGTCTTTGAGTGCAGATGACTTTTGTGGCCAAGGTCCCAAGATCATCCCTCCCGTTAAGGGGTGAGCGTCTAGACGATCCAATGCAGTACGCAGCACATGTTCAGTTGCAAAAACAGGACAATCAGAAAGCAGGTGCTCAATCATTTCATCAACGCCACATCTCTTCATATATTCATATTGAACGTTGAAAGCAGAACGTTTTGTGGTTTATACAGGTAAACGTCGATACAACGAAGTAAGTAAAACTTACAGTTTATTTTGTCAAACTGAAATTTTGCAACATAGAAAATCGTTTCGTAGCACGTAGAGAACCTTTTGGAAGGTTTAGTAGGCTATTTAAAAGGAAACCCTGAATTGTGGTGGAAGAGGACATTATATGTGTGATAGCAGGCCAACAAGTATTTTGATTTCATCATTGTCAATGCCATTTTCAACTGTGTGTCCCCGATCATGTCGTTGATTAGACAACGTTACCCATGTAGCCGTGCTGAAGGAGTCAGAGAAATGAAGGTGAGCAGCAGCAGGTGATGCCGACATTCCTACCTCGCTTTCTCCATGTCTGCAACAGTGAGAACAGTTGTTACCATCGCACTAGATGAACTAAAACACGGTTCACTGTGAACATCATCACTTTGCCGCAGGCAGGAAGATGCCTGCGTTTGATCGTATCCGCATAGTGCCTGAGTGAAAAGTAAGGTTTTTAGGCACACCTTTTACTGTTACAGCTCTTTTAACCACATTTAGAGCAATAAATAAAGAAATAATTGCAATGCGGTTTCATTTTAGCAGGGGCAGCACACCACGAAATTTCAGCATATTGGGAGAGCTGCTTCTGATCTTGCCGGGTGCATGTTCCATGGATGCTTGTGCTTAAAGTGACATCTTCTTGATTCATATGAACTGCATTATCTTGAGCAGTGATAGAGGGTTTTATTAGGTGGTGCGAAAGGTGGATTGAGTACATATATACCTAAAATCGAAAGCTCGAAATTGTATGTGCATTAGTGTCTGTCATGTTTGCAAAAATTAAAATGTTGGGCTCAGGGTGCCGTTCTTGTTTGCCTCAAAATTTGCATGTTATGTTGAATACACCTCAATCCCACCTAGCAGCTTCTGGAGCTTCCGATAATGTGGCAAAAGCCTCACTCGTCGTGGCTGTTGATGCAAAGGTACGTTCACCCTTATGCTCCATAGTAAAATGATTTGCACATGTTTCTGCAGCGAGTAATAGCAGAGGATCTAGGGTTGCAACAAATCTTGATTTCATGTTTTCTCCTTCGCAGTAATGCGCAAGATATTAATATATGTTGACGTGGTATTTGTTTACGGCTGCTTAGTTATTTGGCCTCTCTCACGTCTTATTTCGACTGTCCAGTAATAGCCATGATGTCAGTTTGTTATAGGTTATCTCAGGCATGAAGATAAGGTAAAATATAATCACTGCTTCTTTGTTTGAATTTGGCATTGTAGTGAATTAAAATTACAAACTGCGACTGTGTTGTAAGCTTTTTCACTGCTTGCATGATGCACACTTGCCTTCATGGTTGCTCGAACTGAAACAGAACCGAGCAACGAAATTACACCGTAATGTTTACCCGTCTTACGGGACAATTAGCAATGAGCCAGGCGTACTATTATCTGACACATATTCACAGTAAAACAAACACGCGGCCAAACCGTGTCTACTCCTTTAACACCGGAAACTTCGTTGCCATTTGAATTGCATATCTGTATGTGCAAAAATTGCTTAGTATAGGTCTATTTGGAAGAGCTTTCAGATGGGTTTTAAAACAGGGGATCTGTATAACTTGTCAAAGTAGAAAACCATGGGTCGACAAAGACATGTTGCAGTTGATAAGAAAACGAGATAAACTTTACAGACAGTTTTTACAAAGTAGGTGTCCTGAAGCGCTAAAAACATTCAAAAAATTTAGGAACTTGGTCACAAAGCAACTTCGCGTCGCTAAAAAGCAGTATATTTATAACAGATTTAATTCAACTGGTGGACAATCTGATAAGGTTTGGAAGGTTTTAAAATCTATCTTTGATAATTCTTCCGAACCGACCACAAAAATTATTCATGAAGGGATTGAATTAAAGGGGGCCGACCTAGCAGATTCCTTTAATCACTACTTTCTTTCCTTTGCTGATACATCAAACGGCGACGTAAATCTGTCTAATATGAGTGCCCGAAATAGTGAAACAATATTTCTAACACCGGTTACAGTGAATGAAGTCATTGCAGAATTTTTATCACTTAATAATAGTAAAGCTACAGATGCGTCAGGTTTCCAGATACAGCCCATAAAATTTACTATCGACATCCTTGCACCTCGCCTTGCCCATATCTTCAACCTATCTTTGGTGTCCGGCGTTTTCCCGCGTCTTATGCAAAGGGCAAAAGTCACAGTAGTATATAAAAAAGGAAACAAAAATGAAGTGGCCAACTATCGCCCGATATCAATCTTACCTGTGTTTTCAAAAGGCCTCGAAAAAGTCGCTCTTAAACGGCTATCCTGCTTCACTGAAAGATATAACATTATCACTACCGCTCAATATGGCTTTCGTAAAAACAGATCGACTGAGTTAGCTCTCCTTGCTCAGAAAGAGTTCATACTAAAAAATTTTGAATAAAAAAACATGCTACTTGGATTATTTTTAGATTTTTCAAAGGCGTTTGACCTTGTTAATCACTCTGTGCTGCTTAAGAAACTGGATCACTACGGCATCAGAGGCATAGCTCATATGCTGATTTCCTCATACTTGCGACATAGGTCTCAGTTTGTTAGTATTGCCGGTGAATGCTCCCAGTTGAAAGCGGTAGCTTCTGGCGTTCCGCAAGGGAGCATTTTGGGTCCATTTCTTTTTGTTCTTTATGTTAATGATATTGTCAACATCGACAGCACTGCTGAGTACATAATTTACGCAGATGACACTAGCCTGTTTTTTTCGGGTACTTCAACAGCTGATCTCGCAAATCGAGCTAATAAAACCTTAAAAGAAATAAATACTTGGGCGGCTGATAATCACTTAATGATTAACGTTAGCAAAACTGCAGCAGTCATGCTTCACCCACGTCATAAACATTTTGAACCTCCTCTAATTGAATTAAACAATACCAGAATAGAATTTGTGCAGTCTGTGAAAACTCTCGGCGTTTACTTTGCAGCAGATATGTCGTGGAATGATCATATTTTTTACGTAGTTCAGAAACTTTCCAGAACAGTTGGTATCATGCGCCGATATTGCTTTAATTTTCCTACGTCAGTTAACATGTTACTTTACCACTCTTTGTTCTCTTCCATAGCACACTACGGATGTATGGTGTGGGCAACAACAACAGCTGAAAATATTAACAAACTCACTGTCTTACAAAAGCGCATTATACGCATTGCATGTAAAGTGCCGTATTTCTTCCACACTGCAAGCCTTTTCCATCAACACAACGTTATACAAATGAAGTCCATGTATCACTATAGGCTGTGCTATAAATATAAACTCGCCATAATAAAAAAGGATGACTTCTTACTTACACTTGCTGGGTTAGAGCAAAGCAGAACTGTGTATGATACCCGCGCAGCAGAACCTTGGCATGTTAAGAAATGCCGCACAAACTATGGCAAACAAATGTTGCAGCATACCTTACCGACCATTCTGAACCAGTTGTACTGCTCCGAAAATATAGATTTAATCAATATTTCTTTGAAAGAATTGCCCCAAATGTTCATGTAGTATTTTTTGTTCATGTTTTTTTTTCCCTCACATCTTGTTTGATGTATTGTACTCCGCCGCCGTCAATGCTGCTCTGTAAGAGGAAGCCAGGACCTCTCAAGCTGTTTATACAGCTTTTTCCCTGGCTGTCCTCGCAACACCAGTTGCGGAAATAAACCTTCAACCTTCAACAGGAACTCGGTTAAAGTTAGCGTTCCGACAAGAATAAGTTTGAGAGCAATTATTTGGTTTCCCAAAGTGAGCACAAAAATGCACTTTGGTTTCTGGTGAACGTTTACTACCGACAGCCCAGCTACGGCACTGCGCTGAAGGATCTTCGGAGCATTTCCGAAGAAAGTAAAGAAGTTACAAAAATAAAAGATTTTCGTTTGCACAGAGGTGCAAAATTGCTATCCGATATGTAGTTATATGAAGGCAGAAATATTGCTGCACTCTTGATATCAGCCGTCCCTTCTGGCTCCCGCATTAGGTTGATATAGCCGACATAATATGGATATTAGCTAGATGCACAAGATAATCTTCTGATTTCCCGAGATACTTCCATACTTTTTTTATTACTCAATTTTCTACACGCTGATTTGTTTGTGCGCTGTTGGCTGCCAGCACAGCAACATTGCCGGATAACAAGATTCCAACAGATGCCAGGCTAACTGCTTTGTTCTGCCTTTAGATTGTACCTATTCATGAACTAGCCGTACTGGTTCATATGACAGGGAGAAAGCAGAGTTTTAGCAACAAGCCAGTGAAGCCGGTACCAGATGTCAAAAAGTTTGAAACAGGGGCTGTTGTAGCAGACAGGTGGAGAACCAATCCCATGAAAAAAAGCAGCCAATGCCCTTTCTTGGCAGGGATCATGTCACGGCTTCATGACGGGACTGTCACTTACGACCCACTGTGACAGGTAGCCATGCATTTGGCTCTCGCATCATCTCGTGTGGCGTATTGTTTCGGTTTGGTCACTCTGCATATGCAATGCAAACGTTACAGTCAATGTGCTAACCGCTTATAAAAAGCAGCTTGAGCTTTGTAAGATGCCTGGCGTAATAACTGAAGTTACACTGCTTAATACGCACAAACGACACAACTTGAATTCTCGTCATCAAATAGACACATGCGTAGGCCCAATTGGCAGTTTCTTCTATAGCCTGTGGCTGAGCTTTATGAATTTGTGCATTTGTGCACTTTCTTTTCCACCTACACAGCCTGTTCTTACTGCACTACTACAACGGTATGCAGATGGAAGAGGCAGCACATAACATCTGGTTTTTAGTAGAGGGCTAGGCATGGGGGGGGGGGGGGGGCAAGGCGCCAGAGGCTACGGCTTGCCGGCATGACAGCACACTTCATCTTTTATGGGGCTAGCAAACTAGTTTCATTCTCGGTCTTTTTCCTGTCTTTGAAAGTATGAAAGGTCTGGGTTCAGGATAGTGGTGGAAGTTGTTTGTGTGGAACTTGATGATCGTGCTGTGTCCTTTCTTTGTTGTGCGCTATGAGAGCTTTATTTATTTATTATTTAAAATAGTGTAAGCCATTACGGGCTGTTACAAGGTGGGAAGTAACAAAAATACGTAAGAAGAAATGCACGCACATTACTACAATGAATACAAAGCAAGTTTTTTGTCGAATGAATCAGTAGAGCCAGTGTTACGAAAAATGTGGTGGTTCAGGTACAAAGTTCAACAGCGGTTTTCGGAATGAACGCGTACTTAAACAGGTCAGCTCTATATTTGTACGGCATAATGGCGAATGAGTGATTAGTACAGGCTGGTAGTCTTCCTGGGGGTCGGATATTTAGCGAAAAGTCCCAGTTAAACTTAATTTCACTGAGCCTTTCAAGAAACTTAGGGCGCGTTATTTTTCTACGTGTGGATAGCTCAGGTAGTTGAGCTTGGATGCGTAGAGCAGTGACTGACTGTGTTTTGCAGTAAGCGGAAAATGTAAACCCTAAGGCCAATATTTGTACCCGCTCGTGTTGATTGAGCTTCAGTGTTTTTATTACAGAAATGAAGTGAATATTGGAAATTATACGCAGAATAAGTAGTTTTCTATGCCTACCCTAATACCAGAATATAAAGATTACCTTTGTAAATATGAGTTTCCTTGAGTTGTGAAGTGAATATTGTGTTGCACTATGAATATGGTCCGACCTAGATGCTTGGCTTCTGCTGTTTCATAAATGTGAATGCTAGATGAATACAAAAGTACACATGAATGCGTAATTAATCTGCCAGATGACGCTGCAAATACAACACGGTCATCCGCGACTTGTCGAAATGTTGCCAGTTTTATGTCATTTGCAAAACCTACAACAGAAATTGGCATTGCTGATGGTTATCAGTAAGTTAGTTCCACAGCCTGCTTCTCTCACAATCAACAGCAATACGAAGCTCCGGCTGTCATAGAAAGTACTGTGCTGAAGACAAATATGATATGCCCTCGTATAACAAAAACAACATGACAGATCTCACCTGCTCACCTCTATGAACACATATCTATGTGTTTATAATTCTTTCGCTATATTTTCACTCCCAGCTCATTTCAAGTAATATATTCTGCTTTTTGTAGGTATAGATAGGCGATGGGTGCTTCATTGATCACGAAAGGTGGATGTGGATTATTGTGGCAGCCATCAACTCTAAGTTCACAAGCGAACTCATGATATACCTCTGGGACACTGCGACCCTTCAAAACCGCAGTGTTACTGGAAGGGCTTGCCGGTACAACATGAAAGAGGGCACCCAACCAAAGCCAGTTGTGACGCAAGACAAGCTCAGTGCAGGGCAGAGTGAGTACCTTTCCTATTTGCAGGAGAGCTCACATTTTTAATATTTGTGAATTCTGCAGAAGCTTCTGATTTGTCTAATTCTGCCAAAGCTGGGTACAGCATAATGGCCTGTGCCAGCTCATTGGCAACATTCTTTCAAAAAGGGACAAAGATTAAAGCATGGCAGGTGAATGAAAACTGTAGCAGAGAGCTTGCTGCTCAATTTCCACATATGTTTCAGGTTAAGGCAGTTTCATGTGTTTGTGTCCTGAATGCTGTACCTGAATGACAAGTGCTTGATGATAGAACATTCCGTTTTGCTGCAGCATGAGAGCAGTACAAAATGGTTTTTATTGTGTCTGACCCTCTGCTGTGTACAGCGGAGCAAATTATAATTATTTATTTAGCATGCAGCATTTTGAGACAGTTTTATATCTAGTGCATCATTTTCAGTTGCTGGTGCCTAACACAATCTCTTACAATGTTTCCAATAGGTTAATACCAAATAAATTATGTTTGGTATTTACAATAATTTTTACAATGTACCTTGAGATATGTTTTTTCACGGAAGTATTTCATAAAATAGGCGGAAGTGTTGCCATCATGCAAGCCTTGCAAGGTCTGTAATGTGATCCTCCCAGGTAGTACAGTTAACCGGTCCGATATTGGAAATGTGCTGGTAACACACGGCCCAAGGGTGGAAAATTGTTGCCAGTATGTTTTTGATATTGGTCATGTCGTTATATAAGCTGGTTATAGCGGGTCAGATAAGCCACTGCTTGCTGATATATGTACTATGTCAGGAAACCAGTGATAAACATTGTACTGCTATAAATGTGGCTCGCCAATATTTCGCATATGGTAGTGTGTGCTTGGTAGCATTGTCCATCAGATCGATTGGTCTTCCAACATTTATTATACGCTCGTGTGAGCTGCCAAATATTGTTCGATCATTTAGGTATGACTGCCAACATCTGATGCACGTTTATGTATGCAGCCAAATATTGTTCGCTCATTAATATGACGCTGCCAAAATTAGGTACATCTTGCCATATATTGATCAACATTACCTGGTAGTTTAGCCAGAGTACTAGCGAGCGTTGCTCAACATTTTCCTCTTAGACTGTCAACGTCTAAGGTATTTTGGCGTGGACCTCTTGACAACACTGCTGCGTAGGGTTCAGATATGGCTTTTAAGAATGAGGCCTTCCTCTACGATCCTCGGTGTTCCGAATTAGTATTTACTGCTGATAGGTAAGGAATAAGAAGCACATTGAACTTACTCCATGCGTGTATGTAATAAAACGAGGCGTAAACAATTGCAGAAATAATTCTCGTCCGCCTTATGTGATAGCGGTTCATGAACATTCAAAGCAATATTAGCTACCAAGCATTGTTATATTGTAAAACTACAGGCAGTCACATCCCTAGACTAGTCCATTCGATTGCATTATCAGTGTGCGTGCGGTTTTCGAAACATACGCCCCGAACATTACCATTATATTTATGTAAATACCCACGCAAGACAAAGACAGTCCATGAAAAACAGCATTGACGTGACTAGCTTTTGATCCGGACGTTTCTTCCAGTTTGGCATCCAAAACGTAAAGGTATAGACCTGCCCAGTATGCCAATGGCGCATTGAGTTTCGTGAAACATCTCACCGCCACTGAAACCGTGTAAGCAGCCGTCGTGACGCTTGAGCATGAATACGAGAACTGAAACTGAATATTTACAATTTGTCACACAAGCTGTTTGCAGCACTGCGAAAGGCAGATGCACCCCGGTCTAATCAGAATAACGCGCATTACAATTGCCGAATGTGCGCCTACTCGCATCTCGCCCCTCAAATTGGCGGGGGAGACAGTAAGAGCACAAATCGCTATTATAGTGCACAGGGACGAGATGGACTTAGAAGCACAATTACAAGGGCTCCTCTGCCTTTCGCAGTGCAGCAGATATCTTGTGACATGAAGTATAGAGCTGAATCTCTGCTAACACATGCACTCTAAAAAAGGTCTACTAATTGTAGCTTTCTACAAAAGTGACCGTCTCCAAGATTACAAACAAATAATATAAGAGGCTAAAAATTTATTACTGCATCAAATTTAAATAGGTGGTTGACAACAGCAATTATATTTTTTTTGTCCACCTGTCCGCATAATGTACCTGCTAAAGAACTTTGATGTACTTGTGAAATTTTATGGTTAAAAATCTGCAAACTGTATAAATGATCCACTCCATACTGTTTTACTGATTGATTTGTATCTTTTCCCATGCCGACAAACCACAGCAGCCTATATTTCATGATGCACTTAACAAGAATGGCGCTGGACTACACACAGAATAAATAACACAATGGCCATAGTTTAAAACAGAAGGAATGACAATGGGAAATTGGCAATAATAAAGATTGAGACAAGCATCATTGCACACAATAAAAAATTAGTGACAATAAATCAGGTAGCAAATATTCTTATCTCCGTGCTTTGATTTATGTAGGAAGAGAGCGAAATGGTATGACTACCGCGGGCAGTTCGTATCGAACAAGCTCATACGTGCTCAGATGTGACCTTACCCTGATTAAATTTACCAGTGTAGCATTTCAGCTGCACATAATAAAGAGAAGCGACGCCATGGTTTTCTCTGTGCACATTTGGCTGTGTGCTATCCCGCTTTTATTTTGTTCATTATCTTGCCAGAAATGCAGATTACAAATATTGCTGGCTTTATCCATATACCTGGGCTGGACAACTTGTCAAAATACAGCAAATGTGTTTCTATTGGTAAGCAGCTAATTTGTTTTTATTGCTCACTGCTTCAGCCAAGAACGCAGATAAAAGTAAGCCCACTCACGAGAATTATCTGAGAGAATTTTATTCTCGTTAATGGTTAGCAGATAGATTTATGCCTAATGAAAAGACTGAGTATACTGAGCGGTTCTTTAGGGCATTTATTTATATTTAAGCCTCACAAGTAAGCGGAAGTAATACCTGAGCGCAAATTTTTCTAAGTTAGCTGAATGCGCTCTACAGCGGTTACATAAGAGCTTCTAAAAATCTCCGAATATTTTGTTAAATATATTTTCTCATTCGCAAGCACAGTTGAACCAAGAAGCTTGCCCGGTTCCGTACGCTCTGTGCTGGTGATCTTCAGCAGAAGCTATCTGCCATGACGCATGCACATGAAAGCGACTTGACAAACCATGTCGCGAATTCTTAGAAAGGACTGGGTGCATTCAATGCACTTGCCTCCAACATGTGATGTACACCTCCTTCTTTTCTGCCCCTCTCCCCTCACCTACACTTTGCTTCACAAGATATTTGTAGCACTGCTAAAGGCAGGAGATCATGCACCTGTGCTCCTATGTGGCACTGGTCACTATAATAGAGAATTGAGTTACTACTGTCACCCTTGCCGGCTTGGCAGGCGGGAGGCGCGTAGAAGCACAATTGCCTATTGTATTGCGCGTGATTCTGATTGGACCGGCGTGCCTCTGCATTTCGGACTGCTGCAAACGTCTCGTGAAACAAAGTATACACTCAAATTGTTGAATATTAAAGCAATGAAGACTCCTGACAGCGGTACTAGCTCCTAGAAAACCCTCTGCTTTGTCCATGTTACTGTTCACGGAACGCGCTTACCTCATTAGACGGTTTACTGACCATTGCTGTATTCCATGCACCTTTCACCTCTCTCATCCTCTACGAACGGTCCCCACGCTGCGCGCTCCATCTGTGCCTTGTGCCAGCACTCGTGCACGCCGCGGCCGAATGAAAAATTGGACGGTGGAATACAGATGCGCCCTTCCGTCCAAGACTGCCTTCTCTGAGCGCAATCATAATTTTGCATTCTATCAATGCGCTTATCAGCACTAGCTGCCAAATTAGTGAATATAATATTTCTTGGTTCTATTTTAAAAGTTATATTTTGTACGCACAATCATGGCCTAAAGTGTTGCAAGTTGCAGAATGCAAAACAAGAATAATAATTTATCGCTGCTTAGTCTTTAAGGGTACCCAAAAGTTCGCCTATTATTTCAGCAGATGAAACTTTCATATCTCATTATTTAGTTCCGTTTTTCATTAAGCTCATTGCGTGATAGGAACAGATTTTTATGTTATTTTTTGAGATCTAGAGCCTATCTTTTTTTGCATACACGAGTAGATATGCTCTTAAGCTGAAATAGCTGAATTTTTTCAAGGAAAGACAGTCATATATATTTTCTTATACTAAAGTTTTGCGCTCCAAGGTCTTGTATACATCTCTGATGGGCCTCATACAAAAGCAAGTGATCCTAAGTTAACATGGAGCAGTTTTTCTTTTTACGCCATTACCGTACAGGCCTTCGATAACGGTCGTCTACAGAGTTGCTTGTAGCTCAGCCTCAGCCTACGGCAGTTCAGAGTATTTGCTAAAATTTTAGCTCCATTCGCTGTAAATAGTAGTGTTTGTTGTATTATTTGGGTTCTTGAAAGATGCAGTTAGCTCCAAAAATGCGCAGGTGTTATGAAGTGAACCTTATGATTTTCTGGAATAAGATGCTGAAGTGTGTCCAGAACTTCCCAACCTCAAGGCTGTTTTGTATTAAGTTTGTTTTCACGTCTGCTTTGCAAAAGAAAAGAAAGACTCGGAGCGTACAATTACGCGGTGACATTGTACTGCTTTGAACTCTTGATGGATCAGTATTTGACGTACGCATAGAATGCTGTTAACTCTAAGATTTTGTTTTGAGCAGAAATATTTAAACTGATCCGTTTCTGCATAGAGCTTTTATTTCGTTTTGCTTGCAATGCCCATCGGATTCCTGTGATTTTCCGTTACACTGTCCATCCCTCCGGCGACAGCAATATAATCCCCTGAGATCATCAGCATCAATGTCGTAATGGAGAATCGAGAAAAACGAAAACAAGCATTTAGTTGGAAACTGTGTGGATCGGTAGCAGATGATGCTTTATATAAGCTAGACCCACTTCACTTCAGCCTATAACTGCTCTGCTTTTTTTATCGTCCAGCGCTTCCATTACCCGTTTTTCTCTTCTTTAATGCATAACAAGTGTTAAATGCCCCTTAGCAGTCGAGCTGTCTCAGTGTATCTTGTATCCATGAAATTGCGCAGTAATTATTCCTCCATAGACCTGCTCTCCTGTTTTTTCACGGTAAACGTTGTTGCTGCACACTAACTTTGCCATGCTCCTGAAAGACATTAGGTCAACATATCATGCGTTTTGTTGCCAAAAATCGTCTGCGTTGCGCGAGGTTCGATATGGCTCGGTCTCCAGCCGGAAGATGCTCCGAGCATTAACGGATATAAAGCTGGAATGTAACTTGCCACATGTTTACTAAAATTGCATGCGTATGATTTTCATATGTAATACAAGAGGCTATATTTTGCAGCAAAAGAGCTTTTCTTGATGCTTACTGTACTACGAGCTTCTCATATATCGATCATCGTTTTCATGCAGTGCTGGCTTATACCGCCAAAACGCAAAAACAATGCTATTAGTGTGACTATACACTTAGAAACTTCGATGCAAAATAAAGTGAATAAGCATATATTACCCGTCCTGAAAGTTCGTAACAGGTGGAGCTGAGATCTCCCTGACAGAGCTATGACACACGATAACTGCGCATGGGGAGGCGCGCTAACGGTCATTTTTTTTTTACTTTCTCTGTTTCCGCAGATGCCATATTTATTACAAGGGCGGCATTGACATCGCTGAAATACTGATGCTCATCATCAGATGAATTCCCACAACAATCGACCGAGGGAGAGGCTTAAGGAGACACCTCGGAGAGTTTTCTCACACTGCATCTGGAATTGCCCACCATTTATACCTTGCTCTGCACTTGGACAATACCGGCGCCGCCTTTCTGAACTGCACACTCACCAGTCACCTAAATATAGAGGGTACTTCCACTACATCGCCACTGGGCCTTCCAGTGATCCTGGCACAGTCAAAACTTCGGCCCCCCCTCTGGGCCACATTCGTGCTCTTTTGTTACTCAATAAAGAAATCTCCTTCACAACAAAGTTCTGGTTTTGATTCAGTTCATTTTTCCATTGAGTTGCACAAACAGCTCTATGCATGTGAATGACTGTAAGCAACGGATTGGCAAAAAACATGAAACCAATATATAAATCCCGACTCTAACATTATGCAAGCAAGTATATAGGCTTGGTTCACAACTATAGCGGTACCAATGAACTTGAGAAGATGAAAAGTTTTAGAAGCCAGTGAAGAACATCCGGTGGCAAGTATTGCAATAGCCGAAAAATACCATTTTGTGGCCAATATAGAGCAGCCATTCAATAAGAATATATATAGCTATCGGTATGAAACTGGAAAACCACCATCGTAGATAACGGGGCTTTTTCAATGGCTAAATATATGTCCTGAATCTGTTTATTAACCCGTTATATATTGGCTTGGGTTGTATTTGGGTCTAATGGCAATAAAGGTACGACATGTGTGTCAATGTTTCTCGGTGCTGAGCAGGTATTGGTCCGATGCTGTTGTGATACTTGGGAGCTTTTATTATTTGGAGGAGTAATCATATCTTCTCATTATATATATACTCCGGGTCTTCTTGTCTCAGTTCCTTATTGAATTGCGTGTAAGCCGTAGCAGTATTATATTTTTGTTTTAAAATACTCACCTATTGGATTTATATAGGGATGGGTAAGATAAGTTATTGTTTTTCATGTCTGGGATACATGCTGTCATATAGAAACTTCCTAGTGCTGACAAAACAATTCAGCTCTCTAACAGATTATGTTTATATGCCTAATATATTATTTATGGCTTTATTGTGCGTAACTATAAGAAATAAGAAGTTTTCTCAGTGCCGATATCATATAAATTGTTTTCTAGTATCTTTATGCAGGATATTTTGGTCAAACAACAATCGCCATTTATAGCACAATGCAAGACCATATTTAATTTATTGATCAGGGTTTCATGAGCATATAACGTATAATTTGATTGTGTAGCGGCACTAGTGGCTCATCGAACACGCTTCATGGCAAGTTTCAATATACGTGTTCGCCCATATAATGCGCAGTGTACTATCGCGCCAGATATACTTGAGGAATAAATAGGAAAAAATTAAAAACTACATTACATATTCGCCACAAAAATAAGTTGACATTGGCCGCACGAGGTTAGCGCTTCCTGATGAATATTCTGAACAAATAAAAGTGTAGAACAATGTCATGGGATACACCAACTGAGATGTTGGTTATCCGCACCACATGAAGGATACAACGGTTGTGATTAAGAGAACTGTCCCCAACTATGTGGCTTCATCGTGAGTCCATCGCGTTGCGGTAATTTCAGCACCTGGACCCCACGTGAAGATGTGCACATTGCAACAATAAGAGTGGAGCACTGCCGTCGCTTCAGTAGAGCTCAATGCAGCCTGTTATTTAGCCCCTCTGTTAACAGGTTCGTATTAACCGCGATAACTACCACATCATTGTCGCTGTCATGTGCCAAACATTGACGGTAACCAAACAAAATGATAGCATTTAACCGGAAAAATCAATATGTTTCTCCTCGACACCATAAGAAAACGGGACCCCGCCTCAATTGTGAAGGGCTTAGGGCGCTCGACTGCTGTGCCCAAGGATGCGGATTTGAATCAATGTCGCGGGAGTCTATTCCAGATGGAGGTAAAATGCAAGGCGCCCCTGTGCACTGCAATTTCTGGGCATGTTAAAGAACCCCATTGGGTCAAAATTTACCGAGCACTCCACTATGGCGTTTCTGATAACCTGAATTGCTTTCATACGATAAACCCCTTAAACAGAAATGTAACAAAAAAGATCAGAGAGCGGGTAAGCTATCTTATTTTTGAATTTGTGATAAGGTACAAGCTTTCGAATTGGAGAAGTGCACTGCTGTTCCGAGAAGAGGGACGCAGTGTTGCACCTCATCGGAGTTAAGATACAAGGCTGTTTTCAATGGCCACCAGAATTCAAAAACTCTAACCTTGGTAAGCATGTCAATTGCTTCGAACACTCTTGGAGTTATTTAGAAAATATTAACTTCCAGGTCACAGTAAATTTGAGAGCACATTGTATCTTTGCGGCTAAGTAGCGTTTACAGATATCGCGACTATGCTCAGGGGTGTCAATGCATTTTCTGCCTCAATCAAACCAATACTTTGTTCTGCGAATGCCGAAACTCCTTATCGGTATAAATGGCTGACAATCAGGTCGTATTCGTCAGAGGAGTAACACCCACTCCTGACGAATGACAAGTCAGTATAGCTATTAAAGGGTCCCACTGGCTGGGGTCGTACGCAGCCGCTCGACGAGTTTCACGTTTCGCGGGGAAATGCAGGTAGGACTGAAGCGTATAACAGTGTCACTTCTTGTGTCAGCTTTGCTGCAGGTGATTCAGGGCCCGAAGCCATGAGCCGTAACTTATGGCGCATTCGGCTGGGGGGACGAGAGCAGAGGCGCCGAGCATTGTAGAGCATTACAGGAGCTCGCCGAGCGAGGGTGTAACTTTCCTCCCGCGGGAACGCTCTGTGCGTGTATAGAGCAGCGCCACGACCACGTGATCGCACTTCTCTGCCTAGCATTCTCCGCCTGCCTGTAGTACTATACCGAAGTGGAAGCAGTTGCAACCTGAGGATTGGCCAACGCTCCTTGAAGAACCGCTAGTTTTGTTGCTTTTGTTCTCACAGCGCGGCGATCTGCCTGCTTTGGCCTGATATGATGAATAAACAGCGCCACAGACTAGGACGAATATCAAGAAGCAAACAAGCATCATGTCACCGTACCAACTCACCCAGATGGCTCTTCTATTTGAGTATGCGCCTTTGGCCCTTTTGACGCCAGCAGCGACTCTCAATTATGCATACAGCACCTGACCAATACTTCCCGCTCGCCGAGCACGGACGCTTTGCAGCCGCCATTTTAAGCGTCGCCGAATCAAGAGAAAGAACAAAAAAAGATTGCACGTATATGACGCTTTCTGTCATGTGACTTTCTCTACACTCGCTTTAGACGAGGGAGCAGCCGGGAGTGTAATCGGCTGCTCTGAGCGCTGGAAAGCCACCCCCTCTACCATTGGAAGCCAGTGATTCTAGTCCTGCTCTCCCACTGGAGGGCGCCCGCCTGTCTGAGAGCACTTTCGAAATGCTCTCGAGTGCACCTGCTCTCCCATTTAAATTCGCCATAAGTCTGATGTAACAGCACACGCGAGCGAAATATGTGTCCTAGGTTTGCAGGCATGGTGATTGAACGGCCAGAAACCATTGCATCGGCGTACGAGTGGGCAAAAGAAAGGTGAATATTCAGGGTGCAAGAACTCTGGGCTGTTCTAGATGTCTCAAATGCGGCCTCAGTAGCTCTGTTTATTTTAGAATTGCCAGGACTGCGCCTGAGACGCTACATTGATAAACGGCGTCGGGTATACCCTGCAAGAATAGCACATATACCCATAACTGCGCTTACGATCATGTTTTAAAGCGAATGCAAGCAGATTAGTAATTACCTTGTTGTTCATTTCAAATTATTCAAACTTGAGTTTGGAACTAATAGTGACAGTAAATGCATTGCAAATATATTCAATGCTCCGGATGCAAAACGAGGAGCGAAAATTATACAAACATCAAAGATGAATTAAGGAATGAAGTAAAGGACGCACTCCCTTTTTCCATCCCAGTGCAACTTGCGTATGAAAAGCAAAACACAGTCCGACTGTAAGGCAATTGGTTGTAGCATTTATCCGAACTAGAGAGGGACGGCAGTTACGAGTGTCAACCTTGAGCCGAAGTAGAAAATTTCGAAATGCCTTTTTTTTCAACCGCGTAAATGGCTGGAAGGAGCAGATAAATTAATTTGTGGTTTTACGTCATAGAATGACGCGCAGAAATTTGAGAGCAGGAATATATTGTGGCAAACAGAAAGGTTGGGTTTAAGAATTCTCCATCGCAATAGTGTCAATGTACCTCGCATTTTATTTAGCTGTCAGAACGTGAATTTCGCAAAACTTTTAAATCTCCTAGGCCAGAAAAACCAGAAAACAAAACGCAAGGTTAGGCTCGGGAGTTTATCGCACTCGATTGCGCGTGGCTTAGGAGGACGCGAAACGAAGACTGCGACGGCTGGGGGGTCTTGTCCAATGAGGCAGGGAAGCACAAGCGAATCGCGTAGGGTTTTGTGACGATGTTACAGATGGGGTGGCCGGGACGCATTGTATCTGCACTGGCCATGGCCATGCCATACATAATTTGGGAAAAAGCTTTACTAGCCGAAAATAATTAAGTTTGAATAGCTCGCGCCTGTAACAGCATCTCGAGAGGTACTGCTTGGTTCATGAGTCTCGCCTTCTCCAGTAATGTCGCAATGTATCCTCTCACGCCAACGTAAACTTGTTCGCGGTTTCCTCTTAGTGTTTGAACAAACGAGCGACGGGTAACAGCAGAGTACTCAGCAACACAAAGTTAGCCTCTCCCCTTTTTCGTGGCAGCCACGGCGAACGGAAACTGAATATGTCGATTTATACATGCGGTAGCGCTTGTTGCTAAAACAAGCTCCCATAACAGGCGAATAAGGTGCTTCTGATTGTATACCTAAATGATAAAGCATTAGCCCTTCGATTTTAGCCTTCTCGACAATCTCTAGGCGGAAGCCCAAAACAAATTCTGTTCTCCGAGGATCACTAAGATCGAGATTATAGTCATGGTTTGTTAACTAAAAATGAGAATATCCAAACAAAATGTTTTTTGCTGAAGAAAAAACTGCGACCACTGTTCACGGCGGGCATTCAGGACTCCGATAATGGAAGGATGGATGGAATATTGTAGCATCCCTTTTCAAATGGGGTGGTATCAGATGCTATCATGCTCGTTGTTTCCCCTATATCTTATTTATTGTTTTAGATTTGTTATCTATATCGCCATTCTATTTATTGAATTTTGTTTATACATTGCTGACATTATGTTACTTTTCTGCTTTTAAACACCAATCTTCGAATTGTTTTTTGCTAGCTTCTAGCACAGGTTCATTCAACTGGCCTATGGTATCTCTAAACCTGAGGGCCTAAGGAAGAGTGGCTGAGCTTGCATCGACTTCCGGATGAATATCATCACATTCCAGTACAAGATGAATAATTGTTTCTGTGGATATACCACATACTGCACAAGGTGTCATGTTTATGCCTAATTTCTTTTTGTAGCTGCATGTTCTAAGGCACCCTGATCAAGCTTCAAAAACTAGGGCGCTGCCTATTGAGTTATCAAAAAAAGCATTCTTTCTGCTCTTCCTTTTCCCCTTGCGGTATATCTTCACACTCCGCGAATAGCCGACGACATCGGGATGATATGGCATTGTGACATCAGCGGCAAATGGTTGCAAGACCAGCAAACTGATTTAAAAAAAAGGTAAAGTTATTTTAGAAATATCTATTGCCACGAATGAGCTCAAATTTATTGGTATAGTTTCACGTCTGTGAAGCATATCGCAATAATCTGTTGATGCTCAAAATTTAGAATTGATGACCTCTTTATGAAAATGGTTTTACCTAAGTTGAAATCAAAGGCAGATAGCTATGCGAATGAAGTGGTAGGGGTAACGTTATTATAGGAAGAGTGCTCAGTGCGCCAGTGAAATGACTAGATTAAAGGACATTTTAGTCGAATTCAAAAAGGCTAAACTAACAAGGGCAGTATATGTTGTGGGAAGATAAAATAACCGATAGTCGCTTGGGGTATGGAAATAAATTCTAAGTAAAGTAAAGCGCAGCACGTGATTCAGAAACTTAACTGTGAGAATGAGCTTAGGTACGATGTCTGCAGTGGTGAAGTGGATGAAGGCATCAGAAAAAAGGAATAATTGCGCGAATAGAGAAGCGACCTTCCGCCTGGAGTAGGTACAGCCTGACTGACGATGGAGACTTCACGTCACCAATAACTAGATTATGATAGCATTATGATCTGAGCCTTGCGTAAACATATGTGTACTTAACCATTTTCACAGCCTGTTTTAAATTGTAATGATTGCTCATTCAATTTTTTGTAATGCGAAAATTACTTGGCGTGGCTTTCATATTTCTGTGGTCCGGGTTTTTCCAAGTTTATTTTGATAAATCTTTCGAGATACCCGTGGATCACCTTTCTGACTCCTGTTTAATATGATGCGCAGATGCAGCGAAAAGCAAATTTGTCAGTATAAATTTTATCGTGTTTTGATATTCATGGACGCCAAATTAAATTTCTGCTTAAAGCAGATTAAAGTCATGCAGCCAAATTTTGAAAAGCTTTTTACCTGAGTGAGGAACCCTTAGGAGTGTCTCGCCTTTCTGCCGTAAGTTTTTAAACATGTCTTACTCAGAAGCGATTAGTAAAGCCTACATCGTAACGCCCTTTACCTAGGTAGGCACTAGATACTTTCATGCTCCCGTTCATCTCTTCTTCACAGAAACTCACGCTTCCATGAAGAACAACTGGTTTTGCCCTTGATGACCCTTTTCATCACTTCTTCGACGAAACACACGCTTCCCTGAACAATACCTGGCTTTGAACTTGATAAGTTGGCATCTCTGCCGGCTCGAGTGACACCCTCTGCGACTGCAAAGGCGCACAAAGCGAACATTCGCTGCTGTTCCTGCCGAGCCCCTCCGTTGTGAACAGTTGCATTTTGCCAAGCGAATGATTTTTCTCCGTCAAGGTAAGTACAGCTTTGAAACAAAACTTGTCAGATAAAGAAAGGAACGAGACAATATAGGACCGCACTTTGAAAGAAACAGAGCATTATATATGCGTACTTGCTTCTTGTACAATTTGAAACGTTATACCTCAAATATTAGGCGCATATTCTCGACACCATATCAATGCACGCGACTCCTCTTTGTTCTGAATGCGTCCTTAGGCAAGGAGCGGAGCCGCCAAGGATGGTTCGAAAATTAGGCGCATACCTTAAATGCCTCATTGAGTTTCGCAAGCATGGAGCGCTCCTCGAGTGCTATGAGACAATATCGTGCCTTAGTATTATTGTTTCAGTAGTGGACAACATAGTTACGGTCTGAGTTTTTAATATCAGAATATGTATGCTACTTTTGTCCTACTTACGGTATACCGAATTTTTTATGAAAAATATCGTTGCTTTGTGAACCAAACATATTGTATTGTATATTTTTATATAACAAATTCCCATCCGCGTACGATATACACACGATTGCGCCTATCTCTTGGTGTTACCAATTACGTATACAATTAGGTTACCGTTTGAGGCTGGCAATCAGAAGTGCCTTGTCCCAGAATCACACATATCACAGGCTCTTAGGCATGCAATCAATACCTCCGACAACCTCAATTTAGGGCCAGCAGAGGCTGGGGTAGCATTGTGTGATAGACGTGAGGTCCCCACCCGGCCAAATAGGTTGCCGTGCGACGAAGCACTCTAGGCAGTTCCACATAATAAATGTGCCTCTCACCCCTTCAGAGGCGTGCCTACCAACTTATGGGTCGGAGTTGTGTTGCATAAGTCTCCTCCCATAGCTAGGCTCATGTCCGGCGACAGCCCGTAAATCCAAGCTTCTGGGTGGCTGGAGCGGGACTACAACACGGGTGAGCAGACACCCGAGAGCCCTCCGCGGAAGCGGAGAGGACTCAGCTGTGACCTGATGAAGAGGGACAGGTCAGCCTAGTGGCATTAATTTGTCATCGAGCAAACTAAGGGAGTTTTTTCGATGATGGGTGGATTGACTTTTGGTTGGTCACTGGGAGGGGCTGTGTCCTCCTGTAACCGAGAGGGGTACAACAATTGGCGATGAAGCCCTGAGGAATAAGGCTGGGAGCAATGGCGCGCTCCTGTATTCGAGAGAGGCCGCGCCGGTGAATGCTCAGACGGCCGACTGCAATCTCGGAGCCTTGTGCACTCTGAGGAAGCCTATCCCACTAAAGTGAGGTAGATTCTCGGGCTTAGTAACTGCTACGGTGGGGCCCACCGAAAATACAGGCTTTACCGATGATGTACCCTATTGATAAACGGGACTAGGGATAAGGCTGGGGATCTCTCAACTCCCTGTAATCCAAGGTGGAAGCCGCTGGAGTTGGATGTGACCACTCCTCGTAGCGGGAAATGAGTCTGTTCACCCGCCGGTGCAGTCCAGGGATGGGCTGTGCTAGCTAAGTCTCTATGTAGGGACGCCGCGGGTGAATCCCCGCTGACTAATGTCATCAGGGGTAGGGGCAACCCTGTGTAACCCAGCCCGCGAGGAGGCATGGGGGCGCTTTTAGAGACTGTCTTCACTCCCCCTCTGGCGTACGCCAGGGACGTCCCGGGAAACACTGAGGCCTGCGGGCATCTCAGCAGGCTAAGAGAGTGAAGACGAAGCGAAAGCAGAACTGGTGCAAGCACCCTTTGAGAGTCTGTCAGTAGTACCGCTGTGAGACCAGAGGGGTGGAGGATGAAGCCGCCACTCGCGCTTCCGGTACGTAGGCGGTAGGTCCCAAAGAGTTCTGCAACGGGGCCGGCGTCCAATCCAAGACGCTTACTAAAATGTGGTAGAATCGGGCTCTCACGTGGAGCTCAGTACGAAGAGAGTTACCGAAGTCGGGGGCGCGAAGGCGTCTGGCAGGGGTGCACATCATGGGAGTGCACCACGGCTGTTGCGATCTCGCCTGCCCGAGCACGTGGGTGCGACCCACAACACGACCAACGCGATGGCAGTAGTTGACAAGTCCGCCACGCGCGCTGGGAGAACTGCAGGATTCGTTTTCAGCTCGACGATGACCAGACGTAAACTGGGACAAGAGCGGTCCCCGGCGTGGGTGTCCGCCATTTTGTGGGACTTAGCTCTTGGGAAGGGGCTCGGCCTAGCCGATCCCATGTAAGCCCGGGGGATACTGTTTGGCGAGCTAAACTCTTCTTAACACCGAAGCGTGGCCTTGTGGTAGAGCATCCGCCTCTTGTTCGGGCGGTACCAGGTTCGATCCCTGGTGCCGCCGGTTACCCACCGGCTGTTCAATGGGTACAAGCTTTCCCCCGGTCTGGTGCTCGGCTCTTTGGGGTGAAATTTTTGGGAAAGGGGTCATAGATCACAAATAGTTGCTCCGATGTTGCAGTGATCAGTTCCGTCGTCGGACAACAATAAGTCCGCCTTGTGCGGCAAAAGCCCATTATGTGGCCCTTTTGACAGCTGCCCACACCCAGTTTGTTTTCTTTTAGCCCTACCTGACCTGTGAGAATCTGACCTTTGCAGGTCATTAGTTGTTCGAAACTTTAAGCCCTCTAAGGAGCACAGCAGGGTTAGCAGAGCCTCTTCCAAACGCACACCCCTGAGAGAGCCGGGCACCGGGCCGGGGGACGCTTGTACCCGTTTTACCGGTATATGTCCGGCGGTGGGTTTCGAACTGGCCACTGTGGAGTGAGAAATGTGTTTTCTTACATCGAAGTAATGTCTTATGTTCTTATTTCCAGTTAATGCATTTACCATGCAAATGTTCTTTTCCTTTGCGCGAACTGTTACCACGTGGCGGCTGTCCCATGTCTCCTGCCTGGCGGCGCCGCTGACAGCTTTAATTGGACAAAATATTAAGCACTATTTCTCTCCGGATTCTTAGATGTCCTAAACTACATAATCTCAAGGCATATTAGAAGCGCCTACCTCGTCACATGATTCTAAATTCTCGTCTGGGAGAGGATTGTTAGTTTTGCCAGCACTAGTTTACATAATATGTGCATGTCTTTCTGCTACAATATAATTGCACACATTTTCTCTGGCTATTTTAGATCTATCAACAATTCTACCTGGATACTGAAGATCACGCTGCCATATACAGTGCCTGATAAGGAGCATAGCTAAAGAGCGATAGCCAAAACTTGTCGAGGGTGAGAAAAAAGACGGCTATAAAGAAGGAAACGTATAGGATGGAAACTTGCAATAGTCCTATTGTTCTTCTGGTTGGGTTCGTGGGGTTTAACGTCCCAAAGCGACTCAGTCTATGAGAGATGCCTTAGTGGAGGGCTCTGAAAATTTCGACCACCTGGAGTTCTTGAACGTGAACTGACATCGCACAGCACACGGGCGCCTTGCTTTTCCCCTCCACCGAAAAGCGGTCGCCGAGGCCGGGATTCGATACCGCATCTTTGGGAACAGTAGTCGAGCGCCGTAACTACTGCGCCACCCCGGCGGGGTCATATTGTTCTTCTCTGAATTCAGAAGTTAAAAAAGTTAGTCCGGAAAGAGAATTACGAACATGTAGAAATGGCATTGTCTTCAAATATAATTGAAGTTTCCACTGCATCACACCGAAGACAAACCAGTGATTTTTTTACGAGGGATTATGTCGTATATAAATGATATTTGTCTTTGGGGAAATTTTGCCCCTTTGTACCGCTGAACAAAGTTAAAAAAGCTTTATAAACTTTGACAGTGGGGAAGCAGCTGGGGAGGATTAGGTAACTACAGATTTATTGAAGGATGGGGGATATCTTGCTAGGAAAAATAGCATACGCGATTCCTGGTGTCAATAACGGTGTCAG
The DNA here is from genome assembly GCF_055883805.1 of Amblyomma maculatum. Lineage (NCBI taxonomy): Eukaryota > Metazoa > Arthropoda > Arachnida > Ixodida > Ixodidae > Amblyomma > Amblyomma maculatum. Next base: position 90,482,811 of record NC_139353.1, on the reverse strand, counting down.
AATTATGGAAAAACGCAAAAGTTATCCAAATGTATAAGAAAGGGTACCCAAAGAACTTTAAAAGTTACACATCAATCAGCCTATTTTCTGTTACATATAAACTGTTTACTGAGGTAATCGCTAACGGAATTAGGAGAATCTCAGACTTCAGTCGCGCATAATATCAAGCAGATGTTCGGAACGGATATTCTACTATTTCTCATATGCATACCATTGATAAGGTGATAGAAAAACTCGGAATATAACCAGAACTTATACATAACAGTTGGTGATTAAGAAAAAAGCATTTCACTCCTTAAAAACTTCGGCAGTCACACATGCATTAAGAAATCTGGCAGTAGACGAGCCGTATGGGAACGTACTCGAAGGTGTTGCTGCGAACTATTGAAATTTTTATTTTTTGTTTTTTTCGACAGCCGCAGCGTGTGGCCTTATCACTCCGATTCCGGCACGGGGATCAATTCTGTATATTTTGTTCGTTCATGCTCTTGTCGCGAGAGGCAGTTTTATCGGTTTCTTTGTCGCGCAAGATGCGCCGAGATTTGTCTTTAAGAGTCCGACACTAGCGTGTATTTCTGCAATGTTCCAGGTTGTGTAGTCACCATCAGCGGCATTCTGTAGATGTTTCTTCGCCATCTTTAAATTGAGCTTCCACGAATGCGACGGGATTTCTTTGTTCGATTACCGTGGAGCACGATATTTGCTATCACCGCAGCAGATCGCTTGATTCTTCTTTTGCGGGCGCAAGTCAGTCCAGTAAAAGAGGGTATTCAAGTGATGTTCAAGCATCCTTTTTTGTTCACAATGGCATAGACACCACTACGTAACAATATCTATAGTGGCTACATAGTAACCATAGTTCTGCATGAAGAAAGTAACAAAATTCCCATAATGAAATCGTGCACGGCAAGGAGACACAATCTGCCTAGGACTATTCACAGCTTCTTTAGGAGTATTCTGAGACTTGAAATCAGAGCAGTTGGGGATAGGGGTTAATGAAGAATGTCTCCATAATCTACGATTCGCAAATGACATTGTCTGCTTATGTAACTCAGGGGATGAACTGCAAACAATGATTGAGGAATTAAAGAGGAATAGCAGAAGGGTAGGCTTGAAATGCAGAAGGGTAAGGTAATGCTTATTAGCATCGGGAAGACAGGGCATGCAAAACACGTAGCAAAACACTTAAACTTGTAGACCAATCTCTCTAATTACGACAAGCAGTGAGCGCAGATGTACACTACGAAAAAGAAATAAAACCGGAAAATAAGATAGGGCTAGAGCGCACTTTGCAATGATTCGCAGATTATGGCTAGCAGCTTACCGGTATCGCTCGAAAGAAAAGTATACAAATACATTTGCATCTTACCTGTACTCACCTATAGGGCTGAAACGTGGAGGATAACGAAAACGGTTTTATATAAGTAGAGGAAACGCAGAGGCCTATGGAATGAAAATAGGTATGTGTAACGTAAGAGATAACACGCAAAGGGTGGGTCAGAAAAATAACTCAATTTAATGACATTTTAGTGAAAATTAAGAAGAAATGCGCCTCGTTAAGGTTATATAGTGCGTGGATAGGTCAGCCTATAGTCGCTAATGTTAACAAATTGGATTCCAATAAAATGAAACCGCGTCTACCACCTCTTCGGGTAAATTGGAGGAATATGGCAGAGACCTTCACCCTGCTGTGGATGTAGTCCCGCTGATGATGATGTATGTCATTAGTTGTGTATTTTAAATTGCATGTTTTCCAGCTGGTATTACAGCTGCTAATATGCCTCCTGTAAGCCACAGGCTTTAACTAGTGCTTGGTTTACTAATATATAAATATATATGTGGCCCATTATAGTCCCCATAATTGCGATCAGTAAGTAGAATCGGAGCGGTTGACACCCTCTGCCAATCCTTAAAACCTGCACCAAGCCATCCTAAGGACGGCACTCGGAAGCCTCTACTCGGAAGCCCCCTGCATCGGGCTGATGCCGAGCAGGCGCAGGGTAAATCTTGGAGGGGCCATTTGGCGCTTCCTAATCAAGCGTAGACGACATTGTAGAACACAAGGGGCTAGGAGCACTGAATGCGAAAACGTCTGCTCAGTATGTTCCTGAAGAAAACTTTCCAGTTCTCTCTCAACGGCTGTCCCGTCCAGTCTGCCTGCCCTTTCCCTGTATAGGTTTCTGCTGCTCGTCTATTACCATGCCGAAATAGGTTAGCACCCATTGCACAGAGTGTTGGTATTTCATGCGGTCACGAAATCGGCGTGCATTGTTTTTAGGGTAGAGCAGCGAGAAGGAAGCCCGCGCGGAGTCTGCGCCGAGCGTCCCACCATATTTGGAAAACGTCTTCTCCGCGCGAGGAGAGGCCATAGTCTTGCACGTGTCGGCGTCAACCCCGCCTCTTCCTCACTCGGCGGCGATGGTGACTCACCCAGCTGGAAAGTGCAAGTTATAACGAGAAGCTTTGGCCGCGCTTAACCAATGACGACGCGTGGCTCGGTGGGAAGAAAAGGAGACGCTAAAAAGAGTGAAGTGTATGATCGGGCCCTATTTATAGAGGTCGTATTGCTCAAGCCAGCCAGTGTTTGAGCTAGTGTTGCGCCGAGTTCGCAAGTACTTCTACTCGGCTCCCGGGGTCAACTCGCTGCGCGCTAAGCCCCCTGATTTACGAGAGCGTGGCGCCAGTCTTGCATGGGCATGGCGGCCACATCGTGACTCACCAGACATCGGTCTGTGACAGAGCCTGGTGAACAATTTGATGTTTGATTTTCTCCTGTATTGTTCAGTGTTGTAAAACTTCTGCGCTATTGAATGCCTCTTTAGCTGTATCCTTATTGTCTCTTTAGCAGTTGCATGCCTCTTTGGTTGTAGCCTTTCTGTGAAACTCTATTTTAAGTGTTAGTTTTCATTCCTCTTTATCGTCTTTTGCTGTGTATAAAGTTCGTTTTGTTTCTTACTTATGACTCCGACCCTTCCTCTGGCTTGAACCGCAGGAAGCTGGGCCCGAAACGGCCACCCCCTTTTTTCACTACATATAGTTGACTTCCGGCTGAGCTTTCCACGCATGTGGAGGGCATATCCTTTGCTATCGGGACAGCTACCCACTCTCACTCTAAGGTTGTCTGGACGTGTGTTCACCATTAGTGGCGCATCGTTAACAACCTCTAATTATTAACGGGTGACATATGCGTAAATTCTCAAAGTGCCAAGTTGAAGACAAAGAAATAGCTTACTGCAAGTATTATTCCCGAGCGCACAATATACATTATGATAGAATGGGCATACACGAATGAAAGGAAATAGTCTGGCTACATTTGGTAGAGGAACGAAACTGCACTGTGATAAGGTTTCTGTCCGTAAATGGAAGGAAACAATAAAAAGAAAACACTAACAAGCAAGTCATTAGACGGCACAGAACTTCAACCTAACAGCTTTAGAAGCATCTTCTAAGAATGTATAAAACAAGAATGTCTTTTTCGTCGAAAACATCGCCCTTGCGCTGACGCAGGTTACTGCGTTTTCGACGACTTCGCCATCTTTGTTAACATTTATGAGTTATTATCGTTCTTCTCAAGCAGGGACTACATTCTTTGCAGTTCTCGCTGTCACGAGAGTGCATGCTGGGAATTCTTGTGTTGCATGAGGCTCTTCTCCTGACATCTGCTCAGGTTGACAATGCGTGTGTCGTTCAGCACAAGGCCAAGATATCGCGCATAACACGTTTTTACGGCACTCGACAAATGGTTGCTGGTTCCCAAGTGTACAGGTATTGTCCTCAGGCATGACGCAATTAGGCTTCTTAGAGAACTTCGGTAGCTTTTGAAGAGCGTTAGCTCTCTTACCTTTCTTTTTCGATGTCACCTGTGTCTGATATAAACGTCAGATAAGAAAAAACCAGCAAAATAGTAATCGTTTAGCCAAACTGAGTCGCATAGCGACAGTCAACGGGACGCGCTTTGAATAATAGCCATATTACCAATTTTTTACGTGTGTACCTGTTTATCGGCAAAGTTGGACTACCTCTACCGCCATCAGCATAAAATTAGGGGGAAGCTCGTCTGACGAGCAATATGTTTCAGCTGGAATGAGGGAGTAATTGCTCGGTGACATCCATCCTTCCACATGCAAATGGCTGCAAATTTCGTCCATCTTGAGGGATTCTCCTCCGATGATAGAAAATAAACAGCTCACACTTGCTACTTGAACATTGAAACAAACGACGAGCCAGCACTGTGTTGTCGCTTCTTTCATTGCTCATGTTTCCTGAGTGTGCTGTCTTTTTCGAACATCAACTACCGACTAGCCTGTTCCTCCACCATGCATGGTTCCGATGGATTGCACTCATAGCTACATAATGCGACCTCTACCACAAACAAAAAACTTTAAAAAGTGCATCTAAACAAATATTCAAATGCGCTGAAGAGCAATGATTAACGAAACAATGTCAAATACCTCCACTAAGAGCTTAGAGCCGGGGGTGGGAAAAGACGGGGCAGCCTTTAGAAAATGTTGGAACACACGTTCAGTTCAAATATTTATAATCACCCTTTACTATCTTTGTGGCGGAGCGGGGGAAGCAACCACACTTTAACTGAAATCAGCATTTAGTATGAAGGAAGGAAACATATTATTACAACTAATAGATATCACAATAACGTTTGCTAAACAGCTGTTCTACTTTACATTTCTATGTAGCACTTCAGTAAAATCTCAGGTTCTTTGTTGTCTTCAAATCTTCCACACCTCTCCAAGGTGCTCGTCGATTCGGCTGGCGACGTGTTGTTCACTCACACACACGGTGAGACGAGGGACGACGACTTGCAGTAAACGACGAAATTTAAACCTTATAGAACAAAAACACGAATTAATGAAAAGCTTTTTAAAACAGAGAGGCGACTACACTACTACAGATGCTGACTGAATTAAAACTACATGTAGCTCCACGGGCTGACGCGCTAACAGCAGCATGAGGTCTTTGCTATTTTTACGGCTGCTAATTCGGGGCCTGCTACCGCTAGCTCCTCCTAGTAAGAATCAGAACCATAACCGCCGATGGCCATGTGGCGCGCTCTTAATTAACCAACGCCGAAGCTTCGAGGCGCAGAGGAGGAGCGGCATCAGCTTAGCGCCGCCAAAACTGTGCCTCTGCCCCTCGGCTTCCTAGAAAGAACTTGAAAGTAGTAGAAAGCCGTCATCAGCGCGCGCGACCTTCTTAGTCAAGAGCAGGGACAGGTCCGTGCGGGGTGGATGCACACGTGCGTCAGCCCATATCGATGGATACGAGGAGGCGCAGCGCGGTGGCCGAGATTGCGACATCAGTCGCGTAGCGATCTCGACGCTGCTGGAACCTTCCTTCCTCACATTCTGCGGCGCGCGCGCCGAAACATTACAGAATAGACCACCTAGGTCTTACAATTACGATGTACCTATAGTAGTGCAAACAGGTTACGTCCCTAATAAGGATTGCGACAGAAGAACTAGCAACATTTACTGTTCAACAATGCTGACGGCAATGTTATGCAAAGCGCTAAAGAATCCTCAAGCACCACCTGAGGTCTTGGTATCTGGCCGTCTTTGCAAAATTGGAAATATGTTATCTAACCAAAAATTTTCTCCCTTCATGACAGGATACAATGAAAAGAAGCCACTGTCTGTTGTATTAAAAGAGGCTCCTCAGGCTCTCCAAAAAAGTCAAGAAGTCAAAAGCAATGCTACCGAAAATATGCTGCCAATTCTCGTGGGAAAAATCTGCATAAGCTTTGAAATCTACTTTTTGAACCAAGAACTTCTGATGCGGAAAACAATATCTTGGTGTAGTCAGCGTGAAACGTAAACGCCCCTTAGTTCGCCTTAGAACTGGACCTTAAATACGCCAATGAAAAGAACAATCTTAAGTACTTTATTTTGGATCAGAATCAATTTTGCCAGCCGCCAGTCATGTCGAAATTCAGTCTTTATGACATATTCTTTGCATCACTGTCTCATTTTTCCCACTGTTGCACACATCTTCGTTAAGCTGCCAGATGTTCAGTTAGTCTCTGTCTTCAGTGGTTCCTAGAACGTCAAAGGCGCCATAAAGAAATACGCTTCGTTTTCATGCAGATGTGCTTTGGTTTAAGGGATTTCTTCATTTTTTGACGAACAATACCTGCTAAAACATTTATGGGCCGTACCATTTGCATGCAGAGATAGAAGCGAGCTTAAGAAAGAAAAAAATTAGAGTGAAGGGCACTGCAGATCAATGTTTGTTTTCATAGAATCGCGCGTCTTCAGCTCCACTGGTAAATCCCATTTCGCATGCATGCATTTTGGTACTAATTTATTCAATAACCCTGTCTGTTCTGATATTCTCACTATATCATACATACTCATTACCACCCCATGCAAAGAAAGAAAATTTCTGAAGCTTCTGCTACCTAAAAGGGAACATTAGGAGTATAGTTGTGCTCCACATTAAATAATATGAGGTGGAAGCGTAGCTAGCCTCCATTTGTCGGCCTTCTCCCTAAATGTCCTTTGCGTAAATGCGCTTTTATAGATTATTCTATGCATCTTCATTTCTGCCTTTATTACTCGAAAGGTAGGCACTACTACACTGCTGTAATCAACCTGATTAACCAAAGACCATCCGCAAAACCACTCCTACCTTGGCCACAAAAAGATGGCTCGCAGTTTTGCTAAAAAAGAAAATAAATCACCGATTTAAAAGCGGTAAGAAGGTGCCTACGTTTTCTGTGGAAGCTGATTTACCGCCGTGTCGAGTAGTGCTAGTTAGGTGAATTTTTGTCACATCCTCGACTCGAAAACGCGGCTTCTAGTTGGGTGCGCCGGCCAGCTGGACCATAACCTGTGATCGCCGCCAACACAGAGCAGTTCTGTGTTATCTAGCAGCTAGTCAATAAAGCCACGCCTGATCTCTATAGCTCACAGAGCTAGGCCCTGAATTCCTAAACAACTGGCCATTTATTACTATCGAGTTTAAATACAGGCTTATACACAAGTTAGAAAACTCAGAATTGGGTGGGCCTTAACCGGGCATATATTTAAGCGCAAGCGTGGCATGCATGCCTCTATGTAACAACGAATTTCAATGTGCCCTTAAATCAAGGTTTTTCGGTGTGATATTTTCGTGCTTAACCTTTATGAATTGTAGTGCGTGGCAAATGTCAATTCTGGAGAGAAGGATTGTAGGGCGATATGTGTATGTAGATAAATGAACTATTGACATCCCTATCGGGACGAAGCTTTTTTTTTACTTCCTGGACATATATTTAAAAGGTAGATATCATCCCTGAACAAAATTCCTGTCAATTGATTTCCTTTAATATGTGGAACTTAGCTTCGAGTATTGTTCTCAGTCTTGTTTTTGTGATCATTCCGCATGAGCGTAGCTTGACATTTTGCTGACTGTTGTGGCGTTTTGTATCATTATCGCGAAAAAGGAGCTTCGGCATTTAAAGATCACTGCTGGGCTACATCGGAATAGAAATTTTTATAACTGCACTTTCGGTTTCAAATAGATTGTTCAAACCAATAGCTTCACCGCTTGCGTTCTGTGCGTATTTCTTCACTCCGACATCATGAAAAATATAAGCTCTGATCTGAACCCGCACAATTCGTCGCATATGAAATATTACATCACATGGACAGGATTTCTAGTTTCAGAATGGTGAGGACATTGTGAAACATTGTACGTCAATCCCATACCGCATAGACGCTATAAGAGCACGTCAATTGCTCAGAAAGATAGAAGCAAGAGTATAATGTTGATCCTACCGTGTCAAGGGAGAATATTTCAATTTTCTGATTTATTTGTTAACACAATCAGCCCACGTTATTTCACACTTGTTCTCCAGAGCATACAGCGTATATGCGTGAATTCAGGTCTACGGATCAGAATACTGGCAACTGAAAGCAGGGGACGGCAAACCTTAAGCTCCGCATTTAAGAACATGACACGGCAGTGTTAAGTTTTCCAGTGCCTGTCTGCTTTGCTGATTTTCGTTGGCATTTCCGTTGCGACTCGCCTAGTTAATAATCTCTTCAATCGCCCCTATGTTATCTAAGACTTAGGCTTTACAACACAGTCGCCAGCTGTAATTTTATATGAAAACGTGCCCGACATTACTGAAAAGAACCGCCTCTCGGAGCGTAGAAATCGTGCCGGATCATGAGAAATCCTAAGGGAAACAGGTGCCGGATTCCGGACACCTCTCACAACTGCACGAGCGTGATGTCAGAATGACGTAGCCTTGATACATTAATCGTGATAGATTACAAAACCATCCAATCACATGCTAAAGTTACGGTGGCTTGTAGCAGGGCTCCACCAAACGCTAGCTCCAGAGCGTTTAGTCGCTCGAAAAGGGAACTTTTGCTAACTTTTTGTTGAACGGCGCAGTTAATATGCAATCAGTGAAATGACTAATGTTTTATTTTGTCAAAGAAATATTTTAGGCTAAACATCAAGAAGATGTAATTGCATCCTTATTTTTCCAGTTAAAATTTGTTCCCATGAAATTTGTCTTGCCGCCTGGGTACGTTGAAGGCGTCAAAGCATGCACTTGACGACATTAAAAAAACGCAGCTGATTTGTAGCCTAATTGTTGTTTCTTGCGCTTCGTCTGAGGTCGGGTTCCATGCAGCTATCGTGAGTGCAGAGAATTTTGTTTTTTTTTGATGCGCGTGGAAGGTGCACATGTGCAGATATACATGCATAGAGCGCTGCGCACGAAAGCCGACGAAGACAACTTGCAGAGGAGCTTCATGCAGCGCTCAATAGGATTGCCGACAAGAGTACAAAGTGCAAAGTGCGATAGGCATGCGTTCTGCTGGTCTATTTGCTTTTCTTTAAAAAATAAGAGACAGTCATGAAGCATGTCCATTCGGTCATTTGTGCAATGGGATTGAGCGTTTTACGGTTCATCTGTGCTATTTCATTCTCAATACATTATCAGTAAGGAATACTGTATGGCAGATTTTTTTTTACACTTAACTTTCATTGATTTGTGTTGTAAATGCTTTGAACATTTCTTGCTCTTTCCATCCTGTGTATTTTTTCTATCAATGCTGTTTTGGAATATCTTTTTGTCTTTTTTGCATGCATGGCTCAGCACGTATGCAATGACGCTGTACTGCCCAGCTCCGTTCACAAGAATGTATGCTTAAACGGGCTGTTTATTACTTCGTAAATTTGTTGCCAATAAATTATTATTATTATTAATATTTATTTATTTATGCGGGCCAAAATGAACTTTTCTGTGCACAAGATCATCTGGGTGTGTAGCCGAGCAGCCGAGGGACACATCACTGCCACATCGACGCACCTATTTGGGCCGTGACCCCTTTTTCCAAGCATTTCACCCCTGAAGAGCCGAGCACCAGGCCGGGGGAAAGATTGTACCCATTGAAAAACCGGTGGGTAACCGGTGGCACCAGGGATCGAACACGGTACCTTCCGAATGCGAGGCGGATGCTCTACCAAAACGCCACCACTTCATTACCCTGGGACTGCTGCGAAAGCACGTCGGGGTTGAACTTGAAGCCTTCGTTTTCTGTAGTAGCAGAGCACTCCATTCATTCTGCCACGTGGTAGTGCTGTGGACGTAGCGTCCATTGAAATGTGGGCTGTATTTTTACAGCGTTCTTCATGGCTGTTAATTTTCATTTGAGTGTCAACCTCCACCCACACGCCGTTTTCATTATGCGTCTGTGATTTTTGCGCCTGTTTGTATACCTAAAGGGATATCATACGTATGCTACAGTAACTCATTACTAGAACTGGCACATATTATGCACTGTACAGCCTTTTTCTTGATATGCTAGAATGTTTAGCATTATGTAAAGCTCCCAATCTCATTCCACCAAAATGACACCATCCGTGATATGCGCGCATTGTGGGCTTCATAGTGGTATTTGCAGTCCTCTAGTCCTTAGATCTTCATTATGACGACTAATATGCGCAAAAAATGTATGTAGCACTTATGTTATGGTTTTGCACTGTTATGTTTTACATTTCGTTTCTTGGAAATGTGCCAAACCTCTGGTAAGTACCTTGGCAGCTTAGAGTCATTAAGCGGTTATATTTTGCCAAATCTGCCTCAGCATTGCAAAAGTTAAGTTTTTTATTGTTTATACAAAACAGGGCAGATGCATTTGAATACAGTTTGTTTCGCTACTGCCAAATAAAGTATGAAACAAGTGGCGGAATAGTAATGGTATGCTATGTGCTGCTGAACCGTCTAAGAGATTTGCCCACTACGATAAGCACCGCAGATATTAGTTTCAAACATATTATAAAATTTAACATACGTACAAACAAAACCACCAATGCACGCGGTTTCGAGCAACAGTGAAGGAGTCTACAAAGACCAGTTTCATTTGACGGATGAGATGTTTGATCGCATGGTAAGACTCGAAGAGACATTATTTCGCCAAAGCAGGCTTCTGGAACACACAGGAAAGCGGAACTGCCAGATGGCTGCCTGTGACGAGCTGGTTGGCTACATGTGCTAAATCATGGCCGGCAGTTCTGCTGAAAATAGCGTCACAGCTGTCATACCATGTGCAGGTGTTGCAGTCTCTGCTGGAGGTTCCCTTGATTAGGCGTTCAACATTGCTCTGCATGGTAGTTTTCAGGATGTATGCGTGATCGGCCAGATGATATCACATCAGTGTAGTCAGTATGCAGATCTCACTCTTTTGTATTCCAAATCGGTAGTGTTTTTTCGTCCGCAGGAGAGAAGGTATCCTAAAAGAATATGCAGCACGGCAAATGTTGCGATCAAGCAGGCTCCCAGCTACGGCTTGTAGAGCAGGGCTTGGTATTTTTGCAGCCAACGTAAGCGATTCTTCAGCACGCCGATGCAGTAATCCACCAATAGCCTCGTGGAAGTGTATGCCGCGTTGTATAACTGGTCTGCCGGGGCCGGAGTGTGTTGGCAGCCACATCTCCAACAGGTGTCCCTCTCACGTGATAACCGAACATGGCACGCAGTTATTCCTCGCCAACATTGAATGGGTGCTGCAGTGCCTCTATTAGGTCTGCTTTTACGACATGAGAGAATTGCTATATTGTGTCAATTTATCAAGATAGGCATCAGAGAGTAGTAAAATGATTATGCCTAATGTCGCTTTATTTGTGCAAAATTATGGAGTCAAGTTATGATCTGTGACGACAAATGATTTTGCGCTACAGTTCTTCGTGTTGGCTTGCTTTGACTCCCTGCATCCTAATTTCTATTTTTTCCCTTCTGGCACCAAAACTGTTCATTGAATATGCTGTAGTATCAGGCACTGAAGTGTATTAGGCACTCAATGGCCTATTAGCAATTTACATGGTCTAATATATATGTTAAGACCTCCAGATTTGACATTTTATTTGTTAATTTTTGCTGCATGATTTTTGCTAGTACCTCTTATGACATTATTTATCACCTTAGTACAAGAAATAGTCACCAGCCTTTATCTTTAATTAAACAATATCTATGTTATTAAACTTGCATTCTTCATTTCATTTGCAAAAACATTATCCCTAATCAATAAGAGGTACTGTTACTGCACCGAATAGCGCTCCAGTTCTACTCAGTGCTTCAATGTTAGAATTTGCAATTCTTGGCTAAATAGCAAGACTGAACGCGCTTGAGATAACCATCGGCCATGTGCTGTCATCAAAAAAATCTTAATAGGAGGAAGTACTCACTCTGGAAATGTGTTCAAAAATGCGTTTCTACAATAACTATGCAGCAGCAATAACACCAAGGGGCACCCTCTCCGGGCCGGCGCAATCATTTGTCATATAAGCAAGTCTTAAGTGAAACTGGAGAAAGTGTGGTGATGAGTAAACCCAAAAGACCACATCAAATTCCAGAGTAAATGAAAGACCGGAACATATTTATACGTACCCCTGAAGGTAACGCGGCCTTTTGCAGCAATAAAATTATACGCACACTACACAAGGAACATATGAACGATAATAGGAGTGAAAGTTTTAACACGTCTCAACCAGTCTTTTAAGAAGAAATTTTCTGTGGTTCTCACTCAGACCCACTGTATGAGCTTCAAAATTTACTAAAAATAGAACGTCATTGAAATGGCTTTCTCAGAACTAGCCCAAACCGACGTTTGCAGAAAATTAGAAAGGAAGATTGGTTCGCACATCTTCATAAAACATTATTAAGGCAGACACCGTTTTAGAACTGGACCCTCGCTATCCTGTTTACAAAGACAATGCTGTAGAAGCTGTTACCGTGAACACACATTTTTCAGAGGACCTGCTTTTTCGTATTAGGTGTGAACCTGGACCCCTTTTGGTTTGTGGTTTACAAATTTGTATGCTCAATATTGGCCTTTGCTATTTCTAAAACAACTATTTATTCTTTAGGTCTCACGGCTGAACGTACTACTATGATCGTTGCGGATATCACTACAATCATTTTTCTTATCATGGGACTTACTCAGATTACTGAAGGTAAGCTCCATTTATCCATATTGCCGAGAATGCTACTTAATCAATCGCGCACATCTCAGGAAATGCAAGAAGGCTCAGCTGTGCTATCTGGCCCATCGCCAAGCAGAAAATATGTTTCTTTTTTAAATGCATCATTTTATATATTGCGTTGCTTTCAAGCTGCCTCACGACAACAAACTGAAGATCTTGCTCCGTTGTCCGCAGTCAATATGTGAAACATCACAGAGACCACTTTTGATGTGAAAGGTCTTGCACCTGTGCATATGCCTAGAGCAGATGATGCAATAAGGGCAATGTGTCAAACGCTTTGCAAGTTAGCATCGAAAGAGCCAGCATTAGGGTTGAAAGTCATCGTTCTCTGTGGCGTCCTCTTCAGTTGTGTTCCCACTATGTTATTTGAGCTGTTAACCTTATAATGGATCACAAACAAGCCCAGACGGCTCTTGTATTTAGGATAAAGTGTTCATTTTGGTAAAACGCCTGCAGCTAACCGTTGACGCCGTTTTGTGTTGCAGCGGAGATTGGTTAACCTGAGTATTAAATTAGCCGCCGTCATCTGCAGCTGCTACGAAGCGCGTACACCGAGGATAGGCTATGTTATAAAAAGCTGAATATTTCGACAAAATTGGCTAGTTGGTTCGGTATAAATACAGCAACAAGGATTCTCAAGGAGGCGGTCCATGTGTTTAGTATTTGGCGCGTATTCACAAGGACACAGTGAGGAAAACAAGGACAAGCTCTAACTCACAACTAAAGGTTGTTCAAGACACAAGCTCGAGTAAATAGAAAAATCAACAAACACAAAACAATGCTGACAAAAACTACATCACGTACATGTTAGGCCGGAAACATTAGTGCGTTGGCCAAGGTCTACATGTTCCTCTGGTCCAAAACAACGTGCTATCTAGATGAGTTTGATTGGCCGCGATGTTTGTTATCCAACTAATATTAAATACAAAGCGTCATCTTAAGCCCCCCCCCCCCCCCCCCCAGCAGCATCTTTCTGAAAATAAAAGAGCCAATGTAGGCCCCTTAACGAACGGTAGCTTCGAACAGAGATCAGCTGCCTTTAAAGAGAAAGCACCTGACTACCAACCGTTCCTTATATCTCTTTGTCTGGTTTTTCCGCCAATCGACAGAGGTATTTAATAACCTAAAAATAATTTTAGTCTAAATCTTAAATCTGCCTCGGTCTTGTGCTCCAGGACAATAGCACAGCACTCTCCTTTCCCATGAATAATGACCCGTTGAGGCCCAGAATATGACCTTTTTGTTGATTTCTATTCATTTTTTTTTATTTTACTGTTTTAATTTTGTAACGATTTCGTTTATTCTTCCTCTCGTTATTTACGTCTATTTTGGATACTTGCGAAAGAAGAAAAAAAGAATTCTAATCGCGGCTTGAATGGCAAACGTATGTCTGCGGTCCGTGCTGTAAAATGGGGTGTGTCTTCGAATAAAACTTTACTTTCAAGTTTTTTTAGCTTTTGATTGGGATTATATGCTTCTGATAATGCAGGGACCGCTACTTTGGGGCGTTATAGACAAAGTGAAAAGGGACGGTAAAGGGCGCATTCGGGAAGCGCGAATGTGGTTTTATGGAAAGGCGTGAAGTTTTTGACTTTAGCTTTCGGCGCATAATATAAGGCTAAGCGGAGACGGTCGTTTAAATTTGTTTTTTCAACTTTTCGGATGAAAGCGCGCTGTGGTTGGCTTGCACGGTATCTCCCGCAAGAGGCCAAGCAAGAAAAATTTATTTTTTCGGGTAAGGGCAGACACAAACTCCCACTTTAATAATAAGGTGTCATTGTATATTAAAAGACCTCCGACGGCAGTTGAATTAGCAACGCCTAATTTGCGCACTTGCAAGTTTCAGCTCACTTAGGTAGATATCCCTTAACTTGTGCTTCTATCACCTCACAAATGGCATCAGTAAACAGGTATAGGTTGTCACTTAAGTGAGACAACTGAACATTGACACAAATTTCCGCTTCACGACTCCGCAGGGGTTTGCCTGCGTGGTGCAAGGGCAACACGTAAAAAATGGAAGGCATATGTCCTCGACGATCCGGTACCCCTCTTTATCGGATTTCATTTGAGAAGCACTTAGAAGCACTTAGAAATCAGCACTTAGTTCAAACAAGTTGCCATTAAGCATGGTGTCAAAATAGAGTCCTCCGCCCCGCAGATATTGGCTAACATGTGCGTTTAGTTGACGCGCGCCGGAAGGAAAAGCTCCGCAACGGTTGGTCTAAGTATTCTGTAAAGCCGTATATTGAATATGTCATCGCGGTCATTTATGAAACCTCCTTAAATCTGGGAATGCGTATTGGCCATGTGTGAATGAATGGTAGAGAAGCAAAGCACTAGCGTTGCAATATCAACAACAAGTATTTAGAACTACCCGCCGCTTTCGATCTTACGATTTCAACCCACAGCTGAGTCTAACTTCACAGAAATCACAATTTGAAACGGGAGCAATGCAGTAATATCCCGTTAGGTGTTCGGGGCTTCTTCTATGAAAAGTATGGGTTGGGCTGCTGTGAGTAAAACCTCGATGCCCATTTTTAGTGCCGAACGTCGAATGCTTAAAAGGGGTCGTTGAAAGTGAGGTTGATAGGATTTTTGCTTTCTGAAGGTATTTGAGGGCGTTTACATGAACAATTGTTTACACATGAGCATGAAGTCCTTCTCTTGTTTTTTCTTTTTTAAATAACCATTTTTCATTTTGAGTGCAGCGAACGTGCTGTCCGTGTCGGTATATTCGTCGTTTTTAGTATTTTGCTGGAACTAGTTTTCAAAAAAGCCCTTACGCTCGCCGCACATGTGACTGAGCAATAGTCGCTATTCCTGACAAAATATTTGCGCTGCTTCAAAGGGTAAAAGCATGACCTTGACCTGAAAGGTCCAAACTCAAACATAGACGCAACACATTTTCTATGAGAGGTCGCTGGAAATTATATAACTCGTGGTCTTTTCACGCCTGAAAAAGTTGGAATAAATGTTACGCTCCCTTTATTATGAAATTCACCGGCGATGCCAATGCAATGTTTAACAACATATAGGAAACAATTTTTATCTCGTACGAGAACTTCCATGTGTTTTGAGTGTTGGACAAAATTTAGGTAAAAAATGCGAAAGTTCCCTCAGGATCAATTAAAATTGTTTATCGAGCGATTTTGGTGACAGTTATGGCAGCGAGGACCTCGCCGGCATTGAACCGTCTTCCCACTATCTGGAAGCTGGAGCACTGGAGCATCACTGAGCAGTCATTCGGGTTCTTTGCGATAAAGGGTTTTATAGAAAAGACAAAATCTTGCACAGCTCATAGTTAAGCAATTTTAATTCCAGAGGAAGCTGAGCGGTGGTTTTTCCAGCAAAGTTGCACCACCTCAACTTTTGATCGCCTTAGCGAAATTAAAAATTATATCTAGTTATTGTGCAAATGTTTTAGAACGACCAAATTTCAGTGAGCATTAGAAGGGCTCTTAACATTCAACTTTTTGAAATAACAAATGTGGTGTTTACCACGTCTTGGGATATACTATTTTTTCGCTAGCGAAGTATGGAATATATCGAAAACCAAAATTTAATTTGTTTTTGTGTACGCATTTACCATAACCTACAAATTTTCACTGAAACAAAAAGATGAAAATCAGGCCTCGATTACCGTTCACAACTGAATGCACCGATAGGAATGAAAAGAGCCGACAGACATTCATAACATAGAAGAGTATGGGAATATTTCTACTTTATCAATATGAAAGAATAATGTATTCATAGAAGTATTGAGCCAGAAAGTAAAGAAGTCGAAGCCAGAACGAGCACATGCTGCATGTTATATACGAGCGCACAACCTTGGTATTTGGCATCCGGTTCTGTACTGCTGAGCTGCGGCGGTGGGCTGTTCAAACTATTTTTCAAATTTATATTTGACGAACCACAAAATGAGGGAAACGATCGCCCTTCCGACATATATCCGACACCGTCGCTTTCTAGATATCCTTACCCTAAAAATCGCGCACAATTTTTCATTTCATTGGTGTCAAGGCATATTGAGAGCAATAGACCTCCATCACTGTTCCAAAAATTCCCGGCTGGTTGCGTCAATATTCCGTTGCATTAATAAAGAATCTTACCAACAACAGAGAAATTCTTGGGAATCTATATTACCAGAGCCTCGTCGGTGGACGCAACCCATAAAGCAACGCTCATGACATGATAAATGGATGAATAACGACTTTTATTGTAAACAGAAAATGGAGGCTCACTACACGACTACACGACTCGCTTCATCAGTTTCTCTACGCAAGAGGTTATTGAGATTGGTCTGATATTTTCAAATTTAGGTGGCTTGCCCGGCTTTTGGAGTAGGACCACGTTTGCCTGCCTCCATTGCTGGGGTAGATTTCTGTTGGTCTAATATGCATTTATGTACCCTCTGAGAGCAACGGTGGAGTCATCCTTTGAATTCCTGTGGATATTGTTTGTAATCCCATCAGGGCCCGGCACGTATTTAGTTTTAGGCCGAAAAGTTCTGCCCTTAACTCTTTATTTGTTAAAGGGAGCGTCCAATATCTAGTTCGTCGCTACAATGTTCACCGGGAGGGTGGAGGAGGTGGTGTCTGTAAGGCACATTTGTTTTAATTTATTTATGAATTCTGGGTCTTTGCCTTCGTCCACTCTTCTAGCGTTGGCCAATCTGACGCCCGATTGGGTTTTGGAATTTGATCTAGTAGGTGGCCTAGCAGGCCCCATGTCTTGAAAAGGCTCATGCCCCCTTCTGTTTCTTCACGCCTGTCGCCCTAATTTTCTTCGCAAAAATAATCCCGCAATTTTTTAATTTCTTTGTTGTGTCTAGTTAGCCTTGTGGTAATGTTTCCGTTCCATTCTCACTTGTAAACCTACGCTGCATACTGTGCGTCGCCTCCCAGATGTGGAGCAGTGTACTGTCTGCAATTTCTTAGGCTTCGTCACCTTCTAGTGTTTTCATTGCCTCTCAAACGTGTCGCTTGAATATTTTATCCGTTTAACAATATTCGTAATTTTTGCCTCCGGGCATCTTTTTATCTGTAACTTGTCGAAAGTGGGCTCATTTATATCCTTTGGTTGACGGTTCCTGAACGTCTTTACACCTTTTCTAAGGGTAGCGGCCAGGATAAAGTGCTTGCTTCCGAAGTTCTGTTTCGTATTTTGCCAGTTTAAATATACTGCGCTTTAGAGAAAGTTTGGTCTGGCGAGGTGTCTACTCTAATGCTACTCCCTACCCTCGACTGACAGTTTGGGTTCATATGAAGGCTTAGTCCTTGCTCTTGAGCATCTTCCCATAACTGCCTGTCTTTCGCGTCTTGTTTACACATGATGAGTTGGCAGTTGACGTAGAGGTTGAGAACACACACTGCGGTAGCGCACTATCCAATATTCTCAGCAATCATCTCCTCATGAACGAAATGAGGCGAGTGAGAGAGAGAGAGAGAGTACGGCATTTTAATGAAAGAAAAATTGACTGCCCAAGCATTTTAAAATCAGTTTTCAATAATATTTTAGAATAAACTACTAGCAAAAGACAGTTTGAGAGATTTCTTGCACCTGCCTTCTAATGCTGCTATATTGTTTCAAATTTTAGGTTGCTTCAATAAACAGAGATTGGGGTTCTGTCCGCGAAGCCGCATTGTTTTTCAAGAACTGTGTCCTGGCGTGGCCCCTTGGAAATGCAATCACGCAGAACTTAGATGTGGATGTGACAAGGGTGCGGCGCGAAGGAGCGACGGGAAGTGCGTCGCGAAGGAGGACTGCGGTAAGTGGTCGAGAAGAATCGCTTGATAAAACAAATTAATTGAAAAAAGCAAATTGGCTAAAGTCTACTGGACATCAACGGAACATTAAACCAGACCAATGTAACACTCCTGGCAGCGCTGAGCAGCTTCGAAAGGTCGTTTTTCAATGTTAGATGTTTAGGCTGTTTAAATAGATGCCGGAGTTTATACGCGAGATGTGCGACCGAGCGACTACATTCTGTAAGCATAGCTCTCATTGTAGTATCAGTTTTATCTAGATGCTCTAAATATCTTTTTGTTCACTGCAGTTGCATACACGTTTCGACGAGTAACATTGTGTTAATATACCATTTTGTATACTTTTATACCCCCCTCCGTCTAGTAATCACTTTTTTTTATTTTCAATACCTGAAGCATCAGGTATCAGTATTGTCTGAAGCATCAGCCTAGTCCATCTAAAACGCACGCTAGGCCGAGACAATGTATACAGAACTACTCTTTGATGCACGAAGAAATACTTATGAGGCTTAATGTGAAAGGAAAGTGCAGTGGCAGACTGCGGTAATTAATTTTGGTCTTGGTCTACGAAACTAACGAACGAGTCACAGTGCCGACTTAGGAGCGTCAGGGCCATCTTTTTCTTCAAATGATTAGTTACCTGGAGATTAAAAGAATATTAACCGTTGCCTGTAAAGTCACATTCTCGTTAAGCAAAGTATCATCCTCGCGGTAAAATTAGGGATTAGCTTCCCGACGATGTTTGCGACTGACGCAATATTTTATGATGTCAAATAAAAATTTTAACCAGCATGTTTCAAAATATAGCACTCCGACTAAGACACTACAAGATAAATAGTCATCGCCGTCTATGCTTTCAAGCTGAAAACTCAAGTTAAGTGCAGTGAATAAAATATATGATAATGCCGTCATTTAATTACAAGTATTATGATCAAAAGGACATTGGATTTTCTTCCACCTGGGCTACAGTTTCCTATGGGAAACGTAGATGTGTAGTGATGTTAGTCTTTCTTTTTAAATTTCTTGAAGTATAAGTTTGAACTTATTGTGAAACGTATAGCTGCATACTAACAAGAAAATAGGCGGAGTGCTCTGTGCAAGCAGTTAGTGGCCACAGAACCGCGATCATTAGAACATGGAGAGGAAGTCATCATCTGGACCTTTGCCGCGAATGCGACGCTTTCTATTCACCCCTGACCTGCACGCAAGAATGCATTGTTTGCGCAAACAAGCCACAAAATGGAGATATCATTTAGCTTCCTCCATGAAGCAATCAGTGCGGATTTGAAAACTGCTCGAGCGAACGTATCTCTTTAAAACTACACAGACAATTACGGTACTCAGTAATGTAAATTTTCAGCGCAAATTATTCGTTGCAAGAAAGTTTGCATCCTATTCGTCAAAAGCGTAAGTAAAAATCATGAATTCGTGAAGCAAAATGAATAGTTCTACAGTGCATCCTGTTTACGAATAAGCAGTCTCACGTAGCGGTCAATAAAAAAATAAGTTACATTGAATTCTGATGTTTCTCGTATTTGTTTCGCGACAGCTAGTGGAAAATTAAAGAAATCTTATGAAAACGAAAAGCCATACATCTAGATTATCCCAGACAAAACACAGTAGAGAAGATTTTCTGTTGGCACAAAAAAATTTCTGTGTGGCTTATGACAGTAAACCTCCTGTGACACCTGAGATGTCTGTAGTAGAGTCAGAAATTTCATTGGTTATGATAGAAAAGTACTACGGAACTACACGCTACAGAAACTTAAGAGAACAAACAAGCAGACCTACACAAACGTGATACAGAAGTACAAAAAATTCTAACATTTACGACAGAACTGCACAACATTTTGTCTTTATTTGGACACAGTTCTGTAGTGGTTTTTTTCAACTGAAGTTCTTTGGGCAAGACATTTGGTGCAATGCGTGTGTTCATGCGAAAATCCTAACTTGCATTATACTTATGCTAAATTTTGCTTTCTGTTTTTATTTCTACTTCGAACCCCTCCGCTTGTTTCCGGGACACGGATCAATATTTAATGAGCCAATCCTGCGGCGCCTTTCAGAAAAGGACAAGATAGGATTAACCGGAATTGATTGTGTACACCTATGCTTCCATCCAACTCCGAGACCTCAATTTCACCCTAGCCCAAGCGGAATATTTTCCCTCTAATTTTTTGTTAGCTGTTTCAAAGGGTGGCGGCGCGGAGCACCATACAGTCGGTAGCATTTATCTTTGCAATAAATTGGAACGCATTATTCTTAAGAGGCCCACTAACCCAACACTTCCTTCGTACGAGTAATATGTGTGTGTTCCGGATTGTTATGGTGGGATGTGCGAGCCCTAGCATGATCTTTCGCCGAAGTTAGAGAGTGCTAACAATGATGGGGGCCCGTGGACAAAACTGTAGAGGTCCACTGGTTAATTTGTTGACGACGCCGCTCCACCCATAACAACAACCGAAACGCTCAGCTTTGAAAGCTTTGACTAACAGAGCCAAAGCGGGCAACGTCATCACGAATATGGATAAGATAGTCAAAATAGCCGAGGAGTTCTATACAGATCTCTACAGTAGCCAAAGTAGTCAGGACCGTAATGAGATTGGCGGTAGGGAAAAACAGTCAGATATTCCACCAGTTACGAAGGACGAGGTCAAGAAAGCATTAGAAACTACGAAAAGGGGAAAATCAGCTGGAGAGGATCAGATAACCACAGATTTGCTGAAGGACGCGGGGGATATCGTGCTAGAAAAACTGGCCACCCTCTATACGCAGTGCCTAGTATCATCGACGGTACCGGACCTTGGAAGAATGGAAACATTATCCTCATTCACAAGAAAGGGGACTCTAAGGACCTTAAAAATTACAGACCAATCAGCTTACTGTCTGTTACGTATAAGGTATTTACTAAGGTAATCGCTAATATAATCACGACATCATTTGACTTCAATCAAGCAAAGGATCAAAGAGGGTTTCAGAAACGGTACTCTACTATCGATCATATCCATACCATCAATTAGATCATAGAAAAATGCTCGGAATATAACCAGCCCTTATATATACCGTTCATTGATTACGAAAAAGCATTTGACTCAGTTGAAACCTCGGCGGTGATGAAGGCATTCCGAAATCAGGAGGTAGACGAGCCGTACGTGAAAGTGCTGGAAGATATATATAGTGGCTGCAGAGCAACCATAGTTCTGCATACAGAAAGTAACAAAATTCCCATAAAGAAAGGTGTTAGGCAAGGAGGCACAATCTCCTTAGTACTATTCACAGCTTGCTTATAGGAAGTATTCAGAGACTTGGAATGGGAGCAGTTAGAGATAAGGGTAGATGAAGAATACCTCAGTAATCTGCGATTTGCTGATGGCTTTGCCTTGCTAAGCAACTCGGGGGATGAACTGCAAATAATGATTGATGACCTAGACAGGGAAAGTAAAAAGGTAGGCTTGAAAATCAATATGCAGAAGACTAAGGTAATTTTCAACAACCTCGGGAAGGAACAGCAGTTTACATTAGGTAGCGAAGTACTGGTAGTAGTAGGCGAATATGTCTACTTAGGACAGGTAGTGACCGCAGATCCGGACCATGAAAAGGAAATAAGAAGAATAAGATTGGCATGGAGCGCATTTGGCAAGCATTCGCTGATTATGACTAGCAGCTTACCGGTATCGCTAAAGAGGAAAGTATATAACAGTTGCATCTTACCTGTACTCACCTATGGCGCTGATACGTGGAGGCTAATCAAGAGAGTTCTACTTAAGTTGAGGACCACCCAGAGGGCTATGGAGCGAAAAATGGTAGGAGTAACATTAAGCGATAGAAAGCGTGCAGAGTGGGTCAGAGAAATAACTCAAGTTACCGACATTCTAGTAAAAATTAAGAAGAAGAAATGGACATGGGCAGGACATGTAGTGCGAAGAGAGGATAACCGATGGTTGCTTAGGGTAACAAACTGGATTCCAAGAGAAGGAAAGCGTAGCAGGGGCCGGCAGAAAGTTAGGTGGGCGGATGAGTAAGAAGTTCGCAGGGGTCAAGTGGATGCAGCTAGCACAGAACCGGGTTAAATGGAGAAATATGAGAGATGCCTTCGCCCTGCAGTGGGTATAGTCAGGCTGATGATGATGATGATGATGATGATGATGATGATGATGATGATGATGATGATGATGATGATGAAAAATTATTTTGCATTCGCCTATACCAACCATGAAATTTCGTTATGCGCCAATTTCTTCAATTAACTACATTTTTAAGGCGAAAGCCTTGCCAACTCCATCTCACGAATACCTATTGGAGCTGGCAGTACTCGATGGCAACCATAATGTTGGCCGCGCAACAGCTGTTGTCTAGCCACCGAAAAGAGGCAAGTGGAAAAATGCATAACAGATACCACTGCAGCAGGGAGCCAATCAACAGCGGACCTCAATGTGGGTCACTAATTATCTTCATTGGAATCGAAATTGCTATGCAGCCGATCGACGGCCAGTGTGCTCGTGGTTGCCCTTCTATTTCGTGTTCTATTCAGCATTCACCTACTATACTGGTAAAAATAAGTCTGCGGTGTAAAATAGAACTGACGACAATAATATATCGCATTGCTTGTCTTCTAATCAAGGTTTCGGTTGGCCAACAAAAACTCACTGTTGTTTTTCGTGAACGTATTTTGATCAGTGAAGTAGAAGAGATCTTTTCTGCATAGGGACAGAAATATACTTTAAAAATACCTGTAATTTTACACATATTTTTTACAGCGTAGTGCATTTCATCAACTTCAAGGAGAGCGTTTAAAATATTGGATTACCCAGGCCGCTCCCAATGGCGCGCACGATATGACTTTTTTTTGTACGCGCCTCTCGACCCAATTATTAGAATGTTGTAGAAACGTAGCCACGCTGTTAGCGCTGCCCTTCATGGCGTAAATCGCACTTCACTTTCATGCTGTTGCAAAAATGTCTCAAATCAAAGTACGAAAGGCGGTTTTTTTTTCGTCATGCTTTTAAATGCCAGTCGAAGAAATTAGAGCAGTAATAATTTCACTAACATTACAGCATGGTCTACTGTGCAAATTGCATGCTGCACAAACAACCATCTGTGTTTTTTTAATTTTTGTGACAGAATAATCATATACCCTGAAAGTTGAAAACGGCATCATATCTCAACGTGACAACTGGCAATCCCACTTTATTTGAAACTTTTAGCACTGCATCCGGCGTTGTCGTGTTTCTGAGCGAAAAATAACTAGTTTGCCTTTACCATGTACAATTTGCAAAGGCATGCAAAGACCCTGATAGGACAGAATCTTATGAGAGTTCACATTGCCACATGATGTGGCCGAGGTGGCATAGTTGGCATAGGAGGCAGCTCGTTTTAGAATTGAGATTATGATTAGAATCAACACCCTCTGGATCCTTGCAACCTTTTTTCAAACAAGCTATTCATAGGACATGGAGCTGCTTTCGTGTGGCTTGGTTTAAGTAAGGCTCTAAGGCGTCGAATGTGAGCGAATATATGTTACATATGAAAGGCGGAAATTAGAATTTATTGTTTACGCAATTAGTAAACTGAGTATATGCTGAGGAGGATCCAAAGAGGAGCTGCAGACGGCCACCTTTAGTGCTTTCGCCTCATATATTCCTGATATAGCTGTAAGAAAAGACCATATATCTCTGAACTGTTAGCGATAAGGTTTGGTGGAGAAAACCTTCGTTATTTGATTCGCTGATGAATTGAGCTAGATCTAATGAAAAGGAGCAGCCTCAAAACAATGCATAAGAAAAATTTACATATTTAAGGCTTGAAAGCAGGCGCGGAATGTCGTTAGGATTGTGAATAAAATATCCAATCAGCCCATGGTTCCAACCTTACCTATCCAGTGTCAGCACGGGACTGAGAAACGCAGTAAACATATCAATAAAATCTCCCACATTTAACAAAAAGAAAATAAATGATGACATTTCAAGCAAAGGAAATGGAAAATCAGCAGATAAGGAATCGGTAAATGAAGATGATTTAAAGATAGTGGAGTAATCGTAATACAAAATTAGCCTCCCATTACACCTCATCGCTTGTGGCCTCCAGTATCTGAATCTTTCAAAAACGCTACCACAATCTTAATCAATAATTAAAAGCGAGTCAAGGACAGAAACAAATAGCACAGGGACAAGGAAACAATACATAATAGAATATTGTTAAAGCGAAAAGCTTTTCTTGGCTATTATTCAGCTGGGACAGAGAACGTTGGCAAAGGTGTTGGCAGAATGTCGGCAAAGGTGTCCGCACTACATGTACAAAATTCGTTTAGGTAATACTACAAACTTATTCGGCTATTCAAATGGAGTATAGCCAACTTGATGAGCGCTATCAGATAATATGGCCCCCCGAACACCCAATGATCAACCTTATCGCAATTGGACAATAAATGATGTCTAAGCTAATTCGAGTATGGCCGATTCAGTCATGGCATCGAAGCTGGAATGTGCTTCCAATCCAAAACTGGAACCTGGAATATTAACATTTGACCTCAGATTTTGAACAAAATGAATTTCTAACTTATTTCGAGTGTGATGAATTGGACAATAAATGATGTCCAAGCTAATTCGAGTATGGCCGATTCAGTCATGGCATCGAAGCTGGAATGTGCTTCCAATCCAACATTGGAATCTGGAATATTAACATTTGACCTTGATTTTGAACAAAATGGATTTCTAATTTATATCGAGTGTGATGAATTGGACAATAAATGATGTCCAAGCTAATTCGAGTATGGCCGATTCAGTCATGGCATCGAAGCTGGAATGTGCTTCCAATCCAACATTGCAACCTGGAACATTAACATTTGACCTCATATTTTAAACAAAATGGATTTCTAACGTAATTCGAGTGTGATGAATTGGACAATAAATAATGTCTAAGCTAATTCGAGTATGGCCGATTCAGTCATGGCATCGGAGCTGGAACGTGCTTCCAATCCAACATTGGAACCTGGAACATTAACATTTGACCTCATATTTTGAACAAAATGGATTTCTAACGTAATTCGAGTTTGATGAATTGGACAATAAATGATGTCCAAGCTAATTTGAGTATGGCCGATTCAGTCATGGCATCGAAGCTGGAAGGTGCTTCCAATCCAACATTGGAACCTGGAACATTAACATTTCACCTCATATTTTGAACAAAATGGATTTCTAATGTAATTCGAGTGTGATGAAGTGGACAATAAATAATGTCTAAGCTAATTCGAGTATGGCCGATTCAGTCATGGCATCGGAGCTGGAACGTGCTTCCAATCCAACATTGGAACTTGGAACATTAACAGTTGACCTCATATTTTGAACAAAATGGATTTCTAACGTAATTCGAGTGTGATGAATTGGACAATAAATGATGTCTAAGCTAATTCGAGTATGACCGATTCAGTCATGTCATCGAAGCTGGAAGGGGCTTCCAATCCAACATTGGAACCTGGAACATTAACATTTTACCTCAGATTTTGAACAAAATGGATTTCCAACTTATTTCTAATGTGATGAATTGGACAATAAATGATGTCTAAGCTAATTCGAGTATAGCCGATTCAGTAATGGCATCGAAGCTAGAATGTGCTTCAAATCCAACATTGGAACTTGGAACATTAACATTTGACCTCAGATTTTGAACAAAATAGATTTCTAACTTAATTCGAGTGTGATGAATTGGACAATAAATAATGTCTAAGCTAATTCCAGTATGGCCGATTCAGTCATGGCATCGGAGCTGGAACGTGCTTCCAATCCAACATTAGAACCTGGAACATTAACATTTGACCTCATATTTTGAACAAAATGGATTTCTAACGTAATTCGAGTGTGATGAATTGAACAATAAATGATGTCCAAGCTAATTCGAGTATGGCCGATTCAGTCGTGGCATCGAAGCTAGAATGTACTTCCAATCCAACATTGCAACCTGGAACATTAACATTTGACCTCAGATTTTGAATAAGATGAATTTCTAACCTAATTCGAGTGTGATGAATTGGACAATAAATGATGTCCAAGCTAATTCGAGTATGGCCGATTCAGTCTTGCCATCGAAGCTGGAATGTGCTTCCACCCAACATTGAAACCTGGAACACTAACATTTGACCTCAGATTTTTAACAAAACGAATTTCTATCTTAATTCGAGTGTGATGAATTCATTGATAGCATCTCAATAAGATGGGCCAAAAAGAAAATTTGGCCCCTGGACTGCGAAAATATTACCTCGATAAATTCAATCAAAATTGATGGCCAACATAATGAAGGGACGGCTAACTTAGTAATTGTCTCCGACATCGAACGGTTTTTTTTCAACTTCTGACTCCGTGTATCTCTGAAAATCAACCTGGTCACAATTTGTCCAGATTTAATGAATAACTTAAGTCGACAATGGTCATTTCAGTGGTAACCTTAGATCTAAGGTGGGTGGCCCGAAATTGTGGCTCTCTGCACCCCCAAATATTTACCGTGTTAAAATTAGACCATTGGAAACGGTAATTAAGCAGCACTAATGAGCAAACACAAATGCGGAACTAATAACAGAACTAGGAACGGTACAAGCAATGCTTCCGCATTTCTGCACCTAAGTAGACTAAGGTGCGCCTTTGTAATCTTGACCGTAATACATGCTAAAAGGATTGTAGAACACAACTAAAGAAGTTAGACATTTCTGTGGCATTCACAAACCTCCCTAATATCAGCAAAATACTAGAGAAACAACTCAATATTGTGAAACCGAGATAGCGGCTAAAACATTTTCTCAACGGTCGCCCAGTTAATATACAGAAGACCAAAAAATTTACAAAACCTTGTGGTTCACTCGACCGTCAATAAACCGACGCCTGTAGGTTCCACACAATGCGGAAACCCGATGTCATAATTGCAAACACATGCAAACCACAACACTCGTTAAAAGCATCCATTCAAATTTCAAACACCTTATCCAAGAAGACTAAAATTCTAAATGCTCAAGTATTGGCATTGTCTATTGAAATATATGGGCCAAACAGGCAAATCATTCCGACTCAGGTTTAACAATCACCTTTCACAAGCTCTATCTCTCCCCAAGCTCGATCTTGCAAGGCACCGGAGTGAGAAAGGCCATGTGTGATAACCCTAAGGTAACAATATTACAAAGTAGCTTTAACAACAGTCGTCAGCGCGAGCAATGAGAATCATCTTTTATTTTCAAATTTGGCACTGTACGAAAGGGCCTAAACAAGAGCCACGTCACCCGGTCCTCTCTTCCGAGTTCAGAGCTCTACAAAAATTAAAACTCTGACGCCCCACTCTCTGTGTCTTCTGGGGTCATACCCCTTTTAATGCCGAGTTCGGGCAATTATCTCCTCGTCCCGTTCAACTCACCTTCCACTCTCGTGCAGCTAGAGTACACCTTCTCCCTGAATTAATTTTTTGCCACTCTGAGCTGTGGTCTTTCACACATAGCACTGCTTCATGGCTTCAGTCCCTGCTTAATTTATGATTGGATGATTTTCCCCATCCCCTCTACCCTCCCGGCCGGCAGGAGGGACAACGTCCCGCATTTTTCCACGAATGTTGCTACGCGGCCGCTGTCAACCATCTCAGCACGACACACGAATGCTGAATTGGGCACGACACGCTGGTCATTTAGCAAGCAGGCAGACCCTCCCCCCCCCCTTCCGAGAAAACAAAAAGCAGGGGTCGCACCGAAATATTTTACTCCCCTATGGCTTGCATGCTCCTCGCAGTCTAGAGCCATCCTACAGCTCCTACACTCTTTGTTCCAATCCGTATTCAATTTCCAATTATTAGTTTTTTTACTTCTAGTCTCTTTTCGCTTTTCGAAGCCCTACAACAGAGTAAGCAGCTGCGAAGAGAAATTAAGCGTGTAGAAGCTCGGTCCCCCCGACAGAAACGTCCAGGCCAATAAACTGTTTCTCTGAATGAAGCGCACACTACGTTATGTTCTCGCATCTATATATATATATATATATATATATATATATATATATATATATATATATATATATAAAACAAACTGGATTCCAAGGGAAGGAAAGCGTAGCAGGGGGCGGCAGAAAGTTAGGTGGGCGGATGAGATTAAGAAGTTCGCAGGGGTCAAGTGGATGCAGCTAGCACAGAACCGTTTTAAGTGGAGAAATATGCAAGAGGCCTTCGCCCTGCAGTGGGTATAATCAGGCTGATGATGATGATGATATATAGATATATATATGTATATGCGATAATCGATTTATGTGATTAGGTGATTACCGAAGTAAAAATTAAAAAAAAGAAAAACTCCCTAATGCTTTCCTTGGCCTCGCCGACTGTTGGCATCTTTCCTTCATATATATATATATATATATATATATATATATATATGTATATAGCACTGCTGCAAATAATTTCACTTGGGTGCTCTGATAAAATATGAAAGCACCTGAAAACCTCCTAGGCCACTTTTAAATTATTCAGTTGATATGCGGTTTCAGAAGAGGCATTTAACGAAGGAAATGTGGCCAGCGATTTTCATTATGTTCGGTAACCAACCGCAGATACACTTGTATAATTATTTTATTGTGTGGGATACCAAACCAGTTACCTTAGAAGTAGGATCTTATAATATTTTTAAGCCTAAGAATACATAAAGTTGTTAGGTGCACCCATGATACTATTCATATCACGGACAATAAAAACTGCGAAAGACCTTTCTTACGCTGCTTTTTTAGGTTAAATATTATAACGAAAGTATATTTCAGGCGCAATTATCCATTAGCACCGCCTAAAAAGTTCATTGTTCATTTGTGAACAGTGCATATATATGCTGCGCCTTCTTATTTCCTAGCCAAAGCCCCAAAGGAAATCAAGCCAGTGGGCGGGAAGGATGTGACAAAAGGTACGTCTGCAACCGAGCTCTCAAGTCGGTTTTGGTATGTCCGATCTTGACGTCACGAGCGATAATAATTTGTGCAGAACAGGTTGAGTAAATGGGTAATTTTGTAATACGAGGCCTATTTGTAGTCATTGAAACAAAACCACTGATCAATAAAAAGGCTCCATTTTTGAGCAATAGCGCCGCTTAAATCACGTTGTGAACAATACATCATAGCAAAGATTATTCAGTGATTGTCTTTAGTTCTGTAATTGTATTTACTAAATACTGGAAGAAGCATCAAGAGGCACCAAAGCTACCGACTGGACTAGGGCCTCATTTCATTTTAGATATGAATAATAAAAAAATGGAGGAGGGTAAAAGATTACAACCTAATTACTGATGGGAACTAGGTCCATGACTACTGCACGTAAATATGAAAAATATGGTCAATTTACACAATAACAAATATTTAAAATAAAAAATGTTGAACAAGGGGGCCCTACGAAACCTTATTTGGACGCGCAGTTCCCAGTCTCACCGGGTCAGCTACTATAGTGCCCTCTGATCCTCCGGACTTCCTCAATCGTCGCTAGCCTTCACCACGTTGCCGCTCTTTTTCTCCCCTGCGTAAACGACCCGCTACCCAGACTGAAAAGTAACTGCGGCGTAAAGCTAATGCTTTTGATCAAATTGCAGCTCAGGGGACTGCTAATGCACTATAACATATGTACTCATGTATTCATCGTAAAGGAATGACAGTCCTCAGGGTGGTAATCAAATTGCAGTGTTTATCTCATTATCTTATGCGATGTAATAAATCTATATAACCATAAGGTTATGCGTAACTGATTACATGATTAGTGTAGTTAGCAGGGTGTTTCAGACGGCCCAGGATTTAATGTAATGTATATGGTGGCATATGCGATTATAATTTCTTAATTTTTTGTTAGGCTGGGTCAATTGTATATTGGTTAGAGTTATTTCTATTTATTATTAAATAATTGAGTAAAATCCCCTCGACAAATTCCTCCCCCAACTGGAGTAGTTTGCTTAATTTAAAAAATCAAGAAACGTAATAGCACCCCTTTAATAAACAACCTACCCCCGAAAGTGCCGAGGACGGAAGTAACAAAGTTTAAGGTGATTCTATTTAAAATCTGCATGATTTCTTTGCACTTCATGATCATGTGGGACATCACAAAAGATATTGTGCAGTAGGTTTATTTACAATAATATTTTACCAATGTAATCCGAAAATATAAGTGAATGGACAATGGCTTGAGCAATTCTGTCCATTCTATTGAAGGCATTACCTCTACTCTTCCCGCTTTGTTCGGGCCTTCAGTTGTCTGTTGCGTGCTTCGCCTTAAAAATAACATCTTCTTGAAGCACTTTTCCCCCAGGAGGACAACACAGAGAGGAAATTCTGCAGGCGTTCTACGGTAACCTACATCTGGGAATGCCTTTCCTACAAGCAGGGACATAATTCTGTTCTCTCAATTGTACAGTCCCTCAGCTTTCTTCTCATTGGTTGTCTCTCAGCGAGTTAAACGGTGATTGCTGTTGAGAGATGTCTTTGAAGCCGACCTTAAGGTCCCAAACACTCACTGAAAGCAGAAAATGATTATGTAGACGGTAATTACATAGTGTAGCCGCTGCCATACCCGAACCACCTGGCTCTGTTCACGGCTGGTTTTGCGGCTAACAAGAATCAAACACATGCCATAATGGAACCTAAATGAAAACATAACCCAGGAATGATGTTAGCGATTTTTTGTAAGGTTGTAAATTGTGCAAGAAATTAGAACAACCTTATGAGATGATTTGAACACTATGGTCGTAGCACTGAGGTGAGTAGTGTAATCCATTTCACCTCAACAGCCACGCATTGACGAGCTTTAAATGCGCTATAATTATTTTTATATATCCGCTATTTTCCCCAGGTGACGCAGCTCAAAGGACCCTATTATTGAGAGATCAAAGTCACGCCACCTAGGGTAAATTGAATCATTGAACGGTATTTTTGGCGATGGTTAGCTGCCGACGTCACCCCTTACTTATAACTGTGCCGCGAGTGTAAGTGACGCAACACACCCACGATGAGATCTGCTGGGCTAAAGAACCCAGTACCGCCCTCGAATAATCGCTTTCTCAAATCCATCAACGAGCAATAAGTGAATTTTGTGGCTACTGTTTGGACGACTCAAGACCAAAGTAAACGCCTTTCTAACAGTACCCCAGAAGAAGGCTCTGTTTTCGTTGAACAAATACTCCTACTAAATGGGACTCCTGAACTTTTCATCATGAGCAGAGGAAAGTATTTACGGCGAAACTCCGGCAAGCTATATTCACATTGACGACAAACATAGGAACTAGGACACCACCTTTCTCTATGTGATCTTCTCATAAAGAGGCGACATCTACAAGACTGTCAGACCGACTATATTTCGACGTTTATGGCAGGGATCGCAGGGCAGCGCTTGAAGAATTTCTATCGTAGGAGACTGAGAAGTGGCCGCCTAACTTTACCGTTCAGAGAAAGCCTGACCACTGACCCGGCTGTGTATTACAGACCAGCAGCTCACTGCTTCCCGACGCTACAGCGTACGACGACGCGACAAAAAGTACAAGCCGGGAGACCAAGTCTGAGTCAAAACGCCCTTTAGGAGCGCCAGACTCAGTGCAGGCTATTATACCTATAGTATAGTGCGTAAAAACAAAAGCGCTCGCCTAATTGTCTTGTTGTTTTTCATGTGTGCGAGTTCACTGCACACTTTATTTCTGCCATGCTACACGAACATGCCGAAACCGCAAAATATGTTCATACATATTCCTTCGCCGATTACAACAACTGAACGGAAACGTTACTGCCGACGGCAGTGCAGCATTCCAGCTGGGCAGCGAGTGCCCAAAAAATGCGCATGTCCTGTACCTCAAGCCATATTACGCGCACTACACGGCCATAACGTCTAATTTCAAATGAATGTGTTTTGACAGGTGTGTTTATATTGGAACCTTGAGGCGATGTTTTACCAGGTAGCAATGCCTCGAATCCTAGTGATATTTTTGTTGCTCCTTGTAATTGTTAGCCTAACGCTTTATCACCTTGGTTTATTTCATAGAAACCTATTTAGTCTTCGTTTGCGTTCAGTGCTGTGGAACGTGGCTTGTCACTAGGTATGCACCGCAATATGTTCTGATATGTATTGTGAATGGTTCCAGCAACTTGCGTTCGTTTCTACTATATTCAAAGCAGTTATCTTATTTTCGGGTTTCACAACATTTTAACCGCCGACTTTAAATTGAGCATGAGCACGCTTCCTGCTATGGTCGCCGACGAGTTGCTTATTTCTTTTTCGGTTACAGAACAGCCTAAAGAGGTCATTTTATGGTATTCTATTCCCTTCTGGCGCGGCCTTAAACCTTGTCAGCACCACTTGACAACGGAGTCACAGCATATCTAGTAATGAGGTTGTTAACATCAGATAACATCCCGGCTCTAAATGTCTGGGTGCAATACATTCAATGATTTTGCATTTCAGCACCTACGGAGTCATGTGCACCACTATTGTTTTTTCCAATTGTGCAGCAATGGCCTTTGTCTGTGCATTGGAAGAGAGCAGGCCGAGTGTTCTTCGTGACTACTTTGGTGCTGTCTCGATAAATATCATCGTGTACATTTAATGAATCAAATCCTCAGGCATCTTGAAAGTTATAACACTGAAATTCCTCAAGTCTAAAAAAAGTTTATATACCAAGTTTCGAAGTCTTAGGCTTGGTGTTCATTGCCTCAAAAACGTCTGCGCAGGCAATTCTAATTCGACAATACATTGAATAATGCATCAATACACTGAAATGCAAGACTTCGCTTGTAAAGTGGTTTTTAGTAAAGGTATAACAGAATAAAGCTTATGACAAAGTCGTGCGCAATAAATTGATCGTGCAATTTAAGTTACCACACTTAAAATAAGGTAGTTTCCTCTGCCGAATGTATAACAGTCATGCATATCGGAAAGAAAACGAGCTTAAATATTTACAACGGCAGAATACGACAATTTTTTTCCGTCAAGAGCATAATGAAATCCCCAATGTCTACTCTATATTTCAGCCGTATCTTTAGGCCCGTCGCATGAAAGTCTGCATTCCTACCTTTTGTGATCAAAGCGAAAGGTCAGTTCCAAAAATTCCAGGCAAGCTCGCAAAACTGCACTTGTCAGCAGCAGAAGGAACAAAGCTCGAAAACCTATTTCGACATTATAAGGAAAACGCCGAGTCCCAATTATATTAACATGAAATTTTCGCTACAGAATTAGCTTAGAAAGTGATAAGAAAATACTACAAATAAAGCATGTAAATACCGCAGGCTGCAAGCACAATAGTTTTACAGGCAGGCGATTAGGAATTGAAAAGATCACGGAGAACATTTGGTCTGTTGTGGCTAGTATTCGACAAGAGAAAATATATAATGACTGTAACCTCCCAATCCTAATCTCATGCAGAGGATTAATTTTTCTATCACTAGGGAACTTTGTTTTTTACCCTGAAATTTTTACGCAATGAAATGCTTGCAACGCAGCGATTCGCCTTATCTCAAGGAACATTTCTCACTCTATGCAACATCGAAGCGGCCCTATCGATAGCGACACGACGCTAGCATTATGCGCTATCGCTCTGAATTTTAATTGCGAAGTACACTGTTGTGCTTTTAAGGTGCAACTCAAAACGCACGTTTTTATTGCGTGCCAATGTTTCTTCACACTGAGTCAACCTGATTCGAACCAAGTTTAGCTCCACTGTAAGAAAAAATAAACGGTAAGCAATAACATGTGCTTTCTGTGCCAAATTTTTTACTATGTTGGAATGATCGAGAGAACCAAAGTTGAGTGACTATATATATATATATGTGAAACGCAAGCGTTCCTGTACAATGATTTTGCATATCTCCATAGGCAACTGTAGGCCTTCAATAGCACTAACATAAGCATAATATTCGTTGAAAAACATTAGCTGTTCGAAAAAATAAAACAAGCGCGACACTATAATGCAAATATCTCCTTGTCCTTTAACTAGACGGAACAGGGAAACTCCCAGGAAAAATACCTGACTCAAAAGACCCGAACCTTCCGCAAAGCCCAACGACGCCTCCAAGAAAAATAGAAATGTACTACAGTGGTGGTATGTATTAAATTTTATGTATCAATATAAAGATTTTTGCCTGCGGCTCTGTAATGCACTGTAGTATACCGCACAGGGTCGAAAGGAACCTCATTTAAAGCCTTTCCAACTGTGATTTGGATCTCATCGGTTTTCTGGAAATGGACTCCTTTCAGGGTGCTCTAGTGTCTCGGGAACAGAAAGAAGACTTTCTGAGCAAGGTAAAGATTATAGGGGACCACGGGAAGCGTCGCAAAGTTGTGCGTGCCCAGGAACTCCCGTATGCACAGAGATGTAAGCCTGCGACCATTGTCGTGGTTCAAGTGCCTGGTATCAGTTATCGCGCCAGGTATTGCGATTGAAGAACCCTTTCATACAAACTCTCCAGCACATCCACGTCGTACAATGAGTTTGTAGTTTACCCTTGTGGTACGAATTCCTTATGCCCCACACACTTTGCGCGTCAAGGAGGTAATAAGCATGGTGGTCGCTTCCCAACTGCTTGTTCTTAAATTCCTAGGGCTAGGAGATCTAGAAAAATGCCATTAGGAGCTTTGGCGTTTTGTATCAGGGTTCTACTGAATTATTCATGTTTCGTCGCTGGTAATGACATGCACTGTACAAAAATAAAGTTAATTGGCACACACTCCAAACGATAACTCGCTATCATATCTCCATTTTCCTTGGGGTCGTCGGCCAATAATTTGAGAACGACTATGGGGCACACTTTCTGCATATTCATATTTCACTTCCGAATTTATGCACAGTAGTTTCGGCTTACTGAGAGTTTCTTTTGCTATCGTCAAGCTCATTCAATGGTCGATGTTCAAGAGACCATGAGCCGCAGACACATTATTGTGACTTTTGCTCGTTAATGCACTACACAACGCGAGTCATTATCCACGTCTTTCCTGTCCTTCTTGAAGAACTTCGTTCACAGGGGGTTGCGCCCTCAGACTATATAATATCGGCAACACATGTGTCCAGTACCACCGCCTTTAAACTTGCGGTTAGGGGATATCGAAATCCCGAAGTGTTGCAGAGTAATTTGGTAGGGGTCATCGAGTGTTTTACCTCGTTTGGAACAGAACTGTGCCGCTTCTAGTTACCTCGATAAGGGGCCAGGGGAGCGGACCCGCGTCAGGCCGGCATTTGGACGTCTCTGCGAGGTGTAATGGCGCGGTGAAGGCGACCGGGAATAGTCGTAGGGAATTCCGGATGTTTCATTAAGTACGCGGCAATGGCAGGGGGCCGTTAACCACGCTGCGGCTTTCGTGCGTCGGCACAAACTTCTGGCAGACCCAATCGTCGGTAAAAACAATTGCAGTACAGGTGACCAGTCTCGACACAGTGGTAGTACAGCGGGCGATAATTGCGAGTGCTACGGACGTCGCTTTGGCATGGGCGCACCTGATGATGTTCATGGGAGGTGCTGGACGCATGTACACAGTGGCTTTTTGGTGCTGACTGGGAGGTGGACAGGCCTGGCAAGCGACTGCCGCGTAGATCATGTCATTTGTTGGCATTGTCGAGAGTCGCTTGGTTGGCGTGAGTGCCTGGTTGACCTCTTCACGCAACACCTGGGAACTTCAGGATACTTGGGGCAGTGCAGCCGTCGGGTGTAGGTTTTGCAGCTCCTCACGTACGGCAGCCGGTATGGTGTCGCGGTGCACGTCAGCGCTAGCAGTGCCGACAGTGGGCGCAGCAACAGGAAGGAACGGCCGCTCGTAATTTTTGGATCGCATCGCTAGCGCCTTCTCAATGGTAGTGGCCTCGGACACAAGTTTTCCGGTGGTCTCGGGGTGACATCGCAATACGCTAACGAAAATCTGTTCCTCAATTCATTCTCATGAAATAGTGACATTTTTTCTCATCGGACATGTTTGTGTCAGCCCGAAGGAGTAGCCTCGTCAGGTCCTGGAAGTAAACAAGAACGGTTTCGTTAAAGAGCTGAACTCTGGAGCAGCACAGTGCATTCTTCGCAGTTAACGGGGGTGAAAGCTCGCCGAAACTTGTCCTTGAAGGAACTCCACATTCTAATAGTAGCCTCATGATTTTACCCCCTGTCCGAGCTGCACTGTCCGGCAAAGAAAAATTACATGCTGCAGTTTCTAGCCGTCGCCCAAGCGATTGTACGGGGCTATCCGCTCAAAACTTATCTGGCCTGTCTCCGGGTCATCGCCTCGAAATGCTTGGACGGTGGGTATCTCCCGCCGAGGCTGCAACACTAAGGATGGCGCAGAGGTATCGGCCTGTATCATGAAGGGTGGTTGTGTGGCGCCGAAGGTGGTGCTGGAGAATGTGGCGGTGTTATCGCAGTACGGCGAAATTGCAGAGACGCGAATTCGGGCTCAATGGTCGAAGCCGTCGGCTACACTGATGGGTAGGAGTAATCACGATGGTAGGAGATCCCTGAGGGCTGCCGCCTCGGCTGGTTGGAACTGTTGGTAGAACGGGTTGCGTCACTGAGCACTTCCACCAGTTGTCACGAAGTTTGGCGAGAAGTTACCGCGGGATACAGATGTCAAAGTGCACAGAGCTGCAGAAAACTAACTAGGCAGGGCCAGCGCCTCAATTGGAGAACTTTGGTTTGTTCGCCTTGAGAAGGCACACGATCGCGATCAGCAAAGAGTGAAGACAAAGGGTGCACTGCGTAAATATATTGTGTCCTCCCCAAAGGAATACTGACTCATAGGTAGCGCAGCTTTCCTGGTTAAATATATTACCCATAGATGTCCATGAGAACATTAATATTAACAAACACGTAATCACTTTTACTCTCAAAATAATTAGAACTTGTCAAAAAGTCGTCACGCTGTAGTGTGACGACTTTCACACTACAGCGCTCGGTGCATACCTAATCCGCCACTCAAGCTCAACTCACAGCCTTCGTTTTCATCGGTGCTGCCACCCTTCCAGCCGCTTTATCTTTATATATAAGATATATCTAAGATACCATCTATTTATAGTTTGTAATTAGGTGGATGACAAATTTAATTTAGTTCTTGTTTGAAAATATTATTATTTCCATCTGGACCTGCGCTTAGGATGCTGGCAAATTCACTTGTGTGAATCCGCTAAGAACAAGACCGTATTTGCCACCTGCAATAATCTTTATGAATTTAAGTTGTGACTTTTGGGTTGGGCAGTGCCCTTGCAACCTTTGAGCACATGGTCGACTGCGGGCTTCGAGGAATGGAATGAGATTGTTTTCTCTTTTATAGAGGATATCATCAACATTATGTCGGAGTTCGCTCATCACTTTCACCATCTCACAGAAATTCTTACATTTCGCACAAGCCGGTCTCCTAGTCGTTGGTAAAGAGTGCCGATTCCGAAGCAAAACAGTCAGAGCTCTCGACCATGTCGTGAAGGGGGGCACTCAGCGCAATTGAAAGAAGAGTGGAGCTGCAAATAATTTTCTTCCACTCAAAAAGCAGAAAGGACACTTTGTTTCGGTGTCATAATTCTGTCGATTTATCCATAGTTTTTCTTCTATCGCAGCAGGTTTACACAACGTCCTTAAGTCTGCAGCACTGACATGGACAGCTAACGACTTTTTATACTGTTTCGGCTAGTAAAAGGGCTGGCGAAGTAGGCACAGCGTATGTTAGATCGCAAGGTTGCCCGATGTGATGTCCTGCATGGCGTACAGTAAATAGACAAATACAGGGTCTTGAATATTTGGGGGCTGGGATTTAAAACATTCCTATGCAAAAACTACTACACCATTCGAGCTAAAATAACGTTCACAAAGTAGCAAAATATCGTCTACGTTATCTGATAAGTGATTGAACATCGGTACTTGCCTAGATTGTCCGAAATCGAGAAAAAACTGCTCTCGACGGCGTGCACAATTTTCGCAGAAGAGTCGAAAACCTATTTTGACATGGTGCGTCATCTGTCGAGCAGCGAGGCAAGCGCGCCAACGGCCGGGATGGAGTTTGTCTCACTGCTCGACAGATGACGCATCATGTTAAAATAGCTTTTCGGCTCTCTTCTGCGAAAATTGTGCACGCCACCAAAAGCAGTGTTTTCTCGATTTCGGGAAATCTAGGCAAGTACCGATGTTTAATTACTTATCAGATAACGTAACTATATTTTGCTACTTTGTGAACGTTATTTCAGCTAGAATAGGGTAGTAGAATTTGCATAGGATTTTTTTAAATTCCAGCCCCCAAATATTCAAGACCCTGTAGAAGCAAGGACGCCGCATCAGTAGATAATTTTGTTTTCTCAGGAATCCAGGGCGTGTGTTTTCCAAATGTGAATAAAGCAAGGAAACTGAGTGGTGCGCGCTAAGTGAAATATCTTTTATTTCAGAGTTAAACTAACGCATGAGTCATCAAACTACTGAGGCTCTGTCTTCAGAACCAGGAAGGGTAGTGTTGGCGACGCTTGTCACTTTAGGCAGTCGGCCAAACTTGCGGGTAATCCGCCTCCGCATCTGAGCCTCATATACATATCCTTCACCTTTACTGCAGTGGCCAAGCTGTTTTTGCGATGAGGAAACTGTACACGTCGTCAGCTGTGTCCTCCAAAAGGCGGACCACCTTGCCACCTCAACAGAATTTTCGAGTGACAAGCTCGCCGAGCAAAAACTATTGTCGATGTACTTCGTGCATATCTCGCCTGGAACCTGAGCTCTTTGGGCTAGTGTTGGCGCGGCTTTTCTCTGCGTCCACAAATCTGATTACATCTTTGTGAGGAAACCCTCGTTATTCTCTAACAACAGGGTGGTTGTGCCGAGAAGCAAAACAATATTACGCGTTTGAGTCGTTCGATGCCAACAGTTGTACTTCGTGACTCGTTGGTAATACATCATCCATACAAAAATGTTCTCATTGGATTCGCAGGGGAAAATTTTCAGGAGTCCCGCTGGTGTGACCAAGTCCCAAGTTGTACAGTAGGATGCAACTGAGCCTCCTAAGTTAACATGGTACTGGCTTCTCATTGCGGTTGTGGCAAAGTATCAAAGCGCCAGCTGCGACGAACTGCCAGCAGATAAAGAGCAAGTAGATCCCTGGGCCTCCACCAAATATTATTCCAGTGAGATAGGTTTATTGAAATGAAATGCGATAAGAACTAGTGATAAAACAGCCAGCCAGGTAAACGTCCTTCACACGGTTCTCTTTTCCAGACATAGAACCTCCTTTGAACTAGGTCGCTGCATGACTTGTTACAATTTCTGTGGTGGCATACGAAGGTCGTCCTTGAGCAAGTAAGACTAAATAGGGATAGGAACGCTCATGACGAGCCACGTGTAATACTTTAGTGATGCAGGGAGCAGGGATAAAAAAAGAATGCATTTGAAATTTTTCTCAAAGGCGATAAACATGAACATATTTCAGACTTAACTGCGTGCTCCAACGACGAAGATCACTGTGACAGAACGTGCAAGGCCATGGGTTACGAATATGGAGTCTGTGATTCCTATTATCGAAAATACTGCTTCTGTTATGCTCCTACCGGTACGTACCTAAAAGAAAATTTGTACCTACTTAATTCCTAACTATCGAAGCGGTGTTCTTGCAGCACAAGAAATATGATTACTTTATAAAGCTTTGACTTAAATAAGAGCATAGCAGTACAATTAGAATATTTACAAATTTAAAATATTTAAACCTTACAATTTCGCACAGCGTGATGTTTACAAGCTTGAAAATTCAAACACGCGTTAATAATACTGACTTTGTTGTCTAATTAACAGCAAAATGCTTTACTACTACCTTTTCGTTTATTACATAGGCGCTTGCACAAGTTTTCACTATGACCTAAGAAATGCACAGATCCCCGCCGAATACTGTGTGGGAAAGACGCATGTTGTTTGAAAACAATTTATATAGGTTTCGCTTGTTATATAAGATGTCATAATGACCTAGACCCGTTGTCGGTAAAAACGTAAATACAGTAACATGGCTGACTGTAAAATTGTTGGCGTCGTTGCCATTGGGATTGGCATTGATTGACGTGAGCTTCATATTACGATAAAACAATTCATAATACAGTGTTTGCAAAACAAAAGTTATAAATTTAAATATAAACATATTCTTATTATTATAAACAGTTTTATTATAAACTTATTAGTATGAAATTATACTCTTGCTGGCCTTCAAAACCTAAGTGTTATTTCCTTTCTCGAAAATTAGGAAATGCTCGAAAAAAATCTGACGGAAGAGGTACTCGGGTGAGATGCATGCTACTGCATCCGTTTTGACGATGCAAGTTTACTCCTAATATGCAATGAGCGGCCCTTTCTCAGCGCAAACGTTCTCATCGCTAGTGCCATGTAGGGCCCCGAAATAATGGCGTCTGCAAGTGCTTTAAACTTCCACACTGCACAACCTGCTTTTGGCTGGACGATGCTTGTGATCAGAACAATTGGCCGGCGTGCGTTAGTACAAGAAGACATAGCCCCCAATGCACATAGCCCATTTTTGTGACTTAGGTACTATTCACCGCATACATGGATTCCCAGAAATATAAATGGGACCACTTAGTGGCAAGCTTTTATGGCGTGACCCTCAGTATACTGCAATTCGCTGATAATATTACATTCCTTGATGCCTCAGAGGACGAACTGCAAGTTACGATAAATGATTAAAACAGGAAAACCAGAAACGTAGGAGCTTTGGAAAGAACAACAATTTACAGTTGGTGTCGAAGCAATAGAAAGTGTATGCAAATATGTTTATTTCGGAGTAGTAGTCACTGTAGATCTAATCCATGAAAGAGAAATAACTGGCAGGATAACGTTTGGATGGAGCGCCGTTGGCAAGTTACCGCAGATTATGGCTAGCAGCTTATTGCTATCGCTAAAGAGGGAATACAGTTGCATTTTTAAGTATTCACCGATATGGCTGAAATATGGAGAAAAATGAAAAGGATCCTACCTAAGTTGAGGACAATGCAAAAAGCAATGGAACAAAAAACGATTTTATAACATTAGAAAAGAGAAATGTTGCATATTGGATCAGAGGTACAACTAGAATAATGATATTCTAGGCAAAATCAAGGAGCATTCTTGGACAGGGCATATAGAGTGTAGAGGGAATAACAGACCCTTTCTTTAGATAAATT
This sequence comes from Amblyomma maculatum, assembly GCF_055883805.1. Taxonomy (NCBI): domain Eukaryota; kingdom Metazoa; phylum Arthropoda; class Arachnida; order Ixodida; family Ixodidae; genus Amblyomma; species Amblyomma maculatum. Next base: position 90,441,432 of record NC_139353.1, on the reverse strand, counting down.
GTATTCCAAAGAAAGAAAAGCGTAGCAATGGGTGGCAGACATTCAGTTCGTCAGATGAAGTGAAGAAATTTGAAGGATACAAATGTATGTAGCTAGCACAGGGCAGGGATAATTGAAAGGGTATAGCAGATGCATTTGCTCTGCAGTTGGTACAGTCGCGTGGTTGATGGTGATGATGATGATAATGATGATGATGATGATAGTTGAGAATTGACCTTGGTGAATGTGTTGCGGGGTCCAGGAATTGACGGTTCTTCTATGGTGGACACTAAATGTCTATACTAGGATGACTCACTTTAGAATATCACGTTATGTTCTTGAGGCATGTCAGGATTGGCGCGTCAGAAAAGGCGTTTCATTTATGTCTCATATCCGAATACGCTTTCGTTGGGGAAGTGGAAGCTACACTCAAAGCGAACTCCACCCTTTCCTTTCACACGACGCTGGCTAATACCTTCAATATGTGCTTCTTGAATACTTTCCATGTGTCAGGAATTTGTCTTTTTTTCATACTATGTGTGAGGGGTGCCATCAAGCGCGAAGGTGTTCGGAAGTTTAAACTATTGTCCCAGATTATGAATGCTCCAGGTCCCTCGCATGGTTACAGTAAAGTTTTCGCATCCTCTCTAGTGATGCCGTTAAAAATGTTGGTTGTTCAGAACTACTACATATTAACAAACACCAGCGCACTGGGCGCCAAGATAGACGTCGGATTTCTTTATCGTAAAGGTGCCGGTTTGAGCCATTTCTCAGATCGGGGCAGTTGAAGTAGGGCGATGCATCTTTAGCTTGTATAATGTTGCCCATGACCGAAGCAAATAAGCTATTGTCTCGTTATGTAGAAGTTCGAAGAACGAAGAGAAACCCCTCTCCATGATGTCACGTGTTGGCGACAGTACAAAAAGCAGCAAACAAAAAGAATACATTCAAAGAAATGAACTCTTTATTGTGCGTATGCGATGCGAGCAGCGTTAAAGATAAAGAGCACACGACAGCGCGATATTAGAAGTGATTTAGCGATGACTGCAAGTAGAAGTGCGCACTGCTCATCATAAGCAGTAGGAAACATCTTACATTCACTTATCACCAACATTTTAGTGTAGGTACTAAACATGTATCCCTTATTGTGAAAATTGAGAATACAACGAAATGAATAGAGATGATTTTCTGGCTGAAATAAAGAAGAAAGCACAACAAAAATTTGTTACAACATAATTCCTTTAGCGCATATTCTCAAATGTTGTTTGGTGAACAAAGTTCTGTTTTGCACAAAAAAACCAAGAAACGATGAGCTCACAGGTCTAACTTAAGAGAGTTTGACATGAAACACAGCGCATGCGGCAGAAAAACAAGTGCCATGCACATGAAACATACATAGATTAATAAATAAAAGAAGCTGTAAGTAATGTTCCTGGCATTTTTCTTCATGCGAATGCCCTTAATATGATTAACCTTGCAGTGAACGCTTAGGAATCGCCAAAAATAAGTTGATCCAAAGAAAAGGAAAGATTCCTAAGCGCTAAGAAATACGAATCCACAGGTAGACACAGACAGGACAGGTGCTATGAAATGCAACAATTTGCAGAGAAATTGGTTTTACAAGTAGCTACACTTCATGAGTGGCACAAGTGCAAACAAACATGAAAGGCAAGACACTTCTGTCTCCTGCACTCAGATACCCCATGCCTGCCTTTCTCTCCACATCAGCATTAGGACTCAGGCTCAGCCATGCAGTTCTATGAACACACTTATATACCTACAACCGAACCAGAGCTCCTTCAAATGTGTGATAATGTACAATACAACATGCTTATTTGCTAACGTAATGTGCATTGCAAGCTAGATGACAGGAAAGGTGATATTGGCAACAAAAATATGCTTTCACTTACTATGTTACACTACGGAAAAAGGAACATTGGTTTGCAATGATTGGGGCAAGGTTTTGCTACAGTGACAGAGCTGCTGTGAGGCAAGACAATTTCTTTATTTCAATAAAACAAGGAAAAGGCTTTGAAAATATAAACCTGCTTAACAACTGACTGTCTTGAAACCAAGAATGTCATATGGTTAACAACACAGTAAGTGGCATCAATAAATACCTCAAAGGTAAAAATCGACCCCAAAACCGACCGAACGATTTCACTTTGGATCCAAGGTCACCCTTTCAACGTAACAGTTTTTCAACTTCATGCACCAGCCAATACAGCTGAAGAAGCTGACGTTGATATAATTTTATGCTGACTTGAAATGCCTTTTAGACCGCACTACATCATCAGACGCCCTTTTTTTCATAGGATAATGGAATGCTAAGGTGGGGAGTGACGAAATATCCGGAATCACAGGCACGTCCGGCCTTGGTGAGCCAAATGAAGCTGGGCAGAGGCTACAAGAGTTTTGTCAAGAAAACAACCTGACCATAGCGACTACTCGTTTTCAACAGGACAACAGGCGCCTGTACATATGGGCTTCACCGGACGGGCTGTACAGGAATCAGATCGATTATATTATTTGCCGGCAGAGATGGAGAAGCGCCTTACAAGCAGTAAAAACAAGACCTGGGACCGACCATGGCACCGGTCATAAGCTTCTTGTT